>NC_137005.1:34243041-34588041 GCF_032717465.1 Coenobita brevimanus
AGCCGCCACAGAGGGGTTTATGTGCTTTTTGTCAAAAATCTTAAGAAGTATCAAAATGGTTCTAGATCCTTCTAGGGATGTGTTACTCAGAAATTTAAGTTAAATTTGCAGACAAGTCGGACATTGTAAAGCACGATGTATTCCGACTTAAGGAAGACTTACTGTACACATAAATAAATGAATGGAAAAAATAAATAATTAGACAGATAAATACACAGAACTGAAATGAAATGAAAATGAGGTAGTGGAAAAGAAATCATGGGAAATATAAAACATTACCTTGGCTGGGCTTTACGTTACTAAACGAAAATTGAAGGGTTCTTCCTTTAGGCACTGAGATAAAAACTGCCTGAGTTTTAAGTTAGTATCACCACAGAGGATTGTATTTTTGTTAATATCTCTTTATGTAAACCATATCAGCGCAAAGAAGGAATAAGTAACATTCAGGACACAGTTAACCTTTTTGCTACAATAACACACCTTACATTTTAGTTTTGCTTCCATTAGACAATTTTTTTTTTTCAGACCATTCTTCTTGAACTGGAGGGGTGGCATATCGCCTTCACTGACTTCACTTTTAGAGGTCCTTCCTAGTTTGAATAAAATTGTTTGGTGGTGGCCTAAGTAAATGGGAAACAGTGTAATAAGGTGTCATATACTTAATCAAGAGCTGAGGCAGAGATGCTAGAGAACCTACTTAGGTGGCTATAATACTTTCCATTTACTGAAACATAATTATAAGGAAGCATTAATATGTGAGCTTAATTTTCACCAACCATGAGAGTAATAAAGCTTAATTTAGTGTCTGTTCACTGGATGAACTAGAAGCTTGCTGTGTACGGTGGCGGTCAATTATAACGCACCAATTTTATGTCGAATAATTATGAAAATTATTCTGAAGAGTTTATTGGGTTCCTAGGATAATATTACTGTGTTTAGAAACCCCTTGGTTCACTGTCTTTTTATCAGAATGACTAAATCTACTCTACCTGGCGAGAAATTATGAGCGGGACTGTCTGTCTGTCTCTCTATCGGATCTATGTATCCATCTTTCTGCTTCACTGTGTATCTGTCTATCTGTAATTCAGTGCTAAAATTCTTAAGATAAATTTCGCCAAATCACAGTATTCGTTTGGCTGTTGTTCTCGCAGTATTTTCCTTGCGTAAAAGTATAGTAAAACATATTAGGTCATGAAGCATTTAATTATTTCTGTAAGAGTAAACAATGGAATAGGGCGGGAGAACCATTTGCCCTGTAGAGGAACGGTAATGGCGATGATGATGATTTAACAGAAATATGAGCCACTTGGTAATGATAGAGGTAGTGGTGCTGGTGCAGTAACTCAATTAGCTGAAATTCACATTTTTGTTGCGTACTGAAACAGTTACAGAACAGTAGATTCATATGATAAGGTATTACAAATAAGTAATATCTAAATGGATAATACGCAACTTATATGGTTGTGCTTGGGTGTTTTCATACATCCTTATAAAGCTGGCCTTTACCATTATTATTATTATTACTCCCCTTGTTGATGTTGTTGCTCTACTATTGTTCATATTTGTATCGGCAGCAGTAGCAGCGGTAGTAGAGGTAGTACTGGTAGTAGTAGTAGTAGTAGTATAATCATTTCTACTAGTACTACTACTACTACTACTACTACTACTACTTATTATTATTATTATTATTATTATTATTATTATTATTATTATTTTATGATGATTATTATTATTATTATTATTATTATGAGTGATTCTACACTGAGTGACAAGCTAAATGGTTTCCTGAACACCAGAGTGGTACCCATATAACCAAATTATGACGCCTGGAGGTTTGGTGGGTAATTACGGCTTTCCAATCGGTTTGAGCCGGTGAAGGTTTATATCCAAGGGATGGTTGCGGTTTATTGCTCACGTAATGCTACTCAGTGATGAGTGAGGCTGCTCACTCTCATCTTAAATACCAGGACCAATTTGCCTAGCCCCGGGCTCCTACCCTCTTCGTGGGGAAACACAAGATTAGATGATGATGATGATTGATGATGATGATGATGATTATGACTGTTAATCAAAAACTGCAATACCATCGTGAAAGGAAATGTGGGTAAAGGTGTGGACAAGCAGAGATTATGGGTGAGATTCAGATGATATGCATTATGTAACTGTAGCGGCCAGGTTGCATTTGCGTAATGATAATAATAATAATAATAATAAAAATAATGGGCTACTCGCCTGTATTGTATTGGTCAAACCATGATTTTTACGTTGCTTGATGGGCAACTTACCCGCAGAGCAGAACACCACATTCCGTCACTGGAGAAATGACCCGCCCCATCTAATGCTTCACCCACAGGTATAGGAGTGGAAGTTTTTTTGATGTGCGGGATAAGAAAGTGTTTGTGGAAATTTTATGAAAGGATTATGTATGAATGAGTGGGTTAGTGGGAAGAAGGAACTGTGGAAAGTGAAAACGTTTGGTGTGATGAACAAACGAGGCAGAGAAGCAGAGGAAGCAGGGAAGCGGGTGATGAGTGATATGGGTGGATGGGTTTTGAAAGGAGGTACACATGACAAGGGTTGCACCCCTCTCCCCTTTTTTTTTTTTTTTCCTTTTTTAGCACTTTCAGGCTCTTAAGACCCACTTTTAGGTAAACAAATTTCCGGAGTTAGCTTAAGTAGAATACTAAAGATTAACATACCATTAGTGTATCATTGATGACAATGTTAATACTCTGGCTGAAATGACTCACTCTTCGTTGAATAAAATCATCGGGCGTTAGAAAAGAATGCTGAAGTTGTCCCGAGCATAACACGGCTAACTGGAATAAAGGAAATGATTCTGTCCTATATGTGCTGCATTAGTGGCTGTTTCATAGTGTTAACGAAACTTGTCTGTGGGATGAACTGAAAACTTTGAAGGTTTGAATGATGATGTGAATGACTGTATGGCACATTTCAATAATCCGCCAGGTGCTAGCACTCAACCGTTGTGTGTAATTTTCCTGTTTTTGGACGTTTTATTTGTAAATAGGGTTAGTGTAATTTTTTTTTTAACAGATATACAGAGGAAGGAAAATAAATAAATAAATAAAAAAAACATACACCAGATTACAGACGTCCTCCATTCACAAAAAATCTGCAACAGTTGGACTTGAACTATTGTAAGTTGATGTTTGGGGGGAAATTATTCTGGAGCAGCAAGCTCCAAGAGATGCAGTTCAGAGGATAAATGAGTTTTGATAGGTAGAAGTTCTGCAACATGGCAGTGTGACTTTCCTGTCATAAGTGCCACCAGATGATGACAATGAATATTATTATTTCTAATATCATTATGACAACTATGTTTACCCTTTTTTTTTTTTTTATTAATCTATCGATTCAGTAAGCTATCTTACGAAATCAGTTACAACATGATTCTACCGAAGGAAATTCTATTGACGTAGTTAAAGACCTGAAGGCTGTGTCTGATAACCCTTGAAATGGTTGAACTTCTCTTACCTTAGGGAAAAAGATTTGGCTTTAACTTGAACAGAACACCCACGTCCGTCCATGGCGGTGAAAGAATTGCAACTCAGCAGAAGCCCTAGAGTTTACTTTATCTTACCTAGCAAAGAGCTGGAGGTTAGGTTAGGCAAATTTACATTAGGTTAGTTTAGCCTAGATATTAGCCCCGGAGTTAAAAAAAAAAAAAATTATTTTAGATTAGGTTGAGTGAGAGTAGGTTAGTATTGGTCATGTTAGCTCCAGCCCGTAATCGAGGAAAGGCCTCCACACTCGTCCTTCCTTCATAATGCAACTGCTATTGAGGAATGAATTTCGTGAGATTTTAAGGTCCTCTGTTCTGTAATGGTATTTATTCATTATTTATTATCCCGTCAAAGCCCTCACCCACTGCGATGTTATGTATTCGGCGACTTTTCTTTTCTCTCAGATGGTTAATCATGTGTGAGGTGAAGCCCATTCCATTTGTAAGTCTGGAGATGTTTGTCCCACTTTTGTAAAATTCTCATTACCCGTCCCCGCCCCAGAGCGGCTCGGGAACGGGTATTGTTTTCACACGGTTTCTCTGTTTGTTTTTGTCTGTCTGTCTGTTGACAACTTTATGCGAAAACTACCGGTGCGATTTTGATTAATATTACCTGGATGATGGGCTATGACCCTCTGATCACCTGATTAAATTTTTGGCCAAACTGGGCCAAGGCCCAGGCTGTAGGGCCAAAAATGTAAAATAAAACTATGTTTAAAAAGAAGTTTTTTTCCGCCATAACTCCTTTCAAATTTCTCATATCAACATGAAACCAAAACATAAAGGTGCAAATTTCAAATCTGCATCCTATAACGTGCCTCATTTCATCGGGGGATCACCCCAGAGTTAGCCGTAGGTGGGTCAGTGCCAGGTGGGTCGGGCCTTAAATTTCAAATTGAGATAAAATCGCCATTTTTCACACAGTTTAGTCCAGATTTGATGTGACATCTTTGACTAGATAATATCCTGTTGTGTTTATACGCCAGCACTAAAATGACTGCCAGGGACGGGTTTGCTGTGCCTTGGCACCGATTCTCGCATATTTTCTGAATCCTAACTAAGCACATCACTCTAAGGAAAATAATAATGACGACGACAACGACGACGTCGCCAGCGCTGCTGCTGCTGCTGATGATGATGATAATGATACAATTTTGCATCACAGATACTCTCACACAGAAATCTAAGCCAATCTAGCCAAACCTATCCTAACGTAACTAACTGTAAGCAAATATAACTCATTTTAACTCATTTAATTAATTTAGTAAGATAGATTTGGATGCGTTAGCTCAAACTTGCTTAGTATTTTTCGTATTATTAATGTAATGTGAAACACATGAAGAAGAAAAAGAAGAAGAAGAAGAAGAAATAGAAGATGAGGAGGAGGAGCAAGAAGAAGAAGAGGAAGAATGAAAAAGAAGAAGAAGAAGAAGAAGAAGAAGAAGGAGCAGAGGAAAAGAAGAAGAAGAAGTAGAAGAAGAAGAAGGAGGAGGAGGAGGAGGAGGAGACCTGTGGAGACCATGAAGAAAGAGATGAAGAAGTAGAAGGAAAAGAAGAAAGAAGCTAGAGGAAGTATATGGAGGGTGGATGACATATGGTGAAGAGAGGGATTCTTTATATATATATATATATATATATATATATATATATATATATATATCGGAATTTTCTTCACCGGCAGATAATACACACACACAGACAGACAGATGGACAGGTAGAGAGTAAACATACAACTGGTTTAAAAGACTGATTAACTGCATGTCCGATTCTTATTTGGATGGATGGAGAGATGGATAATTAAGAGAGGCAAGAAGACCGATCAGTCTATAGAAAGATAGAGAGACAGATAGATAGCTTGATGGATAGATTAATGGACAGCCAGACAAACATGTAAAGTGATAGAGATATACAGTAATCAGACGGAAACGACACACAAAAAGACAGACAAACATAGACAGGTAAAAAGATAACAGGTACATACGTGGACAGATTGACAGGTAAACAGACAGACAAATAGATAAACATACATAGACAGGCAAACAGAGACAGGTTATCTTTTCATCGTGGCAGCAATAATACACCAGACTTTTCACGGGAATCAAGTCAGTTTTACCGACATGGAAATTATGCCCTTCTTCTGACATTAGTTTTTATTTTTTTTGGGGGGCGGGGTTATATTCTTGTTGGCACCATACTACATGTAATTACTTTAGGTTAGCAGAGCCCCCTAGTAGTAGATCGGTTAATCACATCAGTATCGTGACGAATTTTCATTTTAATCTTTCTAGTTTCAGACACTGCTGGAGGAAAATGCCTTCACTTGATGACACCAATAGGAAGAGCAACTCTGCTGCCAGGCGATACAATCATCCCTCAACTCCCTACCACTCTCCCTTAAAGGAAGTTGGTGGAATATAGAAAATGGGCAGCTTTAGCCTGCATTTCACCGGGTTTACGTCCATATGAGCCTGGGATTGAAACAACAACAACAACTACTACTACTACTACTACTACTGTTATTACTACTACTGCTACTACTACTACTGTTACTACTGCTGCTACGGCTACTTCCTTCTGTCGATGTTATTTAGCTGAATAGAGAATTGTTCAAACTGGATGAGTTACATACAGTCTTTATCAATCCTTTAAATACAAGCGACCCCTCTGAAGTTATACACAAGCGTCTAAATAAAGTTAGCAAAAATGCAATGAATAGCTAAATCTTTTAGTGACTGGATTTAATGCAGGCTATTGCTAACGCCGCCTTTCATAAATTCTTCCCGAAACTGAATAAAATCGTCTGGAGACAACAAAGATGATCAGCTAGAAGAGGTCATCGTAAGGACGGAACAAGAAGCGGTGCCTAGGCACAGCACACCTGTCCCCGGCAGCCACTTTAATGCTGGCGAATGAACACAACAGGATATTGTCTAGTCAAAGATGTCACATATCAAATTTGGAGTAAATCGGGTGAAAATTGGTGATTTTATGCCCATTTGAAATTTTAGGCCTGACCCACCGGACATTGACCCCCCACCGCTAACTAGGGGGTGATCCCCCTGATGTAATGAGGCATGTTAGAGAACGTATATTTGAAAGATGCACCTTTGGGTTTTGATTTCATGTCGATATGACGAATTTGAAAGGAATTATGGCGAATAAACGTTTTTCTTTTTACATTTATTGGGCCTACAGCCTTGGCCTTGGCCCAGTTTGGCCAAAATTTTATGAGGTGATCAGAAGGTCATAACCCATTATCCCGACAATTGTAGTCAAAATCTCACCAGTAGCTTTCGTGTAATGTTGTTAATGGACAGACAAACAAAGAAGCAGACAAACCGAGTGAAAACAGTACCCATTCCCGGGCCCCTCCGGGGCGGGGACGGGTGATTAGGTTCCTCAATTCGTTTTTTAAAAATTTCTACGAATTACAGTTTATTATTTTCTTTGGCGAGAAATTTCGAAATAAAATGAATTTAGATATAGCTCCCCTGGACTGCTTCACTATAAGGAAATGGAGTGGGGAAGTCTCTGAAACTCAATAGACGGACGTTAGCGAGAACAAAATGAAAACCAATACAGAGTTTCTACAGTATATACATTTGGAGTCATATGGGGCTTCGCTAGAGTAAAGCACTTGTTTGTGGAAATTCGTAGGGAGCTAGTGTGTGGCACCTTGTACATGAAAAGCCGTAGTATTCAGCTCCTATAGATTCTCCTGCAGCTGAAATTTCAAATGGGCATAAAATCACCAATTTTCACCCGATTTACTCCAAATTTGATATGTGACATCTTTGACTAGACAATATCCTGTTGTGTTTATTGGTCAGCATTAAAGTGGCTGCCGGGGACAGGTGTGCTGTGCCTAGGCACCGCTTCTTGTTCCGTCCTTACGATGACCTCTTCTAGCTGATCATCTTTGTTGTCTCCAGACGATTTTATTCAGTTTCGGGAAGAATTTATGAAAGGCGGCGTTAGCAATAGCCTGCATTAAATCCTGTCACTAAAAGATTTAGATATTCATTGCATTTTTGCTAACTTTATTTAGACGCTTGTGTATAACTACAGAGGGGTAGCTTGTATTTAAAGGATTGATAAAGACTGTATGTAACTCATCCAGTTTGAACAATTCTCTCTTCAACTAAATAACATCGACAGAAGGAAGTAGCCATAGCAGCAGTAGTAACAGTAGTAGTAGTAGCAGTAGTAGTAATAACAGTAGCAGTAGTAGTAGTAGTAGTAGTTGTTGTTGTTGTTGTTGTTGTTGTTGTTTCAATCCCAGGCTCATATGGACGTAAACCCTGTGAAATGCAGGCTGCTGCTGCCCATTCTCGGGCTTCGGTGAATTTCCGTGAACTTAGCATGTTGTGCTCTCATTGTCTTTTGATTACAGCAAAATCGCCTTATATTACATGAAATACAATGCAAAGTAGCTAACTTGCACTCGAAGGTTTTTGAGTTCGCAGGTGAACATCACATGCCGAACACAAAGCCAACACATGAGGACACAGTTAACAATGTATTAAGCCTTTCAGTCCGCTTTAATTTACCTTCTTGGGACCAACAGTCGAGTTTATGCATTTAATGTGAACCCTCTTGCAGTGGACGTGTAAATATAGAATATATCTAATCCCTCAAGTTCACAAAGCCTCCCTTGTGCTGAGCATATTCATCTGGAGGCAATAAGAAAAAAATATAGAAATGACGAGGGGACTAAGTGGAAAAAAATCAGCTGTTGAAAATATGTATGTAATAAAAGTGACGTAAGTAGAGTGACGTGAGTTAATGAGGTGCGTCATGAAGGTCGCGAGGGGGACACAAACTCTCCACAGGGGACACACTTCACACTGACCTAATTATTGAGTCAACTACCGAGACAGATAAATAGATAGATTGGTAGAAAAGTAAATAAACAAAGGCAGACAGACAACAGACAGACAAACAAACAGAAAGGCAGGTACATATATAGATAACAGAGAGAGAGAGAGAGAGAGAGAGAGAGAGAGAGAGAGAGAGATTATTTCCGTCTCTAGTACTATAAATTTCGGCAAACACCAGAAGATTTTATTAAGTAAGGAGTGAGTCATAGGAGAACGAGTGTTAATGAGGTCAAGGTCAAAATCCCGATACAAAGGCTTCTCACAAGGACACACTTTAAATGACCTACTTACAGAGCCATTAATTACCAGAAGAGAACAATTAGGCGGGTGGACTGCTGTGCCAAGAAGGGTCGTTGTCAAAGGCATCACCAGCTTTGATCAGGCGGTGACACCTAACAGGATTGGGTCTTAGCAAGGAAGAAAAATGTCCAAAAGTTTTTTTTTTTTTCCGTTGATACTTACCAGGTAATGATATACTTTTGCCCACAATTCTCTCTCTCTCTCTCTCTCTCTGTTTGAAAACCCCATCTCTCATATTTTATTTTACCATTCATATAATTCTATAGCCTCTCTTTTCCTGCGTCATTTACCTCTCGCCTTTCTCTTTTCTCTCCAGATGTTCCGCTTTATTCTCTCTCTCTCTCTCTCTCTCTCTCTCTCTCTCTCTCTCTCTCTCTCTCTCTCTCTCTCTCTCTCTCTCTCTCTCTCTCTTTCTCAACCCAACCCCTCAAATATTCTTTACCCTTTAATATTATTCCTCCTTTTCTTACCTTCCTCGGCCATTTCTCCCCCTCTCATCTCTTCCCCCCTCTTCTCTCCATCCTCTCCACAAGCTCCTCTCTTTTCATTTTCTCTCTCCCTCTCGCAGGACCACCATTGTCCTTTCGTTCTCCTCATCTCCATGCCTTATCGTCTCATCCTTATTCCACCTAATTTTCTCTGATCCTCCTCCTCCCACTCCCTCCTCTTGCCTCTCCCCTCCCTGCCACTTACCCCACTCTCCCTCCTCTCCCCTTGAGCTCGTCTGCGATTTCCCTTTCACTCTACCTTTTCCTCTCTGTCGCTTTCCTCTCCTCCCCTCTACCTCATTTCTTCCCCTGTCCGCTTCTCTTTTCCCTCTCTACTCTTCTCTTCCATGCCCCTCTCCCTCTCTCCTGTTCCTATTTCCCTCACTTCTTTCCCAGTGTTTTCCTTCCTCCTCATCGCCTCCCTCTCCTCTATTCCTTTGATTTCGAGTGCTTTTCTCTCTTTTTCTCCTCTTATCTCTCCTTCCCTTTCCTCTTTTCCCCTTCCTTTCATCCCCTCTATCTCTCTTTTTTTTTATGTTTTCCTCTCTTCCCCCTTCCTGTTTTGCTTTCTCCTTCTCATCTCTTTGTTATTCTCAAAATTCTCGCCCCTCATTTTCTCATTTTCCTCTCTTACCCTCTTCTCTCTCCCTTAGTCTCTTGCTTTCTTTCCATTCCCCTTCCCTCGTCTTTCTCTCCCCGTCTGTCTTCTCAGTCTCTCTCCCCTTCATCTCTTCATTCCTTTGCTCTCTCTTTTCCTTCTGTCGTGTCCTCTCGTTTCCCTTTCTCGTCTTCCTCCCTCCCATCTCTATAAGTCTTCTCATCCTGCCTTCACCTCTCTCTCTCTCTCTCTCTCTCTCTCTCTCTCTCTCTCTCTCTCTCTCTCTCTCGTTTATATATATATATCGCTGTATTTTCCCTTCAACTTTCACTAATAATTAATCATTTCTCATTCTCACTGTCCACTCAGAATATCTTATTTATCCATTCTCCTTTTTGCCCATTCTTCTTCATTTACCTATTCATGCTCTCATCCTTTTAGTTCTCCTCTTCCTCTCTCTTCTCCTTCCTGCTTCTCTTCTTTCTCCTTCTCCTCCTCCTCTTTTTCCTTCTCCTTCTCGTCTTCCTCCTGCTCCTCTTCCTTCTCTCCAGTTCTTCTTCCACTTCCTCCTCCTCCCCTTCATCCTTCTCCTCCTCCGTTTTTGTCTGTCGTCTATGCCAATTTTCTTCTCTTTTTCCTCATCTTTCCTCTTCGTTTCTTCCTGCCGATTTCCCTGCTCATCTTCCCATCAGCACCCTTTCCTTATCCTTCCCATCTCCTGTTTTTCTTCCTCCTCTTCTGTCAGTTCCTCTTTTCGCAATATCTTCTACCTCCTCCTCTTCCTTCTTTCGCCAACTGCTTCTTCTTCTTCTGTCACCATTCTCCTACTTCATTTTGCCCTTCTCTTTCTGCTTCCTCTTCCTTCTCCTCCTCTTCCTATTTCCACATCTTGCCTTCTCTTCCGTTCCTCAATCGTCCCTAATCCCTTCATCTCAAACATTTCATACCTGCTTCTTTGTTCGCAGGCTATCAGTTTCTCTTGCACCTGCTTTATTATTGTATCCAATTACTCTCCTATTTTCTTTTCAGACGTCTACTCGTTTCCTTTCTTCTCTTTCTTTATTAATTTTTAATAATCAATTCAATCTTTATTTTTGCATCATTTTAACTCGTTATATACCCGCACACACTCCATTTTTTCCCTCCTTCTCATGTAATATTAGCTTCTTCATCTTCCTCATACTTGTTTTTTTTCTTCTTTATACCCTGTCTTCCTCTTCGTCTCCTTTTCCTCCATCTTCTTCCTTCTCAGCGTCATCTTTTCGCACCCTATTCCTCTTCTTGTATTTTGCACACTTCATATTGTTCTTCTTTCTCTTCCCATTTTCCTACCACATTCCTCCTTCTCATCATCCCCAACCCCCTCTTGCTCTTCCTCCTAGTACTCTTCATTCATCCTCTTTCACCTCGTCCTCTTTTGTCCCTGTTTCTGCCTCTCTCTCCCACTTTCTTGGTCCTCTTCATTACTTCCCCTCTTTGTTCACTGTTCTTCACTCTTCTTCACCCTCTCTCCTCCTCCTGTTCTTTACTCCTTTTCCTGTCTTTCATTTCTGTCCTCTTATATTCCTATTCCTACTTCTTCACCCACACACCTCCTCTTGATCCTTCCCTTCCACATTTTCCTCTTTCTTCCTCTATCTTGCTACTTTCTCTTCCTCATTCTTCGTCCTCCTCTTCCTCTTCCTCACACCTCTGCTTCCACTTGCTCACATTCATTTCTCCATTACTCCTCTTCCTGTCACTCTTCCTTCTTTCTTTTTTATTCTCCTCCTTTTCTTCCCTTTCTGACACCGCTTTTCTCTCTCTTCCTCCTCTTGCTGTCGTTCTTCTCCCTCCTCTTCTTCCTGCCTTTCCCTTCCACTTTTCTCTCTCCTCTTCTTTCCTTCCTCCTCTTCATGTCATTCTCCTCCTTCCTCATCTTCCTACCTATCACTTCCACCTTTCTCTCTCGCCTTCTTTCTGTTCTCATCTTCCTGTCATTGTTCTCCCTCCTCCTCTTCCTGCATCATCCTTCCGCATATCTCTGTCTTTTCATTCTTTTCTCCTCCTCTTTGCAACTTTTCCTCTCCCTCTCCCCTCCACCTTTTCTTTTACTCTTTTCCCTCATATCCCTTCCTACTTGTTTCATATTTTCCCTCTTTCCATTCCCTCCTGTTCTTTTCACCTCCTCCACATCCTTACACATTCTTTATCAGCCTCATCCTTCTTCCTGTCTCCTTCTCATGATTCTTTCGTTTTTTCTCATCTTCACACCGTTTTTACCCACCACCTGACAAAGTCAAAGGAGGGTGTTGTTATCACTGGGATCGATACGTGTCCGTCCGTAGAGCTGGGCGGCAGGGCGGCTGGCCGGGCATAGAGATTTCGATTCCGGGCCAGAACTCAGAAAGCATTCATTATAGAGTCATGAAATTTCACATAGATGTACCTTATAGTGAACTGCTGCCTTTTGATAGGTAGAATGCTGTGTCTTAAGTAGCTTCCTTTGTTTATAATGAAGAAATAAAAGAAAAAAAAAAGTCTTTTCCAGACTAGGACTCACAAACTAATACAGGTACAGGCTTCAAGCCTTCCAGGCATATGTGTTAATATGCCTCCTGGTGCTTTTTGGTAGTTAGAATGCCATGAGACTATATAATGTTACGAAATTGCAAAAATACATAAAACTGATAATTTTAATTCAGTTTTCTTTTAAAACTTTGCAACTATTATACCTTGGATGCAGAAATTGTACATGATAAATGATTTTATGAATATCTAATTATGTACGAAGTTTCATGGCTGTACCTGTTCAGTAATCACAAATTCATTATTACCATAGATAAATTACTGAAATTTTTAAGTTTTAATGCGTCTGTTATACGAAAGGGGATGACGGCGGTGAGGGCCGCTATGCGGTTGGTTAGCTGCGCAGTGAGGTAGGTGGTATGTGCTTGATCAGATGGAGAATTGCAACAGCGTAGCGTTGCGTATGTTTGTATTCTTCATGCTTCTCCCTTTCTGTTTCTACTGATCTTCTCTTTCCCACACCTCTTGTTTCTCTTCCTCTTGCTGTCCTCCAGAACAAGACACGCAGCATGGCGGTGTATTAAATATCTTAACTTCCTGCAGCGTTTCCTTTATTCTCTTGATTATCCCTCAGTCGACTTCCTACACCTTATTCAGACTCTCACCTTTTACCTCTTTTAACAATTGAGTATTGTTTCTCTTTCACTTTATCTTTCACTCTCTTTTCTTTGTTTCCTCTCTCTCTCTCTCTCTCTCTTCTCATTTCACCCTTCCCTCTCCCTTTCTTTTCTCTCTACCTTCCACAACCTTTCCTCCTTGCCTTCCGTACTCCCCCTCCTCTCCTCCCCCCCTTTCTCCTCGGTTTCTGCTGCTTTCTTTCTTCGCTCCTCCATTCTCTCCTTTATTTTCTTGTCCCCTCCTTCACTCTTTTCTCCCTCGTCACTTCGAGTCCTTCAACTCCTCTTCCCTAACGTTCCCTCTGTTCTCTCCCCTTTCTTCCCTTTCCAGTTCTATTCCCTCTTCTCCGCTTTTTCCACTCTCCTTCTGTCCCCTCCCCTACCTGTTTCTTCCTCTTCCCCTAACCCTTTCACCTTTCATCTTTATCCATCACCGTCCTTCCTCCTTTCTTCTCCCTCTCTTTCCCCTATCTTGCTCTCCTCCAAATCCTCTCCTTTTTACCTTGCCTTCCCCTCTTTTTCGACTTTCCTAATCATCCTCCCTACTCATGATTACATCTTCCTGACCTCCATTCATGACTATTTGCAATTTTCGGGCGGCAAATATTGAACAGATGGGAAGGATGTCGCAAGAGTGGATAGGGAAGAGTGAAGGGAGTAAATAGGGAGAAGCAAAACCTAGCAGTAGAAGGAAGAAAAAAATGAAAAGTAGTAGTAGCAGTAGTTTTTTGCAGTAGCAGTAGCAGCAGCAGTAGCAGTAGTAGTCGTGGCAGTCATAGTTATAATAGTAGTAGCAGTAGTAGTAGTAGTTGTTGTTGTTGTTGTTGCAACTCCAGGTTCATCTGGATGTAAACCCCGTGAACATCAGGCTGATGTTGCCCTTCACTTGCAGTCCTTCATTCTTTTTTACGAGGAACAGAGAGAGAGAGAGAGAGAGAGAGTTGAAGGACGTTTGTATACCCGGACAGTGGAGCCACCTGGGCATATCCCTGACACCACGTGAAGACCCCCCTCTTCAGCACTAGGAGTGATTTAAAAAGTATGTGAATAAACCTAGGATGAGGATAATATATAATCACATAAATCGTGGACAGAAGAGGCATGGAAAGAAAGAGACACTGGCATGTATAAAGAGGGAAAACATTATGGTAAACAAAGATAACGGACATTAGGATGGAAAAAAAATAAAGTGACATCGTGAAGGTTAGGGAAAATCGAGACGAAGAAAAATGTATGGGAAAGACATACTGTAAAGTAGGTGAGTCTATGAGGGAGGTTAATGAAACTTGCTAGAGCGAAAGAAAAGAATAGGCAATGGAACAAAGTAAGTGAGTACTCGTATATGAAGGAGGTTAATGTGTTACGCAAGATCGAAGGGGGATCATTTCTGAGGAGGGACAGAAATGCATGGGGAGAACCACAAACAGAGTGTATACGGTATAGTGGAATCATTATTAAGAAAATGGCAACAAAACAAGATGAAGAGATACAGTGCCAGGTAGAAATTACGCCCACATATCAAGGTAACGTAATATGAGGATACAACATCGATCTGACTCAAACCATCCTGAGGTTCAGATCATTTATCTTCACGATATACACAGGTTCAGTATGAAGATATATTTCTATTGATTTAATCGATTCACAGAAGTGTGATACCAAATGTCATATTTTAAACTTAATATGAGGTTTCGTAGCACCTGTCCCATAGCGATTTGTTTTACACACTACAGCTAATCATTCTTTGTTATTTATATTGTTTTTTTATTCGTTTGTTTTAACAGGGCTTGCATTAATTGCACTGAAAAGACAACTGAGATGCAGCGTGCAGAATAACGCCTAATGGAGGAATTGTTATAAAACTTTCTATGCCACTTGAAATACAACCTCGCACCCATAAAGTAGCTTAATGTATGGAGGAAACTGGTGAGACGCTCAGGGAAAACGAGGGGTTATTACTGAGTAGGGACGGCATTGCTGAAAGAGAACCCATTGTTTGAGAGTCGACGAGGAGGGGTAAATACTAGTACAGGGTGAGAAGTGATGATGAGGATAGAGATTAGGAAAGTTTATCGAGGAGTGTTGTATCGTGCAGTTAGGTGTCGTTACTGAGTAGACACAAATGCCTGGAGGGGAATCACTTATGGGAGTCGAGAGAGAAGAGAAGTTTCTACAGGGAGTAAGGTGACAGAAGCTGATGTTAAACAGTGTATGAAGTAGGACGATGTGTCGAACGAACTGCTATGATAATGTTATATAAAGTTTCAATTATTTAGGCATGATTGTCCATAAGCACAGGTAACTTTATTATTTCATATAGTGAGTGTAAAGGAAGTAGAATTACAAAGACAACATTCTTGGAAAAAGGCAGGACAATATATGAGGGAGGGGAATGTGCCGTACAGGGAAGCGGAGTCTTTGATGAATAGGGATATAAATGCCTGGGCTTACTTTTTTCAAGGAGCCCTCACGGAATGCAATATAAGATGATAGATAGGTCGCAAACAGGCAAGACCGACAGCAGAGAGAAAATACGAAAAAATCACTTCAGAAATGAGATGCAGAAATCATTAGTTATTCAGAAACACGGTAGAAGAAAGGGTATGGGAGAGAATGAGGGACGGAGAAGGACAAGGCAAGGAGGGTCAGGGAATGGGGACTGTGGAAGGATTAGGGAGGTAAAGGGAGGAATAAAACGGTTGGGGAGGGTTTCATGCCAGAGGAAACGTTAGGGAGGGACGAGGAATGAAATAACTGAATGGGTATGGGATGGTCGGAGAGGAAATAGAAGGGCTGGGAAAAGAAAGGGAGGGAAGATGCTGTGGAAGGGTTACACAGAGAAGGGAAGGACGGTAAGTTTGGGAATGCCAGAGACGATGAGAGAGAGAGAGAGAGAGAGAGAGAGAGAGAGAGGTGTTTGGGAGGGTTGAGAGGGAAGTGAAAGGCTGGGGAAGTGTGTGAGGGAAGTAGAACTTTGGGGAAAGGTGAGACGGAGGTGGAAGGTTGCGGAGTGTGAGAGGGAGGTACAGGACTATGGAAGCGTGAGAGGGAGGTGGAGGGTTGGGGAAGTGTTCCTGGGAGGTGGAAGGTTGAGTAAGTTCGAGAGGGAGGCGGAATGTAAGGAATTGTGAGAAGGATGGATAGAGTAGAGATGGGAGATGGGAGAGTAAGGGAGGGAAGGGGAGGGAAAGAAGAGGAGGACTTTCGGGGCGTTGGATAGAACTTTGTGGATTCGTGCGTGTGAAACACTAGACGCGGAGTTAACAGCGCCTGCCTATGACGGGGCTTGCACCACACTTTCTTTTTTAATCCTTTTACCATTTTTCATTACGGTGAGGTTATTTAATAATTTACTAATGCTGCTACTAGACGATTTAATCTTTTTCGAGAATCTTGTAGAATTTGAGGGGACTGATACAGTCTTAATTATTCCCTTCAGTGTCAGAGGTCTTTCCTGTGTTCAATAAAATCGTCCGGTGTTTGCATGAAGTAAATATAAGATATATCAGATTTAAGTGGTTAATTCATCCAATTCAGTAATTTCATATATCGTTTTATTATTGCTACTAACAAACAACATTATTCGCTTTGGACAGATCCTTAGTAATGAAGAGGTTAATAAATGCTCCAACTTCTCTTCTTCAGACGTTTTTCCTAATATGACGTAATTCGACTAGAGACAGCAAGGATGAAGTGAAGAACATAACCTGAGTTTGATCTCTGAACAGTTCACGAAACCTTTATGTAAGGTCTCAGTTACTCCCGTTTTGTCACATATAAAAGTGAAAAAGCCCTGAATTTGCAAAGTGAGGGTGGTGTTTCAAAGTCTGGGAGAATGTTCATGTAATGCCTTCATGTCGTTCACTCCTAGATGTGCTTGCTTTTCCTGTACCAACAGAGTATTACTCGTACATGAGCATGTTTACTTTATCCCAACACTTGTTCCCGCTCCTAAAATTCATTGCCTCATTGCCTATTCTTTTCTCATGCTCTCTCCTTCCTGCTAGGTTAACGGCAAGCCTCACAGCAGTTTTAGGTGCTTTCATTGTTGGATGTACATTGTTTATGTACTCATGCTGATACAGCTATTTGTACTCAAAGTTATCCAAAATGACAACCTCCTAATGTCTGGTACAAGGTTCTTTGATGGCATAGGGATGAATTTTCAAAATAAAAATTCAAGCAAGCAGAATCCCTTATTTTGTGAAGATCCATGAGAAAAGTAAACATATCAAATTTCATTCAAATCAAGTTACGTCTAGAGGCTGCACACACTAATAAGTGAGTCCACAAAATGGTTAAAATAATATAATTGTTTGCAGTGCAAAAATAATATATTGAGGTAACCAGTGGTTTTAGATAAACAACGAAATAACAACACGATACAATACACCTCCAGTCATTGTGACTTAAAACTGGTTTTGGGGGCTGTCGGACAATCTTTTCGATGTTCCTCAACAATTTGAAGCATGAACTGGATCTGCTCTTCTTTCCGAGTTCTGCCAGCCTTTGTGAAGGTTTGAATGAACGCTACGCCTCGCTCTGCAACGTCGTTCACTACATTCAGGCATTCCACCCTGGCCATTGCTGAACAAAAACTAGTTATTTTCCCAGTTTAATAGGTCCTCTTGCAGGTAATCAACCGGGATGTAAAGGAGAGTGAACAACTTGTATGTACTGGAAGAGCAGAAGTCTCCCAGTGTCATTCCTTGTGGATCTGGTACAGAAACTCGTCAGGGAGGATCTACTGACCCTTCAACAGGAGTTCATATTTTCCACCATATTTCGTTTTCATTGTCATCATTTGCAGGATCAAATAGTGACAGTCCCACGTTCATCTCACTGAGGTACCAGAGGTGCCTATTAAAGCTCCTGTACCCAGAGATGTTGGTTTCTTAAAGCTCTTGAAGGAGGGAAAGGTAGCATCGTGGAGCTCTTGCTACTTCTCATGCTGATAATCACGGAAGGAAGTATTATTGGGCGACAAACAGGGCTAAGTCCCACAAGCCAGAAATCAGGCGATCAACCTTGCTTTGCTCACTAAAACTTGAAGGACATTGGTTCATATACAACCTGAACTGGGATCTGAAGGTCCAGATCTTGAAAGAGTAGTTTACACGTGCCATCCAGCATGCTCAGTGCAGAGTGCCTTGTGCCATGAACTATGGATACCGTCGGCCATGAGGTATTCCTCCCAGGAAAAAAATTACAGTTTCAAGAAACTCTTTGTAATCATCTCTGGGATGTTTCAGAAATAAGAGGACCTATGCTTCTTGAACAACTTCTTCTGCCCGTGGACTGATCACGATGACCGTATTCTCGTCGTCCACTGCAGTGCAGTATTCACTAAAGTTCACATGGGTCCTTTGAAACTGTGAGCAACAAGGGAGGAAAATGATGCTCCCAGAAGCAGTTCAAAAACGTGATATCGGCATGCTAAGTATACACCTGAGAGCTTGCTTCAGTTGCACGCATACTCTTCCATAAATGCCGATGTTGACAGCTGTTGTGTCAAATCAAACTGCTTTTTTATTTTGGTGTCAAGATCCCAGACTCTGATACACTCGAAGGTAGCACCTATTGTCACTGCTGCCTTGGAGCAAGACAATTTTGGAATGGCGAGGATCTTAGTTACGCTGTCTCCAGTGACAAAGATGGGTAATTGGTCAGACTTGTTTCTTCCCGTTAGGTACGGCATTAATTTCTTTTCCTAATGGAGCACAAACGGGCATTTAGGCTTGTAGGACTCTCTGATCTCAGTTCTGCGAGCTGATCTGCATTTGTATCAGATGGAACTATTAGTGCTGGGACTCTCAGCAATTGTACTCGTGTCATAACCCATTTGCTCTGCAAACGGGTCACTCATTTGGCTGTGGTCCAATGCCATGGTGACTTTAGTGCTCATTGCCACTGTTCTGTGTCACCATTTACGAGTGTGCAGTGCTGAAGATTCTTCATTTTGCTGGGGTGGTTGCCCTGCTTTCAGAACTTGCTTTGTCACTCAGAGGTTGATGACTCTAAAACAGCATTAGCAGAGGCAGCTTCTATATCACATGCATGCTTCACCTTCCGCTTATATTCTTGTGCAATTCTTTTGAAGACCTTCTCGACATTCTTGGCTATCTTCTTGTCGACATTGCCAATTTTGCCTCTTCGACCCGTCTCCCTCTGAGCATGCAGAAAGTCCTTGTCTTCCTGAACTTTTATCATAGTTAAGGCATCTTGTTGAGCAAGGTCGAAAAGGTTGTTTAGGCTAGACTTCAACGTTGGATGGTATTTCAATTTATCTGCGTTTTCAGCAAAATAGTCTTCATCAAACACCGCCATTATTCATGAAGTTTCTTGACGTACTTTTTGACTTCGTGAAGATGCTGTCTTTTTGAACGATGAGGACATCTGACTGTATATATATATATATATATATATATATATATATATATATATATATATATATATATATATATATATATATATATATATATATATATATATATATTATCCAATCCTACATTGCCCCATGAGGAGCGTAGGAGTCCGGGGCTAGGCAGTTGGTCCCGACAATTAAGATGAGAGTGACCAGCCTCACTCATCCCTGAGTGGCATTACATGAGCAATCAACCCCAACCATTCCTTGGATATAAACCTTCACCGGCTCAATCCGATTGGAGCACAATAATTACCCACTAAACCACCAGGCGCCAAAATTTGGTTATATGGTTACCACTCAGCGTAGTAAATGGTTTCCTGGTGTACAGGAAACCATTTGGCTTGTCACTCAGTGCAGAGTCACCCACAGACAGAAGGAAGAGGTTAGAATGAAGGAAGGAAAGACAGAAGAGGGAGTGTAAAGTTACCCGTAGACAGAAGGACAAGGATAGAATGAAGGAACGTAAGACAGAAGAGTATGGAAGGAAAGAAGGATGGAGGAGAGGAAAGGGCAGACACCCGACAGCAGCACTACATCGAGTGAGTGGATGATGAGCGCCCCCACCTACCACTGATAAACAAATATATATATATATATATATATATATATATATATATATTATTGTATTGCTTGTAAATGTAGGCATATTGTATAACCATAAGGTTTTAACTTGACTAGGATTTTCACTCAAATAGACTACACTCACTGCTCTTACGTCTGAAGCTGGTGTGAGCAAAAAGGGAAAACTGCGGTATCTGTGGAGCCTGTAAAATATTTCACTATTTGAAAATAAAAAATAAAAAATCCACGTGATTTATTTTCTCCAGGAACATCATATGTTTGGTTCTAACACCCATATTCTTCATATTCAATTTTTACAAGCACCCTACTGGTACACTTTTCACAAGACATCCTTCATATTTTCGTGTAGGGTTACACTGCGTGACTAAACCTCCTATGACACACCGCCATCAACCTGCATTTCTCACCAATCTACAACTACAAAAACATTTTCGTTATTCTTCTGGAATGCTGGTAGACGTTGATGCAATATATGTGATGAAATGTTACCATGGTATGAATGTACAGTGCTTACAAAAAGTATCCTTGCCCAGGGGATTGATGATTTCGCAATGAACGTTGTTGGCGGTTTGCTTTTTTTTCGTATAGCAAACACTTCTGAATGCTTATCAGTCTCTCTATCTGTCAGTCTGTCTATCTGTCTATCTATCTATAGCCAGATGTCTTAATCAAGGAAAGGGTGGCCAGAAACGAATTGCCTACAATACATGTCACCTTATCCTCCGCCATCGGCTGCCCTCTCTCCAGCTCATACCCTCTCACTTTTGCCTCCATCTCATCATGTCTGCCCCTTCCCTTCCTCATCTACCTCACTCACGTACACTCTCCTTGTCAGGCTCTCATTCTATTTTCTTTCCACATGGCCAACCATCTAATGATAGGTCTCCTAATGGTTTCTTGAACATCCATTTTAATATCATATCGTTCCTTCACTTCCTCATTTATTTGCATATCTCTCCACGTAACTCCATATGCACCTTTCAAATCATTTACCATTTCTCTCACTGTTGACTTGTGTCTTTCTAAAAAAAAGTCCAAGCAACACTTCCAAACGTTAAAGCGAGGATCACAGTTCTCATATGCAGCGACTTTATTTCACTTATTTCCACAATGTACTGCATATCATTACTTGTCATAAATATCAATATATATTCTAATTTAATAGAAACAAAGACATGTACAGACAAAAATATCTATCTATTGCCAGACGCCTTAATCCCGTAAGGGGTGGCCACAAACAAATCGTCCCCATGTAGCCCTGTCCCCCACTATTTTACTGCCCTGCTCCCAGCTCACCCCCCCCCCTCATATACTTCTCCACTCCATCCCTCCATCTCATCCTTGGCCTCCACCTCACTCACATACACTCTCCTCGTCAGTCTCTTACTCACCATCCTCTCTACATGGCCAAGTCACCTCAGTGTGTTTCTTCAAACGCTTCCAGTCACATCCACACCACAACGCTCCTTCACATCCTCATTGTCAGAGTGTCTCTCCATGTGAGTCCACAGTCTCCTCTCAGATAACTCATTTTGTGGTAGGTGGGGTCGCCCATCATCCACCCACTTGGCGTAATGGTACTCTGTTTTTTTAAGGTAGCTCTACATTGAGTGGCAAGCCAAATGATTTCCTGTAAACCAGGAAAGCATTTACAACGCTGGGTGGTAACCTTATAACCAACCAACACGTGTTCCCTACGTGGCAACAAGTGGGTTGGCGGAGGATTAGTACCCCTCCCCGGAAAACAACTAACTAAAAATACGAACAAGAAACATAAATATACTGCGGAATATTTTTAACATAGGAAACGTCGAAATATCTGAGACACGCTTTAGCTCAAATCATTCTTTTTGGTGACGGATTTTAAATTATATTCCAGTTACTAGAAAACGACTTCTCTGAACGACTTCCTGGAATCCCACTGAGAAAGAATTAACTGAGGCTACACCAAGTCCCTCCAGTTCGGAAAGTGTTCCCTAAGCTTAATAGAATCGCTTAATAGCAACAAACATTAATCACAAAAGACAACTTCGTAGTGTGAAAGATAAAACTTTGGCTATGATTCGCTAGTTTTAAACACTCTTCAGACAGCACTGGAAAGATATACTTTACCCTCACTGTATCTCAGAGTTTCACAACGTTTGGTAAAGGGCTTCAATTAACTTATGTGAATTCGGTAATTTATGGAACTAATTCAAGCCTGACCGCTTCCTTACAGCTGAATGTAGTCGCCTGATGACAGTCAGAACAAAAGATTAAGTGTCATGACTTACAGTACAGAGGTTTGTTCAGGTCAAAGCCCGGGACAAAGATTTGGAAACTGTTATTGAGGAAATTCAACAGATTTGGCCTGACGGACTATCTTGCGGTAAGAAGGGTCAATGAGGATCAGATCGAACAAAAACTGTAGTATCTTCTCAATAAACACTATTTCCGTATGTGGGTATAACTATCTATCTACTGTATCTATTGACAGACCCCTCAATCCCGTAATGGGTGGCCACAAACAAATCGCCTCCATGTCGCCCTGTCCAATGCCATTTCATTCCCATTCTCCCGGCTCACACCCCCCCTCTCTCATATACCTCTCCACTTCATCCCTCCATCTCATCCTCGGCCTAGCCCTCCCTCTCCCCCCCTCCACCTCACTCACATACACTCTCCTCGTTAGCCTCTCGCTCTCCATCCCCTCCACATGGCCAAACCATGTGGTATAACCTTTTTCAAAATGTTTTGGTTGTTTTATGATAATAGGACATAATGAGTATGTACAGTAACATGTAGCTGTGTGTGCAACATGCATTAGTGTATATGTCATGAAGAGTTGCCTTTACTGTTAAAGGCTAATGAGATCTTACTAAACTAATAAGTAAAATCAAGCAGGTTCGGTCCTATACAAATGTAATGATACTGATCAGGACTATAAAGGAAAGCATTATCATCAGCAGCAGCAACATCGTCGTCGTCTTCGGCGGCGGCGGCGGCGACGTCATCATTCTCATTTTTCCCACCAATGGATGGGGTGAGGCAGAATCTAGAAACAAGGAAAGTTAAAGCAATAATGCAAGAGACCAGTCAACGGCATGAAATGCCCAAGACGATCTTTGACATATCACTTAAGTCCCCAGCGTCTTGACTCCGTCTCACATGCCAGATAAACAGCACTTTTCTTATACCAGTTTTCTTTCTATCTCTACTTCACTTACAGTTGTCAGGTTGAGTCAGCCCGTAAACTATCAAGTTAAAAATGATGTGTGTGAAATCCTTGTCATGTGCTCCTCCTTGTATATCGTATATCAAAACAATTCAGTACCCTGTCAGTTCCCTTTATTCATGAACTTTCACACCTTGCTTTCTCACACACTCATTTTGCCATATCCATCTACTCGTACATTGTTTTCTGTTTACCACGTCTCCTCCCACCTTCAAAAACACTCATGTATACCCGTTACACCACTTACAATAATCTCTCTCTCTCTCTCTCTCTCTCTCTCTCTCTCTCTCTCTCTCTCTCTCTCTCTCTCTCCCTTCATATGACCACACCATTTTAATTCAAACTCACCCTTCAACCTGAATGTCAGCTTACTTCCTTACTCAGTATTATTTCATATACTTCGCCAATCACATTATTTCTTAACCATTCCACTCTATACATTCCACACACACTTTTTATTACTTACTTTTTAACGTCCCTAAATCATCTTTTTCTTACTATGCCATACCAGACTCACATCCATACGTTAATTGGGCAATGACACACTTTCATGCAATCCTTTTGCATGTTGGTGTCTGAAGAACTTAATCGTCTTCACTATAATGAATTTTTTGCAGCCTTTATACCACCACGATGTGTGACCTTTGTGCATATACAGTGGAACTCCCAGGTTGCACAAACGTCCCTCAATCCCCTATCTATTAACTGAAGAGAGGAAGGTGGACTACGGAAGGACAGCTTCGGCCTGCAGTGTACCGGGTTCAGGTACCAATGAGTAGGGGTTTGCAAATAATACTGCTACTCTTTACCTACAGATGATTATTTTACCTGTACAGACATTTTGAACTGGAGAGGTAAGAGCCTCCATTAACCACTTCACGACGAGTTGGTCTCCTAACCCGTGTACTCGTATAATAATCTGTACTCTGTATTTTACTCAAATGAAACAAAGAAGACGGCTCGTAATGGTGGTGGTGAATGCGCAGCTTGTTAACATCTTCAGTGTGAGGGAGGGATCTTCGGTTACCAAAAGCAAAATGAGAAAAGACTTACCTGTTGTTTGGTGTTGTATTAGTTCCTTCATTCCTGTGACAAATATTAGTATTTTACCACACGGGCGTGGAACTACCATTTATTCTAAACTAAACGGAGAGTTTCTCAGGCTATTTGATGCATTTCATTGATTACCATAGACACTGGGCACTTTTATGATTTTACCTCTGAAAATATGTAAGCGATTAACTACGTGTAGCACACACAGCCTACCTTTCTTCCATGGATATTACTACCTACTGTTTAGCTTGCTGCAAATCTCACTTTGGTGCAATATTCAAGTGCCTTACCGAAATGTTAGATTAAGTTGGTTAGGTTAGTTTAGAACAGGTTAGATAATGATTGAGTTTAATTTTGCCTTGATAAGTATTTGAGATTTTCAGTGTTAGGTTTAGTGCCAGTTCTAGGCAGCTGGTTTAAGTGGCGAAGCTCCCATTCCCCCCCCCCCCCGTCAGGCTAAGTTAGGTAAGGATGCGATAAGTTGGGTTAAATTGGGATAGTTAAGGTAGGTTAGATTATGTAAGGTTAGATCGTTAGGTTTCCTATAACTTTGACTTGGTCAGTTAAAATTTTTAGAGTGAGTACATTAACCTATGTTTAATGCACGGGCGCTTTCAGTCTACGAGATCGTTAAGCAAACAAGTTCCTGCAAGCGTCGAGTGACTTACTTAAATACCCTCAAATAGTATATTTTGTGGATCCTTTTCACTTTTTGGAGTATAAAATCAACAAATAAGTATCTGTGACGTACATTTACTAGAATATCTTCCTCAGGAGTATGCGATTGTCATTTGACATGTTGAACAGCTGCGCCCAGGTAGTAAAATTTTACCTACAAATTTTGCCAGTTATTCTTGCTGCCTCCAGACTATATAGCTCACCTTAAGATAGACTTTTCTAACTGCAAGGATCAGATATAGCCTTCTTTAATTCCTACCTTACGAGAAGTGTTTCCTGAGCTGAATAAAAAAAAAGTCTCAAGTTTGTAAGACTAAAACGAAAAATACGTCATCGGATTGGAGGGTCTGATAGGATGGTGGTGGTGGTGGCAATGGTGGTGGACTTTGTTAACACATTCACTATGAGGGTGCCGTCCCAAGCTGAATATAATCGTTGGGTTGCAGTAAGAAAAAATAAATAAATAAAATAAAAACGTGCTGGCAGTGTGGTATTATTAACAGGGTGCATGATAAAAGAGGAGGTTGTACATTTTACGGCACCTTAATATGACCATCACAGCCACGCCATACCACGCACGAGGGGGTACACGAAACAGCACAGGGGGAAGGCAAGGAGGGAGGAGAGAGAAGGGGAGAGGTGGAAGGAGAAGGAGGGTAAGAAGGAATATGTAAGAAGGGGAGAGGTAGGCTGTGGCACGGGGGAGGAAAAATTGTGGATATGGGGAGAGGGAGAAGAGAATGTGTGGTAGGGGGAGGGATACTGGAAAACGAGATGGTGGAAAAATGGATGGGACAAAGAATGGTGTGTGGGAGTGAAAAGATGTAGGTAGGAGGGAAGATTGAAACTTGTTAGTGATTGCGGATATGGGAGGGGGTAAGGAAAGTAGAAAGATGTGAGAAGTGGGAAAATGTCATGTGTGGGAGGTTGAGGATGTAAGAAAGGGTAGGGGCGGAATGGGCTAGAAGTGGAGGGTCTGGGCAGAATGGGGGAATATGTACAATAAAAAAGGGTGAGTGAAAGCGAGAGGGGAGAATGAACGGGAGGGTGAGGGCGAAAGAAGGAGGGAGGGAGAGTGTGTGGGCTGGATAGAAGTGGGTAGGTATTACAAGAGATGGTGTGGGAAAAAGAGTAAGGGGATGTTCGGGAGACAGGATCGTGAAGTAAATGGGAGGGGAATGTTTGAGAAAGGGGAGGATGTGGGATGGAGGGAGTGGGGAATGTGCGAGAGTGGTGATGGTGTGGGAGAGAGGAAGGTAGACTGTAGGACAGGTGCAGAAATGAAGAAAAAAGGTACGTGTAAGTGGATTAAGATGTTAAAAGGAAGCAAAAGGAAATACTTGATGGGGAAAAGTATGAATAGGAAAGTGGGGAAGAGCAAGAAATGTGTTGGGGGAGAGATACTCAGGAATACAATGGAGTTCAATAGGAATGGAACGCTAAATTAAGTGAGATCATTTTGTCTCCTCTCGCACGTCCTCCCTCGCTGCTGCAAAATTGTTATTAATTATTTATGAACAGCCAGAAATTTATGATACCTCAACCTCACATGCACACCCTGTGCCTGGAAGATGGCGGAATAATCATCACTGCATGAAGGAAATGTCAACCAGAGTGAATGATAAAGTAGAAAAATGAAGGAGGGGGATGGTATGCGAGAGTTTCCAATGCGGCACTGAAGGAAAGATGTACGTGAAGGTAAGAAGTGAGGGAAGGAAATGACCATCAGAGGGAATGGTTAAGGAGATAGATGCGTGTTATAGGGGATGAGTGATGGAGAAGGCGTCTAATACTGACTGAGGATAGAGGTGAGAAAACGAAGAAGCTGAGTGTCGAAAATATCTCTGACAATAAAGGAAGGCTAAAGATGAGTGAATACGGATGGGTGAAAGCAAAAACTGAATAAAGAAAAGAATACCCATTGCCAAAGGGAAAAAACTCTCCTTAACATGAGCAAATATGAAAGGGTACTCATTGTTCCATGGAAAGATTGTCCTGAAGAACTGAATAAAGGAAAGGGTACCCAAAGCAAAATGAAGAAAAGGAAACTCGATTCTGAGTGGAAAAAAAAAAGTAGGATGAGAAAATGCAGGACAGGGAGCCAGGCGCTGAGTACAGTAACGCTCTAAGCTAAAATCTGTAAGTGAACCTCCTCAGTACAGTGACTACCGCAGTATATGATGCAGGTTAGAAGACCCGCCTTGTAATGGCGGGACTGATTAAAGCTGCATCTAACTATTTCATTTCATTAATCTCTCATAAGCTGAATAACGTCGTCTGGAGATCTGATTCTAGGGGTTGCATTACTGTCAAGGGCAACGATTTATTACTGCATCTAGGAGAGAAAAGCGCAGAGCTTCCTATATCACTTGCAATTCCTGAAAAAAAAAAATTGTAAGGAAGGGAAAGCAGCTGAGGAAAGTCGAGTGCAGTCCTACATCTTTCCGCTTCATGAAAAAATAAATTCTTAGTTACGGGACTAACATAATAATACTGAAAAATTAACGATTATCCTAGGAGCATCAGTTGCCACCACTAAACCACATACTATCTATTACATGCCGTGACTGAGAGGAATTTTTGCAAGATGGATGAAAAGAGATGAGAGTAGAAACTTTCCATATCTCTTGTTTCTCCTGCAGAACAATAGGAGGAAAAAGTACTGGAAAGCCGAGTGCAGAATTCTCGTATATCTGCAAAAAGTAAATCTTAGTTACGAGATGAAAATGAGTCTCTCTCTCTCTCTCTCTCTCTCTCTCTCAAGAAGGAGCCAGGCGCAACTTTCCCTCGATAATGCAACACACTTTAAGGATTTCTTTTTCATTTTTTATGAGGTGAAAACAGAAGGCGAGGGAGTTCTGGGAGAGAGAGAGAGAGAGAGAGAGAGAGAGAGAGGGGGGGGGGAATGTGTGTGTGTGTGGGGGTGGGTGGAGGGTGTAAAAACAGCAGCCGGTAAAAAATATGAAAAATGACTCCTTAGTTTTGCTCGGCCACTTTTAGAAGTTAAGGAAGGCAGGGCAGGGTGTGTGTGGCGGCGTGGGAAGTTTTGTGAGAGGCGGGAAATAGTGAGTGGGTGTTAGGCAGAAATGGGGTCAGGCAGGGATGGATATAAAAGGTATCGTAAGGGCAGAGGTGAGGCATAGATGAGGTAAGGCAGGGCAAAGAGACCATTTTGTGAGATGAAGGGAATATTCAGCAAATGGTAATGATGAGATGGGGCGAGACAGGGATGATTATAAGTGCGGCACGGGTAGAGATAAGGTACAGATGGGGTGAGGGGGGAAGGAGGCTTTGGGAGAGTCAAGAGTAGTGGGTAAGTAGTAGGAAGGGATGGGCTGAGGCAGAGGAAGGAGGAGGGACAGGGGGAAGACGAGAGACAAGGATTACGGGTCGGACAGGGAATAGAGCCAAGGCAAGGGATACGAGTGAGGTAGAACTGGAAATTGTGAGAGATGCAGAACACAGCGAACTGATGTAAGAAATGCTTAGATGAGGTAAGGGTAAGAAATCTGCGAGAATAAAGGGGAATTAAATGGCTGATAGGCAGAGATGGAAGTTGAGTCAGGAAATGAAAATTAGGTAGGGGATGAGGCAGGAACCAGGGTAAGGCAGACATAGGTGTAAATCACGGATAAGATAGGGAAGGAGTAGAGGAGAAAGGTTTTGAATGAGACAGGGAATAGAAAAGAGGGTGTGAGGTAGAGATGGGGTAAGGTCGGGAATGGGACAAGGGCAAATATGAGACACAAGTGGGGATGAAGGAGAGATGGATGTAAGTAAGGGGAGAGAGGTGAAACAAAGATAGTAGTAAGGAAGAGATGGGGTAAAAGTGCGTGCAAGGTAGGTGGGGTGGAAGTAGGATAGGGAGTAGGAGAGATGTGAGTGAGGCCTGGGCAGAAAGGAAGACAGAGGAGAAACTGGTGAGGCAGAAACACAGAATTTAAGAAAGGCGGAGTGACTGTGGCGCAAAGAATGGGGTGAGGCAGGCCAGGAAAGGTCTAGCCTGCTGGAGGGAGTAAGCCAGAGGTGAAAAGTTTCGAAGAGGCAGGGCACTGTGAAAGGGTGAGGAGAGAAATGGAGAGGCAAAAGTGCGGTGAGGTAGGAGTGGAGTGATACAGGACTGGGGTGAGGCAAGGATGGGGTTGAGGTAAGAGTAGGGGTGAAGGGAAGCAGGGGTTACCGCGAGGCAGGGAGTGAGGGTGAAGTAGGAGTGGGAATGAGGCAGGGGTAAGGTTGAGACGGGGAGTGGGAGAGGGGAGGAGGCAGGGAATAGTCTGACTGGGCAGGAATGAGAGGTGGGTAAATTAGAAATAAGTGAATAGGGTGACGCAAGAATAAGTGGATGGAACAATGCAGGAATTAGTGGATATGGTGAGACAGCAATGAGTAGGAGGGGAGAGGCAGGAATGATTAGAGGAGGTGAGGTAGGAATAAATACATGGGGAGGGGCAGGAATGAGTAGAAGCGGTGAGGGAATAATGAAGGATGGGGTTAGGCAGCAATGAGAGAATGGGGTGAGGCATAAGTTAGGGATGGGGTGAGACAATAATCAAGGGATGGTGTGAGGCAGGGATGAGTGGATGGGGTTAGGCAATAATGAGGGGACAGGGTGAGTCTGGAATGAGTGGATAGAGTGAGAAGAGAATGAGGGGACGGAGTGAGGCAGGAATGAGAGAATGGGGTAAGGTAAGAATGAGAGGATGAGATGAGGCAGAAATGAGGATATGCGGTAAGGTAGGAATGAGGTTACGGGGTAAAATAAGAATGGGGGAATGATAATGGTGAGCCAGGATGGTGTAGTGTGGGGCGAGGTATTAATCAGCGTGAACACAATCATTATAAGCTGGACAGTAATCTATCTATCTATCTGTCTATTGCCAGACTTCTTAATCCCGTAAGGGGTGGCCATAAACAAATCGCCTCCATGTTGCCCTGTCCCCCTCCGTTTCACTGCCCTCCCCCTAGCTCACACCCCCCTCTCCCATATACCTCTCCATTACATCCCTCCATTTTATCAGCCTTCCCTTCCCTCGCCCCCCCCCCCTCCAGCTCACTCACATTCACTCTCCTCGTTAGTCAGGGGAGAGAGAGAGAGGGTGTGGGGGGAGAATGGGAGTAGTAAGTGTATGGTACTGTGTTCATAAATTAAAGAGAGCATCATCATCACCATGCCTCTACATATACACCCACAAATACACTCATACACGTGCGTACCTATTCAGATTTACACACACACACACACACACACACACACACACACACACACACACACACACACACACACACACACACACACACACACACTAATAAGAATTCGCAAATTCATCTATACATTTTAACTGTCAGTTACGTTCTTTCCAGGCTCATCAAAGCTGCATGTGGTCTCCCTTTTCTTCACATGCTTTATACAGTTGTTCCTGAAGACAAACACCTGATCCATACATAAACACGCATGCGCAAAGCTTTCCTGTTCTTCCCTAGCATGGCATTCTGTATGTTGAAGTACCCCTCCTATCAACGTTTTACCATACATTTTTGCTTGATCTGTTCAGTAGCTTTATACCTCTAATATTTTTATTTTTCCTCTTACGCTCCTTGTTTTTAGCCAGTAACACAATACTCGTACGTTCATTCAGTCAGTCTTCAGGTACAGAGACAAACGTTGGCCTAATATTTCACGTCTTCTAGGCCTCATTTCCTTCTGTTGGCTAACTGTTTCTAGACTGCGAGAGGACTGGTATATTCCCACTGGGGATTCTCTTTAATATAACGTGCCTTGAAGGAAAGTCTGGATATGTCCTGTGTGTGAAATAGACACAGTGAAATACTAGGGAAATCTCTGTCTCTCCCTTGTAAGTTGGGGAAGCCCATCATCCATTCACTCAGTGTATTGCATTCTTCAGGTGACTGAGTGAAAAAGCAAATGGTTTTCTGAAACTCAGGAAACCACTTACTTTGCTGGATGGTAACCATAATCCCATGTGGTCTAGAGGGTTATGGTGCTCCGACCGCATGAAGCCTGCGAGCTTACCGCCAGAAGAGTGGTTGGGGTTTACTGCTCACTTAAGGACACGCAGGGATGAGTGAGGCTGGTTACCCCTGCCTTAAATGTCAGAAATGAGTAGCTTAGCCCAGGGTCTCTGCTCTCTTGATGGAACATAAAAGGACTGGATGATTGATGGATGGAGTGTACCCCACCTTCATCCATAAACATTTTGAAGAATCTGTTTAGCTAAACTCATTTCCTTCAGCACTGTTGCAGTCCTATAGATCTCCGCTACTTTCCTGCATACTGTCTCCTACAGTTTTTCTTTTCCAGCTCCTTTCTTAACCTATTCACACCGAGTACCCTTCTCACCATATTATTTTGCACCAAGTAAATATTGTATCACTGTCATTCGTATAATTTATAGTCAAAGTTTCAAAATGTAAAAAAAATGGATGAACCAAAATGAGATTAACAAGAAGTGGGAACGGGACTACTAATAAGGTGAAACAACCGATTATTAAAAATGGATAATGAAAACCGAAAGCAGAATTTATGAAAAATAAGATATAGTGAAAGTGGTCATATATCCATTCTCTCATTTAAGCCATCCATGTTCCCTTCTTTCACTCATCATTTATACCACTCACATGCTCTCGAGTCACTCATCATTCATACCATCGATATTCTGCCTGTTTATCAATTATTCAAACCATCAAAATCTTTCCATGCACCTATCATTCAAAATCCTCTATTGACTTATGATTCAGTAAGTGTCAAATCTGTTCATTGACTTACCATTCATATTTTCTCCACTCGCATTTAGTTGAAGTTTTCTTCATTCACTCACCATTACTCCATCGAAACTTCGAAACTCTGCCCATTAACTCATCATTTCGTCCTATAACTCCGTATGGGTATATATACTGCATATATATATATATATATATATATATATATATATATATATATATATATATATATATATATATATATATATATATATGTGTGTGTGTGTGTGTGTGTGTGTGTGTGTATATACAGTATGTATATACAGTATACATATAAAGATAGATAGATAGATAGGTTAATTTGCAAATCAGGAAAGATCTCAGTAGTACTAAACAAATTTAATGAAGGCTATATCTAACTGTTTCATTTCGTAAAGTATTTTCCAAGGTCAATAGAAGCGCCTACATATAGCAAGAATATGCAAAATACGTCATCGACGTGAAGTTAAACAATAGAATCTGTCAATATTCAGGTATCACTAAGTCATTGTAATTCCGGGCTCCATCTCACAGGCTGCGTCATACACAACTTAATTTTAGCTTAGCCGTTACCTTTAATATAACCTTTGACCTCTTATATTCATGGTCCCACTATTATCTGCGGGACGTGTCTGCTGCCCGACCTGAAATGCTAACCACTTCGTTATGATGACGTATTAATTTGGTTTATTACCTCTGCCAATGGCATAGGAGAGGGTTATGTATTCACCCATGTTTGCCTGTTTATTTGTTTGTCCACATGATATCTCAGAAAGTTACTGATGGATTTCAGCGAAATTCTTATGGATATGTGGGGCATGGGCCAAGGAATAGATAAAATTTTGGTGTTTCTGAGTTTTCTAGTACAGGCATTAGAGGAGGTTCTCTGAGTGCTGTTTCTTGTGCTGCCTGTCTCATTTCCACTGCATTCAGCTTGTGGAATACTTTTTAGGACTGGATCAGCTAGACAGACTTCATAATTTCATTCATTACAGCAGCTCTTCCTTAAGCTGATGATGTCATCTGAAAGTAGCAGGATTACTTTTCAAAGGCTTCCTCAGACTGACTTGTTTTTAACCTTGTATATATTGCCTACGACACCTTAACATGAAGGTGCAGCTGAGGGACGCCTTCACGCGATGTTTCCGATATATCCGGGCAAGTCTGCTTCCCAGTTCTGGAATGGATAATGGTGGAGTGCAAGAACGGGGGACACTTAAGCCTGCAGTCCAACCCGCCAGACGAACCTGGTGTCGCAACAACAACAACTATAGCTACTAGTAAAATGAAGAGCCATATGTTCATGAGCTTAAAAGGCTCCGAGCACTTCTTTATTGCTGGATATATTCTTCGACTATTAACCTCCTTAATCCGATGCCTTCTTTTTCACTATATTCTTGCTATGTACAAATGATTTTATTCCACCTGGGAGAGATGACTTGTACTGAAGTGGTTGGTGAAGACTGCATCTAAGCAGTTCAGTTTGGGATGTCTTTCTTGGGCTATTTAAATAATAAGTTAGCAAAATAAATATGAATGTCATCGGACTGGAGGGGATAATACTCTCTTGGACAATATTTTATGCGAACTCTGTCGTAATGAGATCATCATCATCATCATCCAGGCCTCCTTTCCCGCCCAAGGATGGGTGAGGTAGTGAGGTGGGGCCTAGACAGGAAGGAAAAACTAACAATAACAGCTAATCAAAGTCTCCCCAGTTAATTGGACCAATCTCCCATTCACTCACTTCTCAACCCGTCGGCATCCTGGCTCCACCTCACAGGCACACCAATAAAATAAATATTATGTTGTCGGGTTATGAGGAGAATATCTGTTTTACATAATTAACTAATTCCCAGAAAGTCGTTTGCTCTGATGATTTACTCTCCCTGGCAAAATAATTCAGTCTGGTCATTAAGGAAGTGAAGGGGTTACGCTGTTTGCTACGATGGTGTAGTAATAATTTGTCATTGCTACTCACAGATGATTCCATTCAGTTTAGGGCAGATTTCTCGAACTGAAAAGCTTAGATATCAGGTTCATTAACTTCCTAACAACTTTAGGTTCTTGAGTTCAGTAATATCATCTTGATGTATCAAAACTGGATTACAAAAAAAATAAATAAATAAATAAATAAAACAGGTCATAGCACTGAAGGGGGTTAATGAAGACTATATCTATCCCTTTGAGTGTTAAAATCTATCCTGTACCAAATAAAACTGGCAGGAGATTGCAAGAACATTGTAAAAACTGACGCCCACAGGCTGAAGGGACTGAGTCAATCTGAATTCAATATCGTATATTTCTCCAGGGATTTATCCTCCCTAACAAAACAGTCCAATCTTGGCTGAGAGATATAGCTGGCATTAAGTTGAGAGTAAAAGAGGCAGCATGAGGGGACGAAGAGGGAAGAAGATAGGGGAGGGAGATAACAGCGTTAATTAACTGGAAAAGACAGGAATAATTTCACATTCACAGGCTTGCATGACTCACCTCCTTCATATTTATCTATCTATCAGTCTATATAGATAGATAGATAGATAGATAGGTAGATAGACAGATAGATAGATAGATGGCATAATGTTCAGTACAACACTAGCACTAATAATAGTACCAGTATCAATATTCTCAGGCTATAGTAACACATTGGCAGCTGAATAAAATCGTCTGACATGCCCGATATAAGCAGTGTAGCTGTCCTGATTTTGAGGATGTTGAATGAACATTTGATGTTCTCGACTATGAGTGTTAAATGAACACCATTGTTGTACCGGCTATGGGAGTGCTTAATGAACACTATAGTTGCCCCGAATATAAATTTTCAATGAACATTAGAGGTGTCTCAAATATAAGTGTTAGATTATCACTAGAGTTGTCCCGAGTATGAGAATGTTAAATGAACATTAGAGATGTCCCGAATATGACAGTATTAAATGAACACTAGTTTTCTCGACTATGAGAGTGTTAAATTAATAACAGAGCTGTCCCCGCTATGGAGTGTCAGGAATATCTAGCGCAAAGTTAGTACAAGTGATTGTAAAACTGAGATAATACATTGGTTTGTAAGACTGGACAAGTGTAACTTTTAAAAAAGATTTGGTAATATTGATTTTAACACTAGGACATAATACTTGCCTGTAAAGCTTAGTTATTATAATTGGTTATACGTATGGCCATAATGACAGATTGCAAATCAGAGTCACTTTAACTTAATACATGATTGTAAGACTCGGGATGTTTTGATTCACATCTAAACAAAATCGTCTGGTGTTAGCTGGATAAAAATAAAAGTGGTATCCTGACGGTAATGGGAGAAATAGTAATTACTGTAGTGCATGGCACGGCAAGTATTGTTGGAAAACTAATCTAGCATGATTAACTGTAAATTAGGAATACTACAACTGTCCGTAAATATTAGATACAGTTGTTAAGTGTAAAAAGTGGCTGAAAGTATGCGCTGCAAAGTTTTTTTTTTTTTTAAGTTCACTAAAAATGGGAAATTAAACTTATAATAGAACCACTACACATGGCTGAAAAAGAGCAGAATTACTCTGGGACCTGCGGCGAGACTCTTCTTTCAAATGAAGAACTTTGACTAAAATTGCTGGCACCACCACAGGCATCAGTTGTCGGCAGATTTGGATTCTCCATGTCAAATTACCATACGTGGTAACACTTTTATGTCTCCAAAGGCTTCTTTTTAGCAAATCTGCTAGAAGAAGAAGAAGAACGTTGACCACTCATTAGCTCGCTGACTATCGCCGCAGGTAAAAACAAGGCCGGTACAGTTAACAAATTCAGGCTCTTCTATTCACTCTTGGCTGAACAGAAGCGTTTTCATTAAATAGAATAGAATACTAAAGTTGTCCCGACCATGAGATGGTTGACTGTGACAATATTTTCATTTTCATGTTCTTATGATTAGATGAATAACACTGGTTGACGTTAGCTTAGGCATAATGAAACAGTACAGGCGATCATGAAAGGGATGTTAATGGAAAGTAACAGATAATGTGCCCGTATTGCTTGGCTGTTGCTGAGTACGGGGTAGGGATAATTGTCTAGCAAGTACCAATGTCGTGTTTATCAACAGTCACCTAGCAAAAAAGGTGACACAAAACTGAACTCCCACACACCTGTCACACACACACAACACCACACCTGCCACAGAAGGGAGGGGAGCCATGGAGGTAGGAAGGGAATGAAAGAAATAGAAGATGAGGGAAAGAGCATGGAAGTGAGGAAGAGGAACGGGGAAATGCAGGACAAACTAAAAAAAAATAAAAGTGTAGGGAAGGGTTCAGAAAGGGTGAGAATAGGAAGAGATGGCAGGAAAAGAGAGGGTCAAAGAAGGAAGGAGAGAAAGTGTGAGGGTAATGCAAAAATGTAGATGAAAGGAGAAATGGAATGGGAACAAAGATGAGAAGAGTAGAAGGGAGAGAAATAGTTCGGAAACATTATAAGATGAATGGAAAAGTAAGTGAAGCCGGTTTATCTGCATTCTATTGCAATAAGTAACATTTGCACATTCACACGAATATTAAGTAACATTTGCACATTCACACGAATATTATTTAACATTTGCACATTCACACGAATATTATTCGACACAAGTAATGGGGGGAGGGAAAAGAAATTCAATTGAAAGAGAACAAGGAACGGGGGACGAAGAACAAGGGGGGAAATGGGAAGGTGTCAGTGGGTGGAACTACACAAGAGAGAGAGAGAGAGAGAGAGAGAGAGAGAGAAAGAGAGAGAGAGAGAGAGAGAGAGAGAGAGAGAGAGAGGGACAGACAGACAGACAGACAGACAGACAGGGAGGAGGATCTTCGAAGGAAGAAGAAGGGTATTACTCTGTAGGCACAGAGCACCAAATGCTCCTTTCGTCATGGCTACTCCTCGCAGGATGCAGCGTTATACAGTAAGTTGATTCACAGTAACGGAACACTTGAAGTACACGTACTCACAGGGGAGAATCATCCACTGTCAGCTTTCATGTTGTAACTGCTTAGCCAACGGATACATTTACCTGACACAAGACGAGTTGGTTAAGTCTAGAGAAGTTATATTAGTCAGAGAGATAAGCGAGACCTCTAATACTGATTTTGTTTATGCTGTTGAATCCTATAAGTATCCGAAGGTGAGAAAAGTGTTTATTTCTTTCTCAGGTGGCTCAACCTTGATGGAAACGGCTTTTGCATGCAGATGATTCAGAACTTATTTGTCAGTTGCCAAGTTCTTATATACCAGCCCCGCAGAGGAAAAATGTACACTGTGAATACAATATACGTGTAATTATCCTGCAGCAGATAACACCAGAAAGACAAGCAGAGAGACTAATAAGCTGGCTGACCCATGGATAGACAGGCATTCAGACGAACATTTCGATTCACAGGCAGACACAGACACCCCAGCATACAGGCAGACACAAAGACAGATCGACAGATATACAGGGAGACAGATGGCTAGACAGGCAGTCAGGCTAGCAAACCTATTATGAGACAGACAGACAGGCCAATAGGTAGGCAGAAACACAAACAGGCAGAAACAGACGGCTGGATATCTACAGTATAAGCATCATTGAATCCCAGAGGTATAGCAGAATTAACACATCAGCCTAGATATAAAGAATTTTAAGTATTACCCTGAGGATCATTCAGTTGTTGCTATGACTCGTTAGGATCTTAGAGTCGTTATTGTGACTGTAATTGTTACAATGCTCTTGCATCTCTTTGGGAAAAAATATCTCGTTTCACAGAAAAATGTTTTACCCACTGTGCTGGAAAAGCACCTGAAAGCCAGGGAGACTACCTTCATTTAAATTCACTCATTCAGCAGCTGCATATAATACCTGAAACACACACACACACACACACACACACACACACACACACACACACACACACACAATTATAGATTACACTGAGTATTATGTGGTTATACATTATAATGGTATATCTATAACCAAGGTAGCCTGCCATTATAAATAAAATCTTGAATCTGATAACCCAGAATCCAACAACCTAGAATCTGATAACAGACATGGTTGCCACGAACCACTCCGTGCCTTCTAATCCTCCCTTCCCAATATCTGGTTTCAAACAATGTCTGGGATAGATTAAAGTGATACCTTATCAACTTATTAAGAACCAGGTTTATCTTTATATGACTGACAGTTTTACTGCACATCTGCAGTGGCCACACACCTCATTAATGTGTGATCATGTGTGTGATGGCAGTACTGTGCTTCGTCGGCTAAACGGACCAGAGAGAGAGAGAGAGAGAGAGAGAGAGAGAGAGTGACGTTGATAGTGGTAGTGACAGTGACAGTTAGGGTGAGAGTGCGAGTGAGGCTGAAAGTGTGAGAGTGTGAGAGAGAGTGAAGGTGAGAGTGGGTGAGGGTGAGAATGAGAGGGTGGGATTTATGAAGGTGTGCGGCATTAGTGCATAAATGTTTCGGGTATGGGATTGTGTTATCACCTGAAAGTTCTTTGTTCTTGTAGCATAAAGTTAATTTTGTGTGAAGGACAACATAACAAATCAGATATAATGTATGTTTGATTCGAAATGTGGATTGAAGCAGTGTTTCGTGCAGATTAACTCCGCCCTCCTCTCAAACACCCCTCCTCATCCCCCAATATGGCTGACGTCAAATACACTGTTACCAACACTGAATACCCCGAGTTATATTGCCTCTAAAGCAGGGGGGGTCTTTTCTTTTATGAGTGACTGTACGTCACCCCATCACATCTTGCCCTCAGAGAAACACTATATGTTTTTATGCTTTAGTTTATTATTGATTTGGCTATTACTAATGTATTTATTTGTTTTGTTTATTTTTTCAAGATCTGGCTTCAACTTGTCGAAAAGATGAAAGTTCAGGTGTGTTATAGAGATGGATGTCACACAACGATTACAGTGTATCCTGTACAGTATCATGTTCTTGAACGCGAATTTGAAGCCATGAAAGTTCATTGAACATTCCCAGAACAAACTTGGCGGCAGGGAACAGAAAACGACATCACCTCATCAAAAGTCAAACGAGTCAGGTTTTACCGTGTCGCCACATCCTCTACATATGGATTTTCACCATCACAGAAGCTTTTTTTGCTCTCTTCTTATCAAGTTGCATACCAGGCTGTTAGGTCAAACAAAACCCACACAAATGGTGGGGAAGCAATTATATCGTGTGTCCCTGTAGAAACAAGGATTGTTCTTGGTACGAAGGCAAGGAGAAAACTGCAAGTGCCTTCATCAACTGCTGTGATCCATAACCGATTAGTTGACATAGGTCAGAAAATTCTGCAGCAGGATACCACTGGTATTAAGGTTAGTTCGGTAAAGATCAGCCTACCGGTGAGTGGGTCAACACATTCGTCAAACTGTTGTCAGGTACTGGCAGTGGTCCCCAATGGAAAGCATAAGGGAGTGGAAGAAAATTTTCTCTTCTGTCACACGTTGAAGACAACGGTACAAGCTATAGATGTGTTCAGTATGAGAAAGGAATTCTTCACAAAACACTAACTCCACCTAAAAAGGATTGGGTCGACACGTATGTACCAATGGGGCCCCAAACATGCTTGGCAATTGTTCAGAGTTCGCCGCGTTAATGACAAAAAAAAAAAAAAAAAATATCCTAATATGAGAATCGCCTACTGGTTTCCCCACTCGTACGCGCTTGCAGCAAGATCATTGATCCCAAATCTGAAGAAGATTTTGGATATCTGTGAGAAAGTTGTGAACATGATTCGTAGTCGTGCTTTGAATCATTGGCTGGTTTAGTTGCTCTGCGAGGAAGTGGGCCATGAACACATTCTGTTTTTGTACCACACAAAAGTGAAGTAGCTAGTGAATGGTTCTGTGCTATCTCGTTTGTTTAGCAATTTTTCCGTGGGTAGGGGCAGGATCTCGTTGAGTATTTTGATGCCCGTGAGTTTATTCAAATGCCTTCATATTTGGATGCTTTAGTCGCAGCATTCAGTGAGTTCAGTCGCTCTCTATAGGGAAGGGGATTCACCATTGCAACTGCAAACTAGAAGCTGGGTGCATATAAAAAATCTTTTAATTAGTAGAGGTGTTGGGAAAGGAAACTTAGTGTATTTTCCATCTCTTGTAGGAAGAGTCAAGACAGATGCTTCCTTGTAACCTGAAATTATTTTAAATTTTGTTGAGCATCGTGCAGATGCTGCTAACTTAAGTTGGTGGCTCCTTTTTCGTGTGGATAGCAGTAACCCTGTTATAACTGGATCATGCTTCCTTTCCGGATGAACTAGGAAGATATTGATGATAACAGTAGCATCAAGGAATATGTTACGAATTCGAGAAGGAATCATGCAATCTATATGGAGTTTATCAAGAGCCATCTGGAGCACTTTTGAGTATCTCAGCTTGAAACATATTCTGTACTAATAACAAAAGCTATCCCTATGCTGGTGCCATTCACGAACATTTGTCTTTGTGAAACTGGATTTTTCTGTCTCCTTCATATAAAAAGTATGTGAAGAAGCCGGGTGTATGCCCAGGATGGCTTGCGAGTAGCGCTCAGCACTAAGAAACCAAGGTTCGATGCCATAACAGAGATAAACAACAGTAGCAGAGTCACTGAGTTTGCACGGCAAGTATTTCAAAACACATCCTGAAATGAATAAATGAATCAATCGTTGTTTGCAATGCAATACTTCGTAGTCAAACTAGTCACATATGTAAAATTTCAAATAAAAATAAAAAATGGTTCTGTTATTGGATACCCGTGGGAATAATGTTCATTCATGAAACTGAGATATGGGATGCATAACATATCTGGTGCTTTGAAATGGTTGCGAACAGGATAATAGGATAGGAACCACTGTCTTAGATTCACGGTCTCTAAAACACCTTCATTTCACCTCCTTAGTTTCTCCATATTGTATTGTAAACATTATATATCCTATATGTCACTCTCTAGTTACTCATTATATCCTGATAGTCATGTCTCGTCGAACCACTTCAAGGAGATAATGATTCACTGAACTGTGAAATGTATACATCATTTCAGGGATGACAGTTCATTTTTTTGGTTGAAAATGAATTATGCATCAATCTTCATGAAACTTTAGTGGATAATAGCTATGATACCTACTTAAGCGTGTAGAAAGTTTCAGGACGATACATGAAGAAAAAAATATTAAAATCTTAATATATTTAACCTAACTTTTACTGACTGCTGCTCCTAAGTGAGTAAACATAAAATCATTTTAAAAATATCAGTGATTAAATTAATCATTTACAAATATAGCTCAGGGATTAGTTTTGCCAAATATAGCTATTATCCAGTAAAATTTCATGTAAATTGATGCATAATTTCATTTTCAACCAAAACAATCAACTGTCTCCCCTTCAATCAGGCGATCTTCTTCAGCTTGGAAAGAGCCCTAGCAGTAACAAGTTTAGTAATGGCTTTCTTCCAACCTCCCTAATTCGAAAAATATGCCCTACGATGAGGAAAGAAGAAGACTGGAGAAACTAAGAATAGCTAATATAACGTTCTCTGAAAGAGGTAGCACATCGTGGAACACCATTCCATTGTACTGTATCTGTTTCCACACTTCTCTCCAGCATTATCAGGGGGGCGCGGTAGCACAGTGGTAGCGCGCTGGACTTGTGATCGGGGGATTGCAAGTTCGAGCCTCGCCCGGGCTGCCGTGCCGGGAGGGGTAGCTCCCTCCTGTAACCCTAGCGGGGCTATATAGTCCAATACAGGGCTTAGCTCGGGGGAACTCCATTTCTCCCATTTTCTCCAGCATTATCATTTCTCACTCCGTTAAACCATTACACCATACACATTGCTCATCATTTATTTCTAACATATGAACTACCTCAGTTTCCTAGCTATTAGGGTTCATGCTTCACATCCACACAGCACAACCAACATCACTATACCTTCAGACAAACCTATAATTTCTGAAGAGACACTGCTCCTCTCTCTCTCTCTCTCTCTCTCTGTATATATATATATATATATATATATATATATATATACATACATATAAGACAATGCTTGTCTGTTTGACCCCTGTGGAAATCGAGGTGGATGCGTTTAGAACGCACTGAACAACTCTATCAAATGGAACTTTTTATGGCGATTTTTACTACACATATTACAGTTGCTAAAGTGGCGTCCCTCATCGCCATGCTTAGAACTAATTCGAAAGAATCAAGTCAACATTGTGGAAATGTGGCAGCCAATTACAGATCTTTTTTTCTTTTTAGTTCTACAATAATGTCATTATTAGCTGCGCTAGGTCGGATAGGTTGGACAGATTGATGGGGTGGTAGTAGTAGTAGTAGTAGTTGTTCCCTAGGCAGTCTGGCCGAACAGCCCCGAGTCCCTAAGGAAGGCCACGGCATAGACAGGGCCTTCCCACAGATCTTTCAAGGAGTGTATGTTGTGTTGTTGGCGTAGGTGATTCTGTGCAATGCAGTCTTCCATAATGTGCTTAATAGTATAGGGTGCTGTGTTGTATTCTGGACATGCATCAGCGACTGAGTCATCCATCCTTTTCTGGTAACTTAAGAGGGCTGGATGATGCCCACATCTCAGCCCTGCCAGGTGGACCCTGTCCTCACGAGGGAGATAGGATTCGAAGGGGTGGCTATCAGGAGGCCGTGCTTGCAGCTGTGTGTTGTCTTTAAGTGACTGAATGGAGCGGCGAGTGATTTCAGTATGGATATGTTTCTGGAAGCTGGTCTGAGGCGGGCGAGGGGGTAGAGATGACAGTATTTGTGTATGGAATCAATGATATCAATCTGGACCTGGAGCGGTGGCGTCTTCGTCGTGGGTCTACCCCCCAGAGGCTGTCGAAGCAGAAGAGGAGGACAGCATAGGAGCCAAACCACCGCATACCCCCCCGGCCCCTTACGGGACCCGAGAACCTGGGAGTGGCTTCGGTCGCCCGGGCAAGTACCACACCTCTCAGCACAACACATACAACAACACCGTTTTTCTGCACCGTGAAATGACCCCTGCGGTCATTTCTCGACGACGATTTCTACCCGGAGACATTGAGAGCAGTCCAGGACCCACCAACAAATACATATGTCCAACATGCTCAAAACCTATCACGTCAAGCCGACAGACAAAGCGTTCAATTCAATACAATTCCTGCAAGAACTGTACCCATTACACCTGCACAACACTTGCATCCAGGAAGCACTACACAAACACCTGGACCTGCTCCCTATGCTCCTTCCCCCGACCCACTAACCCCCCCACCAACCCTACTCCTACTTCCTCCACACCTCCTCAGCCTATCCCACCGATCCTTCCTACACCATCCAATCCCCCAACACCTCCCAGTCCACCCCATCCTAATCCACCCCAACCCTTACCTCCACCACAACCTTCCCCTACCCTTCCTCTCCACCCACACCACCACCTCCCTCCCGTGCTGCAGCAGCCAACACACATTGCACACACAACATAAACATCCTTCAATTAAACATAGACGGCATAAACACCAAACAACAAGAACTCTCACAATTCATCAAACAACATAACATACACATTGCCATCTTACAAGAAATAAAACTAAACAGAACACAAAAAACACCTACATTTCACAATTTCACCACCATTCGACAGGACCGGGCGACGGCGGTGGTGGAGGACTCATCACCCTGGTACACAAATCCATTAACTATTCAGATACCAGTGCACACACAAAGTCACTTCTCCCCTCACATGACACCACAACAGAAATACAATCAATTAAAATCGCCAACACATACATTCCCCCCCAATCGTCCCTCACAGTACCACTCAATTACTCTCCACAAATACACCACGTCACTAACATACCCAACATCATCCTGGGTGGTGATTTCAACGCCAAGGCGTCGGCCTGGCGTGTCAACAACCCTGACACAGACAGAGGGCTGGTACTACAATCCCAGACAGATCATCTTTTCATACTTAATAATCTACATCAACATACCCATATCCCACACCAAGCCCTCTTCCTCCCATCATCCCCAGACATCACCTTCTGTTCCCCAAACCTCGCCCCCACAACATCCTGGAGAGTGGTCAAAACCCTTGGATCTGATCACCTTCCAATCATCATCACTACCAAAACCAGAATCACCCTAGATGGCCACAGACATACATACAGTAATTACAAGAGAGCCAATTGGGAGACCTTCACATCTGAAACAGAACAACATTTCGAAACATTAAACAGTACACCCATCACAAACATCAACACCGCTGTGCACACTATCAATACAGTTATACAAAAAGCAGGCAACAGAAAGAGACACAACCCCATCTTCACACCAGAAATTAAAGGCCTCATCAGACAACGGGACACACTACGACACTCCTCAACATCCCATACACAAGACACATACAACAAATACAAGAACTCAGCACTGAAATAAACAATAAAATATCAGAACAGCAAACACTTAGTTGGAAAAATTATCTACAGAGACTTGACCACAAAACAAACATCAGCAAACTCTACAAAACACTAAACAGCATCACACTTCCCAACAGCAACACTACACAATCACACGCTGCTATCTCAACAACAGACACCATATCTTCAAACAAACAACAAGCAAACTCTCTCATCAATCACTTTTCACATGTCAGCCATCTTAACCCCCATCACAACGACCGACGTACGAGACAGTTCCCCACAGACCCAAACTACGCACCTTTCACTTACAACCAGACGAAGCACATCATCAGCAACCTTAAGCACTCATCTGCCTGGGGACCAGACAACATGAGCAACATTCACCTTAAACACCTCGGACGACAAGACATACAAGCACTCACCAACATATCAAACTACAGCTACTCACACAACACAATACTCAGAATCTGGAAGCATGGCATTATCATCACTATCCCTAAACCCAACAAAGACTCTAAGGTTACATTCCTCACACCGCCCCATCACACTCCTCTGCACCCCCTCAGAAGTTACTGAACGACTGGTACTACAACTAGTTACACCTCACATTCCCCTAGCCCCATCACAACATGGCTTTAGGCCGCTGCACTCCACAAAAACCCTTCTTACAGACCTTACACAGAGAGTTTTTGATGGCATAAATTCAGCTAGGCCACCACATAGAACACTCCTAGTCATACTAGACATTAGCAGAGTTTTTGATGCCATCCCCTGCCACAACCTCACGAACAAAATAAGCAACATAAACATACACAATAACACAAAAAGATGACTGGCAAACTACTTAGCAGGCAGATGTGTACATGTAACATTTGCCAGTCAGTCATTGAACATCAGAAACTTCACAAATGTCGTCCCCCAAGGATCCGTTTTGTCTACACTCTTTAACCTATACATGCACGACGTATCCACACCCCACACGCCACAGGTACACAAAGCTTCCTATGCAAATGATATAACACTTACATGTACGCACCAAAACGAAAACACAGCTGCACACATCCTCCAACCTTACCTCAATACACTACACGAATAGTTCACCACAAACAGGCTCAAAATAGCCCCAGCCAAATCTACAGTGACCCTTCTCACATACTGGACAGCAGAACACAGTCACATTCCACACCTCACCATAAACAACACTTCCCTAACACACACACACACACACACACACACACACACACACACACAAAATCCTTGGTGTAACATACAACACATCGTTGTCATTTAAACATCACATCACAAACATTAAAAATAAAATAACACCAAGACTCAATGACCTGAGGTCACTTGCCCATATAACATTTGGACACAACAAAGAAATCACCACCACAGTATACAAATAATATATACGTTCAGTGATGATTTATGCAAGCCCTGCTTGGGCTCCTAACCTCACTAAAACACACTACAACACTCTACAGACCATACAGAACAAGGCCCTAAAAATAATCACAGGCTGCACTACTGTACACCTACAGACCACATACATCAAGAAACCAAAGTTCTCAAAGCCAAGGATCACCTTTACATGAGAGGCACCCAAATTCTCGCTGCAGCCTCCACAAACCCACAACATCCACTACACTACATGGCAACACACCCACACACACCAAGGAACATCAAAACAATACTCAGTGGGTGGTATTGGGTGGCAGGGTTGAGTGAATGGGTGGTTGTAGAAGGGCAGGGTGGGTGTAGAAGGGCAGGGTGGGTGGAGTGGGTGAAAGGTTAGAGGGTGCGTGTGATGGGTCAGTTTTGATGGGGTGGATGGGAAGTGTTGGTGGGTGTGGTGGGGCAGCGTGGGTGGGCGAGTCGGTGGGACAGCGTGGATAAGTAGCTGGGCAGTGTAGGTGGATGGGAGGAGAAGGGGGTGAGCAAGCGAATATGGTGGGTGGGGAGGGTTAGTGGGTGGGTGGGTTGTGTGGTAGTCCATGGTAGGAATACGTGTGTGGAAAATATAATCCCGGGGAAATGGGCCTAAGAAGGATCATAGTTTCAGTGAATAAAGAGGGACAACGGGGATCTTCTCACACAGGTGGAGTGTCTGTCCAGGATCCTAGTCAGTGCCGGTATGTACGATTATAGATAGATTGATAGATAGATAGATAGATAGATAGAAATAGACATATGGATATATTCCCTTCAACGCCCCATATATGTATTTTCGTGTTCTCCCACCCTAGATCTTCTTCACGTTTGTGAATTCCATCTGCTTTTATGTCCACCTCCTAAGATCTGAAAAATTCAAATGCCCTAACTCCAAATCAACTAATCTTTCATTCCGATTTGGGCTGTTCAATTACAGCAAATTTAAGCTGTTGAATTTCACCCTCTTCATCTGCGACATGAACTGTGTCATTTAAACACACACACACACACACACACACACACACACACACACACACACACACACACACAAACTGCACCGATGTCCTTGTCTATGTGATTAAGGACATTGTGTGGATTCGTCAACTACCGACGACGTTAGAATGTCTGAAGGTACAGAGTAGTCTACGAGAAGTCTTTCAACAGATGTATCTTAATGTTGTGTGAAGAGTCTGGCAAAAGACTTATCACTGGTTTTGACATTGTTTCAGGGTGAGGGATTTTCGTCACGTAAAAAAAAAAAAAAAAAAGGTTATAGTTAATGCGAACCCCCCTTCCCCAGACTGCACTTGGCCATGAACTGAGGTGAAAAGGTTCGAGATTTTCGTCAGGTTAGAAAATAATCACTTTAGCTGTTTAGATACCTCCCTCACCTCTCTCCCACCACAGCCTCTCCTTCACTTTCACTTTCCATCTCCGCGGCGCTTCTAGCATTTGCACCTCCCATACAGCCCCCATTATTTCTGAGCTTTTCCCCTTGTCTTCTTTCCATCCTTTCTCTATCATCTCACATCTTTTCTAACTACGCAACACTCTCATCTCCCCTTCCTACATCTCCCACTCCACCGCCTCGTTCTTTACCTATCCTGGTATCCGTTTCTGCATTTACTTCTGTTGCTCCATTTGTGCAGTCGTCTTTTCCCCATTCCATTTCCTTCATACTTGCTTATCAGTCCTCTTCTCTCTTCTTTTATCCATCTTTTCCTCATATCGTTCAGTCCTGGTGTTTTTTTTTTTTTTTGGTTTCTTTTCCCCCTTTCACTTTATTCTTCCTCTCTTTCCATTCTCATCCCCCTCGTCTTCTTTCTCCTCTCTCTTCCATTCTTGCCACATTTCCTTCAGAATCTACATGTATCTTTCTAATTCCAGCCTTTCTTTCCTTTTCTTTCTTATTCCTTGTTTTCCCTTCCTCTTCCTTTCCCTCCATTGATCCTTCCTTCAGTCCCTTCCCCTTCCCTCTCTTTCTTCTCTCTCTCTCTCTCTCTCTCTCTCTCTCTCTCGTCTTTCTCACCCATTCCTTCTCTTTTTTTATCTTTCTCTTTTCTTCATCTCTTTCCTTCATTTCGTTCCCTTTTCCTACAGCTCCCCGTTCCTTCTCTTTCTCCTTTCCTTCTTAATCCTTTTCTTTTTCTTTTTCATTCCCCTTCATTCTCCTATTCATCCTCTTCTCTATCTTCCCTCGTCCTTTTCTCATCTCCATTTTTTTTTCTATTTTACTTCTTTGCACTCTTTTGTACTTTCTTGTAATCCCATTCTCTCTATTTGCTTCTCTCTTTCTCTCCCTAGTTAATCTTCCTACTTCATCCTTCCAGCTCCTCTCGTTTTTTCAGTTCCATCTCATTCCTATCTTCTTCCCTTCATCTCTCCCTTCTTCCCCTCCTTTCCTCCCTCTTCTTTCTCTCCTCTCTCCTCTCCCCTCCCTTCGCCTCCCATTGCTGATGCCTGTCACCAAATTACAACTCCTCCAATTGCCTTTCTTCCTACCTGCTGCCTCTGCTATACTCTCCTCGACATTCATCTTTTACCTACCCGTCTCACCCTCTCCCTCTCCCCTTTTTTCAGCATCCTACAGTACAGTACCTTTCCCCTTCATCCCAAAGCCCTTCCTCAGCCTCCCTTTCATCTTTCTCCCTATCTGGTTCCTCTCACTCTTTTAGTCGTCATGATTTTTACCATCTTATTCTTCCACACCCCACTGTCCCCATTCCTCCCCCTCCTCCTCTCACCCTCTACCAACCCCTCCCCCTCCTTCTCTCCCCTTCAGCCACTCTCTTCCTTTTCTAATCACCCCCTCCGTCACTCTCTCCCCCTATCCCTCTTCCCTTTTATAGCAGCATTAATTTTTTTCCTCTTCCCCCTCCTCCCTTCTTCAGCAGCATTATTTTTTCATCCTCCTCCCTCTCTCCCTCTTGTGCCCTCTCTTGACACATTCTCTCTCCCTCCGCCTTCCTCTTCTCTTCCCTTCCATCACCCCTCCTCCTTTTACTTCACTCTCTTCTCCCCCTCCGAATATTTCCTACTCGAACTCACCTCCCCTGCCTCTGTCCTCCCCAGCCTCCTTTATCTTTCCCCCCCTCCCCTTCCCTTACCCTTTCCCCTTACCCCTCCTCATCCTCATTCCCATAGTGCATATACTGGGGCGGAGGGGGAGACAGAGGTAAAAGTGAGAGTGGAAGGGAGAATGGAAAGAAAGCGAGGTGAGGGAGAGGGTAATAACAGAAAGAAATGTGCGAGGAGGCCAACGAGAACGAGGAACGAAGGAAGGGATAGAGATACGTGAGGAGCAAGTTTGATGACAAATTCCAGAGGTGGGAGACGAGAGGGAGAGAGTGCATGAAGAGCTAGGACAGAGTGGACGGGGTAGGGGAGACAGAACAGGGTAATCCATCCAGCCTAGCAGTCTTTTGTGTATTATTTTTGCTACCACCAGAAGATATTACATAGTTAAGGGCAATTATTTCAGACTGGAGATGTCAGATATGATACACGCGTCATTAATCCCTTCACTACAAGAATAATTCCCTAAGCTGAATGAAACCGGAGGTAGTAAGACTACGCCAGAAATGACATCACAATACTAAAGGAGTTAACGACAAAAGAATAATAAAAATACGGAATAGAGGAAGTGAGCGAATGGAGTAACAGAGAGTAAGAGTGGAAAGGGCAGAGTGGGAGGAGATGAGGATTTAACTGGGGAGGTTAAAGGAGAAGAGAAGAGTGAGCTAGGGGAAGAGTGGGAATGAGAGAGAGGAGACAGAGGGAGAGGGAGCATTGAAAGGTGAAGGGAGACGGGATGAGACTAAGGAGGTTAACCACTTCAGGCCGAGAACTTCATTTAATATTTCTATAATTCTTGCAAATTGCAGGCGATGTTATTCACCTCAGAATATACGCTTCGTATAAATGGGTTAATGGAGACTCTTTATAGCCACTTATTATGAGGGGTTTTTATCTAAGCGGACAAGATTATCCGGTAACAATAAAGATACAATGCAACACACACACACACACACACACACACACACACACACACACACACACACAAACACACACACACACGTTTCAACTTATCATATATATATATATATATATATATATATATATATATATATATATATATATATATATATATCATAGAGGTAGGAGTAGGTAGAGGCGGCATAAGGGATTAACCACGGGTAGGTCAGAGTGGGGCCGACAGACCTGACTCGACCAACATGGCGGCGACCCCTTTGACAGCTGTCTGACTTGGTTCCGCTGACCAGGCGCGAGTGTTTTCTTAGTTGCAAACAGAAAAAATGAGGAAGAAAGTAGGTTATGAATGGAAGGAGAAAAGAAAGTAGTTAATGAATGAAAAAAAAGGAAGCATTTAAGAACATATGGTAAAATGAAGGATGGAAGACAGATAGATGATTTAAAATAACATACATCAGCACATTATGAAAAAAGTTTATATCTATTATTCTATATAATATTCAGCTTGACTTTACTAACTCCAGTCATATACATAATGTACACTTACAAATTATAATTCACTCTAAAGATACTCACCAGTGAAATGTAATGGATGGGTCAGATTTCTTATCTCCTCTTTCTTTACACCCAAATGCGGCACAGGTGGTGGGCATTTTTGGAGTCTTAGGTTATTTGATGGTGAGTTACAACTTAGGACAGAACGTCTCACACCCACAGCTGAACTACAACTAAAACCAGAGGTAGAATGAAGTCTACTTTGTTTCTGGCATTCTCCCTGAAGAATACCAGGTGGACACACAGCTGGAGGTATTAAAGGCTTAATAATCTCATGGCCACACCCACGGAGGTAGGATTAGGACTGTTACCTCTATGGGCACAGCCACAGAGGTAGGAGTGCACAGCAATCTTCTTCGTCAAATAGGTGTTGCCATGACCTCTTGACTTGACCAATATGGCCGTTTGACAGTTCTCTGGCTTCACCGGAGCCTTCTCACGCCGACTCTACCCTAATCCTACCTCTATGATATATATATATATATATATATATACATGTTTTGTTTCTTAGTTGAAGAGGTTTACATTTGGGACGATTCCATTATTCTAAGTGCTAACAACAAACGATTTTATATAACTGAGTTTCAGTAGCGAAAGAGGGAAGAGTCAGAGAATGAAAATGAAAGTTTGGAGGGAGAGGGGATTGGTAGACGACATAGTGAGGGTGAGTGAGGAGGAGATAGGTGGAGAAAGGAGGGAAAATGAATGAGATGGAAAGTTTGAGATTGCCAGCATTCCCAAGAGGACACAAGTATTTTCTCCACACAGGCATAGTACACTAACATACTTCTTTGCAAACTGCCATGATGAATAATACAAGGTAATAGATTTTTTTTTTTTCCTGAGGAACAACCCGTCTTTTCTGATTGCTTATATCTCAAAATTTTAAACAAGAAAGAGCTCTCATTCGCCTCGAACTATGGTTTTATGACCAGGAAATCGATATATTATAATCTTCCTATTTTAAATGAGAAAACTGTCAACTTTCCCCATTCTTATTATCATAAAAGTAAAAAAAATGCTTGGTGTATATCTAAATTTGCATTTAAATACAGGAAAATTACAAAACATTTAAGAACAACTTGTTTTTCGAGATTTACGAGTATAAAGAAAGTCACTTTCACGAACTAGCTCCCATCTGAAGTCTCCTGTCATGTTCTAGCAATTCTGTCCTTGGTAGCGGCGTCCAAACTCCAGTATATCATGATGGAGGCACTCGCCTCGCTCATGTGCATTCGCTCCCTTCTTGTTCTTGATTTTATCGAGATGACACAGACTTTGAGTAACATCCTGCAGCCCACGGCGTCGTAAATCCTCACCAGAGTCTCGACCAGTTCACGCAGTTTTCAGCCATGTGGTTACCCAGGAATTCCCGAATCACTGCGACAGAGCTGTTCAGAGCCACCTCCTCCACCCTGCTGAGCTTTTTAGGGAACTTCTTGCTCTCTTGGATCTTTTTTAGGTATGGTCTTGCAAAGACATAAACTTTGACCTTTGCCTCAGACAGCTTAGGGAAGACGTCCTGGAGAAACTTGAAGGCCGCCGACTCCTTGCCTAGAGCTGTTACGAATTGCTTCATAAGGCATGAAATGGCAGCATTAACATCAGCATCTTCAACTACTAGATGTTGATCCTCCCCGAGGAAAACTTGGTCTGCTGTGGCCAGTCCCGCCAGTGGCAGTGAGCCATTGAGTCCCTGCTGTCAAAAAGACAAAGATAGCAGGAACTCTTGGTGAAACCACCCTGGAGACTCATCAGGAAAACCACCATTTTGAAGAGACGGGAACTAGCTCTCGTTGTGGGGCAGCACAGTTTTGAGGCTCCTGGTTGAGCCGTCAGTGAAGAGGTGCCACTCGCGTTGGTTGCAGGGGATCCCAATAGTTTCGAACAGACCTGTCACGCCGTGACAAAAGCAGAGTCCATCTCGAAAGCTGAAGCTGAGGAACACTTGGTGATGCTTCTTCTGATCTGAGACTAGTACTCTTTCTTCCACAAGTTCCACTGTTTGAGCCTAGATGTCAGAAGCTCGGCACTCAATTTTGTGAGACCAAGACCTCTTATCAAATCGTTAAGGTATTCCTGTTTCGGGTAGTACGGGTTTCTCTCCTCAGCCCCACCTCGGAAATTGTAATCTGGATCAGGAACGTTGTCCTCTCCCTCTAACTTGCTACACTGTCCTGATGAAGACGTTTGCCCTTCCTCCGGAGGGATGGGCACTGGGAGCTCAGGGCAGTGTGGCACAGGGGTAATGGATGAAGGAAGGTCCGGATACTTGACAGCAGGTGTGTTCTTCTCAGTCTGATGTGTGTTAGTGTCCACAGTGCAGAAGTAGCAGTTGCTAGAGTGGTCAGTGGATTCCTGCCAGAGTCTCAGGATGGCGAACTTCATGGCTTTCTTTTCCCTTCTGAACCATCCTACAAAACAAGAAAATAATATTGTTTAAATAAAAAGTTTATTATAAAAAATAAAACATTAAAAATTATATTTTAATTACAATTGTAATTAAGAGTATATCGACAGCTTTAACCTTCAAGACTTTTCTTACAATGCTCGCAGGTGACGAGAGGTGCCCAGGGTTTGTCTTGATCCCCTACCAGCATGCCGAAATATGCTTTGTATGCCGCACACATCCTGGCATATGCTTCCACGGAGTGCTTTTTTGCTCGTTTCTTAATGAACTGGCCGCAGAAAAAGCAGAACGCATCTGCTGGATACTTGCAACCCCTCGAGTCCGTCTAAAACAAAATGTAGTTGTGAAAAAGCATATATTTAGACAAATGCTACTAAATGTACTTAAGAAAATGTCATGAATTTTTTTTTTCTATATCCAAAATGCCATATTTCAAGATACACTTACCTGCAAAGTTTCATTCAAATCTGATCATAAATGAAAAGTTGAAAAGAAAGTAGATTCATCTTAATTATGCTAATTATTGTGGGTCACGTAGCATGACCCAGCCAAAACCAAAATTCTTACCGAATGAAAGACCATTACAAGTTATAAGTGATCTATTTAGCACGAAAATAGTGATTAATTCCCAGGAACAAAGAATTCTTTTTTGTTACACAGTGTAATGGATACAAAGGAACACTGGACAGACAATCGTGTGTGTTTGTATGGTTTTACTTTCGGCCTCATTATCCCTTTAGAACGCCAGGATTAAACATTCCTCTGGAGATGTTTGCCTAAGGAACAACTGAACCAGGTTTTAAGCAAAGTGGAGGATAAATGTAGGAATGGCATCAAACTGAAAAGTATTTGAAGGGTAACGAGATGAATGAAAGAAGGAGAGTAATTACAATAGGTCTCCGCCAGAGAGGTGACATTAAAAACAGAATGGGGGAAGGGGAAGTTGGGGAGGAGGAAGAGACACGAAAGGAACTTAGGAGAGAGAGAGAGAGAGAGAGAGAGAGAGAGAGAGAGAGAGAGAGAGATTCCAGGGGGGTCACAATACTTCTCTTGGGAAATTAACATCTAAAAGTTAGGAAGTTCGGTGTGTGTGTGTGTGTGTGTGTGTGTGTGTGTGTGTGTGTGTGTGTGTGTGTGTGTGTGTGTGTGTGTGTGTGTGTGTGTGTGTGTGTGTGTGTGTGTGTGTGTGTGTGTGTGTGTGTGTGTGTGTGTAAGGGGTGCCACAAGCATCTCCTCCAATCATGAGGTGAAAATTTTTCGTATTATTACCTGTTCTCCTCTCCTTGATTCCCTCTTTCTCTTCGCCACAGTGTTACATCATTCTCTCCTTCTTTAGCCATAAGACTGGACACAGTTCTCTTAAACTGTCATCTTGCATGTTCTCCATTTGAGCCACTACGAAACACACATCATTCCGCACTCTCACCTCCTTTCTGCCAAATTCATTTATGCAAGAGGTATTTCGAGTTGCGTGCTTTCTCCAAAAAGTATATAACATTTTCCTTTATTCTTATCGATGAGGTGAAAGTTTGTCCAGATAATCTACTAATGTCTTGTGTGTGCCACTTCCGGTTATTTTTTTAGTGCAGCAGTAAAAAGGAATTTTATATAAAACTTGTGAGGAAACAGGATATTGGGACTGTAATGTACATTTTAAAAATTGAAATGGAGAGACAGCGTTTACTGTGAAAGCATCTTTGTATTAATGTATTTATTTATTGATTGGACACTAATATCTGTATTTCCGTCGGATAAGGAGGTTCCCTCGCATCTTTTCCTGAATGATTTACTTTTTAATACGGATAGTTAGTTACCTTTTGTACGTTATCTATTCAGAGTTTGTAACACAAAGGAGGAAAATATGTTGTAATAAGGAAAATAAATCATTTAAGAAAAGGTGTTAAGTTTTTTCCCGACAAGAATACTGGCCTAAAAGTCGTTCCTTGAGGTCCAGCATCTTGGTACTTGCCAGAAGCTTTCTCATATTTCCACTTCGGCACTAATACAGTCCGCCCCTTATGGTGTTAGCAGGGCTGTTTTCATGACATGCCGGTGGGTGTTGTAGAAAATCTGTGCTCGGTTTACCGAGACTGAGAGCAATCAGATAATTTCCTTTACCAACCTGGGATCGATCACGGGTCGTTTCAGCGTCACATCACATCTTTAACCATTTGACTACCACCTCAACTTCAGAACGGCTGTACACAACCGGTATATCATTCAATAGTTTTTCTCGGCCTGTCATTTCCACTGCTGAGGATCCACAGCCTCACCTGAAATGCACCTCGAACGGCTCTGGCTTGATGTTGGCTCTCTTGTTTTTGTCCCGCATGGCACAACTTTTACGAACTTTCAACCCTTGTCAATTAAAAAAAAAAAAAAGCTCAAGGGATGGTGTGTGTGTGTGTGTGTGTGTGTGTGTGTGTGTGTGTGTGTGTGTGTGTGTGTGTGTGTGTGTGTGTGTGTGTGTGTGAGAGAGAGAGAGAGAGAGAAAGTGGGTGATAATGTCGCAAAGTGCAAGAGTGAGTGGTAGAGAGAGCTGAGTGAGAGAGACGGTGAAACATGCAAGGTCGGAAATCAGAGAGAGAGAGAGAGAGAGAGACAGACAGACAGACAGACAGAGACAGAGACAGACAGACAGACAGACAGACAGACAGAGGAAACTGAGGCAAGGGGAGAGTGTAAGATATGGGAAGGAGGTGGTGGAAAGAAGAAGACGAGGAGAGAAAGAGAAAGGAGAGGTAGGGAAGGGGACGAAGAAGTGTGAAAGATATGGAGTAGGAAGTAAGTGGAGAGGGAGGAGAGAGAGAGAGAAGAGAGAAAGAGATAATAAAGTGAGATGAAATAAGAACAAAAAAGGAGATATAAAAGAGCGATTGTGAGAACAACAGAATGTCGGAAAAGGCAATGAGAGGAAGTAGTGCTGAAAAAGGAAGAAAAAAAAAGGATGGCTGGAAGGAAGCGGGAAGAAGGAATGAGAGAGGAGGAAGAGAAAAAAGAGAAAATGGAGGGAGTGAAGTATGAGAGAGAGAGAGAGAGAGAGAGAGAGAGAGAGAGAGAGACAGAGACAGACAGACAGAGACAGAGTTATCGTATGCTCCAAGAAACTGTTAGCAACAATAGGTTATGATATAACCAGTCAGTTGACGTACTGTATGGTGATAGAGTAGTTAGTTAACTCCTTCATTCCGATTGTGTGTTTTTAACCTTGTTCATGTTACCGTCACATTACTTTTATTTTATATTAGGCCAGACTTTTCAAAGAAGAGGATTTCACTATGGCCTTTTTTAACTCATACAGAACGAGAAAGCCTTCATAAGTTTAAAGAAATTATATAGAGTTATGAAGAATTAATAATAAAAACGTCAGCGAATGCAAGAGATTAAGTTGCTGTGCTGTATAGATGTGACCCACAAGTATTAAAATTCAAGATTGTGTGGGCTTTATTGCCCATGTATTGCCACTTAGTGGTCGGTTATTCTTTCCGACAAGGAGAGTATGTTTTCAACCCAGTTTGTTTGTTTGCTAGAGTGTTTGTCTGTTAGCAGGATTACTCAAAAACTAAAAGAGATATATGGGCCAAATTTGGTGGGTAAATAGCCCATGTCCCAGGCAACAATCGATTAACTTTTTGGACCGATGATTTTTAGTTTGTCTGTTACTAGGATTACTCAAAAAATAAAAGATTTGGACCAAATTTCGTGGGTAGATAGCCCATGTCCCAGGGAATAATCGATTAACTTTTAGGACTGATTCGGATCGTATTACAGATTCTGGATCCGCAAAACATTTGTGTGAAACCCTATTCAGCTAGAAGGGCATTCAGTGGAGAGCATCTCTCCTACAAGGGCAATGCAATTTCCAAATCACCCTTCATAATGAGTTAGAGTTTCTCATCACTGGTTAGGGTTTCGCAAAAAGTGTTTTCCGGATCCAGAATCTGTAATACTATCCCGATCGGTCCCAAAAGTTAATCGATTGTTCCCTTGAACATGGACTATCTACCCACCAAATTTGATTCATTTTTTTTTTCTTTTTTAGTTTTTGAGTAATCCTGCTAACAGACTAAAAAACTAAGAAACAGGGTTGTCATACTCTCCTTGTCCGAGAGAATGATGAGAAAGCCTAACCCATTATGAAGAGTGGTTTGGAAATTACATTGCCCATGTCGGAGAGATGTGCTCCACTGTGCGCTCCTCTAGTTGGTAATTAGCCTAGCCTCGGGACTTTGTGCTCTTCTCGTAAAAAGAAATGCAAAACTGGATGACAGATGTTGCATATGCAACTTAAACCATTCTTAGGTGGGAATAGGCATTGGAATGGTGATGATGATGATTATGATGATCTTGATGGTGGTGGTGGTGGTGGCGGCGGCGGTGATGGTGTTTTTACGCAATCTAGATCGGCACAGATAATACACAGAGTCAAACGTACAAGAGGTTACTCACGATTAATACACAAACCAGCTCACTACGGAGTAGGTGCCGATCAACCCAAATCTTGAAGCAAGAGGAACTGTAAAAAGAAAAAAAGAAAAGAAAAAGAAAAACAGTGATATATGGTGTAAGTTGGATGCACAAGTTTGGCGCTGTGGTATAAACAGGCCCGCTAATACCATCATACCGGGCCGAAATGAGTCAGTCCCCGCATAACGCAGTGTTGTTGGTACCAGAGGATGCTTGGCGTCAACTGTTGCTGACCAAGAATGCAACCGGACCTCAGGGAACGAACTGCTTAATGTATATTCCTAGTGTCAGATAAAACTGGAAGACAAACTACTAATGTTGTAATGAATCACTAGTAGGCAGTAATGTTTAACAGTGACTAATCCTTTTCCAGTCATAACTAACACAAACATTACTCCAAATAATGCGAGGTCTGTCAGCAAGTCGGAAGGATTATTATAATTATCTGACATGGGAAAGAATTGATAAAGTGGTAGGATCAGGAAGGAACACCAGTAACCCTGATGGTTGCTACAAGAAGCCTCTTATGAGCTAAAAAATAATTGTCAAGTGGTATCAACAATAAAACATAAAAGACGTCTTTAAAATGATGCACTTACCTAGATACCAAGGGAGACCAAAATCAAGGAAAAATAGTACACAGACTGAGTATTTAGAGAAGTGATCTGCTGTCTGAAAGGGCTCGATTTCTATCCCAGGCTGGGGCAGGGAAAAGTCTGATAAGTTGAATTTTGTTGCAGCAGTCTTTACTGGTCTCCGACACAACTCACTGACATGTCATAAAAACACTCCAGTAAACATCGTCTCACCTCACCCGAAACAGACAGCCTAAGCATGCACTCAGTACGGACAGTGGGTATAATGCAGAAATGGTGACGTTGAAAGTGTATGGCACGTACTAAATAAGGTAAACATAAGCAAAATCCATTCCGGCCATTTCATCCCAAAAGAAAAGAAATACAGAATACATGTCAGGATAAAAGATGTGAGGGGGAATATACACGAGGAATACAGAAAAAGAAAGCGACAGTCCACCAACCGCGTCCTAAAATTCGGCACCTTGGTCCAGAGTTCTGTGGGACGGAAGGGACGGGGAGTGACGGATGTTTGCACTCTCTCTTCCTAAGTGTCGGTAATGCCTTCCCCGTCAGCACCAAGAAGGAGAGGAAAGTAGAACGTGAGAGGACGAGGAGGGAAAATGAGTTTGCGGCGAGACGAGATGAGGGAGAATGTGAGAGTAGGAATTGGGAAAAAAAGAAAGCCTGAAACTAAGCGACGTAAGAGAGAATGAGGGAAGGAGTGAACGAAAGGGTACGAAGGGAAAAGGTGAAAGAAAGATTTAGGAAAGAAATTATGAGGCAAGGAGCTAGAGAAAGAGAGGACAAAAGGAAGAAAATAAAGAAAAAAAAAACAAGGAGAGGAGAAAGTGAAATGAGGGAAGAAAATAAGGACAGAAAAAAACATGGAGAAGGGAGAGAGAGACAGAGTAAGGTAGAAGAAAGAAGAGGAGGAAGGAAGAACAGGCCGAGTGAAGAAGCTAACGAGAGAGGGTCTGGGTGAGAGAATGAGGGGCGAGGGAAGGAGGGGATGAGGGAAGGAGGGATAGAGGAAAAGAGAGGATAAGGGAGGAAGAGGAGAGAAAAAGGAGATGGGGAGGGAACGGAAGGGTGCAGAGAGATTAACCAGGCTCAGGAACACCTGCTGGTCTGTTTACGTCTCAGGAACACCTGGGACTGTCAGACCCAGGCATAATTAGCACACGTTTCATTTAATGAATTCCTGAATATCTTACAATTTATTAGGACTCATCAGTCTCAAAATAATTATGCAAATAAGTTTTGAATCAATTAACCCTATATTTTTAGATTTTTTGGGGAAAATGGGGGGGGGGGGCAGTGGCCATACAACAAAAAGAAGAACACTAGCACTTGTATCGCAACTTGAAGAATGGAGGTCCTTCATGATGGAGAAAGTGGATTCAACCACCCTCAGATACACGTGCGTCTCCTAGACCCGTACACTTTACCTCTTGATGTACACGTTGGTCTCACACACCCAGAATGCAACTTCTGAGTGATATAAAGCAAAAACAGGATAGCCGAAAGTAACCCCCTACAACTTGCATAGGCACAAAAAGTTAGGAAGCTGTTGAGAAGACTGTAGATCCCAGGCATCTAGAAGTTACAGTACAGAATTAGAGCAAGGACACACACACACAAAGAAAAGGTCTGTCAGACACAGGTGCTCCAGAAGAGGGTTAAAATGAAGTGAGAGAAGGGTGAGATGAGGAGAAAGTGTGGGAGAGAGAACGGTGAGGAGGGATGAAGGTGAGAAAATGAGAAAGGAAAACTTAAGAGGAAAGAGAATGGAAAGGAAGGGGGAGAGACTGAGGGAAGGAAAAAATGAGAGGTATGAAGTGTGGGAAAGTTAGAATAAAGAGGGAACAGGAGAAATACTAACAGGGAGAGGGGAAAAAACCTAGACACAATGAGACAGTAAGGCGAGGATAGAGAAGAGAGTATAGAGGAGTGAAGTGAGACGTGTGGAGAAGGTAAAGATGACAGAGGATACTTGCATTCTAAAGGCATCCTCGCCTTGGATTATATCGGTCGCAAGTATATACCACTGGGGCGTATGGCGGGAGAGACACATCGCTGATTACTACACTCTACAGATATGTGGAGAAGAGAGAGAGAGAGAGAGAGAGAGACAGACAGACAGACAGACAGACAGAGACAGACAGAGACAGAGACAGAGACAGACAGAGACAGACAGACAGACAGACACAAAGACAGACAGAGAGAGCAGACAGACAGACAAACAGAGAAGAAAGGGTAAATAAAGACAAGAATGAGTGAAGGATGGAATAAGAGAAAGGAAAAATAAAGAGTGAAAATAAAGTGACAAATGCGACTGATAGATCTGGGAGGAGGGCCTGGGGAAGTGTAAACAAGAAAGCAGGCGAGGAGGAGGGATGGAAGAAGAGTGAAGAAGAGGAGAGAACAGAAGAAAGATGAGGAAAGAGGAGGGGAAAGAAGAGAAGAAAGGAGAAGTTGGAAGAGGAGAGAGAACACAATAGGAGGAAAGAGAGAAAAGAAAAAAGGAAAGAGAGGGGAAGAAAGGGTTGTTACTGAGCCAATGGTGAGATGCGAGAGACGAGAAGGAGGGGGAAAAAAAACTGAGACGAGGAGGGAAGAAAGAGTGAAGAAAGGAAGTTATATAAGAAATGGGATCAAATGGAAAAGAGAAGGACGTAAGAAATAGAGGAGGATTTAAGAGAAAAATGGAGGAAAGGAGTGAACAAAGAGATTAGGAAGAGGGAGGAGAGAGGAAAGAACAGGAAAAAGGAGAACAGAGAGAGAAAAAGAGGGAAGAGAGCAGAGAGGAAAGGACATAATGAACAGTAGAAAACCGGAGCAACGTGGAGGGAGAAGAGAACACAGAAGAAAGAAGGAAACGTAAAGCACGAGAGGGAAAGGAAAGCGAAGAATGGAGGATAGGCGATGAAGAAAGACAAGGTAAGCTAACTGAGAGAAAGGGAAAGAAGTATTTTAAAAGCGTACGTGAGGAAAAAGGTATAAGAAATAAAAATTGTGGAGAGGAAGGTGATAGGAGGAGAAAGAAGGAAGTTTAAAAAAAGAATGAAGTTTAAAAGATAGAAAAGATGAATAGACAACTAAGAGATAATATTTGTCATAATACAAGAGGATAAACGTGTGAAGAAAGAAAAGAAATATGGCAAATGGAAAATATATATTAGAAAAAGAACATACAAAAGAGACAGAAACATTTGGGAGGAAGTGTAAGAATGAATCAAAGAATATAAAACTAGAAAGCACTCAGAGAGCGCATACCTCCTCCAATGCCATTGCAGGATCCGGATCCTCCCCAAATTTTAATCGATCTTTTCTTGGTCCACGGTCCACCCTTCCACAAATGTCATTGTACTGTAGTTCAATGAGAAGTTTTGGAGATATCGTTTGGACATACAAACAAACAAAAAATTTCTGGATCCGGATGATGATCCGAATCACTACCAAAATCTAATGGATTGTTCCTTGGGCCATACCCTGCCCCACCAAAATTATTCAGCAATATCCTATCATAACTTTTTAATTAGTCCTTCTAACAGAAAAACAGGCAAACAAGCCAACGCCGGCAGAAACATAATCTCCTTCGCAGAGGCAGTAACTCTGGACTGTGAGAAGAGATACTGTAGGTAGAGAAGGAAGAGGTATAGGAAAGAACAACACCACATTGCGAAGAGTGGAGGTTTCGAACAAGACCAGAAGGAGAAGGGGTAAGAAACATCAAGAAACGAGTAAAGGAGAATAGAGAAGGGAAGATGCGTAGAAGGATGAGAAGGGGAGGGAAGGAAGGGCGTAGAATAGCAGGTTAAATTGCGAGAGGGAGGAGAACTGATATGGAATGAAGACGTGAGAGTGAAGGTGTAAGAAAGAGGGACTAAAAGGTACAGAAAAGACGGAGTGGGAAGAGGGAAGGGCATGATGGAAGTATGATAGAGGGAAAGAATAATAAAAATAATAAACAAGGAACAGAGCTGCGTTTTCAACTTGTAAACAGGACGTCAGGGAGAAGGTGTATGGAAGAATAATCGAGCAAGAACATACTGAAAGAAAGAGTGACAAGAAATGGAGAGAAAAATAACGGTGAAAATGAGAAAGAACGGATGAAAGTGAGAGAGAAAGAATTTAGAATGAAGGCATGAAGAGTAATACGTGGGAGTGAAATGGTGGCAAAATGTGGAGTGAAAGAAGATGGAGGAAGAGAGAAGAAGCGAAAGCGAAGAAGAGAAGAGGAGGACGGGTGAGGAAAGAAAGACAAACTGAGAGAGAGGAGAGAGAATTAAGAACAAAGACAAGCGAGAGAAGGTGTGCGAAAGATTGGGAGACAAGAGACGGAGAGATGTGGAAGGAGCGAAGTGAGAATAGAAGGGTAAAAAGAGAGAAGAGGTAGGAAACAAAGGAAGAACAGACAAAGGATATTGATACATTTGGAAACTAGATGTCAAGGAGAAGGTGTAAGTAATTGTAGCAGAACAAAAGGAATGAAGGAAGGAAGGAGGAAATAATGACAAGAGGAAAGAAAGACATGAATAAACAGGGAAAACAGTCAGAGGAAAGAGAAAGATTATTAACTGAATTATGTGGAAGAAGGTGGATGAAAGAAAGGGGGATAAGAAGGTCGAGGGATAGGACGTGGCAGTAGGGAGGAGGAGAATTTTTGAAAGGAGGAAGAGGAATACCAGAAAAACGAGGCTAACAAAGAAAAGAGGATGAATTTAAAGCGAAGATGTAAGGGAGAAGGTGTAAGAAAGAATGGAAGGCAAAACGGCGAAGGGGAAGCAGAAAGGAAAGGGAGAGGAGAGCATACGGGCAGACAATAAAGAAGAAGAAAGAATGAAAAAGACGCGAAAACAGGTAGATAGGAGAAAAATTTACTTCAAACGAAAACGTGCGTGAAAAGGTGAAAGAAAGAAACTGAAACAAAAAACTGAACGGAAGGAACAGAACAACTGGGTAGATAACAGAATGAAGGGTGAAGATAGGCAAGAAAAGCTGAGAGGGAAAAAAAAAAGGACTTAAAACAGTGACTAGAGGGAAAAGGTGTAAGAAAGAACAGGAGGCTAAGGGGTGGACGGAAGGGAAGGAGAGGAATGGGAATAAGATGAAGACAAGAGAAAGAGTGAGTAGCGAAATGAAAGAAAGAAAGAAACAAGGAGAGGACACATTTGGAGACAGGATGTGAAAGAGACGGTCTGAGAAAAGTTACTAGAGAAAAAGCAAATTAAAGGAGGAGAAAAAGGAATGGAAAGGGAGAAAAGAAAAATAAATTAACAGAAAACGCAGGCAGAGTTAAGAGAAAGAATAACAAGTAAGTTGTGCGAAACAAGGAGAAAGGAAGAAATGGAGGCAAGGAGGTAAAAGGAATGAAGGTGGAAAGGGAGAGAAGAGGAGAGTTTATGATAGAAGGTTGAAGAATATGAATGCTAGGGAAGACCTACAAGGAACAGAGAAGATATTCAAAACGAAAACATGGAGGAGAACGTCTAAGAAGGAGAGGCATGCAAAAAAGGAAAAGAAAAAAGAGAGGAGAAAGAGAGAAAATAGCATAGAAGAGGAGAAGAGAGGAGAGTAAAAATGGTGCAGAAAGAGGAGAAAAATTGAAAGGCGGAACGGAATTAGAATGAAGACATGAGGAAGAAGGTGTAAGAAAGAATACGAGGTAAGAAGGTGGCGGGAAAGATGAGATGGGGAGAGAAAGGGTGAGAAGGATGGGAAGAGAAAGTCATAATCAGCTGAAAGAAAGGAGGATATGATTTCGAAAGAAGACTTAAGGGGGAAATGTAAGTTAGAGAGGTAGGCAGTAAGATGAAGCGAAAGAACAGGAGATGCAAAAAAGAAAAAGGGGAACAATCAAGAGCATTAAGAACTTGAAGCCCTCTCACGATGGGATCTCACCACCCGCGTAGCCGGAAAGTTTTTCCTCTGCACATAATTTTGCATCTCCATTTCTTATTTGATGCAGATTTAGGATGCAAAACACATACAAAGCCAGCCAGCCAACCTCACAGCTGAAACATTGCCAATCCGCTCGCTTCGCAACGCCGGTGGTAAGCGAGCGGAGTGGTAATGTTTTCATTTCAGTTGTGAGGTTGGCTGGCTGGCTTTGTTTGTGTGTGGGTAAACAAGATCTCTCATGAACGGCTTGAACTATCAACATGAAACTTTCAGGGTATCAAGATATGGCCAAATCTTGGACGAGTTCAAGGTCAAGATCGCCAAAGATCAACTAGTTGACCTTTGGCAGCCATTTTGGTGACCTTGACCTTGACCCTGAGTGCTCATTTTCAAACTTCCCCAAGATTTTGGCCATATCTTGATACTCTGAAAGTCTCATGTTGATAGTTCAAGTCGTCCATGAGAAACCTTGTTTACCCACACACAAACAGAGCCAGTCAGCCAACCTCACAACTGAAAACATTACCACTCCGCTCGCTTCGCAACGCGGGTGCTAAACAGGCCAGAATGAATTATTTGGAAACAAGGTATTACAGAGAGTGTAAACAGGAACATAACAAAAACGACTGACGAAACTTGGAAAAGAGAAAGGTATAGATAAAAAAGTGAAAGGAAGTTTGGAATGAATGACAGAGAAATGAAATTTTGGAGAAAAAAAGAAAGGAAACGTCGGGACAAAAAAAAATGTAAGAAAGAAAGAAAGGGAGGCAAAAAGGTGGAGAAAAAAGGCAAGAAGAGGGATGGAAGATGAAGGAAGATGACAGAAGGAAGGTGAAATGGGAAGACAGATTGACAGAGTAGAGAAAAGGAATTTAAAACAAAGGAATGATGGAGAAGACATGAAGAAGAAGAGGATGCAAAGCGATGGAAAAAGAGAAGTTAAAAAAGGTGTATGAAGAGAAGAAAAAGGAATGCAATAAAAAAGAAATATGAAGGCGAAAAAAAGATTTGGAAACAATGCGTTAGGAAGAAAGAACCACGAAAGAAAGGGAGGCATGAAGGTAAGCGGGAAAGACATGAGGAGGGACGAACAATGGAGCACAAGTGAGTAAGGAAAATAAAAGAAAATAAAACAGACAACGGAAAATAAGTTTGGTGATAAGACGTGAGGGAGATTTTTTTAAAGGGACAGAATATAAAGGGGACTGAGAATTTCGAGCAGTACTCAAAGGAGAATGAGTAAGAAAAAAAAATGACTGAAGGGTTAAGTTAGATAAGAAGAACAGAACAACAGAAACCAGAAGAAAACGAAAATAAATATTTTTAAAATGCTTAAAAGTGAATGAAAGAATAAGAAACAAGATACTAAAAATCAACACCCAAGAAAGCGGAAGAGGCAAAGTGGTGAAGAGAAAGGGAGGAAAAGGAGAACGCAGCGAGAGAGAGAGAGAGAGAGAGAGAGGATGAAAAAAGAACAACAGAAAGAGCTGGCAGATGACGGATGGAGATTTACGAGTAACACGCGAGGCGAACGAAAATATGACAAAAATGCGGAGTGAAGGATGGGAGAAGAAGAGGAAAGGAGAGAAAAATGAAGAAAGAATGGAAGCACTGAAATGGGGACTAAAATTCCAAAACGTGAAGGAGAATGAGAAAGTAAGAGGAAAAGAAAGGTAATAGGAAAGGAGAGAAATGAAGAGGAGAGAGAAAAAGGACTGAAGAAAGGTTAAACCGAAAAGGATTATAGAAAAACAATAAAAACAGGAATTGAGAAAGAAATTAAGAAGGAGGAAGAGATAAAAAGCTTAAGAAAAAATTAGGCTGTTGAAGACACGAGGAAAAAAAGGAAGAAAGACGAAACACATAAAGAACTGATATTTGGGGAGAAAGAACAGAAAATAAGACGTAGCAGAAGAAAATGGATGAGGAAAAGAAGTGGAGAGAAAGAAGGGGAATGAGATAAAAGATAAAGAGAACTGAAAGAAAAAAAATGTTGAAGAAAGAGATAACGAACTAAAATATGTGGAAATAGGATATGAGAGAGAGAAATGCAAAAGAGTGAAATTAGCCAAAAGTTAGGGCGAGAATGAGGTAAATTGGGATGATAATAGAAACTGAGGTACAAGAAGAGAAGGATACATGAAAGAAGATGAGAAGAGGAACAATATATCGGTAATATACTAGGACATCAGAAAAATGAGAAACTTAAATACAGGAAAAGAGGAAAAGGTGAAGTAAAAGGATGGAGGAAAATAAAAGGGACACGCATACAGACGGTGAGAAGGAAAGAAGAAAGACTAATGGATTCCAAGAAATGAATGAATTGGATACAGGATGTGAGGGAGAAGTGGGTGAAAATTATAATGGCCGCAAGTTAGAATGAAGGGGAGGGAATGGAAGGAGTAGAGGAAATTAAATGGAAACGGAGGAAAGAGAGGAGAACAGAAGAGACGAAAGACAGAAAGAGGAAAAAAACCTTGAGAGATATGTATGGAAATACAGCGAAAAAAAAAAAAATGTTAAACGAAAATAGATACAAACTTGTGCAATGAAAGGACGAAGAAGGGGATTCTGGGAGAGAAGAGGAAAGAAGAAAAAGATAATGACAGGAAAAACCTAGAACAGGCAGTGAACGACCTGGGGTCAAAGATAGGACAGAGATAAAAAGAAAGAATGTGAGAGTGAAACGGGAGACTTAAAGACAAAAAGAGTTAACAGGAATCAAGGAAAAGTGAAGAAAAATAGTGATATATATATATATATATATATATATATATATATATATATATATATATATATATATATATATATATATACGGGAGACGACTGCAAACGTTAGCAAATCCAAAAATGTGGATGCACGTATGAGAATATTCAGACCTGGAGAAAGGAGTCGCAGAGGTGAAATGGTGGAGAATTTTGCTGAAATCTACAACTTGAGAATAATGAATCAATTCTGTCACAAAAGAACAGAGAAAAATGGACCCGGATAAGTCCAAATGGAGAAATAAGACTGAATTTTATTTCATTATAGTATATAATAATAAGACGATCATAAACGTCATAGTTATCAACAAAGTAAATATTGAAAGTGACCATAGAAGGGTGGGCTGCACATCCAGATTCAGTATCAGAAGTAAAAGAAAACAGCAGATTAAAAACAAAACGATATGCCCAATAAATGTAACCAAAACAAAATAGTCTTTCAGTTAGAAATAATGAACAGATTTCAGGCTCAAAGTTATGCTGAGTGTGACACTGATTAGTTGAATGTTAGACTAACAAAAGTGCTGAGAGAATAATCGGAGGAAGTAGGGAAAGCTAATGCAACCAAAGCCAGCAGGTAATAAAAAATGACCATCGAGCTCATGAAAAGAAGAAAGGAGGTGAAACTAAAAACAAAAGATGAAATAGGAAGAGGGGATTTGAGAAGATTATCAACAGGATACATGGGGATGAAAAAAGAAAGAGAAACTTTGATCAGCTCAAAGAATCCATCAGAAATTGAAAAAGTCTGAAACAGGTCCGAAGTAAAATGGCAATAGGGAAGCAATAAATTATATCACGTGAAAACCAAAACGGTGAAATCATTAAATGCAGGGATAGGATGGTGAATAGAGTTGAAGAAATTTACAAAGAACTGTATGCATCAAAGACAATGGTACCAACAGCTGACTTTCAAATTGACACAAGTGAAATATGTGAGGTAACTGCAGACGAAGTACGGTAAACATATCTCTTTCAACTATGAAAAGAGGGAATGCCCCAGGAGAAGATGGAATAGCAGCAGATTTACTGTGGGATGAATTAGTATAACTGCAAAACAGGCTTGCCCACTTTTTTAATTCAGTCTAAACAGAGGAAGAAAATTACTAAAACATGGTGTAATGCAATAGTTATTTTGCTTTAAACATGGCGACTCAAAACATCTTAATAATATATCTATATATCTATCTATCTGTCAAAGTATCAATTTATCTAACTATCTATGTATCTATATTTATATTATATATATACATGTATAGACATACTGTACATACACACACACACACACACACACACATATATATATTGTTACATAGCCTATGATTTCATCATCCTTTGTGTAATTTTAACGCACAGTATGCTGCATGTTTGATCACGAGCGTGTTCTGCCTCAGTCCCCCCCTTCTACCGTTATAGTAGAGTAAGTCGTCCTTTCTGTTATTCAGTGCGGGATTGTCGACCGTTTGTCCCCATCTCTTCATTTGCGCGTCCTTATTACAAGTTGTATCAAGCTCTGCTGGCCCCTATATAATGAGCTCAGTCTCTGCATCATTGCCACTTAGATCTGCTCCTCATTTTGTTCACATCTCTGTCCTCCCCTGTACAATTATTATTATTGTGAGTGCTCAAGAAATCTCCAACCATCTAGCAGCTGTGTGTAATTTGAGTATAACTGTTGTTGCATTTTTTCTTGTACTGTATAGCATAAGTTTAATTTGTAGGCCTAGTGAAGTTTGTAATTTATGTAGGGTTCTTTGTCGGTCATTTTTGATAATAGTTTGTATCTGTTATAATTTATCTGGCATTCACTGAGTATTATCTGGTATCTCATTTTATCAGGGCTGACTTAGATAAATTTACTCTTGCTAATTTCGTGTTAATAGAGGCTATTACAGTTAACCATATATTTAACCTGTTTATTTGCCATTACATTATCCTTATGAGTCCTGAATGTTTTGTTGTTAATTTAAGCATTAAACTTTAACTTGTAATTTTACCTAACTCTTTTGTTTTGAACCTGGAACTTTACGGGACAGTAGTGACTCTTCGTATTCTCACTTAAAGTGTACATTATCTTTCTCTGTTCCGTAACATAAATTTGGCGACCTCTCATCAGGATATTCAGGATATTATCATAGGGATATTGTTTGATATTTTGTGACTGTGATATATTCATGATGGCTACTATTTCTACACTTGATGAAGCCAGGGATTTTTTGTCAAATGTGCAAACAGTGTGTGATATAGAAAACAGAACAAAGAATGAACTTAAGCTTGTTGCTCAACAATTGGGAATTGCAGTTCACTCTCATCATTCTAAAGATCAAATTGTTGGCATGATTAATAAAAGCTTGTTTAATGTAACTCCTCCAAATGAGCAAACGCAGATTGAATTAGCTAAGTTACAGCTAGCCCTGCAGGAGGCTAAGGCTAAGGAGGCTGAATTTCAGGCAAAAGCTAAGGAGGCTGAGGCACAAGTTGAAATTGCTAGGATTCAGGCAGACCATGAGTATCGCATGAAACAAGGGGGAACTGGATCATCTAGCTCTGATGATTTTGATGTGGCTAAAAATGTTAAACTTGTCCCTCCTTTTAATGAATCTGATTTAACAAAGTATTTTCAGTTGTTTGAGAGGGTAGCTACAGGTTTTTAATTGGCCTAAGGAGTATTGGCCAGTACTCCTTCAAACTGTTCTCACCGGTAAAGCTCAAGTAACTTATGCATCTTTGCCTCAGGATCAGTCTGATAATTATGATGTAGTTAAGAGCTTGATTCTTAAGGCCTATGAGCTTGTTCCTGAAGCTTATAGAGTAAAATTTAGGACAACTTACAAGCAAGATAAGCAATCCCATATTGAGTATGCAAAAATCAAAGAAGATCTGTTAGAGCAGTGGTTAAATTCTAAGAATGTGGATTCTGATTTTGGTAAATTTAAGCAGATGATTTTGCTGGAGGATTTCAAAAGGTGTATTAGTAAAGATGTAAGCCTATATCTTGATGAGAAAAGAATAGATAATTTGTCTGATGCTGCAGTTTTAGCTGATGAGTATGTTCTCACTCACAAGAGATATTCTAGAGAAAAAGGGAAAGCTGAGAGTAAGTACGTTGCCTCTACTCAGAGTACAGGTAACAGGAAAGAGAATAAAGATGATGTTTCTCAGGAAGTAAATACCAGCTTCACCTCTAGATTTCAGAAAAGTAAATGTACTTATTGTAGTAAACTTGGTCATACTACGGAGAGATGTTTCAGGAGACAGCGTGATGTGAACAAAAAGGAGTCTTTAAATATTCAGTCAATTGGTCTAGTGTCCACTCTTGAGAGTTCCCAGAATTCTTTAACCGAGTTAACTGAACCTGCTTTGAGGGGTAACTTAAATTCTCATGATGGAGCTCCTCTTTTGAGCAGTAACGTGGGTGACACTCTCAAGAGTTCATGTGCTAATTTCCTGTCTGATGGTTTTGTCAGTCCTCTGGACAGTAATGACAGGAAATCAGTTCAAATATATCGTGATACAGGTGCTTGCCAATCCCTTATGCTGACCAGTGTTCTAGGCTCTAATTTTAATTCCTCTGATGAAACTGTAATCTTACAAGGTGTAGGGAATAATTACTTCTCTGTTCCTCTGTGCAAAGTGAATTTAGAGTCTGGTTTTGTTAATGGTTCTGTTATGGTTGGGTTGGTTGAGACACTCCCAATGTCAGGTGTAACTTTCTTACTTGGAAATGATATTGGTGGAAGTCAAGTGTGTCCAGCTCCTCAGTTGTCTAGTGAGCCAGTGGCTGCGTCCCAGGATTGTGATGTCCCTGATGTGTTCCCTGCATGTGCTGTCACTAGGGCTAAGTCTAAAGTTACTGGTGATTTAGAGGATAATGATGATGATGATGTTATCCTAGCTGACACTTTTCTTGCTAATTTGGACCACTCACCAGATGAGGCAGTACCCCGTAGTGTTGATAATTTGTCTCGTCAAGAGTTGGTTGAGTTGCAGGTTGCTGACCCTGAGTTGAAAGGTCTAGCTAACTCTGCTTGCAGTGAGGAAGAAGTCAGCTGGTGCTTCTACTTGTTATTATGTAAAGTCAGGAGTACTTATGAGGAAGTGGAGACCCCCAACAGCATCAGCCGACTGTGAATGGGAGGTTGTACATCAAGTTGTCATCCCTCGTGTTTGTAGGCAGGATATCATTAGAGTGGCTCCTGATTCCAGTTTGGCAGGACACCTTGGAGTGAGGAAGACTGTGGCACGCATTTTGAAACACTTCTACTGGCCAGGTATCTTCAGGGATGTTTCCTGGTATTGTAAGTCTTGTCACACCTGTCAAGTTGTGGGGAAGTGTAATCAGACCGAAAAGGTTGCATCTCTAGTTCCCATTCCTCCTTTTGAGGCGCCTTTCACCCGTGTGTTGGTGGATATTGTGGGCCCTCTTCCTAAGACTTCTTCAGGATTTTCTTATGTGTTGACCATGATTGATATGGCTACTCGTTATCCTGAAGCCATTCCACTTAGAAATATCTCAGCAAAGAACGTGGTTAAGGAAATGCTGGGGTTCTTCACAAAGTTTGGTCTGCCTAAGGAGGTACAGTCAGACCGGGGAAGTAATTTCATGTCAAATGTTTTCAAGCAGTCTCTGAAAGAGTTGGGCATCACCCAGATCACGTCTTCAGCTTGCCATCCCCAGACCCAAGGAGCGTTGGAGAGATATCATCAAACACTCAAATCGATGCTCAAGAAATACTGTTTGGAACATCAGAAAGACTGGGACAGAGGTCTTCCATTTGTTGTGTTTGCCGCAAGAGAATCTCCAAATGAATCACTGGGCTTCTCACCTTTTGAACTACTGTTTGGCCATGAAGTAAGAGGACCCCTTAAGCTACTCAAGGAATGCTGGCTGTCGGAGGAAGATTACGTCAACCTGCTGGAGTATGTGATGAATTTCAAAGAACGGCTGTCCACTGCTTTACAGCTGGCGAGAGAGAATTTAGGAGGTGCTCAGGAGAAGATGAAGACTTGTTATGATAAGAAGTCCAGGTTACGCCACTTTCAGCCAGGAGATCAGGTTTTGATTCTGCTACCAGTTCATGGGCAACCTCTTCAAGCCAAGTTTAGTGGCCCCTATTTCGTGGAGAAGAAACTCAGTGATGCTAGCTATGTCATCGCCACACCAGATCGTAGAAAGAGCAAGCAACTATTTCACATCAACATGCTAAAGTTATATCACAGGCGGGACGAAAATAATCCAGTCTGCACTGTAGCTGTTCCACCCGAGTCTGCAAGTGAAGCTCTCCCATGCAGTATGAGCCTGAGTGATAGTTTGGGGAAGAATCCTGATATCATGAATGATCTCCAGACTAAGCTTTCTCATCTACCTCCCAAGGAAAGGCAGGAGTTTTCGGCATTACTGCAGGAGTACCCGCAAGTGTTCCGTGCCACTCCAGGAAGAACCACTGTGTTGATGCATGATGTCGATGTTGGAGACGCAAAGCCAATTAAATTGCCTCCTTACCATGTGAACCCAGTGAAAGTTCCTCTGATCCAGAAGGAGCTTGGCTACCTGTTGGACCACAAGATGATTGAGCCCTGTCAGAGCGAGTGGAGTTCTCCTGTCACTCTGGTCCCTAAGCCAGGTGGGTCACAGAGGCTTTGCATTGACTACAGACGTGTTAATCAGATAACCAAAACAGACACTTACCCTCTCCCTCGCGTGGAAGATTGCATAGACAAGATCGGAAAGGCTAGGTACATAAGTAAGTATGATTTGTTAAAGGGATACTGGCAAGTACCTATGACTGAACGTGCTAGGGAGATCTCATGTTTTGTAACACTAGGAAAGAAAATGTTATTGCAGATTGCTTATCTAGACTTTAGACAGATTGTTTTAGTCATAAGAAATTTCCTTTGTAAATTTCTTTTTTCTTTGTGGGGAGGTGTTACATAGCCTATGATTTCATCATCCTTTGTGTAATTTTAACGCACAGTATGCTGCATGTTTGATCACGAGCGTGTTCTGCCTCAGTCCCCCCCTTCTACCGTTATAGTAGAGTAAGTCGTCCTTTCTGTTATTCAGTGCGGGATTGTCGACCGTTTGTCCCCATCGCTTCATTTGCGCGTCCTTATTACAAGTTGTATCAAGCTCTGCTGGCCCCTATATAATGAGCTCAGTCTCTGCATCATTGCCACTTAGATCTGCTCCTCATTTTGTTCACATCTCTGTCCTCCCCTGTACAATTATTATTATTGTGAGTGCTCAAGAAATCTCCAACCATCTAGCAGCTGTGTGTAATTTGAGTATAACTGTTGTTGCATTTTTTCTTGTACTGTATAGCATAAGTTTAATTTGTAGGCCTAGTGAAGTTTGTAATTTATGTAGGGTTCTTTGTCGGTCATTTTTGATAATAGTTTGTATCTGTTATAATTTATCTGGCATTCACTGAGTATTATCTGGTATCTCATTTTATCAGGGCTGACTTGGATAAAATTTACTCTTGCTAATTTCGTGTTAATAGAGGCTATTACAGTTAACCATATATTTAACCTGTTTATTTGCCATTACATTATCCTTATGAGTCCTGAATGTTTTGTTGTTAATTTAAGCATTAAACTTTAACTTGTAATTTTACCTAACTCTTTTGTTTTGAACCTGGAACTTTACGGGACAGTAGTGACTCTTCGTATTCTCACTTAAAGTGTACATTATCTTTCTCTGTTCCGTAACAATATATATATATATATATATATATATATATATATATATATATATATACAGAGAGAGAGAGACAGACAGACAGACAGACAGACAGACAGACAGACAGAGAGGGAGACGGACAGACAGATAGAAAAATTGATAGATGGATAGATACAGACTAAAAGACGGATAGAGAGAGAGAGAGAGAGAGAGAGAGAGAGAGAGAGAGGGAAGGTTAAAGTAGGTAAAGGGAGGTGAAAGAAAGGACAGCTAATAAGGGATGAAAAGGAAATGAATTGATGAGTACAAGTTGTAAGAGGAAGGGAAGCAAGAGAAAAAGAAAATTGGTAAGAACAGTCTAGGAAGATGAAAAGAGGAAAACGATGAAGAAAAAAGTTGAGGAAAATGAGAAAGAGGTATAAAACAAGAGAGAAAGTATGAAGAAATAAGATAAATATAAGTAAAACATGAAGAGTAATCAGAAATGGAATTATAAGAACTGACGAGATGAGAGAAAAGAAGAGAGAGGAAGTGTGCGTAGGAGGAAGGAAAATGGGAATGAGGAAGGCGAAGAAATGTGCCAGGAAAAAGAAATGGAAAAACAATTATAAAAGGAATAGGGAACAGGATGCAGGAAATTGGCTCCAGTAAGAGGAAATGTAAGGCGAACAGAAGAAAAAGAAGGAAAAGTGATAAGTATGAGGTGGAGCCGAAAAAGGACTACCGTAAGAAGAGGAGGCAGGAGGGGGAGACAGTGAATAGAAAAAGTAGTACATAAAAGAAAGGGAGAAAGATGAAGAAGAGATGTCTGGGGAAAAGTAAAATAAGAGAAGGACACAGAGCAAACAAAAAAGTCGTAAGATCAAAAGAAAAAAGAAGAGGTGGTAAAATTCCTAGAAAGCAAGAAACGAGAGACCAGTACCGGTATGTAGGGAGAGGAAAATTAGGAGGAAATGGGAGAGAAGGGAGAAACAATAAAATGAAAAAGAATTATAGATAGTAAAGGACAAAATGAAAGTGACGAGACAGGAGTAAGAAATGTGAAAGAAAAAATGAAGTTAGAGTAAAGAATGAGCATACGTAGAGGTGCAAGAACAAACAGGAAGGAAGGAAAGATTTTAAATAACGCTAGACAGGCCCCAACCATATCTAAGGTAGTAAAAGTGCTATAGTGAGCACTGCGTCGTCTGATGTACTGCTGACAGGAGAGAGAGAGAGAGAGAGAGAGAGAGAGAGAGAGAGAGAGAGAGAGAGAGAGAAATGTAGGCAGACCGATTATTTTTAATTCTAAACCTCACTTCATCAGTTTGCCCTTTTATTCCCACAGTCCCTCCCTTCTTTCCTCTCTCTCTCTCTCTCTCTCTCTCTTTCTCTCTCTCTCTTGCACACACATTCTCACAAATATTTCCAGTGCAGTTCTCCTTGTTTTTCATTCACACCCTTAGATTTACTAAGTTCTGCCACTCTTCCGATCACTCCACCTCTAATATACTGCTGCTCATTTGCTCGTTCACTGGCTTTATTGCACACTTGCTTCCTCTTCTTTCACACACTGACGCATTCATTCCTTCACGTGCTCTCTCATTTGTACGCTCATTCATTAGCTCATTACATTCACCTGCTGGCTAACTCATTCACTCCCTCATTTGCTGACTCAGCCACTCACAGATGAACTTCACTCATTCTCGCTCATTCAGTCCATCAGTTGGTCTTTAGGAACAGTAAAATTAATATACTTTAATTAACAGCGTCAGAATGAGCTTTTCCTCCACATATGAGAGAGAGAGAGAGAGAGAGAGAGACTAGTGTTCGTGTGTGTGTGTGTGTGTGTGTGTGTGCTGCAAGTAAAGTTAGCGAGACAGACTACCAATTAAAAATGAAAAAAAAAATAATAATAATAATAACGCAATGAAAGGTTTTCGGAAATATTCTAGATAAATATCCATTCCTTACGAGTTGGAATTGATGTTAATGTTTTTTGTGCTTTTTTTTGGTCCAAGCAGAGAGAATATAGTCTATTCTTTTTAACTTAACTTTTTCAGCCAGTGAAAGGTATTTATACCTTGTTCTTTCCACATCCAGACTATTTTATTCAGCTCTGGACAGCCTTTTCGACCTGTAAATTATAGATGTAGGGTAGCCTGCACTAAACCACTGCATACCAAGGACGTTTGCTAAGTCGTCTTCACTTAACAAGAATAAGAATAATGGGTTGTCTGACTTAAGTTGTTATCGGGACCAAGGCATCTGTGGATAAAGGATGACAGCCATATTTTTTGGCGATAAATACTTATGCAGAGAGGTAGCTTATCATGTGATTTTCATTATGTTTGTTATTATGAAAAGAAACTCGGCATGGGTCAGATCTCCTGTAAACATTCTCTGTTTTCTTTTGAATCTCTGATTCAAAAATAAAGTCAAACATTCCATTCTGGTTCATAATGAAATATTCACTTCCCATAGCTCTCTCCTGACACGTGCTTGTAAATTATGGCTTTTAGGATATGTAATTAACCGAAATATTTACAGAAGGATTCGAGGGAAATGGTGGGAGAAGAGAATATTAAGGACACAGGAATATCACAGGTAAGGAAATGAATGTGACGGGGAGAGACGGTGGGAGACAACAGTAATTACAAAAGTTGAGAGAAAAGATGATAAAAGGAAAGGCAAGAAGAGAGAAGAAATGGAGAAAATGTTATAAAGAATGAAATAAAATCGGACTGGAAACACAGGAATATAAGACGGGTTAGATGAAGAAGAAATCAGAACAAGTTAACAGTTGAAGTAGGGAGAGGAAAACAAGAAAGGTAAGAAATGGAGAGGAGGTCAAAGGGAAAAGAAAGGACAGGATTTACAACACGGATATGTGCGACATGAGACGACCGAAACATGGGGGACAGTACTGCAAAAAAGATAATGGGAGGAGAGAAAGAAGAACATAAGCGACGGAGAGAAGGAGGATGAACACAAACGAAAATTGGAAGAATTATTAAGAAGTAAAATTGTGAGAAAAGAGTAAAAGTTGTTAGGAGAGAGATAAAGGAAGGAAACTATGATACAGAAGAGAGAAAAGAGGGAACTGGAAATGTCGGTATGACAGAAAGATTAGGAAAAAACAAATTAGAACAGAGTGATAAGAAAGGATAGGGAAATGGAAGGAAACGTCGATGGTGAGGACGAAAGAGAGATCAAAAGAAGGAAGCTATGAATAAAGGGAAAAAATGGCGAGAAACAGATAATGGAAACACAGGAATATTGGAACAGTTGAAAGAAACAAAGGAATCAATAGAACAGGTCCAGGAAAAAATATATAAAGAAAGGATGGGAGTAATAGATAGGGATAAGAAATGGAAAGAACAGATAATAGTACAGTATATGGAGAATAAGATAGGGACAGAAGAAAACTATAATAAAACGTACAGATGTCGGAATTTAAAAAAAAAGAAAGTTGAGATAGCCAGAAAGCAAATTAGGAGCAAATGTAAAGCGAGGAGGAAAGAAGGAAGGAGAGGAGAGAAGGGGGTAAAGAAGAAAGGAAAAAGACAGAGAAGGAATGAACAGAAAAAAATAATAATTGGAGAGAACAGGGTAATGAAAATACATGATTGGGAGAAGCAAAATAATTAGAATAGGTTGGGGAAAAAATGTAGTTAGAGGAGAAAAGGATGGATGAAATTAGGGTATCAAGTGGAGAAGAGAGAATAAGGACGGAAGAAGAAAATAAGGGAAAAAGAATGGAAGGAAATGAAAATACACAAATATAGTAGAAGTGATGGAATGAACAGGAAAAACTCAGAAACTAGGAGATCAGATCGGAAGTAAATGTAGGAAGCGGGAGGTAGAAAGAAGTACAAGGTGTGAACATGGCACAGTAGGTTCTGAGAGACGTATGATGAGCAGTAAGCAAAAAGACTGAGTGTGGATGAGGGCGGGCAATGAGGGAGAGCTGTTATCATCATGATAATTACCACCACCACCGCCAACATTATCACCTCCATGATCATCACCTTCACCAAAACCATCCTCCTCTCCCTCCTCCTCCTCCTCGTTATCATCATCATAACCCTAAAACCCACTACTATACTATGAGAGAGTAGCATCCAAAAACAGTAAAAAGGAAAACACAGATGGAGAACAATGTGTGGCCAGCCAAAAATGGGTTACAGCTCCATTCACTCATCACTCCAGCCGTCAGCCATGCCTCTTTCCCATCATTCCTTCCTATCCCTCTTTTGGATAAGTTTTCTTATTCCTTTGAAATGCTAATACTTTTTACACTGCTCAATTACTTCTCACCTCTTCACTCCGTCTTGGCTCCTTCTATTTTCACCCAGTCTCTTCGTTTTTCCTCCCATTCTCCTTCCTCCTCCTGCCACCCTCCTGCTCACATTTTTCCTACCCTTACCCTCACTTCTGCAACACTTCCTGGTTGCCTTATTCGTTTATTTTCATCGGTATTGTCTTCCATCTCGCTTCATTTGTTTTCTCTGTTGTCTTTCCTTGTCTTTCTTCTTGGTATTCTTCGTGTTCATTCTTTTTTTTTCTTTTTTTTTTTATCTTTGACCAATCTCTCCTACCCTCATTCCACCCTGCCTTCTTTCCCATCATCCATCCTATACTCGTCTTAATTCTGTGTTCTTCCTTTCTTTCCATTTCTTCTAATCTTGTTCATTTCCCTTCCTCCTCCTTCCTTATATTCTTGAAAATTCCTGCAACCCTAACTCTGTCATATTCTCCTGACCCCTCCTGTCTTCACTGTGTTTCTTGCCTTCCATCTTCCTGTTCTTTCATTTTTTCTGTCGTTCCTCCCCTCCCCCTTTTCCTGACCCATCCCTCCCACTCACACTCTGTCCTTCCCTCCTTTCTTACTTCTTTCATCTCCTCTTTCTCCTTTTCACTTCTTTCCTTCCTGCTTTTTTTTTCCTGTTTCCTTTCCCTCCTACTTCTTTATCCTTCCCTCCCACGCCTTCTTTATCAACTTCATGTCATGCTTCTCCTTCCTTTCCTTCTTTATTTTCCTATTTTCCTCCACCACATCATTATCTTTTACATATGTTGTCTCTCCCATCCTTCTTTCCTTCCCTCCTAGAGCTATTACAGCCACCCTCCCTGATTATTCTCCGTCCCTCCTTCCCTCCATGTCGTCATCATTCCATCCTTTGACCCTTTCTCTCTTTTACTCACCTTCTTTACTACTTCTTTCTCTCCTACCTTCTTCGTTTCTTTTCTCGTTCTACTCTGCAGCTTACATACCTACTCACTCGGTCACTCATTTCTTCTTTACTTCGTTTACTGTCTTCTTTCCTTTTCTTCCTTCCATCCTTCCTCCTTCCCTCCTTTCTTTCCTTTCTTTTCCTTCCTTCGTTCTTTGATTTACTTTATTCCGTCTTTGATTAGCTTTCTTCCTTGTTCCCTCCTTACCTGCCAGCGTACAGTACTTACCTGTCTACATACCTACCCTCACCTTATGTACTTTCCCCACCCTCTACCTCCCTCCTCCCTTCCCTTTCTCCCTTCTCTGCTTCCTACCATCCTTCCGTACATGTTCCCTATACTTTATATATTCTCATCATCCTAACTTATTTACTTGACTACACATATACACACATACATATTTACATACCTCATGCATTCCCTCTGTATATCCCATCACACACCCCACCTACTCTCCTTCCCTCTCTGCCTGATTACCTTCCTTCCTACGTACCTTCCTACCTATAACTCTTACATTGCCCTACTAGTTTAATCCTTTCTCCCTCACTTCATCCGTCCCATTCCCTTTATCTCCCCATCAATTAACCAACCCACCTAAGTACCTAATACCTAACTACCTACATATTACCTACCTACCTATTAGGCTACCTACTTTGCCTACTTACCCACCTACGTTACCTACCTCTCTCCTACCTTCCTTTCCCTACGTAGATTATTTCCTTATAATCTGTTATCTCCCTCCCATTCCTCCCCCACTTTTCTCCCTGCATCTCTCACCCACACTCTCCCTTCATCACCCTCCCTAAAATTCCTCCGCCCTGCCTCCTTGCCTGTCTCACTCCTTCTGTCCCTCACACTCATTCATTCTCCCAATCTCAGTAAAAGCCTCTCATCCTCACCCTCACTGGGACTACTCACTTTACAATATACTGTACATGAATTACATCGACTTTGGCATCAATATCTTTACATCTAATTTTACATTTAATCCAAAAAAGGTAGTGCATTTCTGCCTGAATAATACAGTCTAAAGTTACAGGAATATCTTTAGAAAAATAATGAATGGCCGACAGAATGCCAAATAGTCATGAATATAATCAAATGCTAAGATCTGCTGATCAAAAGACGAAAAAAACGAAGATTATATACTAAGCCAAAAACTGTCGGAGAGCAATGATATGAAAGAATCTGGAGCAATATCAAAATATCACGAATTCTCATAACTGTGAAGTGAGTCTGATAAGAAAGCAAGTAAATTATTGGGCTTAAAAAAAAAAAATAAATAAAATGTTAGGACACCATCACGCCACTTAAATAAAAGCCTGGTGCAGCCCCATCTTGAGTATGAAGTTCAGTTTTGGGCCCCAGGCTATGTGCAGACATTGCTAAAGTGGAATCTATACAACTCCAATTCCCTCCTTTGGTGACAAGACGTTTGATGAGTGATTAAGATGCTTGGGCCTGTTTTCTTAGAGAAAGCTCTGATTAAAAGGAAAGTTAATTGAATATATTATGATTTTAAAGGATTTAAAATGGAAATACAATAGATCTTTTACACATTCGCCACAAACTTGCCGAAACCTAGAAATAGCCTCAGACTCTAAGAACATAAAGTACACCTCAACAGCACTCAGTAATACCAACGACATGATCGACGAATGGAGCAATACTGTTTGAATATGTAGTGGAAAGCACCACCATAAACATTTACGACAACACACTAGATCGCCACCTGTCACCTACAAGCATATTTTAATCTCCAGGAAAAAGGAAACATAGGGAAATATAAGGGTATCGAGCAATTGTGCCTAATTCTTTTTCTGACCAAGAAAAAGCACGCATAGGGAATCATAAGGGTACAGAGTAGTCCCTGACTCATGTTCTGACCCAGTCTGACCTGATCTTTCCTGATGTGATCTGATCTACTGGTTAAGGGCAGCTGACCTCGCCAACATACCTGTAGCTACACCAACCATACCAGACCGTTCTCCCTTGAGTTCTAAAATTTCCATTAAAGTCCTGTGTGATGTTTAGGAAAGTTCTTAATAAACTATGAGTAGTTATGGGGTCTGTTTCTTGGTAAGGGCATCCTGGCGAACACATCCGAGTAAAGAAGGATGTACGAAGAACACCACAGATGTAAAGACAGAAAACTCTAGGAATGAATTTTAACTGATACTTTATATAATAAACAAATGAACAAGCATTTACTGCACAAGATTCATATCAGTCCACTACTTAACTATTATCCCAATTTCCAAAACTAATAATTCTTAACCTAACTATCCAGAATACACCTATACACAAAATAATCAAACCTCGCAGGTATTTGGCCGAATTATTTGACATGACGCTTAAATCTAATGCACATTATGACAACAACCTTAAGTTTACTTTCAAGATTGCACAGGCGATCCACAGAGTCCCACAGATCTCCATATTTCCCCCGATACACCCAGTTACCACTCCAGACTGAGGGTCACAGGTATAATGCCAGCCCTGACTCCTTTTTTTTTTTTTTTTTTTTTTTTTTTTGCCTATCGACCTTTGGGCCAAAGATGCAGGTCATTAAGCCAAACTTATATACACATATACACACACATAGCCCATATATATATATATATATATATATAGAGAGAGAGAGAGAGAGAGAGAGAGAGAGATGTATATGTATGTATAGACTGAGAGATAGACAGATACATAGATAGTTACAGAGAGCAGAACGTTGCACATGTCGAGCAGGGTGGCACCGCCAAGGTGGATGGCAAGCTGGTGACAGGGAGAGTTGAAGCTTCCGTTTCACCAGCTCTCATGACCTGTTCCTGTCCCTCTGCCTTTGCTGAACGTTTTCAGTGTTTTCGTTAACACAGAGAGTGGGCCAGCATTCTTTCAAAATGCCACTACAGTAAACTATGTTCACCACATTACATGCACATTAGATATCACACCTTCTATTTCCATCCCTCTCCTTGGCAATGGCCGCTGCATTATTATCAGCCATTGCTGTGGTATCTCGTATTGCCACCACCAGCAGGATAGCGCTGGCAGCACTGGGTCCTCCTGGCTGCAAGTAAGTGACTGTGCCGATAACAGTTGTAGCAAACACTGTGCATGCTCGTCAACGGGGAAGTTCAGCTTCGGCCTTATATAACACTAACATCCGTGATCTTAGTACCAGCGTGAATTCTGTTCACTATTTCCTCCAGTCTTTATCCCCTGTAGCCCCATTCCTTACAGAAACCCAAATCTCTCCCTCGATTGACATTTCCCCGTTTTGTTTTCCTGATTACCATCTCCTTAGAGACTTCTGTAACAAGGGTGGCACTTGTAATATCAAATCTGAATTTGCAGTTGACACTATCTTGAACTTCACTTCAGCTTTGATTGTTCATTTTACAAAATAAATTACATAAGTATTACTAAACATATCTGTATAATTTATCACTCCCCCGATGCTTCCTCAGAACCTTTCGTATTTTACCTGATATCCACACAGTTGACGAACCTTAACCTCACTCTTACCACTGAAATTGCTGTTTTGGGTGATTTTAACGTCTATAATGTTTAATGGTTATTGCATTTTGGCAGGATTAGCGATACTGGTCTAGAATGCAAACTGTCTGAGATATTGTTTAACCTCACCCAACTGGTAAAACAACCAACCAGAACACCAGATAATCCTGACCATAGCGCATAATTCTTGGACCTATTCCTAACAAATAATCTAGATCAATACAGGATATAAGTATTGTCACCACTTGGATCCTCTGACCACATTCTCATCAAAACCTCATCAGTCAGTTGCCCCAAACCTCCCAGTTCTGAACCTGTCGGGATGACTAAATGGTAATTTAACAGGGCAGATTGGGATGTATTTAGATATTATCTTGCTGATACTCCATGGCAGTGTTGCTTCTCCACCAATATCAATTCTACCCAGTGTAAAGTGTATGGAATTATTCATACCTAATCAACAGTTTACTAAAAGATCGGACTCCCCAAAATGGTTTGACAACAATCGTGCCAGAACAACGACCCAAGAGTCCTTAGCATATATCCTTTACTTAAACAAAAAAATTCAATCCCTCAGCCATTTTAAAATTGCTAGAAACGATGCAGAAGCAGTGATCTATCTATCTATTGCCAGACGCCTCAATCCCGTTTGGGGTGGCCACAAACAAATCGCCTCCAAGTCGCCCTGTCCCCCACCATTTCACTGCCCTGCTCCCAATTCACACCCCCCTCTCTCATATACCTCTCCACCTCATCCCTCCATCTCATCCTCGGCCTCCCCCTCCCTCTTCCCCCCCTCCACCTCACTCACATACACTCTCTTCGTCAGTCTTTCACCCTCCATCCTCTCCACATGGCCAAACCACCTCAGTGTGTTCCTCATAACGCTTCCTATCACATCCACATCCACACCACAACGCTTCTTTATATCCTCATCCGTCAGCCTGTCTCTCCACGTGACTCCACAGGCTCCTCTTAAATAACTCATTTCCACTGCTCTCACTCTTGACTTGTGTCCTTCCAACAATGTCCAAGCTTCACTTCCGTACGTTAGAGTTGGTATCACAATACTGTCATGTAGTAACTTTTTCACTTCCATGCTCACTTCCTTGTTTCTTATCACTGCTTTCAAAGAACCAGCAACCTTTCTTCCCTGCTGTACCCTTTCAAGCACTTCACCCTCCAAACCTCCATCCTTACTCATCACACTACCCAAGTACTTGCTAAATCACACTTTCTTCACAGCCAAGCATCCAAACAATTAAATAACCCTAATGGCATTAAAATATTGTGGTCAGCTCTCATTTCTTTCAATAATAATTTCAACAAGTCATCACCCATTCCCCACTGAAATCTTCGGATGGAAGTACTATAAATGACCCCCGTGGAAAAGCGAACATCCTTACCAGTACGTTTCCCGGAAATTCTACCTTGGAAGAAGTCAGTCAGAATGTCCCTGAGCTAGAACTTGACTTCCGAAACTGCTCCACTTGAGATGCAGACTAGATACTTAAAATTCATCCTAGGCAAATTCCAACCAACAAAGCTCCTGGATCAGATGGATTTCCTCCAGTTGTCTTGAAAAAGGGTTTCCCAGAACTTGCTTTTGTTCTAGCTAAATAATTCAGACTATGCATACGTACTTCTTCATTCCCTAACTCTTGGAAAGAAGCCAATATCCACCCATTTCCGAAGAAAGAATGTTTCTCTGATCCCACTTATTACAGACCAATTGCTATCACATCGTCTCTTGGTAAATTCACATTGTTAAACATCTTGAATCCAAAGATCTAATTAGTGACAGTATGGCCTGCGCCACAAAAAGATCCACTGTTGATATACTCAGTTTCTTAATTCATACCTTCCATTAGTCAATTGGCCAACATGGAGAAACCAGTGCAGTAGCCCTTTATATTTCTAAAGCTTTTGAGAGAGTATGGCACCATTTCCTGCTATCCAAACTCTCTTGCTATGGCCTATCATATTTTGTTCTGCTGACTTGCTCATATCTCAGTGTCAGAAAGGCAGGAGTAAAAGTGGAAGATGCATATTCCATTCTTCGCTTGATTAATAACTGGCGTGCCTCAAGGATCAGTCCTGGCTTCAACTCAGCTCCTAATCCATATTAATGATCTCTTATCTACCATCTAGAATCCCATTTACTCATATGCAGACGACTCCATACACTTCACTGTTCCTTCACTCTTAAGGACCCATTCACAGTGTTTGATATCTCTAACGCGCAACTCAGTAAAGAAATCTCCATAAATCAAGACTTAACTTAGATCACTAAATAAGAAAAAGTAAGATTGTCTCATTTAATGCTAGGAAAACCAAAAAAGATGCAGATTACTAATAGACAGATATTGCCTGATTCCGATTTTAACATCAGTGCTACTAATACTCCTATTTCTAAAAGTACTGAAATTCTCGGTGTTTCAATTAACAATTCCCTCAGCTGGACCTCTCATGTTAGATCACTTGTTAAAACCTCTTCAAGGAAACTTTTATTATCATACAGAACTCGCAACTACTTCACTGAGGAGCAGTTGGCTATAATTTACAACAGTCATGTGTGCTCTCAGCTGGAATATTCCTCACCCTTGTGGAGTGAATATGGAGAAGTTGCACTAAAACAACTGAACAAAATTCGGAACAAAGCTGCAAGAAATATTAATAACCTTGCAGTTATAAAAGAACTACCTCCCCTACAAGTAAGAAGGAATGTTGCCTCCTTTCGTTTGTTTTACAAGTACTTTTATAGCAAATGCTCAGACGAAAGTGCAGTCATTGCGCCACCTCTCCAAGCATTCCCCCGCGCTACACGGGCATCTGGTAACGTTCATGACTGGACTTTAACACAGACATATTACACAACTTCTGCCTATCAAAATTCTTTTATTCCCCGAATTGCATCTCTTTGGAACTCGCATCCCAGGAAAAGTTTCCCCCCGGACTTCAACCTACAGCAGTTCAAGTCCTACTTTGTTTTATGAGTGGAGGATATCTGTAGCCCGCTGTATGGATTTTTAAAAATTATTGTTTTTCCTCGTTCTATTCTTCTTTTGTAAAAAAAAATAATAATAATAATAAATAAATAGTCTTGGCAAAACATAACCCTGACATAGCAAAAACATGAACTTTTTACCACTCTAAATTATCGGATACACCAACCACATAAGAAACTGTGGCAAATCCTTTATAGCCAGGTTGGAGGCCATTCTTGTTCTTGAGTTTGGAGTTTAAAAAAGAGGTCGTGAGAAGTTTTGGTCTCAAAGCACCAGAGAGAGAGAGAGAGAGAGAGAGAATGTTAAGAATGGAATTATCTGCAGTCTGGATGGCATTACTGGTGATAGGAGTTTGGCACAACAGTTCATTGGCTTAGTAAACAGGTATCCAGACACTAATTGTCCCTGAATAGGTTTAGTTTAACGACTTGTGAATAACGGAGGTAATGGGAAGGGGGGAGAGGAAGCGCGAGAGAGAGAGAATGGGAAGAAGATGGAAGGAGAGGATGCGAGGGAAGGAGAGAAAGGGAAGACGAAGGAAGGAGAGGAAGAGGAAGAGGGAGAGAGAGGAAAACGATGGAGGTAGAGCAAGCGGGAGAGGTAGATATAGGGAAGGCGATGGAGGGAGACGGGTCGGGACAGGGAGAGAAAAGAGACGATGAAGATGGGAAACGGAAGGGAAGGGGGAATTATGAGAAAAAACGAGTAACAAACAGAGGAAGGAAAAAGTGAAGACAGGTAAACAGTTAAAAAGTTATTTAAAATGGAGGGCTGAGGGGGGGAGGCAAATTGGGAAGAAGGGGAAGGAGGAAAAGATGAAGGAATGGGACAAAATGACAGACAGAAAAGGAAAGAGTTATTGATATATGTGTTGATGCCTGGAGAGAGAGTGACAGAAAAATACATGTCAGAAGTTTAAGGACTAACGTATAAATGGGCGATGAGAGAGAGAGAGAGAGAGAGAGAGAGAGAGAGAGAGAGAGAGAGGAGGGAGGGCGAAGTGTAAGACAGAGAAATGGAAGGAAAGTGAAGTAAGCGGATATGACAGAAGAGGACGGAGTGGTTAGCGAAGAGGAAAGATAATTTAGAAGGTAAATAAGGAAGAAGAAAAAGAAAGTGAATGAGACAGAAAATAGGTGAAGGAGAGAGAAGACAAGGGAAAGAGGATGGGGGAAGGGAAGAGAAGATGGAAATGGAGGGAGGTGTGGAGGTAACATTGTAGGAGAGTGAGGGAGAGAGAGGGAAGTGGAAGAAAAGAGGGAGAGATTATTAATTTATGCTAATAACTAAGTCTTCGTGGCTGCAAAAATTTCCTTTTCTAAAACTATTAGTCAAAAACATTCATATTCAGGTTCCGTGTCACGAATCAAATTCGCGACATTTCCCTTTTGTGAGAAGCCACGAACTATTAGTGGAAAACTCTCTGTTTATCGTTCAGTTAACCGCTCATTCGGACGGAAGCTTTGTCAAATCAATTTTTCAGTGTCATACGTTATCGTCTTTGCGTGAGACATTAGCGCTTCCGCTGAGCGATTTGTTTTGGGCGCGTTTCGCTCACTCGACCGTTAAAAAATGCGGCCTACTGCTCCCCTTTTCTTTCCCACGACTTACTCAGTCCAGTGTTTGCTCTGACGGAGAGAGGTCCTGTGCCAGAAGTGTGAGAGGTCAGCTAGCACCCAAGCTCCACTAGTGCAGTCGCCCAGTGCTCCCACCCTTGGTGATACAAAGCATTCATCGACTAGTATTTCCTTTTTGTATTTTCCTAGTCTTAAGAGTTTAATTAAGGTGTTTTTCCTAGGCGTAAGAATTTAGCTCAAGTGAGTGAGTGAGTGCGATCTCATTAATTTGATTTTGAATTGTAACGTTAAATTCATTTTGTAATCAATAAATTTAACAGTTCTTTTGCTTGAGCTTAATGTAATGTAAACTCTTGTTTCATTTTCTCCAATTAAGCTTATTTTCCATATAGCTCCTAGCTTGCATAAACGTTTGCCATTCATAACTGGTACTTAGGCCAGTTTTGTGTATTAAACTTAAAATCCGTTGTGCCTCCTAGGAGTTAAGCATCAGCAAGAACCTGATGATACTATTGTTAGTTATTTATTGTCAGGGGTGAAGTAACTTTCTCCAGAGGCTACAGTACTAATAAACAGCAATTGAGTGATTAGTCTCTGCTGTGTACTGTCGAGAAAGTTTATAAATTCTCGTTCTTAGAGAATCGTTGCTTGATTTAGCAAGACAATCATTGTCCCTACTCTTTAATATTATTGAATATTATTATCAATTTAAATAATAATAAGCATTTATTTAAAAAAAAAACGTATTATTTTAAAAACCCCGTGACATTCCGCTCATATCAAGATTCATGACCGCAATGCTTTTTAAATAACTGAAGGTGATATAAAGAGAGGCTAAGGAAGACAGTTCCAGGGTTGACCAGCTGCATGTTGGAAAGATTGAGAACACCCTTCATCTGTTGCATAAGAGTGTTAAACAGAGCAGAGCAGAGTAAGTACGTATACGAGTACTGCATGCCTGTTGTAGTGGGAAAGGACCGCAGGCAGACGGTTTAGAACAACAGTGACTAGAAGAGTAATGATAGAAGAGTGAGAGATGGAGCACTGCGGCTGGGAGGCAGAGGTTAAAGGGAATCAGTGAAAGAAGAGTTGATGAGACAAATGCCAGTGACTTAATCTTATTACCTCCGCCAATGAGGTTATGATTTACCCCGCGTTGGTTTGTTTGGTAGTTCGTCTGTCTGTCTGTCTTTCAGTCAGCAGGATTACTCAATAAATTATGGACGGATTTTGATGAAATTTTGTGGAAGACTGGTCCATGGTCCAAGAAGAAAAAAATTAATTATGGGGTCGGATCTGGATACGGGTTGGGAGTATTAAACACAATATTTCCAAAAATCTTCAATGAATTTCAATAAAATTTTGTGGAGGTGAGCCATGGACCAAGAAAGAATTAAATAAATTTAGAGGCGGATCCTTATCCAAATGCCATATCCACGCTCCGGGTCCGGGATGACGCAAAAAGTAATGAACGGATTTTCATGAAAGTTTGTGGAAGGGTGGGCCATGGGCCTGGGAAGACATGAAATTTTGGGACTGAACCAGATCCGGATCCTGAGTATCCCGCACAATATCTCCAAAAGTTCTCAATGAATTTCAATGCAATTTTGTAGAAAGTTGGGCCATGTACTAAGAAAGAATTGAGAATATTTTCGGGTGGATTCGGATCCTACAAACACGCATGGGGATCTAGATCCATCATAATGACAATCGCATAGGCGGAGGTACGCGCTCTCTGAACGCTTTCTAGTTATGGAAGTACTGTATGCGATCAGCTTTCCTCGTCGCACATGAGAGATGTACTCCACACAGGCGACAGGAGCCACTGGGGTTGATGAGTGCACGGAGGGAGGAAAGAAAGTAACAGTGAGGGGGGACGAAAGGGATGTTTCAAAATAATGGATGGTTAGAGCAGATAGTCAGTTATGGTTAAGTCTTCAACTTTCCCTAAAACACAGTACACATTAGTCAGTTTACATTCACATCCCTAATTGTAGTGTTGGGAGAACAAAAGTGACGGAGAAACAAACGGGGTCCTCCCATCTGTCCTGTCCAAGAATCGAACTCAAGGTCTTCCAGTTGAGAGCTGGTGGGGGTGAGGCAGGGTGGAGGGAAGTGGGAAGAGAATGAATGAGGTAGTGGGAGTGAAGTAGGGTAAGGGGAGAGGGAGAAGAGGCAGTGTGTGAGGGAGTCATATGGACAGATTAGCATAGAAGTGAGGAAGACAGGAGAGAGAGAGAGAGAGAGAGAGAGAGAGAGAGAGAGAGAGAGATTCAGTGAAAAACAGGACGAGAGATCGAGTGTCAGGTCGGAATGAATGCAACAGGGAGAGATGGAGGGAAACTAGGGAAGGGATGAGGGGAGGGATCAATGAGGGAGAGATTTAGGGAGGAGGCAATGGAATGAAGGAGAGGAAGGAAGGAAGGAAAGACTGATGAGGGAGGAAAAGAAAGAAGGGAGGAAAGAAGGAAGGAAATGGTGAGAGAAGGAAGAATGATGAGTGGGAATAAATGAAGGAAACAAAAGGGGAGGGGTTGAACGGAAGCACAGAGGGAAGGAAATAAGGAAATGAAGCAAAAAAAAGGAGGAGGGAGAGAATAAGGAAAGAAGAAGGAACTAAAGGAAGAATGAAAGTAAAGAATGACGGATGAAAGAACGGAGTGAAGCAAGAATGAAGGTAATGGATAATACAAGGAAAGAGTATGTCTAAAGGAGAAAATGGATGACTGAAGGAAGAAGGTAGGAAGAAATGAAGGAATGAAAAACAACAGGAGGGAGGGAGAGAATACATGAAGGAAGACAGGACAGAATAAAGACAGGAAACATAGAAGGGATGCAGGAAGAAAGGAGGTAGAGAGCAAGGGAAGGGAGGACGGAGAGAGCGAGGAAAAGAGGCGCAAGGGGAGGAAGGGGAAAGGAAGAGAGGAGAAAGGAGCTAGAGGAAAGAGAAGGGAGAGAGGGAGGGAGCTTGGAAAAGAAGAAGACAGGGAAGAAAGTTACAAGCAAAGAAAGGAGGGAAGGAGAGAAGGAATGGAGAAGGGAGTGAGGGAGAGGAAGAGGGAGGGCTGCATCAAGCTAACCTTCTGGGGGCAGACAGTTCCATTTTGTTAAAAAAAATTGTTTGACAACAATGTAACATCTTACTGTCAAAACTGTCAGAGAGAGAGAGAGAGAGAGAGAGAGAGAGAGAGAGAGAGAATTGTGAAAAGTGGGCTAAGAAACAATACTTAAAAAGCGTACAAGTTGGGCTGAAACTGTTATACCTACCCTGTAACCAACCTTTCCAATGCGGGAATTATTCTTATTTTTTCCTCAAAATAGCATGTTCTAGGACCTGGCCCCATCACAGTAATCGGGAGCATGTCTGACGAAAAAAAATAAAAGACTCCACCGACTGATACATTTATCAACAATGCGAAGCAGGAGGTTATAATTTTCGGTAACTCGTTTTATACCACTGCGTGAGATTCACCTTGTGTGTGTGTGTGTGTGTGTGTGTGTGTGTGTGTGTGTGTGTGTGTGTGTGTGTGTGTGTAGCTCCATTAACGGTGTTTGATGAAATTGAATGAAGCTTCCCAAGCGAGTTCGTCTGGTTACTGCAAAGGTCTTCCACTATACGCAGTTTCCCACACATGATGTTTGGAGTCAACTCTCTCACCAAACTGAAAATTCTCAGACATAGTGAAAGGAGGGCAGATATGGCTTTTGATATCTTAGTAAGTATTGTACAGTTGGCTCTCATCCATAATGCGATATTTGAGGAGCATAACCCCGCCTGATGGTTCTTGGGGGTCAGTTCCCCTCCCCCCCCCAAAAAAAAAGCAATAGAAGAAAGCGAGTAAATGGATATCAACAAAACTTCTGAGGTCAGTTCGTCTGGTTCATTGATAATGCCGTCTACTGCATAAAAATTTTCCACCATTATTTTTAGGGGGGTTAGTTCCCCTCCAAAACTAATAAAGGATACAAAGGAGGAGGACATATATCGCTTTGATATCTTAGTACATGATGTAGAATGGGCTCCCATTTCTGAAGGACTACTACTACTGCTACTACTACTACTATTACTACTACTACTACTACTACCACTACTATTACTGCTACTACTACTACTACTACTACTACTATTTTGCAATTCTTTCATCTCGTAAAAAGCCTCGTACACACCAAGATACAAAGTCGCGCAACATTGTCTCTGGACTGTCTCGCATCTGTCTCAGAAAAATCTAAATTTGTCTCGCAACAGTCGCTAGACAATCCAGAGACAAAGTTGCCTTGTCTCCAGTGTGTCTCTGGACTGTCGCCCGTCTGTATTTGGATTGTCTCGCAACAGCCGAGATACATAGTCGCTCGACTGTCTCTAGACTTTGTATCTCGGTGTGTACAAGGCTTTTTATGCATATCGCAGGACTGGGTATGCAATTTTCATGTTTTCTCTGAATGCCCATGAAGAAATTGCACATCTGCTTAGTATATTAATATCATAGCAACCTTCACTTTAACTCATTATACTGACAACCTTATTATTACAGTCACCACTGCAGCACCATAACTACCATAACATCCCAATCATTATTAACAAATTATCATCACACCTTTTAAGTATCATTACACCATCATCACAACTACCATTCCATCACAACCATTGCATCACCACCACAACCACCACATCATCATAAACACCACATCATCACAACATCCTCAAGATTATCAAACATCACATGCAATTAATCATCACACTAATATTATCATTACTAACATCATTACATAATCCACCGCAACCACGACTTTTCTACAACAATTGCTGTCTCACCATCACAACCACGTCACAGCCACCACACCAGTCATTACTAAAATTATCACCATAACACAATACCCATCACTTCCCATACCAGCAATAATATTCACTACCACATCACCAAAGCCACTTTCGCACTAACTACCACAATACCGCTGTTATTATTGCATCCCAAAACTACACCACACCACCACATTCACCGGCAGTCACTAACACAGCGTGACACCCATCACCACAACCCCCAAACCATGACAACGGCTACCAAAACATCATAAAAATTCTCATCATCACCGCTGCCTTCTTACCCCATTACCACCACAGCACTTGTACAGCTACCACAACAACCACCTTAACAACTACCACAACTGCCACTACCTACTATCCCACCACCACCATCACATCATCATAACAACTGCCAGAACCTGCACTACTACTAAGTTCCCAAAACTGCCACTATGCTGTCATAACAACCACAACAACAACCACACCATCATAATCATCACATCCTTTCAACCGCTATTACAAAACTAACACAGGAGTTACCATAAGGACCACAAACCATTGCAATATCCACCACCTTACTGTCATCACAATTCCACTTCTAGCACATCTACCTTTCTTCCATCAATACTGAACTACCATAACAACAACTACTTCCCCCTCTATCACCACCATCCCACATTCCCTGCCACATCATTCATAGCAACTGTCACAACCATCACTACCTTTGCCTTTCCACAACCACTACCAAACTGTCATAACAATTAACACAGCTTCACCAGCAACATAGTCATTCCACCACCTCGATCACGGCTTTAACCACAATACTACCACAACCACAACAGTAGTAGACTGTAGCACCAAGAGTAGACTGTAGCACCAGTCGAACAGGGCATCACTCCCAAGGTGGATGGAAAGCTGATGACAGGGAGAGCTGGAGCTCCCGTTTCATCAGCCCTCAGGACTAGTTCCTGACCATCCCCCTTTGCTGAACTTTTCAGTGTTTCAGTAACACAGAGAGTAGGCCAGCATGCTCTCCAGTACAAATTTCTCTGTCAACATTAAACTACATGCACAGTACACACTACACTTCCTTTTCAAAATTAAATAAAAGAAAAATGGCGCACTTCAACAATGCCTCGGACTCCCGACGGGGGGGCATAAATGCCCCCACCATCCGCCCCTCTCCCGATGACGACTCTTTGAGCTGCCTGGATCCACTGTCTGACTCACTTCTGCATTTCTGCAACATTCGCGGCCTTTAACTTTCTGTCTGTTGAACACCACCTCTCCTCCTCGAAACCTCACCTTCTCTCCCTTACTGAGACTCAGTTGTCTGAGGCAACTGACAGCAAACCCTTCTCTGTATCCTCCTACTTTCTCTATACTCATTTCAAACCAAAGGCGGATGTTGCGTATATGTACGCAATAACCTATTTTGTTTTCGTGTTCCTGAACTTGATTCTTCTGAATTCTCTGCTCTCTGGCTTCAGCTTTCCTGTCATTCTCTGACTAAATATATCTGTGCTGTTTACTTATCTCCTAATTCTACTAACTATCAAAAATTCTTTGACTATCTTACTTCTACGATGGAACACATTCTATCCATTTTTCCCTTCTCTGAAATCTCCTTTCTAGGAGATATAAATGTTCACCACCACCTTTGGATCTCCTTTTCTTTCACTGATCCACCTGGTGAACAAGCCTTCATCTTTTCTATCCTTAATGACCTAGAGCAGCTTGTACAGCACCCTACCCATATCCCTGACCGCCTTGGAGAGAGCTCCAACATACTTGACCACTTCCTTACAACTAATCCTTTTGCTTACACTGTTAATCTTTTCCCTCCGTTGGGCCCCTCCGATCATAACCTTGTTACTTTAACCTCTTCTATCGCTCCGGTACAGCCGGTGGACCCTCCAAAGAAATGTTGTCTGTGGCACTTTGGAGCTGCGGATTGGGAGGCCCTCAGGCAGTACTTCTTTGATTTTCCCTGGAATGATTATTGCTTCCATGGCCGGGAGCCATCTAAGAGTGTCCTGCACATTACGGAGGTTATTCTCTCGGGCATGGAAGCATACATTCCTTTCTCATATCCTTTGACTAATGCAAGAAAGCATTGGTTTAATCACGCTTGTTCTAATGCTGTCCGTAACAAGGAAAAGGCCTATAAAAGGTACCAGAGCCAACCCACCCCGAATCACATCTTTTTATGTTTCTACCCGGAATCATACTAAGTCTGTTCTTCGTTCTGCAAAAAATAATTTCATCAGTACTAAATGCTCTCAACTCTCCAACTCGAATTCTTCCCGCTCCTTCTGGCACCTTGCCAAAAACCCTTCTTACAACTTTACCCCATCATCCTTCCCACCTCTTTTTTATTCTGATGGTTCTGTAGCTATTTCTTCTACTGATAAAGCAGATCTCTTCGCTCAGACTTTCTCCTCCAATTCCACCTTAGACGATTCCAGTGCTGTTCCTCCATCACTTCCCCCCTCTGACTTCCTCATGGCTGATATTAAAATTTCTTCAGCTGATGTACTTTCTGCCATCATTGGCCTCAATACTAACAAGGCATATGGGCTTGATGGGGTCCCTCCTATTGTCCTCAAGAACTGTGCTTCTGTGCATACACCCTGCCTAGGTAAACTCTTTCGCCTTTGTCTTTCTACTTGTACCTTTCCTTCATGCTGGAAGTACGCTCTCATTCAGCCAGTCCCAAAGAAGGGTGACCGTTCCCAACCCTCTAACTATCGTCCAATTGCTTTAACATCCTGTGTCTCAAAAGTTTTCGAGTCCATTCTTAATAGAAAAATTTTAAAGCATCTTTCCTATTACAACCTTCTTTCTGATCGTCAGTATGGGTTCCGTCAGGGACACTCCACTGGCGATCTTCTCACCTACCTTTCAGATTCCTGGTCATCCTCTTTTTGGGACTTTGGCGAAAGCTTTGCCATTGCACTTGACATCTCAAAGGCTGCTCTCTTATAGTTTCTATCCTTCTATCTGTGCCTTCATCTATAGCTTCCTTTCTGGTCGTTCTATAGCCGCTGTTGTAGACGGCCATCGTTCTTCTCCCACATGTAGTAACAGTGGTGTTCGACAGGGCTCTGTCCTATCACCAAGTCTCTTCCTTTTATTCATCCATGATCTTCTAAGCTGTGCATCTAATCCTATTCACTCGTACACTGATGATTCCACCCTTCATCTTTCCATTCGGTTCCCGCAACGTTCATCTCAGCAGTTACTTCAACAATCAAGGGATGAGGCTATGGGACACCTAATGTCTGACTTGGCTCGTATCTCTGACTGGGGTAAAAATAATCTTGTTGTTTTTAATGCATCAAAGACTCAGTTTTTACACCTATCAACCCATCAGAATCTTCCACAGGAATACCCACAAATGTTTAATAATATTCAGCTCAATCCTGCATCATCCCTGAACATGCCTCGGGACTTATCTTGGAAAGATCATTTTGCATCTCTTGTAAAATCTGCTTCCAAGAGACTGGGTGTGCTAAGCTGACTCCGTGCCTTCTTTACTCCTGCACAGTTGTTGACTTTATACACGGGTTTTATTCGCCCCTGTTTAGAGTACAACTCTCATGTGTGGGGAGGCTCCCCACATACAGCTCTTCTCAATAGGGTGGAGTCAAAGGCTATTCGTCTCATCAATTCTCCTCCTCTTACTGGCTCCCTTCAACCTTTGTCTTTCCGCCGCACTGTTGCCTCTTTATCTCTTTGCTGTCGCTGCTTCAATGGTCACTGCTTCTCTGAACTGTCTACCTGCATCCCTCCACCTCTACGACGGGAGCGTAGCACCCGTCTAGCAACAAACTCTCATCCCTTTGCTGTCCAACTCTCTAATGTAAGAGTTAACCGTTACTCTCAGACCTTCATTTATGCAACAGGTCAACTCTGGAACTGTCTCCCTCTGTATTTCCTACTTCCTGTGATCTCCAGTCTTTCAAACGCAGTGTGTCCAGCCATCCCGAAATGAATGGATCTTGAATTTGGCTCTCTTTTGTATTATTTTTCTTTCTTTCTTGGTAGGAACGTTCATGCGGGCTCAGCCATTGGTTCCTTCTTCCTCGCATAAAAAAACAATGCTATCCTAACAACTACTAAAACTACCACTACCAACACCATCAACACCACAGCACGAAGGCACTCCACCACCATCCCCAGATAAATAATGTATGTCCTGAGCGCTAGGCCGCCACAGTTACAGCCATGATACTACCACATCACCTCAGTTACAGCCTCTACAACATTGCCATGATAACTGCAACACAACCACTACGCCACCACAGCAAATAGACCCACCAACAGCACCCTCTGTCAGTACTAATACCTATACACACGTTTCCACAATCTCATCATCCCATCTACCACCCCAGTGGAATAACAACTACCACATCACCACGAGAATCAGCAGAGCTCCACCACAGCTGACGGCCACACCATCACGACCCTATAGTCAAAACTATGTCTTGAAGAATACTAAACAATTAAAACCACAACCTCCACACTACCATAGCCACTACTCCATTGCAAACAACATCTCACCAACTGTTATACAATTAGGTCTCTTATAGAACTTTACACAGTACATACCTCCGCCAAGCCCCAAAAAATTCATAATATACTCCTACCTCAGGATCAGGATAGACCTCAAGTTTTAATAAAATCGTTTTTGACCTTCTAACCACCTATCCACGAGACTTCATTGAAATTTGATAACAACTTTACTTGAGATATCATTTACACAAACACACAAGTGGACGAACAGACACCGGAGACTACATAACCTCTGTCCAACTTCGCTGAAGGAGGTAAAGATTAACACACAACTACCACGATACAACAGTCACAACGTCACTACAACCACAACTTGCTTGCCTTCACAACCACCACACCATCACTATAGCCACAACACCACTACCGTCATCACCACCACCACCACAAAAACAACCATAACCTGGGGCCACACTGTTACCCCGCAGTCATTAGTTATGCTGAATGCCTCCCAGCCCCAAGAAAAGTCAGGAGTCCATTCCCACCATCACCGAAAACACCCTTTTTATGCCCTTCCACACTCCCGCTCACTCCTCTCCTACTTCATCCATTCGTTTCCTTACCCCTCTTCTCCCTCATCCCTACTTTCCCTCACCCGTCTCCCTTCCTTAGTAACTTCTCATGTGTTCCTCCCTCACCCCTCTCCCACTTCCACATGTCTCCCTCCTGCATCCTATCCCTCCCTCACCCCTTCCCTCCCTCAGTCCTACTCTCCTTCACTCATGCTTTCCCTCACCTTTCGCCTTCCCTTACTCCCTCTCCCCCCTTCACTCCTCTCCCTTCCTAACCCCTTCATTTCCTCATCTCTTTCCACCCATACCCTTCTCCCTTCCTCACCCTTCCCCCCCCCACCCTTTCCCTGCCTTACTTTCTCCATCACCTCTCTTCACCCCTTCCTTCCCTTGCTCTTACCTTCCTTGCTCCTTCCCTGCTTCACTTCTCCTTCATCCCTTTTACTTAGCACCTGTCCCTCGCTCCTCTTATCCCTCCTCCCCTCTCTCTCATTTCTCCTTTACCACTCTTGTACCTTCCTATCCCTCCCTTACTTCACCCCTCCCCGCTATACCTTATTTATTCCATGTCTCCTTTCCTCACCCTTCCCTCACACCAAGTGTGTAACTCACTCATCGTTCCCTCACCTTATACCTCCCACTCTCCCTACTCTTCCTCACCTTCCCCTCACATCCGCTTCACCTTCTCTCTTTACCTGCCCTTGAACAGTATCTCGTGTTATACCTAACGCTACAGTACCTCCCTCACCTTCACACACTTCCACCCTCTCTCGCACTCTTTCGTCCCCTTACACTCACCCAACACCAGGTGGTTTATCATTCTTTCACTCCTTTACCTTCGCCCTTACACATTCCCACTATCTTTCTCACCCTTACACTCCTTTATCCTCATCCTTATCAAATTCCACCTTCTTCCTCTCCCTTTCACTTCCTCACATATGGTCTTTCTCGCGTTTTTCATTTTGACTCTTACAACTCCTACCCTAATTTCACACACATACTTTCATTCTACCTTTTTCAGTCTTATGCACCGCACAGTACTTTCCCCATATTCACTCTTGCCCTCTTTCACATTAACACTCTAAACCAAGTTATCTTCACAGCCAATCTCTTTCCTTTTCAATCCATCGTTCTCATTCTGCCACTCCTTTACCTTTCCTCTCATCCTCTCATTCTATCATGCTTCCTCTACGGTCGTCATGTAGGGAGGAAACTGTAAACATCAGTAGCATATGTAAATACTCCAAAGGTAGAAGGAAATCTGACATTAGAGAAATTGGCCACAAGCTAACCTCTAGACCATCTTCGATTGCGATTTTTTTTTTATGTAAATAATTAGATTATAAGTAGGCCACCAGACTCTGAAACATGTTTCAGTAAATTTCTACTCTATGCTTACATGCACAAAAGAAATATTTGAAAATAATTTCTGTTAGCCTCAGAAAACTGAAGTTCAGCTTAAGAGAAACACTTCTTTAACTTCGTTGCAAATGGTCTCCCCTGAGCTGATAGAAACTTCTCGGTGGTATGAAACAATATATGTCACCTTAATGATGAAACTTGTGCGACGCCCAGTCTGTAATGCTTGTCATCTTAGAGAAATTCTACACACACACACACACACACACACACACACACACACACACACACACACAGATAGACTGATATATTTATGTTCATATGCATGACAATTTTCTCACGTTATCTTACTGCTTATTGTCAGTCTTTAGCCTCCACGGGACTCCTCGGATCCCAGTCTTATCTCAGGAACGTACTCCATCCTTCCAGTACGGTTTGTGAATCGTTTTTGGTTTCATGTTTGAGGCAATATAGTGCCGTAGACTGGGAGGCTCTCAGATAGTTTTTTTTTTTTTTTCTAAGATTTCCTGGAATGCAATTATTTTCGTGGTTAAGTAAAGTTATGTGGGTAAAGTTGATAGTTGGAATACAAATGTGGGCGATTGTGCGTGTGTATGCACCAAAGCAAGATCGTGCTAGAAGAGTGAGAGAAGAGTTCTGGACAAATGTAGAAGTGTGCATGGAAAAGTTTGGAAGGAATGAGAGAGTGTTTTTGATTGGTGATATGAATGGTAAAGTTGGGAATGTGAAGGTGGATGGAATAGTTGGTGAGTGGGGTGTGCCTGCTGAGATAGATGAGAATGGGAGTGCGTTAGTGGACATTTGTGCTGGGAGGGGGTTGGTGATAGCCAATACCCTCTTCAGGCATAAAATGATCCACAGGTATACATGGCGAGTGATGAGAAGGGTGGGTGGTGAACTGAATGAAAGGAAGGCAATGATTGATTATGTGTGTGTGGATGAAAGGATGCGAAGATGTGTAAAGGATGCAAGAGTGTATAGAGGTTGGGGGAGTGGACTTTCTGACCACTACTTGGTGGTGGCCAGAATTAGAATGCAAGTAAGATGGAGGAATAGAAGAAGGGAAAGACGAGAGGAAGGAGTAGTTGCAAGGAGAGTGGAAAGGTTACAAGAGGATGAGAAAAAGGCAGCGTATGAGAAAGAAGTGGAGGAACGATTGGGCAAATATGAATTGGAGCAGATGGGAGACGTGGAAGGTGTGTGTAAGATATTTACAGAAGAAATATGTACAGCATGTGATGTGGTGTGTGGAAGGAAGAGAAGACGGAGGGGGGTGCAAGGAACAGCGTGGTGGACTGAAGAGGTGAAACAGGCTGTGGCACAAAAGAAGAAAGCATACAATGAATGGATGAGAAATAGGGGCGTGGCAGAAGATGAGAGGAGGAAGAGAGAGTTATATGTGGAAAGAAAGAGAGAGGTGAAAAGATTAGTAAGAGAGAGTAAGAAGAGAGTGGATGAGGAATTTGGAAGGAATTTGAGTGTCAAGTGGAGGGACTGTAAGAAAATGTTCTGGAGCGAGGTGAAAAGAGTAAGACAGGGTGGAAGTGAAGTTAGTAGGGGAGTGAAAGATAAAAATGGTAGATTACTAGTGGAGAAGGGAGAAAAAGTGAGCAGATGGAGAGAACACTTTAAGGAATTGTTAAACGTAGAGGATGGAAGTAATGCGAGTATAAGTGGCTGGGGAATGGCTGGGAGAAGGAGGGAGGTGAGAAGACAGGAAGAAATCAGTAGGATAGAAGTTGTGGAAGCAATGAAGAAAGTTATATCGGGGAAAGCCCCAGGAATTGATGGAGTGTGTGGTGAAATGCTGAAGCATGGGGGAGAGATAGTAGTAGAATGGATGTGGAAGATGTGCAGATTAGCCTGGGAGGAAGGTAGAGTCCCGGAGGATTGGAAGTCAGGTATAATCATTCCCTTGTACAAAGGAAAAGGGGAAAAAGAAGTGTGTGGTAATCATAGGGGCATTTGTCTTCTTAGTATAATAGGAAAAGTGTATGGTAGGATACTTATAGACAGAGTTAGAGAAAGAACAGAGAAATTAGTTGGAGAAGAGCAGAGAAGCTTTAGGAAGGGAAGAGATTGTGTAGATCAGATATTCATTCTTAGATCTTTAGTGGAAAAGTTTCTAGAGAAGGGAAAGAAGTTGTATGCGGCTTTCATGGATTTGGAGAAAGCATATGACAGAGTGGATAGACAAGGGTTGTGGAAAGTGTTAAGAATATATGGAGTAGATGGGAAGTTGTTGAATGCTGTGAAGAGTATGTACAATGGTGCGAAGGCTGCAGTGCGTGTGGATGGTGAACTAAGTGAATTTTTCTCATTGAAAGTTGGTTTGAAACAGGGTTGTGTCATGTCTCCATGGTTGTTCAATCTGTACATAGATGGGGTAATAAAAGAGGTACAAGGTAGGGTAGTGGATGTTGGAGTGGCCCTGGTGAGAGAGGATAGTGTTTGGAAACTCTCTGTACTGTTGTTTGCAGATGATACTGTGTTGTTGAGTGAAGACGAAGGGGAGCTGCAAGGCTTGGTGGATGAGTTTGAGAGAGTGTGTAAGAAACGGAATCTAAAGGTGAATGTAGGGAAGAGTAAAGTGATGGTCTTTGAGAGAGGTGAAGTTAGTGAATGTACAGCGAGGTTGGATGGTGAGGAATTGGAAAATGTGAGTACGTTTAAGTACTTGGGTAGTGTGATGAATAAGGATGGAGGTTTGGAGGGTGAAGTGCTTGAAAGGGTACAGCAGGGAAGAAAGGTTGCTGGTTCTTTGAAAGCAGTGATAAGAAACAGGGAAGTGAGCATGGAAGTGAAAAAGTTACTACATGACAGTATTGTGATACCAACTCTAACGTACGGAAGTGAAGCTTGGACATTGTTGGAAGGACACAAGTCAAGAGTGAGAGGTGGAAATGAGTTATTTAAGAGGAGCCTGTGGAGTCACGTGGAGAGACAGGCTGACGAATGAGGATATAAAGGAGCGTTGTGGTGTTGATGTGGATATGATAGGAAGTGTTATGAGGAACACACTGAGGTGGTTTGGCCATGTGGAGGGGATGGAGGGTGAAAGACTGACGAAGAGAGTGTATGTGAGTGAGGTGGAGGGGGAAAGAGGGAGGGGGAGGCCGAGGATGAGATGGAGGGATGGGGTGGAGAGGTATATGAGAGAGGGGGGTGTGAGTTGGGAGCAGGGCAGTGAAATGGCGGGAGACAGGGCGACTTGGAGACGATTTGTTTGTGGCCACCCCAAACGGGATTGAGGCCTCTGGCAATAGATAGATAGATAGATAGATAGGACATTCTGTGTGCGCTGTGATTACTGTGTTCCTCTCAATCAAGGAAACATAAATTCCCTTCTTTCCCTCTGATTTGTACCAATATACCTTGGTATAGTGATGACCTTACTAATGATGCTCACAACGGTGAGGTGATTTTTAAATAGTACAGTCACCATCCTACGTGTAAATGACATGCACTTTGCATTTCTTCTGTGAATCTGGCTAAATCTTTCATTTGCCATGACATAAGCAAACATAGTTAATCAACGTACATTGAGTTTGCCCTTTTTTTGTTCCATTCAATGCCTTGCCAAACCTAACAAACAAGTTCACCTTTTCTTTCTCTCTATTCCGCGCTCTGAAGGCACTGCTACTGTGTTTTCCTCTTAGCAAGGTCACTTTTCCCCGGCTGATTTATGTTGAAAATTCCACTGTGAACTATTCCGGTGCTTGCTCCTCCTAATCCCTCGAGTTTCGCCAAGCCCGATATCAATATTTTTTGTTTCTCAAGATGTTTTCTGCCCTATGCGGTCTAAGTATCTGTACTGAAAAGGCATATGGTCCTGATGAATCCCTCTTGTTCTGGAGAATTGAGCTTCTGTGCTTACACCCTGCTTAGGCAAACTTTTTTTGCTTATATCTCTTAACATGCACCTTTCCTTCTCGGTGGAAGTTTATTTTCATTCAGCTTATTCCAGAGTCGGGTGGCCATTTCCAACCCTCTGACTGTCACCAAAAGGACGGAATCTTCTATTTTTATTATTTATTTGTTTTATTCTCAACAAGGTTATCTTCAAACTTTTCTTCTCATGGTCTTTCCGGTCGTTAGTATGAATTTCATCAGAGGCTCAACACTGACAATATTCTCTCATACCTTTCCAGATTGCTAGCTTCCTCCCTTCAGGATTCTTGAGAAATATCTGCTGCAGCATCAGACATCTCTTAGGCCTTCGATTGATACTAGCGCATCCCTCGCTCGGATTCTCTTGTTCCAGCTGCGTCTTCATCTCATATTTTCTTTTCTTACCCTGTTATAACTGCTGCTGTAGACAATGACAGCTCTTCCTAAACAATCAACAGTGATGTTCCTCAGGGCTCTGTCCTTTCGCCAACGCTTATTGTCAACGACCTCTTGGTCTTTTTGGTTCAGCTTTTTCAGAAGAGCACATTTTCGCGGGCTAATGACTTTCTTTCTTTCTTTTTCTCTATAAAAAGATTACCCTACCTCTTGTTGCTGTTTCACCCTCAATTTAACCCTCACTCACCCTCACCCTCATCCTCACTCACACCCTTGCCTTCACACTCCAGACACCTTCATTCTTATTTACATTTTTAATGCTCACTTTCACCCACCATATGGCATGTATACGCACACTCCATCCTTCCTAACCCCACTCAGTTTCATCCTTACCCTTACTTTCTGTCAACGTTCCTCATAATTTTACCTTCCCCACCTTCATCCTCCTTCCCACCCTCACAGCAGAGCCAGTCTGATTCTATCTCACATTCTCTTCCTTCCTCACTCGTATTTTCACTGCACCTCTCTCTCACATTCTCATTTTCCTTCCTTATACCCCGTTTGCCTCTCAGTCCCCTACACTCCTTTCTCACCTTCGCCCTCTACCTCGTTCCCCATCCTCACCCTAACACAAGACATTAACTCTCACACTCACATCCTCACCTTCCTTCTCACTCTTATTCCCCACCATAACCCTAGGGCTATAGTCACTCGCTCTTACTTACACCAGTCACTTTCCCCCCTGCCCCTCCTCACCGTTGCCTGACATATTTACATATCTTCTTTTTAAGCCTCATACCCCCTTTCCATCACCCATCCTTCGTAAGATATTCCCTTCCTCTTTCACTCTTCTTCCCCTTTGATCCTTAGATCTCTTCCTCATGGCCTATCCTCGTTCCTATAACTCTCCCTCACCCCATCCACACCCTTCCTTCTCCATTCCCCCCTCCTTCAGATTCCCTTTTTATATCATTACAGTCCTCCTCCTCACCTCCCCCTCCACCAGCTACCTCTCTAACCCTTTTCTCTCTCATCCCTTCCTCACCATTCCCTTACCCTTCCTTACCTCTCCCTCACCCTGGCCTCACATCGCCCTCATTCCTCATGCCTTCTTCTCCCATCCCTCACATCTCCCCCATACTTCTCTCACCCTTCCCTCCCTTCTCTCGAACCTCTTACTCACTCCTCCCTTATCCCTATTTTTCCATTCTTTTCTCCCTTAATCCCCTTCCTCCTCTTATCTCACCCCTCCGATATCTCTTATTCTCTCCCTTTCTCAGTAGTTCTCCCTCAGAGTCTGACCTCTGACCTGCTCAGATGACAGTGTGCTCGGAGCTCCCCCAAGCCCACTTTAAGATGGGATCTGCCCAGCATTTTCCTTGCTGCGTATGTTCTAATGAGTTCATCAGAAACTTCATGGTGAATAAGTGCATATACGTTGTTTTGCTAGTTGTCGAGTAGGCTTAATTTAGAATTTAGAAATACAGTGAGGCATGTGACGTGTTAAGTGACAGCTTGAGTGGTTCGGAGAATAAGGCTGGAATGTTGGTGATAAGGCTACGTATGTGGTGGAAGTTGAAAAAGAAATGTCTGACAAGCTATATACTTAGAAACTTGGCTAGTTCAAGCTGACACCAATGTAAATGATAGTGATGGCTTCTAGCCAGTCAAGGGAGGGTACAAAGCTAAGTTTCAGTGATAGGAGTGTAACTATTTAGGAATATGTTTTCAGGGTTTTGAAGATGAAGTGTGGAAAGAACCTAGTCCCACGCTTGTCGGAGATTCATTTATTAGGCATCAGAAGAAGGAGTTTTGTACTTAGGGCTGTAGGAGGATACAGGACTTGACTTAGAGAGTTTATGTCTTAGCTTCACCTCAGAGAACTCGATCTTTTTTACTGTGGAGATGTTTTTTTTTTTTATAAATAAAAGAACAGAGGAGGGAAAATCAAATGAATAAAAAAAAATAATCCATACACCACATTACTGGTGTCCTCTGTTCATAAAATATCTGTAACAGTTAGACTTGAACAGCTGTAGGTTGAAGCTTGGAGGGAAACAACTCTGGGGAAGCGAGTTCCAGAGAGATGCAGTTCGGGGAATGAAAGAATTCTGATAGGCAGAAGTTCTGCAAGGCTGAGTGACATTCAAGTCATGAGCGCTACCAGATGCCCGTGTAGCACGAGGGAAGGCATGGAGAGGTGGCACAATGGACGCAACATCGTCTGAGCATTTGCCATAAAAATATCTGTAAAATAAAGCAAGGGAGGCAACACTGTTTCTTATTTGTAGGGGAGGTAGTTTATTGGTAATGGCAGAGTTGTTAATAATTCTAACAGCTTTGTTCTGAATTTTGTCTAGTTGTTTTAATGCAACCTCTCCACATCCATTCCACAAGGGTGAGAAGTATTCAAGCTGAGAGCGCACATGATTCTTATAAATTATAGCTAACTGCTCGTCAGTGAAGATGTTACGGACTCCGAACAATAATCCAAGTATCTTTCAGGCTGTTTTAGTAAGTGATCTAACATGAGAGGTCCAGCTGAGAGCATTGTTAAGTGAGATGCAGAGAATTTCAATACTTTTGGAGATGGAAATATTAGTAGCACTGAAGGTATTGTACGACTCTGGCAAAATCTGTCTATTAGTAAATTGTATATATTTAGTTTTACTAGCATTAAATGAGACAAGGTTGTTTTGTCCCCATTGACTGATAGTAGATAGGTCTTGATTTATGGAGTTGGCTGTACTGAGTTGAGAGGTAGAGATATTAGACTTTGTAAATGGGTGTCTGAGTATGAATGAACTATGTAGTGTTGAGTCATTTGCGTATGAGTGGATGGCATTGTGGATGACAGATAAGAGATCATTAATATGAACCAGGAACAGGGTTGGCGCCAGAACTGATCCCTGAAGCACGCCAGCATTAATTGAGTGGAAATTAGAATATACATCATCAACTTTTACTCTTATTTAGGAAGTATAGGGACCTTATTGGGAAATTAGTTACCTGGGGTCTGTTACCCAGATCAGACGATGGTTCTGTGATCCTCAGTAAAATGAAGTCAATAATAAGATAGAAGGACTGTGTAGAAAGGACTGTGTGTTGTTTGTTTATGTTTGGAATGATTTTGTCACGGCTTTAGTATGTATGGTAGAGTTGGCCTTCATCTCAATAGGGTAGCAAAGGTTATTTTAAGGAAGGTTCTGGTTGACAGTGTTAGGCATGCTTTAGTAAGTAATAAAGAGGTGGAATGAAGGACAGTTAATGGCGTCGCTGTTAACAATCCATTCCATGAGGCCAATGGTGTTGGGTAAGTGAGTTGAGATCAGACCAGCAAAATCGTAATATCATTAAACTTAATATCAACTGTTAGACCAGTATAAATAATTCTTTAGCTTCTCACTTTGAAAAAATAAAAAAAACTAATTTCAGTTATATAAAAAACGAAATTGCCAACATCAACGGGGTTAAGTTACTAAAGTTGGATAACTTCGAAGAAATGTTGAAAATCTTCACCAATCGACTGATGTATATCGAACGAAAAAAAATATATCAAGAAATACCCGAAGAAATAATCAAACTGATAAAGCGGCCTGAATGTCACAGAATACTGAAATCATTGTTCGGTAGGAAAAGACCATATAAAAATAAATGTACGGGTAGTCATTATGACAGTATCCAATCTTTCAGATTACAGCAGCAATGTATGCAAGCGATAATTTCTCGTGAAACAAAATCAAAACTGAATTCATTTTTTTCTTTCATTATGTTTGGGGTAGGAAATGTGTAAAAGATACCGTAGGCCCTCTACTAAACTGAAGGCAATTTCGTTCATGATAACCGAACGATAACCACAATACTCAACGACTCCTTTCACTGTGTTTTCCAAGAAGAAAATAGCGTCAACATTCCCATCACACAATCGATTTCCTCAGGACCAGAAGATGATAAGTTATCAATCAGTGAAGTGACACAGACACGAAGTGTTAAACTGTCTTCAGAAAATCGGACCAAATAAATCAACAAGCCCAAAACAGATAACTCCTTGCATTCTGGTGATTGTTACAGAGAGTTAGCCTTTCCTATACCTGAAATATTAATTAAATCATGAACTGAATGCAGAGTACCTGATTATTGAAACTTCGCTGATGTATCACCAATCTGCAAAAAGAGCGCCCAAAAATGTGCCATGCACAACTGTCCAACAATCCTAACGTCAGTATTAAGCAAAACTTTGGAAGAAAATTCCTGGAGATAAAATTACCATGTCCCTTTACAAACATAAACTGATAACAGATAATGAGCACGTCTTTTGTAATAACTGGTCATGCTTTACAAATTTGCTTGAATTTTTTACGAACATATATGACAACTGGGGCACAAAAATACCAGCAGATGTCATCTACTCAGATTTTAAAGCATTTGATAAGGTCTCCCATATAAGACTACTTGAAAACCTTAAAGCCCACGAACGTTCTAACAAATTATGTTCGTGGATTGGTGACTGGTTAACGAATCGCAAGCAGAATGTAGTAATAAATGGGAAATCATCAGAATGGTTAGAAGTACCAACTGGAGTTCCTCATGGGTCAGTACTAGGACGAGTTCTGTTCACTATGTACCGGTATATAATTATTGATCTAGGAAATGGACTTGTTTCTAAAGTAGAAAAAATAGCAGATGACAGGAAGCTTGGAGGCCAAGTAATTACGAAAGCAGGCTATGAATCCGTACAAAACGACCTGGATAATGTAATAGATTTGAATGAAGATGGTAGATGAAATTTAATGCAGAATAACGAAAGACTGCACTTTAGCGACAAAAACACTAGATATGAATATAGCACGTTCAATACCCCACTGACGGAAGCAAAGGGCGAGAGAGATTGAGGTATATTATCTGCAGCGACTTCAGACTGTGTATAGCAGCCAGTAACCAAGCAAACAAAATGTTCGGCTTCATCGTAAGGAACTCTGATCATAAAATGCCTGATGAAATCGCTAAGCTTTATATGTCATTATTTAAATCACGTCTACTGTACAATATTGCTTGTAGCAATGGTCCCCGAATCTTATTATGGACGAAGACAGACTCGAAAGAGAGCAGCGTAGAACCACAAAAATCCCGTTGCTGCGAACTATACCCTAGGATGAGCATCGACTAAAAAACTGAACATGTTATCTCCATAAAAGTGACGACTCAGGAAATCTAGTACAAGTACTTAATTTTGTTTGACAAATTTTACGATGTTAGATATATTACTTTTTTGGAAATAGAGAATGATATTGTGACTAGAAAAAAATGAATGAAACTCAGAAGAAAGATATGCCACACTAATTTAGGGAAAAAGTACTTTAACATTCGCGTAGTAGAAGAATACAATAATAGGCTACCAAAAAATGCAGTAAGTGCAAATACTATAGTTACTTTTAAAATTCAGCTAGACAAATTATTTGAGACTTTAGGCTACAACTAACTTAGTGTTCTTTATTTTCAAAGTTGATAGGTATACTGGTGACTGTGAGATGTTTGCTTAATAATTAGAACATTTTGCGACTGTGTACTCTCCTTATTTTATTATCTGTAGAACAGATATTACATAGTGCATAGATGTTTCTCTTTTGCCTCTCCGATATAATATCCATTCTTGATTAAACGATAATGGTGTTTTTCTTCTTTCTTCTCGCCCGTTTTACCGAATGGTGTGGTGAATGGAGCAGAGCCTTCCTCTTCTCTATCCTGTTCTCTTACACGTTGTTTTGATCTTAGTAGATTTAGATTTTTCGAACCGATAACCTCGTCAGAATCAACAGACCTCCTGTTATCTGAACTTCCTAATTGCTTCTAAATATTCCTACTTACTTCTCTCTCCCTCACTCCTCCCTCCCTCACCGTACGTCACTTTCCTTTTACCTTACCTTCCTTCCGTAGTTTCCCTCTTCTTACATCGCCTCTCCTCAGTCTCATCCTCTTTCACTTCTCTTCATCTCTTCTTTTTCTCTTTCCTCTTCCCCCCTTCCTTTTTTCCTGTCCATACCATCTACTCATAGAATAAGATGTAGTCACTGTATTCTTATTAACAAAGAGCCTCGAATGAACCAGTAGGCGTATTGCTCTCTCACATCTCATCTCTCAAAGTCCAGCCACTCTCTCCTTTCCCCATTCTCACCCCTGCCCTAACATCCGACAGTTATTTACGTGCCTCTTCCCTCATCTTGCCTCCTACAACCCTCCTTCTCCCTTTCCTACTTCCTCCCTCTCCTTTCTTATTGCTCTCCTTCATTCCTCCTTCCCTCTTCCTCTCCATCCTCCTGCCCCTCTTCTTCCCTTTCCTCTATCCACCTCACTTCCTTCCTCCTTCTCTCTTTCACTTCTCGTCTGTTTATTACTTCATTCCATACTCCTTTCCCTCTCCTTCCATTGATTTCTTACTTCCCATTGTACCTTTCTCTCTCCCTCCTTCCTGCTTCCCAACTTCTGCCTTCTCTTCCCTCTTTTTCCACCTTCCTTTTCTCCCTTTGTTCACTTTCTTTACTACATTATCCCCTTTACTTTCTTTTTCCTTCCTTACTTCTCCTCGTCAAGGACGCAGGGCAGATTTTTGAAAATATGCCGTAGGAAGGTTGGAAGAGGTCTAGAAAGAAGGGGACAAAATGTGGAAAATAAATTTAGCAATTATTAAAAAAAAAAATAGATTACAAAGATGATGAAGAGGGTAAAGATAGAACTGGAATGAGCAGAGGATGGTTGGAAGATGGTTAGAAAGGAGGGAAATGGGGATACAATGGGAAGATCAATGTGAAATATTGAACGCTCAGAGAAAACTAGGAATGAAAGTGGAAGGCTGCAGTAAAAATACAATGGTTGGAACGAAGTTAAGAAGCAGAGAAAGGGAGGTAAACTGAATGGCATACTGTGGAATATAAATGCTATTACCTGTAAAGGTCTCTTAAAGGGAGTGAAAGAACAGAAGTGATGAGGAAGGTGTAGGGATTGCGGATTGTGTTACGGGGCGCAAAAAAAAGAGTTGGAAAAGGGTAAAGGAAGGGAGTGAGGAGAGGAATTGTAGAATAATATACAGTATATATATATATATAGATATATATATATATATATATATATATATATATATATATATATATATATATATATATATATATATATATATATTCGCATATTATGATGATGCTCGTCTGTGTATTTGGATTAAACATCAGTTTTACTCCAATTCATCTTTAGTACTACTTTTAGGCATCTCTATTCAGGTCATTTAACACTTCTTGCAATGTCTCTGCTGTTTCTGAGATTAGGACAATATCATCTTCAAATCTTAAATGGTTTAGCTTTTCTCCATGCATGTTTACTCCTCTGTTTTCCCAGTAGAACACTCTGAAAATGCTTTCTAAGTGTGCTTTAAATAATTTAGGTGAAATCGTATCTCCCTGACTTACGACCTTCTCAATCTTAGTTTTTTCAAAGCCTTTACATAATTTAACTGTAACAGATCCCTCTTTACATATGTTTTCTAGCAGTTTTATAATGTTCTCATTTACCCCTTGTTCTCGCAATGAGCTTATAATTGCTATATGCTCCACTGAGTCAAGAAGTACAATTAATCGGGGCATATACTGAAACTAACGAAAAACCAAGGCAGCGAAGTTAAAAAAAAAAAAAAAAAAATGCATTACAATTGGAAGAAAAGCTTTCGGTAAACATGGAGACATCATGAAAATTAGCTTGCCATGATACAGTATATGACACGAAAAATATATAACGAATGAATAATTTCAGCTATGACGTACGGTTGTGAGACCTAGAACTGACAAAATCGATGGGAAACCAACTAATCCGTTCTCAAAGAGCAATGGAAAGGTCATTGATGGGAATATCTTTAAAAGACACGAAAAAATCAGCTTGGGTGAGAGAACAGACTGAAGTCAAAGACATTAAAGAAGTTATAAAGGAACAGAAATGGAGGTGGGCAGATCATGTAGCAAGAATAGGGGATAACCGATGGAACAAGAGGCTGGCTGAGTGGACACCAAGAGATTGTAAGCGTAGCAAGAAAAGGCCAGACAAATGGTGTAGAGATGAGATAGAGAGGTTTGTAGGTAAAACGTGGCAGATAATATGCTCAGTCAAGGAATTCGTGGAGAAGGTTAGGGGGAGGCCTTTTTTCAGCAGTGGACCTGCAATATATATATATATATATATATATATATATATATATATATATATATATATATATATATATATATATATATATATATATATATATATATATATATATATATATATATATATATATGTGTGTGTGTGTGTGTGTGTGTGTCTAACTATCTCTTTATCTCTCTCTCTCTCTCTCTCTCTACCTATATATATATATATATATATATATATATATATATATATATATATATATATATATATATATATATATATATATATAGGTAGGTACAGGTACATAGATGAATTGGTGCAATGATAGATAGGCCTAAGTACATAGATGGGTATTTATGAAGGTACACTGATAAACAGGTACAAAAGGCAGATAGGTAGATTCATAGATTGTTTGACTGATAAATAGATAGATTGTCAGAAAGTGATGAAAATGACAAAAGGTAGAATCACAGTGAATATAACAGAAAGCAATCAGAGAGAGAATATCTCCGCGAACACCAATTCAATTTCTCATTAATAAACTAATCTCAGACCAGCGTCGTTGGTGGCAGTAATTAATTCTACGATTTCATTCTCTGTTACTCAGTCTGATAAGGCATACTTCCACCGACACCTATGAAATTTATTTTTTATTTCTGCATCTGGATTAGAATCCATCTGAAAATATAATAATCTCATTCTTGACACAATGGCCACCTAATTCACTAGATTTAATTGAAATCCGATATAATCTAGTTCAGATATCTTTTGCACAAACAGGCAACAGACAAACGAATAATCGAGTGTTAAGACAAATGTACAGTATGTGGTAGGGAGGTAAGATGAGAAGATAAAGGTGTATGGGAAAAAGAGAAAAGGCAGGAATATGAGGCAGCATGGATGTGAAAGTGAAGGTGATGGTGATTACAGACGGTTAGAATTGCTAAGATGAAAGGGTGAGGCTAAGGTAGTAGCAGTAAGGGTGTGAGTGAGGTTGAAGGAAGGAATGAGAAAGAGGGTAAGAATCAGTTATGTTGTGACAGTGGGGATGAGGATGACGATGAGGGTAAAAAGAAAGGTGAGGATGAGGTAGGAAAATAGATACTCGATCTAAATGTTTGGAGATATATCAAAATTTTCGAAAGACTAATGCCTTTTTTGTTACTTTCTATGTTCCTTCAAACGATTTAACGAACTTTGATAAGACTTCCCCTTGAAAAGCGGTAACTGAAGGCAATATCTAATTCCTTCACAGCGACATCGTTTTTAATTTAATAATGCCATTTCTAGGGAAGTTTATTAAGGTTGAGAGATTTTCTGAACATGAGACATATATGGACTTCGGTAACCTCTTGTCCAATGTAGCTTAATAAAACTGCTGAATAAATCGTCTGGCCTTAGTCTGGTTCAACCCATTATACCTGACCAATTTTGACGGGATGTGGGAAGATTTTGAACAAAATAAATTACCGTTGTTCTCTCAGAATGAGCTTTTTCTCTTTCAAAATGATCACAAACATCACACAACTACAGAGGGGCACTCAGTGGAGCGCATCTCTCCGACAAGGGCAACGTTTCCAAACCACTTTTCATAACGGGTTAGGTAAACTATGTAAACATGCAAGCACACTACGAGAAATCTCCATTAAACAAAAAAAACTGCCAGTCAGATGCAAGAAATACAAACAATGGATGTAGACTTTCGGCGCTGACGTGTGTGTGCGCGTGCGTAGCATGTCAGGATGGGACTGGCCTCAGCCTCACACCACTTACCCTCACGCTAGGCTGACTGTAGCAAAATTTAACTCCTTCCGTCCAATATAACGTGTATTTCTACTTTCTTCTTACTACACGGGGATGATTTTGTTCAGCCTGAGAACATCCTCCCATTGGCTGAAGGGTTAATGAAGCCTATATTAATCTGATCCCTCCAATTTAAGGTATCTCCTAACCTTGTTAACTGATTAGATAGTTGCAAGAATATAATAAACGTATATAAGTGATGGAGTTAAATTTGAATCATGTGACTGCACACTTGGAGTTTACAAGCGAATTTAATCATTTTTTTTTTCTTCTTGCTACTTCTATACTATTAATATTTAACCTTTAAAAGGTTTCTCGTATATCAAAGTAAATAAAAGGCGTCTAAAAATCATGATATTAAATAAACATGTCATAATCTGATGTAGGCCTATGTGAAAAAAAGTCATCGTCTTGACTGGGTTAATAAACGCTATTTTTAGCCTGACCCGTTACTAGATTAGCTACATGAAAGTTTTCTTCTGACTAAAATCGTCTAACAGCAGCTTAAATAGAACACAACGTCCTCGCATTATAAAGAAACCTTAATCATGAGTAAAGACGCTTGACAGTAAGGTATGTGAAACACAGGTTAGGTCTCTACATTATTATAGTGACACTGACTTGTACGTGTATCTGTGGGGTGAAATGATTGGACTGCCTTCAGACCCCACCAGTCATCCTCATGCTAGGCTGATGGAAGCGAGAATACAGAAAGGATTAATGGAGACTTCATTAATTCATTCACTGTGCTATATGTATGTCCCTTAATCTGAATATAATCGCCTGGCATAAAGATTAATCCCTTCAGTCCAACTACCAGAAGAGTTTTTTTAGATTAAGAGACCTGTCGACTGAAGGGGTTAGACATAGCCTTAACTGATACTATAGGCTAGATCTTAACGCCTAACAAAGTCGTCTGGAAATAGAGAGAATGGAGCAAAACAGTAAGCTCTGTGGCTGAAAGAATTAAAACAAACCATGGATTTTCAGCGGCAGCGTTGACGTGCATGCGTGGTTGACCTGGGTGTTGGCACTGGCCTTGGTCCCAAATCACTCATCCTAACACCAGGTCGGGTGGGGAGAAATGTACCACAATTCCAGAAGCGAATACACAATGCTGACAGAAGGACAACAAAGGGAGGAGGTGGAGGAGGAGGAAGAAGAAGAATTAGGATGAAGGAACTTAAAAATGCTGCCAAAAGGACAGAGAAAGGAACAGGAAGAGGAAAATGAGGAGGAGGAGGAATAGGAAGACAAGGAGGAAGAATGAAGATAAGGAATGAACGATGAATTGGGAAATGTAGGAGGGGAAGAAAAATACACCGAGAGAGAGCAAGCGAAGAAAGAGTAAGACAGGGAGGAGAAAAAGGTAGAGAGAAATGGGGGTGAAGGTAATGCACTGCTAAAGGGGCAAAACTAAAATAAGATGAAAAAGAGAAAGCGAAGTATGAAGATTGGGGATGAAAGGAATACAAAATGCTACAAGAAAGGACAACATGATGAAGAGGGAGAAGAGTGACAGCAGGAGGAAAAGCAATATAAGATCAAGAGGAAGCGATGAGAAATGAAAAAGGAAAAAACGCTGTAAAAGAGACAAGCAGAAGCTAAGGAGGTGGAAATGAGGAGGAGGCATTAGGATGAGAGGCGAGTATTAAATTTAAGAGATAGTTGCTTAAAATACCCAATACTACATTTTTTTTTAGAACTCCACCACCAAAAACACGAAGAAAGGGTAGAAGAAAGAAAAAGAGAATAAGAAAACGAGGAGTGGGAGGAGAAACAGAATGGTGGCATAAACGGAGGGCGAAAACCAGATTAACTATTTTCCAATCTGCTTTTCTATTATCTAGCGGTTCTCAAACTTTTTAGTATGTGACCCTATTGGGAATATTTCAAGACTTCGCGACCCACAGGGAAAAAAAAAAAATCAAACATACAGCCGACTTGCTGTAATAATTTTCTACACACACACACACACACACACACACACACACACACACACACACACACACACACACACACACACACACAGAGAGAGAGAGAGAGAGAGAGAGAGAGAGAGAGAGAGAGAGACAGACAGACAGACAGACAGACAGACAGAGACAGAGACAGAGACAGAGACAGAGAGAGAGAGACCGGTTTATGGCCTATCGTAGTGTAGTTATTATGAGTATGCTAATAGTGTAATAAGGATAATTACAATTTCAACTAAGTAAATAAAATATATTGAAAGTATTAGGTCTATTCTATGTCCCTGCGACCCATCAAAATTCCTCTCGCGACCCACAGTTTGAGAATCACTTGTCTTATACTGTACATCTATCTCTGGTGGAGAAGAAAGAAAAAAAAAAGTAAGGTCAGTCTAATTGCGAAGGGGAGTGGGGAAGTGAGGGAGGTCGTGAGGAGAAAGGAAAGGGAGAAAAGGGTGCGAGTAGGAGGCAAGATGGAAGCAAAAGGGGTGGGATAAAGGAAGAGGAAAGTAAAATGATAATTGGAAAGAATGAACACTCAAAGACTGCAACACTCGCGCCCTACATTATCTGCCATTCCCCTGGCGCCTTGACCTTCGGCCTATTGTTCTCAAAATCAGTTTTTCTTTTTCTTTTTTTTTTTTTTTTACCTGGTTGACTTTTAACCCTTCCACTAAGTTTGGCCCCGTGAGGACCAAAGCTGTGTAAGCTGATCTGGCACAGTGATTTTGATCTTTTACTCACCATTCCCAGAAATGAATCACTTCTTCATTGTCTGACACTCTTTCCTTCCACTAAATTTGGCTTACATTGGATAACAGTGTTTCAGTTAAACTATTCACACACACACACACACACACACACACACACACACACACACACACACACACACACACACACAGCAGAGAGCGATATGGAGGGAGGAAGAAGAGAGGAAAGACGTTATGACAGAAGTTGTTACTAGGGTATGTAGGAAATTAGAGAACGGAGTGAGGGAAAGGAGGCGGGGAAAAGTAAATAATGAGGAAAAAAAAAAAAACGCTAGAGGGGGGAAGGGAAAAGAAAGGGTTGGTGGTGCTGAGCATAAATTTGAGAATAGCCTTTAGTCAGGAAGATTTACAGAGCTTGAAGGCAGCCCAGTCTACGAGTAATTTAGGTGTGGCTAGCTTAGGGGAGAGGGTAAGTAGACGGGTAAAGGGTACAAGCACCCCCTTTCCCCTCAAAGTTACCTGGTTTGGGGTACGTTAGTTAAGGCAAAAAATGAGTGCCTTGGTTGACAGGAGACAAGAAATACTGCACCTGTTTTACGAAGTGATCAGGCATGGCAGAAGGAAAGCAGCAGGACATTACCTAAAAGACTCGGATATATTTATTCTGTTTTTTAGAAGCTCTGCAAAAAGCAACGGAGGTAAGAGGTCTCTCACCTTTAAAAATTGCGGCGGCACTTGTTTTAAGCGTACTTTAGTTATGGCAAGAAAATAGGCACGCTCATTCACCGGACACATTATTTGCATTGCTTGTAGTTGAGGAAAGGTACGTGTATGCAGTCACTAAAAAGAAAAAAAAAATGCCGGTATCAGTTTTGGTAGTTGAATCCTCTCGCCCAATCACGTAATTTATATTTTATTCGTATTACCTCCAGACTATTATATATTAGTTTTAGGAATCCTCATACACTAAAGGGGACAGGAACAATCTCAACTAGATTTCTTTACAAAGCTAGGCTTTCCTTAAACTAAATATAACAGCTTGGTGAGAGAGAGAGAGAGAGAGAGAGAGAGAGAGAGAGAGACTGTTAGAAGTGGCTAAGGTATGAAAGAAAGCATGAGAAGTCACTGACAAAAACTATCAACCCATATTTTGAGCTCTTGTTGGATTTCGTTAACGGTATATTATCGGACATCAACAGGTACCTGACCATATCTGACATAAATATAAATTTCTTGCTACTTAAGTAAACTTCTAAATCAAATGATCTGTTAGTTTCTTTTTCCTGCTACAGACAATTGTATCAAACTTAGAAAAGATCTTTGGTACTATAAAGATTAATGAAAATTATATCTAACTCATCCAGTTCGAAATGTTTCTCCTAAGCTCAATAAATATGTCTGGAAGAAGAAACAAAAAATATGAAGGACATCACTATACGCAAGTAGTTAACAAATATACGAAAAAATAGTCCATCCAAATATTACTCCGATACAAATTCAGCGAACCGGTCAGACTGCTGGACGAAGTTTATCCCCCCTTGTCCTTGTTCACCCAGCAACACGGTTCAGGGCCTGGTTGTACATCCGTTTATTCCTGCATTTACCTGGATGATTGTTATTAAGCAAAAACTGATAGCCTGCCTAAGTGACCCTCGTAGTGGCGACAGCATTAATCTAACATACCTTCTTTTTCTACTTCTTCCTCTTTTTCTTCTTCTGTGGGATGTCAGCACTTATTTTGCGGGCTGTGCCCCTCTGAACGCTCACTAACAAGCTCGAACACTCACGCAAAGGCACGAAGATTACCCAGTGCACGAACACACACAAGTAGGCTATGATTAGGTACATTCTCTAGTGGTGGTAAATCGTGGGGAGCTTATGGCACGGAGGAAAGAGAGAGAGAGAGAGAGAGAGAGAATATGGTGTGTGTGTGTGTGTGTGTGTGTGTGTGTGTGTGTGTGTGTGTGTATTTAAGTGTAAAAATATACACAACACAGTCGTTATGCTGTTCAATGAGGTGTTCTGGCCTGAGCCTACCTCTTTCAGCTGAAGAACATCATTATTTTAATTTTGTAATTATTTCATTTTTTTTTTTTTTCGGCATTGGATAGCACACAATTACTGAGGGGTTAATGAAGGCTTCTGCTGATCCAGTAGTCTCTTCTGAGCTGCATAATATCGTCTGAAGATAGCATAAATAAAATAAAAGGAAGTTATCATAGTGAAGGATTGCATAGTAATGCAGAAATTTATTAGTCAGAGAGAGAGAGAGAGAGAGAGAGAGAGAGAGAGAGAGAGAGAGAGAGAGAAGGAGGAGGAGGGACATAAGTAATTCACATTATTCATGGAATTTCTCTCTCATAGGCTAATAGGCTATACTCTCTCTCTCTCTCTGTATGACACCTTACTTATATATGCATAATTTATATCCACTGCGGCCCACACAACTCTAAGCCCAGTCAGTTCATCTCCCACACCTTACTCAAGCTGCCTGGGCCTGTTAGCCTCATGGGCAAAGTTTATTTCCGCATGTCTCAGTTTACTCTGCAGAAAAATTAGGAACCTGAACACGAATAAAGCATCAACAGTTCCTGGGGAAGATTGGAACTTCACTAATAACTGCTGACAGTCATCCTTTATGATCCTCGTTTAGTCGACAGGCATTTATTCAAGCCTTCTGTTTATCATACTGCATCCAAAAACCAATAAAAGAAATAGAAGCATCCAGTGTTCTAATCATAAAAGAGTGTTCTTTACCATTTCACCTCGATAATTTCCGTCATATAATATTCTTGTTGCCATCAATCGGATTCGTTCAGCTTTTGACCGACTGTTTGCAGCACAGTGGTTAGATATGGCCTCCATTAATTAATTCTCGTTTTTTATGCAAGGAAGAGGGAACCAAAGGCCAGGAGCCCGCAAGATTGTTCCCTCCAAGAAAAACAAAGACAAGATAACAGAGAGCAAAAGTCAAGATCCGTTAACTTCGAGATGCCTGGACACACTGCGTTTGAAAGAATGGAGGTCATAGGCAGTAAGAAATACAGACAGAGGGAGACAGTTCTAGAGACGACCTGTTGCATTCATGAAGAACTAGGAGGAACGGTTGGCTCTTGCATTAGAGAGTTGAACAGAAAAGAGATGAGTGTTTGCTAGACGGTGTTACTCGCCCGCCTTAGTGAGGGAGAGAAGCAAGCAGACAGTTCAAAGCAGCAGTGACCATTGAAGCTGCAATAAAAAATGAGATAAAGATGCAACAGTGCGGCGAAAAGACAGAGGCTGAAAGGAGCCAGGAAGAGGTGGAGAATTAATGGGCTGAAGAGCCTTTCATTCCACCTTGTTGAGAGATGTGCTTTACACAGGGGCGAATAAAACCAGTGTATAAAGTCAACAAATTTGCAGGGGTAAAGAAGGCACGGAGTCGTCTTAGCACACTAAAACTCTTGGAAGCAGATTTTACAAGAGGGGTAATATGATCTTTCTAAGCTAAATCCCGAGATAATGAAACCCCAAGTATGTTTAAAGATAATGCAGGATTGAGTTTGATAATGCTAAAAATTAGAGGAGAGTCTACTCCTACTGAACAAATTGAAAGAAGAATGAACTGAGTTTTTGATGCATTAATAACAACAAGATTACTTTTACCACAATCAAAGATATGATCCAAGTCAGACATTAGGTGTGACACAACCTCATCCCTTGTTTGTTGCAGTAACTGCTGAGATGGACGCGGCCGGAAACGAATGGTAGGTGAAGGGTGGAGTCATCAGCGTATGAGTGGATAGGGTTAAATGAACAGAGGGAAGAGAGTTGCTGATAGGACAGAGCCTGGAGGAATACCCCTATTGCTAGCACTAGGTAAATAACGGTGGCCATCTACACTGGCAGCTATAAAACTACCAGAGTGGAAGTTAAAGATGAAGGCACATATAGAAATATAGAAAGCGTAAGACGGCAGATTGAAAATTTTCATTCCTATACGCTTATCAGTCAAATGCCACAACACTCTTTCCTCAGTTCCGTCCGGTTCCATGCTATTTTTCTTTTTTTATTATCCGACTCTGGGCATAGGCTTCACAGCCTGCTATCAAGCCCCAGCAGTTCTCCTACATACCATACACCTCTACAGTACATGTCACCACTTCGGCGCTAACACCCACCGTCCAGGGCTGTCTCAAACAGGACTGGTGTATTGGTATTAGCGGGGGTATTTTTAAGACATGTCGGCAGGTCTTCTGGTAGATCAGTAAAGCCTGATTAAATGAAATTCAAATCCTTAAACTGTTCTCTGCCCTAGCCGGGATTTGAATGTGGGTCCGTTAGGACTGCAGGCCACCTCTCTACCGATTGAGCCACCGCCTCCCCATCCGTCTATCCGTCGAACACCGTGTCATTTCTTTTCTCATGCTCCCTGTACTATGTCACTGATGTTACTCCAGATGTCCTACCCGGAACTATTCCTGTCCCTACCTCTATCCAACATACTATATCTCATACCAATTAATCTGGCCAGGCATGTATGGCAACACTGTTCCCGCCGAGATTCTGATTGGCTGGAGGTGTTTGTTCGATTTCGTTGTTGCTTAAACCGAAACCCTCTTTATTATCAGATGTGATACTGAGTTTGTCGACAGTACAATCGTCAAAAGCAATACGAAATCCGATATATACATAACAACAATGAAGTTTTCGTAGGAAGTTAGAGATATGAGTCAACAAAGTGTTATAACAGTCCAAGTCAAGGTCAGCATTCGAACAATTCCTTTAAATCTCCGACACTACGTAATATAACAGAAAATCAAGAAACCTGCTTAATCTAAGCGTTAGTATAACACATTTAAGTTTTATGATCGGTCCGTACTGTGATAATAGAGGAGTTATAATGAAATAGTTTTCCTTTAACCTACTTTGATTTTCGCAATTTTTTCAAACCTCCCTCCCCGCAGAACTCTTTTCATTAGAATTTTTAATTATTCAGAGTTGTGGCACGATTTAAGGGTGTGGACTGATCTTAAAATTTAAATGTGTGTTATATCAACGCTTAGATTAAGCAGGTTTCCTTAATTTTCTGTTATATTACGTAGTGTCGGATTTAAAGGAATTGTTCGAATGCTGACCTTGACTTGGACTGTTATAACACTTTGTTGACTCATATCTCTAACTTCCTACGAAAACTTCATTGTTGTTATGTATATATCGGATTTCGTATTGCTTTTGACGATTGTATTGTCGACAAACTCAGTATCACAACTGATAATCAAGAGGGTTTCGGTTTAAGCAACAACGAAATCGAACAAACACCTCCAGCCAATCAGAATCTCGGCGGGAACAGTGTTGCCATACATGTCTGGCTAGGTTAATTGGTATGAGGTATAGTGATTATAATGTGCCATTCCATCTGCCTGTATCTGTCTCATACATTACCATTTCGTTTGACTCCACTCCAATCTTCCTCCTTCACATCCTTTACCTCTTCCCTCCATACGTCTGTTCGATAACATGCAATGCCGTTTTCATCCGTCCGATACCGTGGAGTTCGTACTGACAGTTCCATCTTTTCAAAAGCCTGCCATTTCTTCCTTCTGATATGGTCATATCACCATTCCCACCTACACGTCCATCCATCCGATAACGTGACATTCCGTCCAATACGGCAACATTTCGCCAAACAATGCACTATTTCTCCTCTTCCATACCTGTCACCTCGTCCGTTCATCCGTCTGTGGGTCCACTAACAGGGCATTCTGTACATGCCATTCCGTGTCTGTGTGTTGTGCAATATTTCCCGTTTAGTTTTTACGATCAGTGTTCCGGCGAAGTACAGTATGTCCCTTGCACTCGCATTTGCAGCCAATACATTTGTCACGAGTCGGCGCGTCCTATACTTGAATAAACTCGTAACATTAAACTTTGGTGGGAAACCGCGAATTCTAGTGGAATCCCAGTATTTATCACTCAGTTTAACCGTCCCCGTATTTACTCAATTGGGAATGTCTTCAGGACATTTTTCACTGTTTCATAAGTGATCGTCCTTGTGTGTGGTGTTAGCACCTTCGGTGAGTGATATTGCGGGTGTGTATCGCTCACACTCGTTGGCCGTTAGCAAGTGCGGCTCGACACTCGATTCTCTCTCACGATTTGAACTCAGTCTAGATTTGAGCGCCGTGGAAGCAGGTAGTGTGTGTGGCAGCGTCCTTCCTCAGCAACGACGCCTAGTTCCCGCCGCCGCCGTTGAATTCCCACCTAGTGTGATTGGCGAGAGGCTCAGCGTGTGCAGCGTCCTTCCTCAGCAACGACGCCCAGTCATCCGCTTTGTCCACATTTCTGACCAGTATTTCTTTTCGTTTTTTCCTAGGTTTAAGAGTTAGCTTTTGAGTGAGCGAGTGAGTGCGAGCTCCTTATTTTGAATTCATTTTGAAATGTAACATAAATTTATTTCATTGTAATCAATAAATTTAACAGTCCTTTTTCTTGAGCTTAATGTAATGTAAACTTGTGTTATATTTTCCATATTAAGCTTATTTCACTTATAGCTCCTAATTTGCATAAACGCTTTGCCTTATTCACAACTGGTACTTAGGCCAGTCCTTTTTATTAACTTAAATCCGTTGTGCCATCTAGGAGTTAATTGTACCAGCAAGAACCTGTTTATCATTAATAACATTAGTTATTGATTGTCAGGGGTGGAGTCACTTTCTCCAGAGGCCAACAGTACTAATAAACAGCACATGTGAATAATTAGTCTCTGCTGTGTACTGTTGAGAATGTTTATAAATTCTCGTCCATAAAGTAATCATTGCTTGATTTTCACAAGACAATTCATTGTCCTGTTCTTAAGTATTATTGAATAAAATTCTCTAATATTGTATTCACTTAAAAACCCCGTGACATTTGGCGACCTCATTCCAGGATATTAACTCCTACCTCTAAAGCTATCCACGAGATAATACTCACTCATACTTAGGTATTTATCATTAAAGTCGATAGGCACTATCTTACTGGTGATTACTGATTCAGTTCTATTAATTTACGTAATAGTTTTCACAGTCAGTTGTTTGTTTAATCTTTCTTTACCAGTTTAACTAGATAAAACTGGTCACCACTAACCTGTTCCTATATTCTTTATTCTTCATTATTGGCATCTTTCTTTGCAAAATTGCAGTCAGTACTGAGTCGCTAGTTTACTTAGATTGAATTAGCATCATGTCTACCAGCGTCTAGGTACAGGAAACTAAAGATATGGGGCTTACGAATCCGGAGAAAATAAAGGACTTTGTCCTCTCTCGGTTTAATTACATGCAGCAACGCGAGAATGATGCTCATGAAGAGCGTCGAATTCAGCGTGAGGAACGTGAAAAAGAGCGCGAACACGAGCGAAAACAACGCGAACTCGAGTTAGAACATGAACAAGAACAGCGTGAGGAACGAGAGAGAACGAGAACACGAACGTGCCGAGCGAGAAGCGCGCGAAAATCATGAAATTGAAATGTTGAAGCTCATGCGAGATTCCTTGGCTTCAGACACATCAGGTGCAGCTGGCCCAAGCTCCACGAGCGCTATCCCTGCACATATTATGGCGACCCCACACATCAAGCTTCCCCCATACAAGGAAGGCGAGCGAATCGAGCCATCCATAGCTCGTTTTGAAGACATGGCTCAGCTTTACCAGCTGGATGATGCAGCTAAGCGGCTTCAGTTTCTTAGTCTGTTTGAGGGCCCTGCCCTCGATATTCTTCACAGAATTCGTGGAGACACTCTCACGTATGAGATGATGAAGGCCGCACTCGCCAAAGCGTATGGTCTCACAGTTGACGATGCTAAGAGTCAGTTCATGAGGGGGCGTTTACAGGAAAAAGAGACTGCCGTTCAGTTTCTTGACCGGCTTACTGCTTACATAGGTGAGTGGATGGAGAAAGATGAAACTCCTTCCACGTGTGAGGGGATAATCGACCTTATACTGCGCTTGCAGCTAGAAAAGTCGTGGCCTACTGAACTTATGGCTCAGCTTAAGATCTGCCAGGTAAAGGATGCCAGCCAAATGGTGGAGAAGGCTGATGCATTCTTTACTGCATGCGGGTATCAAACTCGTAAGCAGCATACCTGGAACAGGAAAGCTGATAAATCTGGGAAACCGTCTCAGACTGATCCCCAGCAACAAGGCCGTTCTCAGAATAATGGCCAAGGTCCAAAACCACAGAAGAAGGACCAGGGGCAAAACACTCAGAAACCTGAGTGGAAGCGGTACAACAAGTACCCTAATCAGCAGCAGTATCAGCCACGCAACCAACCAACGGGACAAACCTTTTCAGCACCAGCCCCAGTGTATCGGAGGCAGGAGGCGATTGTAGCCTTCATTCCTCAGCAGCAGCATGGTGGTGTTGTCCCTTGCAGTAAGGGTACTTCCCCACAGTTCACTAGTCCCACAGTGACAGTGAACCCCCCTCCACAGATGGCCAATGCTCCATCTCCCCAGGCTGTGAGTACGACTCCTCAAGTATCAAATTCACAGGGCACCATGTTTGCCGCATCATTTATTCAGCAGCCTAATCAGTGGCTAGCTGCTTCCTCCACAGGCCCTCCCACAGGTGATAGTGCCTTCCTTGTTCAGCCAGGGTTTGTGGGAGACATACCTGTGAAGGTCCTGAGAGACAACGGTTCCTCAGGTTGCTCTGTCAGGCAGAGTCTAGTTCGGCCTGAGGAGTACACAGGTCGACAGATCCAAGCTAACCTTATTGATGGATCAGTAAGATTGTTCCCTGAGGCACGTATCCAGGTGGCATCTCCATTTTACACTGGTACAACAGTCGCAGTTGTCATGCCAGAACCTTTATTTGACCTTATCATAGGCAATATTCCCGGTGCCAAGCATAGTTGCACTGAAGATGGTGCTACTCAGACTTTGGCTGCAGAAGCACAAGCCATGGCTGAGGCTCCAAACTGTGTCACCCCGGTGACCATTGAATCGCCACAAGATCTGATGTGTAGCCAAGTTGTTGTTCGAGAACAACGCTCTGACTCAACACTTGCTGCCGTGCAGAAGAAACAAAAGAGTAGAGTAATAAAGTATTCACGGGGAGGCCAAGCCAAGTACCTTCGTAAACAAGGACGGCTGTACCGTGAGTCACGAACACCCCAGGGCGAGGTTCGACTGCAGTTTGCCGTTCCCACCAAGTACCGCCAAGCAGTGTTAGAATGGGGTCATTGTTCAGCCTCAAGAGGTCACATGGGCAAAAGGAAAACCCAGGGCCATATCTGAGCTGACTTTTTTTGGCTAGGGATGGGATGAGAGATAGATAGCTTTGTGCGCTCCTGCAACGTGTGTCAATGTACCACTAATCAGGGACATGTCCTTCCTGCACCGTTTGAAACCACACCTGTAATCTCTGAGTCAGTTGAGAGACAGGGCAGTGGTGAAGTGGGTGTAGACCTGACGTCTCGCCCGTTGGCTCCACAGGACACAGTATGCCCAGGGCCTGTACATACATGTATACTATAAGTTAAGGGGGAAGTTTGAGAACCCCGCGGAGACAGTCTGAAGGCTGCGTATGAATTACTTTGTGGAACGTCTCGAGCTGTGGGCCTCTCTGAGGATTCCCGGAGAATGCACAATATCCATATGAGTGTTCACACCCACGGTGGGTGTTAAAATGTGACCTGCCCGAGATTGCATAGGGATTCTCAGCTTCCTGTTATTAGTCGTAAGTGTAGTGTTAGGTTAACCAGTAAACTGCCCGTTCTAAGAGATTTGAGCAATTCAAGAACTGACATGTTTCCTGGTTAATAATGTTAGGTTAACCAGTAAACTGCCCGTTCTAAGAGATTTGAGCAATTCAAGAACTGACACTTTTCCTGGTTAATAAGTTAGCTTAACCAGTAAACTACAAGGGCCCTGAGAGATTTGTAAATCCTAAGACTACGTTTCCTGGTTAATAATGACATAGGTTCTGATTGCTAGGCAGAGAGAGAGAAATGACACTTTTGATGCTCCACCTTGATTCCTTTCGCAGATGCAGCTGGTGGGTGCAGCATTGCTGTGCAGATCAGCTGGTCATCCCTGTCGCATGCTGCCGCCCCTTCTCTTCTGCCTCGTCATCATTATTTATTATAAATTTGTATTACATGATTTTACATGTAGGTACAATTACACCACAGCTGTCACACCTACACCATGTATTACATACATCACGCTACATAACAATTAGTTGTTAATGTAAATGTTGCAAATTTTTCGCTCAGTTTGACCTGAGTACAGGATTTTTCACTGTCGTCATGGAGTTTTTCCCTCAAGCTTGCTTCTGTTAACGTAAATACGAGGTTTTTTCGCTCACTGGCGACTGTGACTTTCTCCTGTAGCAGGATAGCACACACACATACAATATTTGTATGTATATTGAAATTTTTTTCCTGAGAAAAAAATTTCATTTTTGATGGGGTGTAATGTCACGACTCGGCGGGTCCTATATTTGAATAAACTCGTAACATTAAACTTTGGTGGGAAACCGCAAATTCTAGTGGAATCCCAGTATTTATCACTCAGTTTAACCGTCCCCGTATTTACTCAATCAGGAATGTTTTCAGGACATTTTTCACTGTTTTATAAGTGATCATCCTTGTGTGCGATGTTAGCACCTTCGGTGAGTGATATTGCGGGTGTGTATCGCTCACACTCGTCGGCCGTTAGCAAGGGCAGCTCAACACTCACCTCTCTCTCACGATTTGAACTCAGTCAAGATTTGAGTGCCATGGAAGCAGGTAGTGTGTGTGGCAGCGTCCTTCCTCAGCAACGACGCCTAGTTCCCACCACCGTCGTTGAATTCCCACCTAGCGTGATTGGCGAGAGGCTCAGCATGTGCAGCGTCCTTCCTCAGCAACGACGCCCAATCATCCACTTTGTCCACATTTCTGACCAGTATTTCTTTTTGTTTTTTCCTAGGTTTAAGAGTTAGCTTTTGAGTGAGCGGGTGAGTGCGAGCTCCTTATTTTGAATTCATTTTGAAATGTAACGTAAATTTATTTCATTGTAATCAATAAATTTAAGTTCTTTTTCTTGAGCTTAATGTAATGTTCGTGTTTTATTTTCCATATTAAGCTTATTTCACTTATAGCTCCTAGTTTGTATAAACGCTTTGCCTTATTCACAACTGGTACTTAGGCCAGTCCTTCTTATTAACTTAAATCCGTTGTGCCATCTAGGAGTTAATTGTACCAGCAAGAACCTGTTTATCATTAATAGCATTAGTTATTGATTGTCAGGGGTGGAGTCACTTACTTCAGAGGCCAACAGTACTAATAAACAGCATGTGTGAATAATTAGTCTCTGCTGTGTACTGTTGAGAATGTTTATAAATTCTCGTCCTTAGAGAATCGGCGAAGTAAGCCACATAAAGTAATCATTGCTTGATTTTCACAAGACAATTCATTGTCCTGTTCTTAAGTATTATTGAATAATATTCTTTAATATTGTATACACTTAAAAACCCCGTGACAACATTTTTTTTTTTTTTTTAACTTCGTGACAATATCGTTTTTTATGGCCAGCTACCGTACTTGTTTGCTAGAATTCTTTCTTTAACTGGTAATATTCCTTTACTGGCATTTTTTCCTCATCTGCTTCTTCCGTTTTTTCTTTAATTTTCCCCTCTTTTGCATTATTTCCACTTTTTTCAGTAATTGTTTTCCTTTTATTAATATTTACTTCAGGATTTCCCGTGTATTACGCTTGCTTGTCCCAATGTTTAAATTGGCCATTCTTGCATTATTTCTTCTTCCACTTGTACTTCTTTGTTGTAACATTCCTTCTTTTTTTTATTATTTTATTTTCAGCCTCAGTATTTCACAAACATCAGCAGGGCATATTTTTAAAAACCTTCGTGTCACTATATTTCTATAAAGTCAGGTAACTGTTGATGATATTCTGCCTCTTATTCCTCGTATTAGTGACTTTTTTCCCCTTATCTACATTTCTTCCTCTTTTTTTACAGCTTTCTTGTACTTGTCATTCTATTATTTATATTTTATGCACCAATGTTTTACCACGGTTCGAAGAGTATTCCATTTCTCTCTCTCTCTCTCTCTCTCTCTCTCTCTCTCTCTCTCTCTCCTTATCCTCGTTCTTGTTCGGTACTTCCAGTTTTCTCTTATCTCCACGTTAAGTGACATTACTTTTTCTTTTTCTTTTTCTTTTTTAACTATATTCACATGTGTATTTCTGATTCATTGTTGGTCGAACTGTACCACTTAGTCCGCATATTCTTCTTTACCATTCTATAGCGCAAAACTCTTGTTCCTTGTCTCTTCCATACGACCTCTAATGTCCTTATCTACTACCTCTTTCTTCTTTTTGCACCTTTTTCTCTCTTTCTATATCTGTCTTCCTTTCCCACTTCTTTCTCCTTCTCTTCTTGTCTAGTTTCTTCCACAAATCCCAGAATTTTGTGCTTTAACTTTTTACAACATCGATATGGGCCAGTATAATTGAGTAAAATATTTTCATAAACTGTCGACAACTACGGAATATACCTACTATACCACTTTCTCCCTCTTCTACCAATAACTCTTTCTGTCCCTCTTCTACAGTTTTCTTCCTTTTGTCCATATTGGTCTGTTCTAATGGAAAAGCCCACGAATTCCTCCCGTAACATTTTATTACTCTCTCTTTTTTCCAACTAACCTATTCACACACACACACACACACACACGCACACACACACACACACACAAACTTATTTTTCTCCCTCTCTCTTTTTCCCTTTCTCACTGATACATTCTCGATCACCACAGGACCATGAATACATCTCTCTCACGAACCTCTTTTTCTTTTTTTCTTGGTTCCTCTACCTCGTTTCTGCTCTTATTTCCTGTGTTTTTTTCTTACTGTACAGTCGGTGTAAAAGTATTTGAAACTTGTTTGCGATTCGATTTTGAAAAAAATGGACAAAACTCTCAAAGACATTCTCCAGTAACTTTCATGAATACGTATGTCTGTTGTTTTTAGCGATGAATCGTGAAGAAGGACTTTTATACAACATAATGATATACTCTCCATTCAGAAATTTACATTTGCCTTAGGAATAATCGCAAACAACAACTCTGCGAAACCATGGATCACCTGACTGAAGACGGTTTTTGGATTCACTGTTGCTCGTTCTTCTTCAGACGTCAGTGACTTTTACCCTGTCACTTATTTCTCCACATCTGTACTTTAGAATATAAAACGGACGCATTCTTGCCGTGGCACAGGTGTAAGACAGACGGCTCCACTCACTGGTTATTAAAATGTATGTTGGCTCCATCCCCGCTTTTTTGACGGAGAATGGATATATGAAAAAGGTCAATTTAATTATCCCTAAAGTTCAACAGGTTAATATTCAAATGGCCTTGGGCTGCGACAACTACTGTTACACTTTTCCATGTGGTCTACTATCCTCTCTTCATCGTTTCTTTCCACTTTTCCTCTCCTCCCTGTCTTTCTGCCTCATTCCGCCTACTCTTCTTCTTCTTCAAAATCGCATTAATATCTCCGCGTCCAATATTATTTTTTCACACAATTTAAGGTAGTCGAAATGTATCCTGTTTTCTTTGTCTTCTATATTTTCTACCCATTTTCTCTTCTTCGATTTCATTTTCCTCTTTTTTCTTTTCAAAATCCCATGAATTCCTGGAAGTCCCTAATTTCTCCGTCATTTTAAAATAACCGAAATCCATCTTCTCTCATCTGTTCTTCCCCCTACCTTTACCTCCATTTTTCTGCATCATTTTTCTGGACATCCTCCTCCTCCTCCTCCTGCTAGTTTTTCTTCGTTTTCTTCATCATTTTGCATCTAAAATTTTCCCATTAGTCATATACTGCATATTTTCCTTCTTTTGGATAGGTAGGGACACCAATCATTCTTTCACACTATGAAGTGCTGCATTCAGGTGACTCTACACTGAGTGACAAGTCAAATGGTTTCCAGTAACCCAGGAAACCATTTACTACGGTGGGTGGTAGCCATGTAACTACGCCTGGTGGTCTTGTGGGTTAAGGTCTTCAAACCCAGTGGAGTCTGTACGAGTTTCCATCTGAGGAGTGGTCAAGTGAGGCTGGTTATTTTTGCTTTAAACTAGATCGAGTAGCCTAGCCACGAACCCCTACACTCCTTATGAGTAAAAAACGAACTAGTCATGGCTGAATGGATGGACTTGTTCTTTTATTTCTACATCCGTACCTTTTCTCCTTCTACGTGTCTTGTTTTCTTCTGCAGGTTTTTCCCTGTGTTGCGCTGTTCTTCAAAATCCAACAAATTCCACCCGGTCACGTATTTCTCATGCAGCTGAGAGAGAGAGAGAGAGAGAGAGAGAGAGAGAGAGAGTTAAAAGACAGTAATGGTAAAGAAAAATCAGGAAAGAAAATGAAAAACGCAACACACACACACACACACACACACACACACACCGCTCGCTGGTGCAGTGGTAATGTTCCCGCTTGCCAACTGGTGGACGGGAGTTCGCGCCTCGCTCAGGTTGCGAAAAGTTTCACTGACGAAGTGGGTGGTTACTGTCCCCCTAGAGCAAGGGGACGGGTGTGTGCGTGTGTGAAGGTCACAGCCTTGCCCTTAGATCGGACTATATGAGCTCTCAGCTCCCTTCCGGGAGGGTAAAAGCTGACCATCACGACCATCAAGTGATCCTGACCGACCCGGTGAATTACACACACACACACACACACACAGGCCAGCCTTAGTCTTTTGTCTGGGATCAAACGATTTCCAGTAAACTCCCAGCTTTACCAGGCGCAAAATGCTCTTATAATATTAATTCTTAAGGTTCGGGGTCGTGTTTTGTTGGTGGAGAGAAAAGTTCCCTACATTTGATGCTGATTTTTTAAGTACTGACAAAATCTGCTGGACTAAGCTTAGGTGGGTGGTATGTGATGGAGACTGTTATTAAATGTGGAAGCATATATAAAAGCGGGCTGGTCAGTTAGTCACACCCTGAGGATTTTTTTCACCCAAAGTACTTCACTGTAGCTGGAACGCATTTGGTGGTTAACTTAGATCCTTAAGGATTTTCACACGCGTGGTGCTTGACTGTAGGGAAGCCAGAGTATAGTGGGTTAATTTTTTTTTCTTTAGCTCCCTATGGGTTTCGCACGCAATTTGTTGCTCTATGGTAAAGTTCCTCTTGTTGCTTCACTTTAGCGAAGGGCCGGGAAGTCCCGTATGTATCTATTTCTTCTAAACTTGTTTACCATTGCTATATCTAAACGAATTTTATTCATCTTAACTACGCTGAAGCAGTTTACACGGTCTTTACATTTTATTTTAGCTACGGCCAGATCATTTTACGCAAATGAAATAAGACTGAAGTAGGTGGTGTGCTGAATATTATAGTTTTGCTTTGTTACCTCCAGACGCATCCCCCTTGTAACGAAAAGTTTAGATAAGGTAACATACAGGTACCTAACACTTTCAGTCCGAAATTTCTTGCCTAACAGACTAAATCGTAAGGAGATAATAAGAATAAAATAACGATTACGTCCTCGGGGTGAGGGGATAATAAAAAAAATCTACTGACCCAAACTAAAGTGGATCATGCGAAGTCCTAAAAAAAATATATACAGTATATTTTTGCTATTCCCAGACGATTTATTCATTGTAAGAGAGTGACCTCATAGTGAAGTGGTTAATGATGGCTATGTATAAGCCATCCAGTTCGAGTGTCTTAGTAACTGATTCATGATTACTGACAGCACAACAGCCCTCCGTTCGGAAAGTCTCTCCTCAAATAAAGTATAACCACACGGAGTTAGCAAGTATAATACACGATAACAACCTGAAATGTAGGCTTACGCTTGTGATCTGATGAGGTCAGTATTTACAAAATCTGTTGAACTATACGGAAGTGGGCGGTGTGAGTGAGGTTCAGTGATTATTCCTTTCACCATCATGACAACTGCTGTATTTTATTCTTGCTTCCTCCATGCCATTTTATCCAGCTTACATCGAAACCTCTCGTACCGGAGGTGTCCAGTACAACTTTCACGTTATCTCTGCACTGCTAGGCTAATGGTACCTCCTCAGTGAAATAAAATCTTCATGAATATAAATTACTTTGTCAGACCTAAGAGGTTTACTGGAGAGAGAGAGAGAGAGAGAGAGAGAGTATCTTTCACTCACCTCGCTTGACCCTATTTCTGTCTAGCTGTGTCTATCTACCGGAGTGTCTCTGCTTAGGCACATGTACCCTTCTGCCTGTGTGTCTCTATTCAGGCCTACATGTGTCTGATTCTGTGTCTACCTTGCCTCTTATCTGTTGTTTGTTTGTATTTGTTTTATGTCCACTTATCTATGTCCTTTTGTGTGCCTGGGTCCCACTACCTGTCTGTGTCTACCATGACAATCAACCAATCTGTATGTCTGTCTGTTTGCTTGTCTCTTACCTATCTGTACCATGCCTGTCTGTCTGCTTGTCTGTCAACCTATTTTTGACGGTTCATGTCTGTTTACCTTTGTCTCTTTCTATTCCTGTTTGTCTGTCTGTGTATATTTGTGTTCATCTGTCTGTCTCTGTTCTTCAGTTTGCTTGTGTCTGTTTCCGTGTGGCTACATCTATCTGCGTCATTGTGTGAAGGATGCAAGTAACAGTGGAGCAAGTGAGTGGAGCGAACGAGTGACAGTCAGTTGAGCTGTCTGGAGGGGTATGTGGGGGTAACTATGGCATACATCACTCCACTGTGATAACGCCACGGGAACACATCTGTTCCTATCATTCGCCCTCTCTGTCTCTCCACACTGTTTTCGTCTGTTTCTGTGTATATGCCCCTATTTATGTTTATGTGTGTTTACCAGCGTCTGTGCCCACTGCTGTATCTGTCAGTCGGTCTGTATTTTCTGCGGCCTACTTGCCTGTCTACATGACTTTATTTTTGCCTCTCTCCCTCTGTCCACCTCTGAGTCAGTCTACCTGTGTCTTTGGGCGACTGTCTGTAGATTGTATGTCTGTGATTGTCTGTTGCTATGTTGGTGAATTTGAAAAAAGCATCTGCATCTGTTTCGCGTATGTGTAGGACTACCTGTGTCTGTCATTGCATACTTTTCTCTGTGTCTGTCTGACTTTTCAATCTCCCTGTTCCCGAGTCTGTTTCTGAGCCTAGCTACTCCTCTCTTTCTCTTCCACTGTCCCAAAATACGTCAGTCTGTGATTGTCTCTACAATATGCGTCTGCCTAAGTCTGTTAGTCTAGGCATTTCTGTCTCTTTCATTATTTCTCTGTGATATTTCTTTGTCTCATTCTTGTGAGTTTGGTAAGCTCCCTCGTACCATTGTCAACACTTAAACTATTGTGAGCTACTAGAGCTGTAACACCAACCTCTCCGGTCTGATGTGGTTTACCCTTAGCTGCATAAAATTACTTGAAAAATAGACAGAACAAAGGATGATAAGAAGTAACAAAGTGTAAGGAAGGGGTGAATCAATTAGGTATGGCTCTTACTGTAATCCTTTCAGAACATGAGATCTGTTTCAAGAGTACCCAAATCGTTGCGAGGTAGCAAGGGAAAAGCTGTACTAATAAGTATCGTACTCTTGCGATTAAGTTGTGATTAAGTTTAGGTACCAAAACCAACAAAAATAGTCTATGGCCTTGTGTCGTTTACCTGTGGCTGTCTATCTCTGCCTTCCTGTCCGTCTGTCTGATGGCCAACCTCATGAATTAAAAGACGCTTTAATTACTTTATTCTTGCTACTTACAAGCTACTGTATTCAACTCCGAAGAGGTGTCTTTTACTGAACAGATTGACAGATGCTATACTGGTACCTAGCACCTCAGTTTCGAAAGTCTTTCCAGATCCAAATAAAATGGTCTGGGGACAACAAGAATTAAGTAATAAATGACATCCTTTGGCTGAATGGGTAAAAATGAGTTAAGATGCGTGGGAGCCTCCTAAAACCCCCACCCAAAAAAAATGTCTGTACACCAAGCTTCTGTCTTTGTGCGTCTGTTCCTGTGTCTGCCGACCATATTCTCAATGTCTTAAAGTACTTCTCGTGAACCGAAGACATTCTGACTGGTAAGACTCAATCCTGGGGCCACATATTTAAACAAACTTACAATCAACTCCCTCTCATAATTCTGTTTTATATTTGCAGGACGAAATGGAGACAAGGGAAGCGTGAAAAGTTCATGCATGTGAAAATTACTCATGACTCACAAAGTAAACGTATTTGACAAAAAAAAAAAAAATCAGGTATATCCTAATTCAGTGTTTATTATTATTCATATGCCAAGAAATTCTTCACTGAATGCATAATACAGGCTATTTTGATTAAGAAAAAAAAGAGAGTAGTCTAGGCATTCAAAATGTGACATTTTGAATTTAAAACGGTAAAGACAAAAAACAAAACTATCTCGTATATGATTATTTCTAAGCTTTCACCAAAATCATATTAACCACTGCTTAAAAGGAAAGAACACTTGCTTTAAGGCATATAGGCATATATTATACCCACATGTACTTTAATTACCTTATAGAGCTAGCACCGTAGAACTGTTCCATATATTATCACATAATGCCCTAGAATATACAAAATTGGAAACTTCACTACATGTATACTGCTTGCATTACATGTAAATTGCCAGCCATATAGCCATTACATGTAATATACCTAGCTTAATATACAAAATAAGAATTATACTATCAGTATGACTGTGCTTTGTAGCCCACATAATGCATACATTAAAAAATGTAGATTCTCTCATTTAAGGTCAGTTCACTCATGAACACAAGATTCTTTCATCTTTAACCTTGAGCAGTCCAGTCAGAACTAAGAAATGCTATAAGTCTGAATAATATTAAAGCAAACACACACACACACACACACACACACACACACACACACACACACACACACACACACACACACACACACACACACACACACACACACACACACACACACACGCACGCACGCACCTCACTTACTTAAAGGTGCCCTTCTACTACAGAAGACAACGTCTATTATACCCACAATTTTTTTTTTTTTTTTTTTTTTTTACGTGTTCGACTCTGGGCAAAGGCTTCAGGGCCTATTTCTCGGGGTCAGTGGCCTATCCCAGGGCCCAGTAGTCCTCCTACATCTCCACATGTCACCACATCGGCGCTAACACCCACCGTCCATATTGAATACGTGCTAGGGCTGTCTCATACAGGATTGGTGTATTGGTATTAACGGGGGTATTTTTTCGACATGTCGGCGGGTCATCTGGTACATTAGGAAAGTCTGCTTTTAGGAAATTCAATCCTTAAACTGCTCCCTGCCCCAGCCGGGATTTGATTCTGGTGCCGACGTGTGTGACTGTGCAGACCAATCCTGGATCTGCAAACTCCGACACACAGTAGGCATGTCAAGTTCGGATTTGCTGGATGAACTCGGCTTTGGTTGTGCCCCCGTTGTCTACGCTCTTTGGCCAGGTTCCAAGCTTCTTGGAGATAAAAAGTTCCTTCTTTGCAGAGAGCTTGCCATTGTTTTCTGCCCGAGGGCCGAGGCATTGGTTTCAAGATATTTTGGTATGATGCTGCACATCTTCAGAGTTGTCCTTATATAATTTTTATATCTTTTCTTATGTCCCTCCAGGTTACGACGTGCTGCAGAGAGTTGGCCACACACAACCTGACGAGGAAGGCGGCGCTCAGGCATGCAGAACACGTGTCTGACCCATCTCAGCTGCTTTTACAGCCAGCATGGTTTCTATACCGGTTGACTTTGCCTGCTATAGAATTTGTTAATGAGGGACTTTATCCTCCCATGTGAGTCCTAGGATGCACTGTAAGCATCGAGTGTGAAGCGACTCAGGCTGTTTGATGTGACACTGGTCGGTAGTCCAGGATTCAGCACCGAATAAGAGGATGAAGAGGCAAACAGCCGTTTATACTGTTACATTCGTCTCGATCTTCAGATCAGTGTTTTCAAAGACTTCATCTGAGAAATCCAAAACAGTCAGAAACGAGGTTGATTCGTTCAAGTACTTCTGCATCAATAATATGTTAATCCGTAAGCACACTTCCAAGGTTGGTGAAATTCTCCACCAGTTTTACATTTTCGCCATTTATCTGAAATGCAGGAGGCTTTGCTAGGTTGTTTCTCTAAGGTATTATTTCGGTTTTACTGACATTTACTGGGATCCACATTGCATGGTATGTGTTGAAAACGATGCTAAGTCTCTGTTGTAGGATTTCTGGGGTATATGCAAGGACAGCACAGACATCAGCATATTATAGTTCTATAGAAATTAGCCATTGAAGTCTTTGATTGTGCTTGAAGACATCTGAGATTAAATTAGATACTGTCTAGAAGGAACTGGATTTCTGTTACACACACACACACACACACACACACACACACACACACACACAGGTAGTTTTCTTTTCTGTTACCATTAAGTTTCACTAAAGCCTAAATTCCCCGAAGAAATTCGTGAGTGAATAACAAACATTAGAGAATATCTTTATTCATTATCTTTTCTAAGTGATTAATGAGTAACATACTTCTTACAGAGGGCATGGCACTGGTGGAATATGAAAAGATGAATATGAATTAATAGTAAAAAAAAAAAAAAAAGTTAAAATATTGGCTATATCATCGACAGCGTTATTTTTTTTTTTTTTTTTTGTCTTTTATGAATGTGCCTGAGTCTATTAATGGGCTTTTGATGCTACACATTTTTTTTTTCATTTGTTGCGGAAGTTGAGAAATTCTTTACCAAAACTATAAATAGGCCAAATGTATATATACTGTACTCTGTTTCTTTCACGCTAATTTTTACCTGTTTCGCATTGTGCAAGGCTTAGGGTACAAGAACTATTGGTGCTTACTTACATAGAAACAACTTTCATTTCGATATTTTTTATTGTAGCGTACTGGTCCCACAAAATTGAGATATTCAACAATCAAATTAAATAGGATGCAGTTTGCAGAGGTTTTGTTTCTTCGATATTTTAATATTTAGACCTATCTTGTTTACTTCTTTCATGTGCTCAGGCTAGTTATTATTTTCTGATACTGTATATTAAACACATTTAAATTTACTCGCATCAGCAGACAATCAGCGAGATAGACTGTGTAGGGTAAGTTACTTAGAAAAATTGATTTACTTAGCTTCTTTTGAGGTGGACTGGATAAGTCCAGATAAGACCATTTGTTTCTCTACCATTTGATTCCCAGTACTTTGCTTACTATTGATGAGAAAAATACAGGAAAAGACTAAACTACAGTATACTTTTGAGAGAGAGAGAGAGAGAGAGAGAGAGAGAGAGAGAGAGACAGAACCTAATTATTTTTAGTTAGATTAGGTTGTTTGGCGACACGATCCTTAAAACTCAGTAACTCTCCCTGTTAGTAATATTATCTCAAATGCATAGTTGTCTGTCATGATGGTCGCTTCTTATCGTGCGACCTAATTAGGATCTCCATGACGCATTTAATTGTCTGCACACATCTTTGCAGTCAGTCTGATGTACTCATTATCTTTCGTTTTCTTTCTTGTTCCGGTACTGCATTTTTCATTTGATCGGATATTTATGTACATGGCCACATGGTGTCTTATCCCACCTCATGAACAACAAATATCAGTAACTAAATAACTCTGTGCAGCTCTGGTAGACGAAACAAGGAAGAATATGGCGGAACATTAAACTAGGTAATTATCCAAGGTAAACACAGTCGTTACGAAGACATTAATTCAAAAGTTCATAACTTATTACCTTCTAACACTAGCAACCTTCCTTCACTATTACCTATAATATATACGGTCAGGTAGATGTGCAGTTTCATCCTGTGCATCCAGTGAAAACAAAGAAACTGCATACTCAGTCCTGCGATATATATGTATAATTTCTTGAAAACCATGTGCTCACATTAACCTATTTTTTGATCGCTTTTATTTCTGAGAGGTGGGACTGACCCCTCCAAGAATCACTGGGGGCTCACGCTCTCCAAATATTGCATTACGGATGAGAGGCCATTGTATAGCACATGTACTAAGATATCAGAGCCATAATTGCTTACTTTCAGCATCTGAGAAATTTTCATTTGATATGGGGGCTGATCACACCCACCCTTAAAAATCATGACTGAAAAATTGTATACAGTGAAAGACCTTCCCAGCTGAGAGAAGAGATAGTCTCTGAAGATTAAATGAGATCAACCAAATAACCTAGGAGTTAAAGCACACACACACACACACACACACACACACACACTGGGTAAATCTCGTCCATCGGTATAGGGCCAGTTGCCAAGAATGATATCATCCTGCCAGGATTGATAAAACACCCCACATGTGAACTGCCGAATCACAGATGATAATTAAAACAAGTTCCATACACCACGTGCACTTCTAATAGCCTATACCCGATACCTCATCCTAATGACTAACACCAAATATTAATTTCTGCAGAGCAAGTAATACCATGATGAAATGCACACACCTACCTTCAGTTACAGATGTCACACTATGTCAGTTCTCCCTCCCCGCGTCGTCTTGGAAATGGCCAGCTCACCCTTCCTGAGGCCATCACCATAATGGATTTAATCACACACTGCACGCACAGCTTAGGATACTTGCAGATTGCTTTTTGTAACTCTCATTTCCTACAAAACTTTCAAATTATATGATGATGACAGTACTTTTTCAACTTTCCTTTCTGCCAGATCGCAGAACCATTGCCATCTACCTTTACTTTCTCTACATATTTTATATATACATTTCCAGATAGTATCCATGTGCGTGCTGACAGGATACAAACCACAATTTTGCTATCATCGTATAACCACGATAAACACTCACTTGTTCTCAATATATAAATTTGTTATCTGATCACAAAAACACAAATGATTTACTAAATAAGTTAAAATGCACGGTGTCAGACTTTGTGATATGAAATGGCGAGTCAGTTTCAGGGCTTCTAGCTTGGTAGCAATCATCCTGTGTGTGTGTGTGTGCGTGTGTGTGTGTGTGTTAACTTACATTTTCTCAAACATTTGTTTTCTCTTCCGTAACACTATCACAGTTGCACAGTATAGTCTCGAAACACTACAGTATCTCATAAATGCACAATACAGTGTTAAAGCACAGCGAAAGTTAATACTGGGTATCACACATACTTGGAACTTCGTCAGGAACGAAGTGTTTAAAAAAAAAAAAAAAAAAAAAAAAAAAAGCTTCTGTTGTCCAATGAAAACAGTGCATTTCAAACGACACCTCTTTTTCACTGGTCTTATCTTTGGGCTTTTTCGTTGACGTTGATCTCACTGACCTTTCCTCTTCCTCCATGTTTCGTGTTTTATTTATTTATTTATTTATTTATTTTCGTTTTTAATTTTCAGTTAAATTAGCGATGGGTGGAGCAGTTTAATTATAGAAAAGGTAGAAATTGAGAAGGGTTACTTTCGATTTTCTTAACCCTTGATTCACTTACTATTACTAATATTATGATTTTCATCACAATCGTACCAAGGGAAAAGAAGGAGGGTGCCCAAGGGCCCTGTCACTGTAACAGAATAAAGAGAACAAGGTGGTCATTTAGTCAGTTATGTTTATATTTATTCATTAAGGCGTCAGTGATGTTCTGAGCCAGCTTACTTTATTTTACCGTTTAATACTAGTTACATTTTTATACATATAGATAATATTATAATGCTTTCCAAAGTAGCTGTATCTCAAGAATAATGACAACGAAAATTTGTCACCACATAATCAAATCCTGACTGCGCCTATGACATTCATTACCCCTATCCCACCCCACTGCATGCCAGTCTGACTTCGTTTCTCCTTGTATCATTGTTTTACCGTGCTGGCAATAGTTATTTTACTTTGTATTTGGTAATTTATTTTTACTCACCATAGGCCATTCTCTTCATTCCAGCTTGTCCTTACAGCGACATCGTTCCTCTAGTACCGTGCTGAAACTTATACTGAACGATGAATAAAATGAATAGATATTTAATAGACTTCCGTACTTAAAATAATAGCACCTAACTACAGTTCTTTCACCTTAACTTGGCTCAGATTTTCGCCTTTTTGCTGCTCATTTCTCTTTGCTCAGTCGTAGAAAAAGACAATGGTACAGTACGGCATTACATCCTTGCCATAGGACTGCCGGGTGACTAGCATCATATTCTAATGTTAATTAATCTGTTGTTACAGCTCACCATTGAAGCTGGAAAGATGGCGATTTTTAGCCAATCCAGGGTAAAAAATGTGTAGTGACGAGTGTTGATAATCACTCAGAAATATTAATAAAAAAAGACTATTCCTTCTTACTGCAGAGTACTGAGCGATAAAAGAATATATATATATATTCTTTTTATTGCAGAGACATACAACTTATAAGAAACGAAAGGATAATTTATATTCTATTTCGCTTTAATGATGCAACATGAAGGCTAATTCCTTCCCAGTGGAAAATTCTTGGTCTCCTTTTTAATATACAGTGATTTCTTCCTGCCGGCAATGTGTTCATATTAAAACTTAATTTGTATGTTTCCATAATTCTTTTTTTTTTCTACTTACTGTAGGTTTTCTAAGTCAGAAATCATGGTTACGGTTAAATTTGTACTTGGTAAATCACCTGGGTCGAGAGTCACAAACTTAGTCCTTTCGAATGGCGTACTTTTTTTTTTTTTTTTTTGTCCATATCATGGAGCTTTTATCAGTACATAAAAATCCGTAACCCCTTTTCAGCTTACCTATTGGTCATGAGTAGTCAGACTGGAGGTTAATTTGCCTAGCAACCGAGAGGACTCATGCCCTACCTCATAACTAGGGCTCAACCAATTCCAAGTGGCTACACCTTAGTATTTTGTGTGTATGAATGGCCATATTTTTTTAGATTAAAATAAACCGATTATACAGTACGTCCAGACGAATGATTCAGCAGTGGAGAGACATTCCCGGCTCCAGGTGATAAAGGCAGCCTTCGTGAGCCCCTTCACCATACTGTTCCCGTTAGCCTGATTCTCTTGTGCCCCGCCCCCTTGGCCCCGCCCACTCACCCTTCGGCCCGAGTAGGAGTTCTGAGCCTGTCTTGCCTGACCAGTGTTGGGTAAACATGTCAGGTGCTCTCGCAAATCGAAGCAACAAAACTTTTATTTAACCCCTTAACTGCAATGATATCTTTTCCATTTAACTAAGAAAAGTTTTGTAGTAAAGGATGTTGGAAAAAAAAGTATCAAGGAACGTCATTGACCTGAAAGGTTTGTTAAAGTAACGAAGGTTCCCTCTATGAAAATAAAAAGTACACATTCTACAAAGAACTTAGTGTTTTGACTTTTTTGCTTATATTTGGTACACACACACACACACACACACACACACACACACACACACACACACACACACACACACAACCTTTTTTCCCTCCATAAGATTTCATTGACTTCACGTGTATAGAACGAAATTTCTCGTACATAACTGTTGGTATAAATAATTATTAGCCTACATGCCTTTAAACTTTTGTTAGGGAGACAACACCCACGTACTCTCTCTCGTTATAAATATTGAGGAAAAGCAAACTTGGCCGTTAATCAAGTGATCTATATTTATTTTCAAACATCATGACTTATCTCCTATTACTATTGCTCATTCAGGCTTCATCCTCTTCGGATTCTGTCACTTAAGCTAATGACATATTGTTCTACCGAGTCTTTTCTTCTCTATTCGTCCTCCACCATCCTGGTGTCCATCATGCACTTTCTCCAATCGTCCTTACTCACACTATCCATTGCCAGACACATTTCGTTTTCCTGCTACATCCGATCCCTCTGATATTAAGGAAATTGACGAAGGAAATAAATAAGGAAATTTACAGTATGGTTATTATACCGTGGTAACTTACCAGATATGACAGATAGATGACTTAATATGTTTAATAGTAATAGCGGCACAGCTGCGATGTGTCATTGCCAAGCTCCGAACTTTCTTGGTGGCAAAACTCAGCCGCAGTCGCGGGAGGAGCCAGGTTGGCACTGATTTTGATTCAGTTAGAAAATTTTAGTGCATCCTTTGTCATACAGAAACGAATTCAAAGTAAAAGTAAATAATACGATACTATTTCGTGGTAAGGCTCATTATTCTATCACTAAGAAGAATAATTATCTCAGCCAATCAGCAACGAGTAGAGCTGGAAGAGGGCGGGGCATCAGAAGGGGGTGGGGCACAAGAGAATCAGGTTAACGCGAACAGTATAGTTACTAGTAGATAGCATTCCTCAGATACAAAACAGTTCGGCAGGTGGGAGAAAGGTTAATATAAGAAAAACGTCATCGGACTGAAGAGACTAAGATCCACTTTCTATCAAACGTACGATTTCCTTTTTAGGAATAACGAGAGTCATGCCAGGTTCTTCAGTCTCCATTCCTTGTTCTTCCTGGGAATTATGCATAATAAGAGTAAGTACCTCATGATCATGTTCCTTCCGTAACCAAGACTTCTTCCTCTTCTTCTTGTGTTGGTAGAACAAGAGACATGTTAAGTTTCTGCTCTCTCATTTCCCCGTCCCTTCTTGTATGAAAAAAAAAAAAATCATTTTTTTTTTCTCAATTAAGATTTCTTGTTATTGTAAGAATAAGAGACATGGAAGAATCAGCACTCCCTTCTCATTGTCTTTCTTGCAAAAGCCAACCACAGTTACGAGAGGCAGTTTATCTTAAGTCTGTTTGTTTATCAAAATTTACAAACTTATGATCAACTCCATCACAACTATGATTTGTAAGGAGAGTGTAGAAGTTTCCCATGTCTCTTATTCTTGAAAAAAAAAAAATCAATTCCTTCAGTCCTAAGATGTATTTGTAAGTGCGTGAACATTTCATGAAACGGCCTGGTCAGTTAGGCACGCCTCAAGGATTTATACTCTCAAAATCCTTCACTCTAGCGAAGCTTGTAATGGTGGCTCACTTAAGCTCCCTTTAGAACTTTCATAAACAAGGTGTTTCACTTTAGTTTAGCCTCATATGTTGCTTCACTCTAGCGTCCTATGGAATTTATACGCAAGATAGTTTACACTATCGATGCCCCAAATGGTGCTTTACTTTAGCAAAGCCCCCTGTGGCTCCCCACCTACCTAGAACTTCTAAACTTATTCATTATGTTCTTGATACCACCTGGCTTGTTAATACTGCTAAAAGAACTTTTTCCAGCTGGATTAGGTTAGTTATAGACAGGGCCGGCATTAGGACCTGCGGATTTAGTTGGGAACATTTTTGGTGGGCCCCCAGGTTCACAGCCAAGGTCTGTAGAATCATAGAGATATAAATTAAGTCTATTATAGATTTTATATCTCAATGGTAGAATCTGGCCTGCATCGAGAAGTGTGGCGTTTGTAGCTTGGAGGTTCCGTGTGGTCGAAGTAAACAAATTCTCGCACTTTCAAGCAAGACACCGCGGCCCTAGGTCCCAATCGTTTCTTAGGAAATGCCCTGTCCAAACCATCCCATTGTCCGAACCATCACCGCTCTCCCCTACCCTGGCTTCCTAGCTCGGGGCCCCCTTAGGCGCGGGGCCCAACTGGGAACAATTGATCCAACTGGCTTAAAGTCGGCCCTGGTTATAGATCCCGTTAATCTCAGCAATCAGAGAAACCTGTCCAATGTGAGATTCAATAGGCCAAAAGTAATAAGAATGTTCAGTCTATAATTTCATCCTTTTTTGCCCCATCAAGAGCTGGCTTACTCACTGCCGACATGTAAGGCAAGGGTGACCAGCGTTGCTCGTCCCTGAGTGGCATAATATTTATTAATAAACCCCAGATGCCCTTTGGATATACTCTTACGTACAAATCCTAGCCAGCTGAAGCACCTTGACCCACTAAACCACCAGATACACATTCAGATATTCATTAATCCATATAACCACATGACATATGTGCACATATTTTGTTTTTGCTAACTTCGGACGAAATTGTTCAGTCTGGGGGACATTTTCTTAACTGGAGATGTTAGATACAGCATCCATTAACCTTTCATCTACTAGGCAGCTATCGTAGCCTGAATGAAAAACTGGTAGTAGCAAATATATACAACTGAAAGGCGTCAAATATATACAACTGAAAGGAGGTAAATGATGATCTAGGAAGAAAAATGAATGCACACTTCTCTGAAAATAGGAAGTTATTCTGGAAAGAGGTGCGGAAAACAGAGATGAAAGCAGAAAGAAATGTGATGGTGTGAAGGATGTAGTTGGTAGATTATTAACCCATGGGGATGAAGTAAGGACCAGATGGAAAGAATATTTTGAAAGCCTGATGAATGGGAACAGAGAGAGCAGAGCGGCTGTAAACATGACTGGTTTTGGGAGTTTGCAGAGAAGAAATGCAGTGCCAGGAGACGTGACACTCGCACAGTTGAAGAGTGCTGTGAAGCGGCTGAAAAATGGGAAAGTAGCTGGGGTTGATGAGGTGTATTTAGAGATGATTAAGAATAGTGGAGAGAGTGGAATGAAGTGCTTGTTGGAGATATGTAAGAAGGCATGGATGAGTGAAACTGTGCCAGCAGAGTGGAAAAAGGCTGTGATTGTACCCCTGTACAAAAATACAGGTGAGCAAAGTGAGTGCAAGAATTATCGTGACTTAAGTTTATTGAGTGTGGTAGGGAAGGTATATGGAAAAACTATCATACAGAAAGTAAGAGAGATATCAGAAGTCTTCGTGAGTGATGAACAGGGTGGCTTTAGGAGTGGCAGAGGATATGTGGATCAAGTATTTGCAGTGAGACAGATAGCAGAGAAGGCTTGTGAGAAGGACCATAAGGTGTTTATGGCATTCATGGCTCTGGAAAACGCAAACGACAAAGTGGACAGAGAAGGATTGTGGAAAGTTTTGCTCATGTACGGTGTAGATGGTAAGCTGCTAGGTGCTGTCAAGAGTTTTTATGATGGTAGTGAAGCATGTGTCAGGGTTAATGGGCATCTATGTGAATGATTCACGATCGGTGTGGGCGTGCGACAAGGTTGTGTGATGTCCCCATGGTTGTGGTTGTTCAATATATACTTATATGGATGAGGTGATGAGAGAAATAAAAACACGAGTAATGGAGAGAGGGATGGCGTTGGTAATGAATGATGATGGATGGAATATCTTATATTCGTGGTATGCGGATGATGCTGTACTCCTTGCAAATACCGGACAAGAACTTGATAGGCTATTGCAGTTTTGCTGATGTCTGTGAGCATCGTGCCTTGAGAGTAAATGTAGAAAAGAGTAAAGTGATGGTTACTGAGAGAGAAGGTGACTCCCATTGTGATGTTACAATGAACGGAGAGAGACTGGAATTGGTGAGAGTTCAAATACCTGGGTACAGTGATAGAAAAGAGAGGAAAATGTACAAAAGAAGTGGAAAGTAGAGTGACACAAGGGCGAAAAGTAGCTGGTGTAATGAAAGCCTTGATAAGAAACAGATGCTTGAGTGTTGCAGCTGCACGCGGTTTACATGAAGGAGTGTTAGTGCCAGCTTTAACATATGGATGTAAGACTATGGTGTGGCATGAAAATGAAAAGTCAAGAGTAAGAGCGGTGGAGATGGGACAGCTGAGGAATGTATGTGGAGTACAGAGGGTGGATAGGATACGAAATAATGTGATTCGTGAAAGATGTGGAGTGAGGAAGTCGGTGGACATCAGAATCGACGAGAGTGTACTGAGATGGTATGGTCAAGTGGAGAGAATGGATAACAATAGAGTGGTGGAAAACGTATATCTGAGCGAATTTGAGGAAGAGGGGAGGCAAGGTAGGCCAAGGAGAAGGCGGAAGGATATCGTGGATGAGTGTGTGAGGAAGAGAGGTTTGGAAGTCGGTGAGGCTAGGGAACTGACACGAGATCGAGCTGGTTGGATGAATGTTGTGAGAAGTGCATGATCAGGGACTTGGCACTCTTTTTAACGTGGCAGCATCCTGATTGACTCTTTCGGATAAGCTTATGTGAAGCTACAAAACGTGGTGAATGTTTTTGGCGTATCCGATAGAGCCAGGATTCCTGGGGGTTGAATGATGAATCAATGGAAGTGTGGCCTATTGGATTGGGCAAATTTGGACTATCTGGACATTGCTACTCCTCACCCTGCCCTAGGGTGGGAATGGAGGTCCAGATGATCATGAAGATGAAAGGCGTCATTATAATGAAGTGGTTAAACAGGGAGTAGAGGGGGTTTCAAGAAGACTAAAACACTCCCGGATACGCCATTGACAAAATTAGGAAATTACTTAACATACTTAGGATCCTTTGACTCGCTCTCAGTTGAATGACATCGTTTAGAGACAGCAGGAAAGAATGCTAAAGTTGTCCAGAACTTGAGAGGGTTTATGGCGTCAGTACTAACACTCAGGTTTCTATGGCTTATTTTAAGATGAATGATATCACTTTACGTTAGCACGAATACAAAGCTAGAGTTGTCCCGAACATAAGAGTGTTAATTAAATATGACGATTAGAATGAGAGGGAACAAGCTCATATAAGAGTAATACTGGCCTCACCCAAACTGAATATATTCATCTGGAGGCAGCATGAATAAAAAAAATGCCATGGAATTAAAGGGCATAAGGGTCAGTGCTTTGCTAGTTGGCTTGGCTTGTGCGTGTGTGTGTGTGTGTGTGTGTGTGTGTGTGTGTGTGTGTGTGTGTGTGTGTGTGTGTGTGTGTGTGTGTGTTCTTCTCTGGACTGCCCTTATGATAAATTTTTATGTATATGTAACCTGTACATCTAGAGTTTTTAACTTGTGTCTGTCTCTATTTTTGCCTGTTCCTGTTTGTCTGGCTGGCTTTTTGTCCATTTGTCTGCTAAATCCATCTTCCTCTTCCGGTCCCTGTCTCTTTTTGCTTTGTTTTCTGCCTCTTGTTTCTTCTTTGTCTGTTTGTCCGTATGTTTGTCCGTCCGTCCGTCTGTCCGTTCCTACACTCTGTCCAACTTTGTCAGTCCTTCTTTCTTTCTGTCTACCTGTCTACCTATGTGTATGTGTGTATATCACATTTGTTCGTTTGTCTCTTCCTGTTTTTTTGTGTCTCCCCTTCCGATTGCTGTCTTCCCCTTCCAATATGTCTGTCTACTTACCTGTTGGTCAACTTTACTTGCCTATGTGTCTTTCTGTCTGTATCTTCCTGTAGGTCTGACTGCCTCTTCCTCTCCCTGCCAATCTCCTGTTTCTAATCGTCTGTTAACTAAGTGCTGGGATCCTGCAGAATGGTTCTTTTAACAGAAATTAAAGAGCAGAGAGCTAAAATCAGTATCCGATCATTTGGATAATTATACCAATACACATTGCTTTCAATGCTTTTAATCCGGTGATGCCTTTTATTACTTACTCTTGGTACATCCAAGGAATTTTATTAATTCTGGAAGAACCTCCTTAACGGAGGCTATTCTTGACCCATCTAGTTCGAGACTGCTATCCTTAGTCGAGGAAAATTGCTTAGAAATAACTATCTATCTATCTATCTATAGCCCGACGCCCTAATCCCGCAAAGGGTGGCCGCAGACAAAACGCCTCCAAGTCACTCTGTCACCCACCATTTGACTCCCCTCCCCCCAACTCACCCCCCCCTCCCTCATATACCTCTCAACTCCATCCCTCCACCTCATCCTCGGTCTACCCCTCCCTCTCCCTCCCTCCACCTCACCTACATACACCCTCTTAGTCAGTCTTTCATTCTCCATCCTCTCCACATGTCCAAACCACCTCAGTGTATTTCTCCTAATCTTTTCAACCACATCCACATCTACCCCACAACGTTCCTTCACTTCTTCATTCGTCAACCTGTCCCTCCATGTCACTCCACATGCTCCTCTCAAGTAACTCATTTCCACTGCTCTCACTCTTGACTTGTTCCCCTCTTGCAAGGTCCACGCCTCGCTTCCATACGTCAGGGTAGGGATCACAATACCATCATGCAGTGACTTCTTAACTTCCATACTCACCTCCCTATTTCTCATCACTGCTTTCAGTGTGCCAACAACCTTCCTTCCCTGCTGTACCCTTTCACGTACTTCATCCCCCAAAGTTCCATCCTTACTCATCACACTACCCAAGTACTTGAATGCACTAACATTCTCCATATCCTCACCATCCAACCTCACTGCACACTCTGTGACTTCATTCCTCTCAAACACCATAACTTTACTTTTGTTTACATTAACTTTCAGCTTCCTCCTCCTACACACTGTCCCAAATTCATTCACCAAACCTTGCAACTCCCATTCATCTTCACTCAACAATACTGTATCATCAGCAAACAGCAACACCGGAAGCTTCCAAATCTCACCCTCATTCATTAGGGCCACCCCGACATCCACTGCCCTACCTTGTACCTCCTTTACGACCCCATCCATATATATATTAAACAGCCATGGAGACATTACACACCCCTGTTTCAGTCCCACATTGAGATCAAAGAACTCACTCAGCTCTCCATCCACTCGCACCGTAGCCCTAGCTCCCTCGTACATACTCTTCACAGCACTCAACAATTTCCCCTCCACTCCATATATTCTTAATACCTTCCACATACCTTTCCTATCTATTCTGTCATAAGCTTTCTCCAAGTCCATGAAGGCAGCGTACACTTTCCTTCCCTTCTCTAGATACTTCTCCACTAAACATCTTAGAACAAATATCTGATCTACACACCCTTTTCCCTTCCTAAATCCCCCTTGTTCTTCTCCAACTAGCTCCTCTGTCATATGCCTAACCCTATCAATGAGTATTCTACCATATATTTTACCAGTCACACTAAGAAGGCAAATACCCCTATGGTTACCACATACTTCTCTCTCCCCTTTTCCTTTGTACAGAGGAACAATTATACCTGATTTCCAGTCCTCTGGAACCCTTCCCTCTTCCCAAGCCAATCTACACAACTTCCATATCCACTCCACAACAATCTCACCCCCATATCTAAGCATTTCACCACACACTCCATCAATTCCTGGGGCCTTTCCCAGCTTAATCTTCTTCATCGCTTCCACTACTTCCGACCTACTGATCTCTTCCTCCCTCCTCTCATCTCTTCTTCTCCCAGCCATTCCCCAACCACTTATACTCACACTGCTCTCACTCTCTACCTTCAACAAATCCTCAAAGTGCTCCTTCCATCTCCTCAATTTCTCTCTCTTCTCCACCAACAATCTATTATTCCTATCTTTCACTCCCCTACTATTTCCCCTTTCACACTGCCTTACTTTCTTTACCTCCTTCCAAAACAATTTCTTACTCTCCCTCCATTTCACACTCAGATTCCTCCCAAACTCTTCATCCACTTTCTTCTTACTCTCCTTCACCAGTCTCTTAACCTCCCTTCTCCTGCTCACATATACCTCTCTCTTCTCTCTCTCATCTTCTCCCCTACCTCTACTCGCCAACCATTCACCATATGCCTTCTTCTTTTGTTCCACAGCTCGTTTCACCTCATCATTCCACCATGCTGTCCCTTGCACACCCTTGCATCTCCTCCTCACTCCACAAACCACCTCACACGCTGCGCTTATCTCTTCCGTGAATATCTTACATACGTCTTCCACCCCTTCCATCTGCTCTAGCTCATACCTTTCCAATCTTTCTTCCATTATTAAATTATAAAATCTATCTTAAGACTGAATTGAATCAAATTCTAACATTCGTAACTGCACTTCTGCGGCACTTTTCTGTATGGTATCACGCATCTTACCACAAGGAAATGTTTTTACTCTCTCTCTCTCTCTCTCTCTCTTTCTCTTCTTGCTTGTCTGTCCCAGTGTTGTTCTCCATTAGACGTCTTTCTCTGCTTTTCTGTCTGTTTCCCGGTCCCTGCCTGTCTGTCTGTTTTCCTCTTTTTCCCTTTGTCTGTCAGTCTGTCCCTTCCTGTTATTGCTACCCATTTTGTCTGCATCTCATTGTCTGTCTGCCTTCCTGCTCCTGTGTATGTGTTCCTACATCGTTTTGTCTGGCTTTTGTGCTTGTCCGCCTATTCATATCTGTTTGACTTTCTGATCTCCATTCTTTTATGCATGTCTCTTTCTGTACTTCTCCTTGTATGTGTCTGTCTCTTCCTTTGTCATTGTGACTGATTCTTCTTTTTCCTATGCTTCTGTCTGCCTGTTTGTCTAACTCTGTCTGTTTTCATCCTCCTCTGTCTCTCTGTCTGCCTGTCTTTCTCAGTTTATTTTCCATCGACTTTTTCCTTCTCCCTTATCCCCAGGGTATTTCATAGCTTACAGTCATTTGTATATTGTCTACACTTGTCTATACTATTCTTCACTTTGTTTGCCTATTTTGTCGCCTTTTTATCACATTGCTACCAGCTGATTTGCATCCTTCTCTCCTCATGTTCGGGCAGTTTTTCTTAAACTTTCATGTGTATATTTTTGTGTGCAACTTCAATGCCAAGCTTCTCCCCCCCCCTCTCTCTCTCTCTCATATTGTCCCCATTAACAGCACGCAGTGAGTAAAATGGTGTCTTTCTGAACATCAGTGTATTTCATTATTTACAATACTCAGTTTTTGTCGTCTACAGTTCTCCATTTTATCGTCTGCAGTTCTTTTTGATATTCACGTTTATTGCCTACTGTTTTGCTTTTGTACATGTTTTGCTCAGAGTCTTCTCCATTTCTCTTCTTATTAATTGTCTTGTTTTAAGTTTCGTGCTTGCCAAATCATGGGTCTTCCGTACCTGTATACGTGCACAGTACTTTTGCTCTCTCTCTCTCTCTCTCTCTCTCTCTCTCTTATTCCTCATTAACGACACAGAAAGAATACGTAGTAGTTATGTTTTTTTCTTGTCAAATAGGTAGTTTATCGTCTGTAATATTTATTTTTATTACGTTCAAGCTTGGGAAGCAAGAACAAGTATAGTGTTTTCATCGGAGCGTGCACGCATGTGTACATGTGTCTGTGTGTGTGTGTGTGTGTGTGTGTGTGTGTGTGTGTGTGTGTGTGTGTGTGAAAATAAATAACCTTTCTTATCCATTATGGGGGAAAAGAGACTATTTTGCTCATAAGGTTATCAGTAAATGTAATTCATAATATTGAAAACTGGACCCTTAATGTTGTTGAATTTTTCGTCGAAATTTCTCCCTAAAATAACCTGCAGAAGTTTCTAAACAAATCTCTCGAGACGCTGTGTACATTTGAGGGTGCAAAGTTAAGAAAGTACAGGCTGGAGGCTGGAGGCTCAGAGAGACATTTACCAATACTATGTAGAAAGACAATATAATCCATGTATCTTTGACGTTTTTGGATACGGCCATAATTAAGTTCATAGGTGTGTATGAATGAGCCTGCGTGTAGGCCAATGCATGTAAGAATGTCATGCATATCACCGCAAGCTGGATTACCTGTGTAGTGTCTTAATCTGGATGTACAGATTGGTCCATATGAAACACTCCTTCCACTCGGTTAGGCAATTTCTCGTGTGTTGTTGAGACGACTCAGTCAGTTTTATCAGTGAGTACTGTGCATCGTTTATTCATTTCCTGCTCCCACATCCACATTCACACCCACATCAGCAGACTAAGCCGTCCCAGTAACACACAAGATATTGACAGATGAGTTTCTAGTGTAGAGGTATTTACAGACCATCCCGTAATTATATGCTGCTGTGTTTGATTGGTCAGCATGGCTGACTGAGAAGTCGCCAGCCCGTTAACGTCAGGGTTCGAATCCTTGTGCTGGCAGTTGGCGTCACTTCCTGGGGTCACTAACTGGCGTCACTTGACTCAGGTGTCTATCCACCCTTTATGGGCTGGTAGGTAATATGAATATCTTGGATATCACGAAGGGGAGGTAACTGCAGTAATCTGGATGAAGCAGTGGCCTTGCATCCTAGATAATGGGTGAAAAACACTCCACATGTACAAAAGCCACAGTTGCGGAGTTGTGCACTGCGGCTAAGCGCCTCATGATGTCTGCCCGGTAAACCTGTAATTATATTTTTCTGTAACTCGTGGCAGGCGGGCTGAGGAGCAAGCATACCAAGAGATTTTGACTTGCTGCGTAACTTTACTTGGAATATGACTTAATATTCACTAGTGTCTGAATCATGAGAAACTGTGTTACATAATTTGTGTACTCAGCACTACGATAGACATTGCAGTCAGTTCATGCAGTCTGAAATGAACTGAGTCAGTAATGGCTCCCCTTTCCGGGATTAAATCGTCTGGATATAAATGCATCAGTAAAGAAATATTTGAGATACTAACGAAGTATAGCCTAATATGCAATCATACTAAGTTAATGGATTGTTTAGATGGGAAGTTGCATTATTTAATACAGTGAGGCAACCATACTCCATTTCACCAAGTTTGACACCATCAATGATGTCAACGCTTGTAGTGTTGATGTAAATCCTCTGCACTAGGTAAACCGCTATGTATTACCTTTAAAACCAATATATATATGCAATACAAAAAGGTACCAGTATATCCAGTACTGAGAACTGGTGTTGACATCTCTGATGGTGCCAGACTTGGTGAAATGGAGTATAGTATAACTCACAATCAAACAATGTATTCCAATCATGTTTCCAGTTAATGGCCGGGAGCTCCTTTAACTAAACTGAGGTGTGCTAAAAATACCAGCCCTGAAATGAGAGAAAAAATGAAAATAACTCTCTGTCTGTCTGTCTGTCTGTCTCTCTCTCTCTCTCTCTCTCTCTCTCTCTCTCTCTCTCTCTTTGTAGGTAAGGTTGAGGAAACGTGTAGCTGGAAGTAATGTCTATGATATTGAAATTTTCAAGGCTTCTTCCCTCCGTCCCTTCCCCTCTCTCCTATCTCGCTGTCTCCCTCTCCCTCTGACACTTCCCCCTGTCGTCCCTCTGCGTTTTCCTTTCATTCTTGCCTTCCTGGTACTGGAAGGGGTCGCCTCCATGTGATTGCACCGATTCAACCAGGCAGCTCCACTGACTGGTTATACAAACGTCTGTCAATTCCTTCTGTGTCTCACAAAAGGAGAAGGAGTACTTAAGCCTGCATTCCACTGGGTTCCTATTCTGATGAACCTGGTGATACTGATACTATTAATCCTCCCTCCCTCTCTGAAGTCTTCTCAGTCTCCTCGCTCTTCCATCTCCGAAAACTCCCTTTCCTGTCTTTCTCCCAACTTCTCCCTCTTTCTCTCTGGACCCCCTCCTCTTTCTCCCTCTCCCTGCCGTCTGCTCCCATCCCTCTCTTCCTTCCTCACTGATCTCCTCCAATGTCGTCGTGGCAGATAAGAGTTTGATACATCTTATAGTCGCAACACAAAGGCAAATTTTGTTTCCTCGTGTGTGTGTATGTATGTGTGTGTGTGTGCGTGCGTGTGTGTGTGTGTGTGTGTGTGTGTGTGTGTGTGTGTGTGTGTGTGTGTGTGTGTGTGTGTGTGTGTGTGTGTGTGTGTGTGTGTTATCTACCACGTCCAAGCTATTGGTCAACCGCCAGAGAAATTAATACGTAGACTAATTTAGACCCCTGGATGAATGTAGGGGTGTATTTCTTTGTTTCTGGGCTCTTGCATACCCAACGGAGCAAGTGCACAGTTTTTTTCCTTCATACGTAGGCATTTCTTACCTGACACCTTAATCAAACTGAACAATCTATACACTGTCCATTGCAACTTGCGGAAAATTTCCATCTCTTCTTTAATGCTCAGATGCAACGAGAGATCAACACGAGAGGATGATGATAGTCACAAAGAACTGTACGGGAAGGATATACACCTGCAAAACCTTCTTGCCCTGTCATTCATGTGTAAGAAGAGATCAACGGTACTATGATGTTACTCATGCAGAAACTCTCTGCTACTGGAACGGTTTATTTCGTTTGGGCTCCTGAGTGTGTATCTGAACAAAACAACACTTAAATCTAATCACTTCTGTCCATTCTGATGAACCCAGAATTACTAGGTACGCCAAAAGACAGGGAGTAACACAGCTCAAGGCCAATCCCTCACGCTACACTCATGCATGGAACATTCGGTGGGGGCGGGTCACTTCTCTTGTGATAGAAGGGGGTGTTCCTCGGCCCAGCAGATTACCCTTCAGGACCCTTAAAGCACAAGTTAACGTGCACAGTGCAGCTGCTTCTTCATGTCAGGGGTGTACAAGTCGGCACGTACAAGACATACAGGTCAGAGGGTAACTTATCGAGAATTGAGCAAAAACGGCCACATGTCTCATTCAGCAGCACCATACACCAACTCAGAAGAATTATTATACCTACACTTGGAAAGTGTATTTTTTGAAGATGTAGAACCTCTTCTCTCCCCTCTCTCTTCATCCCTTCTCCCCCTCTCTTTTCTTACACCTTATCCCTCTGCTTCCCTCCCTACCTCCCTTCTCTGTCTGTCTGTCTGTCTGTTTATCTGTCTCTGTCTCTGTCTGTCTGTCTGTCTGTCTGTCTGTCTATCTGTCTGTCTGTCTGTCTGTCTCTGTCTGTCTCTCTCTCTCTGTCCATCTCGCTATATAATTTATACACACATATGCTCCGTCTGTATTCATATCAGAAGAATCTAAGTCCAACATTCCTACTGTGCCATTTCCCTCCCCCCTCTCAAAAATAAAAAAAATACAATAATCTTCAACATGTAGGTAAACTTCTTCCAACTGAACAATGCACATCAGTGTGAAATTAAGCTACATGAATTTACTTAGTTATTCCAGAAATATATATCTCGTATTTACTGTTAGCCAGATTGAATATGGAAAGTAATGACAGGTAACGTACTAATTGCATGAGGGGTACGCAGTGATTGTGTCATTAAGGGTAGTCAGTTAGGCAAATCAGATGTATGTGATCTGACAACAGTTAAACACCAAAGCAAGATATTCTTGTTTTCTCAAAGGAAAACTAGACTAATGTCTCATCTTTACACTTATGAAAAACTATGAATTATTGAGCCTGTTGGATCAGTGGATTAACCCCTTCATAAAGGTAAACTTTCTATTTCTTTCTTACCATATTATCCAGACGATATTATTCAAAGTACGAAAATCTTTTTGGACTGGAGAGGTACGATATTATCATTATCATCACAAACATTATTATCAACACACACACACACACACACACACACACACACACACACACACAATGGGAAGGTAGAATGGGATATGATGGCTTTTGATAAATAAAAGAACAACACAAAACATATGAAATTGCTTTTAAGTAAAGAAATAAAAGAAAAAGAGAAAAAAAAGAAACTCGTGTGTCCTCGCTGATCCAGCTTTTGGATAAAAAACGAGAGACTTGACAAAAATCTCTGATGAACTTAAACTTGGGAGTGCTCAGAGAGGAAGGGAAAGGATTTTATTAAAACATCACACGGAGAGATAAAAAGAGAGCGCCCCAGATAAGAGGGCAAAGTAAAATAATCAACATAACAACTACGTTCACAAGCAAAAAAGGACATGGGCGGGTCACGTCCTTCGTGAAACAAATAATAGATGGATAACCATAGTTAATGAGTGGCAACCCAGAGATGGAGTGAGAAGAAGAGACAAACAGAAATCAATCTAAGAGACGAGATTCAGGGAGTTTCTATGATTGGATGGAACAACCAAATATGTTGTAGTTGAGAAAGATGGAAGGCGCCATCGTCCGGCACTGGGCTGCCATGGCGATGATGATGATGATGATGATGATGATGATGATGATGACTTTAAATTAACACAGAGGACAGGATAAACATCAGAGAAGATGGTTATAATATAACTAGTGCTTGCCAGCAAGAATTTGCAGGACTAACTAATACCCTTTCCATTACAGAATGTTTGAAAATACCATTATCTTTGTTTCCATGCCGTTATTGAGCCCATGAAGACCATTTCTGACCAGAAAGTCGAAAAATGATTTTTGCATACATTAGCGTGTCTTGACTTCCGACAATTCTGCGCCGTCATATCGCGTGTGATCGCAATATTTTTTTAGGGGAGAGGGGAGTATTATTATGACACTCCCTGGACTTACCACGACCTAAGGCAAAAAGGCTTAGATCGATATCTGCTACCGTTCTCGTGAAAGAAAAGAACAAACACACTGACAGACATTTTATTCTGTTGCAGTTTTCGACAATTTAACGTCTTCACGTCGCGCGCGATAACCATTTTTTTTCTCACATTTCCTGGTCTTACCTTGACCTAATACAAAAAGAATTAGGGTGATGTCTGTTACCGTTCTCGTAAAAGAAACGAGCAAATGCACAGACAGACACACACATACACAGCCTGACATTAGTACTTATATATCCAAGCGACTGGAGTTATTATAATCCTTGGTGACTGCAATTTACCTCTGAATAATATAAGGTAATACTGTAAGTTATATGAAAGCAATAAAGTTGTATCAACTTGTTATGGAGAGTGTGGTGACTGTCATTTACAGCTATATAGACAGATAGATAGATAGATAGATAGAGATAGAGATAGATAGATAGATATAGATAGATAGATAGACAGATAGATATAAGTATATATAGATATAGATAGATAGATAGACAGATAGATATAAGTATATATAGATATAAATAGACAAATAGATAGATACTGTAGAGAGAGAGAGTGTGAGAGAGAGATGTAAACAAGGATTAAAGACGGAATGTTACATAATGGCGCTGGTGTCATTAGTCTTTCTAGCCAATATAAGGAACCATATATGGAAGCATTAGAACAATAACAACATCAGAGTGCTGGCTATTATTTCCTGACAATTAATACAAACAAAAACATAGATACATAAAAGCGCAGGAGCTAATATGAAGAGAGGTGGCCATTTCCAGTCAGTATTAGGAAAGTCAGAGGGAACATTACAATAAAAGATACATAAGAGTTTTGTTACCGTTACTATTGATACTTTATACAAACAAGTACATAAAGTTATATGAGGCAGTGGCGTTAACACAGAGTGGAGACAGTAAATTCAAGCCATTATATAGAACAAAAATAAATGAAGCATTAAAGAATGGGAGATGCGTTAGAGCCCTTTGAATATTATTTCAAAACTGCAAAGCAAAACACTAGGTCGCATAAAGGAAAGTCGAGTTGTACTACTACTGCTGCTGCTACTACTGCTACTACTACTACTATTAGTAGTAGTGGTGGTAGTAGTTGCGGTTGTCGTAGTAGTCGTGGCGGTAGTGGTCCTGGTGACAATATGTTTCAGTCAATATGTGGAACCCCTTCACTACAAAACGCCTTATTTGAGCCGAATGTAATCGTAAGGTGGTGTCCTAAATAAAAGCAACATTAGATCGACAGTACTGAGAGAGAACAACGACCCCGCACCGGAAGTCTGGCCATGACCGTCGACCATGACCATTGATTGATCTGCACTAAACTAACACTACCTGTTGCCAGACCTTCACAGTTTTGATCCAGATTGGAGCAGGCATTCATAAGATAATCTGTTAACATATAAAGGTCCATAGTCACTTAAAAGACAACATCCTTTGAAAAGGTCCGAGGTTAAATTGTCAGACTTCTGTTAGAAATAAAAGGAACACGCGCAAATCCAAGAATTAAAGAGCGGAGACTACAGTTTCCAAGAGATTTAAGTAAGGAAAACCACCCATCCTCTTGGTTCGTGCGTAAACAAAGAGGCTCTCGCATTCCCACGCCAAGCGCTCCACAACTTTGTGCATAAATCCTGTGGGCGCAGGCGAGTGGGTGGGGGTCATGGTGAAGAGCTGAGGAGTAAAATAGAAGAACAAAGGAAGGAGGGAGAAGAGTTGTCAAGAGGAAGGGGAGGGAGATGTAATAAGACGAGAGGTGAAGAGGTGAATGAAATTTGGAGGAGGAGAAGGAGGAATGGGGAGGGGCGGGAAAGGAGGAAGGTGGAAACAGGATAGAGTCCACGGAAGGAAGAAGGAGGAGGAGGAAGTGTTGAGAGGGTAGGGAGGAGACTTATTAAGGCGAGGGATGGGTGGAGATGATGGGCATTGAAGCAGGAGGAGGGGGCTGTGGAAGAGTTGGGAGAAGAGGGATGGGGATGAAGCGGGGAGGAGGAGGAGGAGGAAGAGGAGAGAGTCGAGAGAAGGAAGAAGGGGAACGAAAAGAGATGGGAGGGAGATAAGTACTGATGAAGAAAAGGAAGGATAGGGAGAAGGTGGAGTGGAGGCAAAAACTTGGTGAGGGAAGAGATAGAGGAAGAGGGATCAGCAAGATAGGGGAGAAGGACTGGGAGAGTTAGGAAGTTAATCATTGAAGGGGAAACCTCCTTGTTCAGTAATATAAAAAGGAATCTGAGTCTTTTTAGGCCCCAGGCATTAAATGACAGCCCAAACTGTCTTTTTTCAATTTTAATTAAAGTTATAAGGGTACATCTGTAATAATATAAGAGTACATCTGTAAAATATAAGCCTTTGACTATGCTTTGTGAGTACTATCGCAAAAAACCACTGAGTCTCACGTAATGCTGGCCCTTTAAAAAAAAAATGCCTCTTAAAAAGTTACCTTGACATAAATTCTTATATAAAAAAAAATCCAGTACAATTTGTCTTAAACTCACAGAACCTAGAGCATGATGATAGGGCAGCATCATGGCAGCGACTGGAAGGCCTACCTCCCCCAGAAGATACGTGTCTACAAAAGACAAATGAGAATGACTTTCCAGCCTTATGTGTGACTCAGGGGATTTATGTGATAGTACACTTAAAGGATAGTCAAATGCGCCTATTTTTCAGAGGTACTCTTCTATGGTCAAAGAATTTCAGTATGGTCGGGATATCGTCGTCAGACACTAACCTCTTGGGGTCCATCACAACCTACGAAAATGAATGAATAAAAAAATAAATAAATTAATTAATTAATAAAAAGAGAAAATCTGTAAAATCAATAAATACTCTGGACTTTTGCAGTATGAGCCCACAATCTATGGGGAATTTATATTGCAATCATATGAACCACAATATGCACCACAACAAAAAATTCCACAAGAGCTGCAATGCAAAAGATCAATGAGTCCATTTTCTAAATACTGTACCTATAAAGAGCAATGTGGGGTGTCAGAAACCCCACACCACCTGTTGCCGCTACGCCAGACAGAGCAGGCAGCGTGCATCCTCCTCCCTGAAGGGACGTCAATGCACTGGCGTTTGCCCCACAAGCCCATCCATCATCACTGCAGCACAGGCGCATACACCTTAATACGGGCTAAATGACATAACTCTGGGGTTTCCTAGACCCCCCTTTCCCCTTCTAGGAGAGGAATGATGAATCATGGTAAGGAGTAAACGGGAAGAGGAGAAGAGATAGCGTTGGGGTAGTGAAGAAGAGAGACGGAGGAGGATGAATCACACTACGAAATGAGTTAAGATTAAGGGAGAAAGAGGAAAGGAGAATCTGGAAGGGGAGAGAGCAATGGGCCGTATTAATGAAAGGAGAGGAGTCGATGGGTAACGGGGACAGGGACTTGAGGGCAAGAGGAGTAAGAAATCAAAACTGGAGAAGAAAGAGTACAAAGGAATGCAAACATAAACAGAGCTACTGGTCATTTCGAGGCTATTTGTTGCAATATAAGTTATAACTAATGTAACTCTTCCATCAGGCAAAGACAAGGATAAGAAAGGGGGGGAGCTGGAGGAGAAATGATAAGACGATAGGATCTTCAGGAACGCAAGGAGGAGATATATTATGGTATGAATAGTAAAGGATGGTGGTAGTGGTAGCAGTAGTAATAGTAGTAGTAGTAATTCCAGGCTTATCTGAATGTGACCCCAGTTGACTGCAGGCTAAAGTTATCCTACTGTAGTTCACTATCCCCCACCACGTGAAGGTGTGAGTGATACTGATAACAGACATTTCTCAAAAAACATTAAACCTTCCTTTTTTTTATTTAAATGATTAATTTTTAATGCCAGCTATCAACATATGAATAAAGCAATTGTATTAAGGAAATGACCACTTCAAGGAGCGGACATAATCTTCATGTTATAATTGCCACCACTAGATGCTTATAGTTACATAAGAACATAAGAGGGGAGGATAACTGCAGTAAGCTAGTTGGCCCTCGCTAGGCAACTGGAAGAGGAGTGATCAGTCTACTAGAATAGGAGATGACAAGGAAGAATGTTCTTCCTCAAACACCAAACCCCCCACCCATAACTGGCAAGAAAAGTCAGAAGGAACACCATGCAGTATAGGAAAACTGGTGTGGACATTTTACAGAAAAGTGGGAAAGGAGAGATGATACTGTCACTGTGAACCTTGATTGGTGAATTTGCTTGTAAGAGAAATTTTGAACTTGACAGATTAGATATAGGCCTTTCAGTAAGGTCGTTCATTCTGAATTTGAACTAAAACAACCAAACTGTTTACTGCTGGACCCTCCGGGTTCTTGGTCACGAAATGCTACTTTATGAATTTAATTTCATGTTCATAACCATAATTTATAAAATTTCTCAACTTAAGCATTTGCAGAAGATTTGTGGCTATGGACCATCAACCAAAAATAGGTTAAAAAAGGCCACTTTTAAAATCAAATTCACTCCCTTTCATAGAGATTTCTACAACATTCATAAAATATCTCAACTTAATCTTATCTCAGCGATTCATGTCCCTGGGAGTCATGGGGTGTCCTACAGGAGCACATGTATTTGTCGTGGACGGTTTATGAGGGCGTCAGAGACCTAATTTCAATTTCGTCCGTCAATAAGCCTGTCAAAAAATAATTCAGTGATACTCACTTTTCTAGACCGGCCCCTGGGAGAGTCTGGCAATAAAAACATTAACAGAACGCTGTAAAATCGCTTAAGAATAAAAGCCAAAGCATTCGCACAGGAATGCATGTTGCCCGTCATCACTAAAAAACTAGTTCAGTAACCCTCTGGCAATCAGAGGCATATCATCACAGCTTCACCAAAATCGAAAAACTCATAGGATTTCGGTGTTTATTCCTACTAAATAATCATCAATCTAGGATTCAGAAATCTGAAATCAAGGGTATTATACTGGTGAGTGTCACTGAATATAACAGGCACTTAAAGCATTTCAAATAGTTACCCCTTAAACAGCATTCTCTTCTTTAAGGATATGACAGAAAATGATGAATAATGGCAGGCTAAGAGAAAAAGTTAGAGAGTATATATTCTTGCAAAATCTTCTGACAATTAGAGGCATATTATCACAACTTCTCCAAAATTATTAACAAACAGACCAAGTACCCTAGGATACTGTCCACAAAAGTTGGATACAATTTGCCAACTTTATTTTGAGATATTTTGGGAACAGACAGACAAATGCACAGACACACAGACACGGACACACAGACGCAGGCGAGTACATTATCGCCTGGATAGGTGGACTATATTAAGTCATCGAAGTGAAAGAATTAACAAGTCTAAGCTCTCTTACCAAGCCTCGACATTGCAAATAAAATACAAAAAAGTTTACAATGGAAAATGTGAAGAAGTAAGTGGCGAATGACAAACGACAGATGCTTTTCTTATTCCAACCATTCTTACACAACCCGAAAGCGTTTATATTTACACAGATAGATGGTTAAGCAGATAGGTAGATGGTCTGATAGCGACAGAAAGAATAGCAAGATTTGGTGGAGGTTATTTTCATCCCATCACTGCGGGAGGTTTCCCAAAACTACACACACAAAAAATAAGGGATAAAATTAAAATAAAAATAATTAGAATAAGGAGGTTAAAAAAGAAGCCACCGACATTTCATAAAAGAACCACACTAATATTATCACAATAGCACTGAATGTAAGAGTGCTAGCCAATCTTCAATATAGAGGGTTTACTATTCGTGCCAAAGTGGTCACGTGTGAGGGTGTGCGATTTTATGTTACTGGCGAACTGGATGACTGTTGGGCCTCAGGGAATGAACTGCATTATTTGTACTCAGAACCGGATGCGCACACACACACACACACACACACACACACACACACACACTGAGAGAGAGAGGGGGAACGGCTAACTTCATAAAGAGACCGAATATGAGTGCAAAAATTGCAACCAGTCGGCAACTTCTAGTATACCCAGTCAGTATGTTTTGAAATTAGGAAGGACTGAAAAAGTTAAGAGACGGACGAGTACTTGGAAAGGGAAAGCGGCGGGATGACATTAGTGAGAGTGCGGAAGATTGTGTGTGTGTGAGAGAGAGAGAGAGAGAGAGAGAGAGAGAGAGAGAGAGAGAGAGAGGTGGGAGGAAGGAGAGGGAGAGGAGTCCATGGGTGTATATATATATATATGGAGCCTCTGTGGTACAGTGGTAAAGTGTGCGTTTTCGTACAAAGAAGAACGAGGGTTCGCGCCCCGCCAGGGTAATAAACTTTGAGAGCGTTCTTCAGGCCACGTACTGCATTGGAAGACTCAAGGGGTGCTGTGGTTGAACCAGTGTCGCATATTATTAAGTATCTTGCACCCAGTCGGCTTGCACGGGCCGATTACACTTGGTTCACAAACTACACACACATCCAAAGCCACTCCAACACTACAAATACACTTACAAGCACTTCGCACCCTACATACAATCTCTACTAGACAGCCTAAGCCACTTGGTAGAGGTACATTGTCTGTATCGTCCCCACTTCGGTCGGGATAAGCTTGTCCTGCAGTGGACACACAAACGGCTGATGAGATTATATATATATATATATATATATATCAGAAATGTATTATCTAGCAAAGAACTTACAACATTTAACCGAGGATTAGATAACAATCAATATCCATGCAACAAAAGTCAGTACCTTGCAACAGTCTACGACATCGCAAAGTAGATTTCTTCATGTATACAGCATTTGTACTGAAGAAGAAATGGTTTACCTCATGTTAGTGGAAACGTTTCCCAATGACTATATCACCATTTCTTCTAGTATAATTCGACTGGTGAGCTATGAGGTATTATTTTGATTACAAAATTATTATATTCCTTATTAAGTCGTATACCAGACTTAGAATGAGCTAAACTGGGTTTTCATGTTTTTTAGGTGTTTCTAATGTAGCTTAATCCTCACTGTAGGCATAATTCTTGTCACCCTGTGTTATACGCTGTGAAGTTTTTCACAATATTTTAGTAATAAAACGGCCAGAACTTGACATAACGCTGTACCAGAAACTTATAAGAGGTGAGGATGATGGTTTCTGACTTATATTCTAATACTTTACCTGTGAATCCAGTGAATGTTGATCTTTTTTTTTTTTTTTCATATAGTTTGTATATGCTGTTGGTCTGGCTTCAGGTTATTTGCTCTTATTATATCTACAGTAATTTTTTCCATGATTACTATTTCAGATATTTAGTTTTTTCGCCTTTACCGAAAAGGTTTAGTACTTTGCTTTAATCAGTACTGAGATCCATCTACCTCGTTTGGAACAAGTTAAAGAGTTTACCAAGATCTCTCAGATTTACATGCCTTTGTAAAGATATCCTCTTTCTGGTCACTTTTCATGTGCCCAGTAATTTAGGATACTGTACCTAACAAACTTTAGATATTATTATTAATGTATGCATTACAGCGAGTAGGACCCAATACCAAACCCTGTGGCACTCCAGTCTTCATGTTCCTCTAGCCTGATTATTTTCTAGTTATTACAACCTTTTGTTTATCTTCTCTACTGCAATTTCCGTTACATCTGAAGTCTTTTTCAGTGAAACTACGAGTTAATTACCAATGTTTCCTACTTTAGAATAATTATTTTATACAGGCTGTCTCTTTCATACTAGAACACATACTTTAATTACTTTGTTGAATATTTCCCTTACTATTTCACTCTCATCCTAAATGCCTGGACTAACCTGCCTAGCCCCGGGCTCCTACGCTCCTCATGGGGCAACGTACGGGTGGATAATGGATGGATGGATTCCTTTGCTGATTCCTGATATCAAATGCATAGATAATAATATTCCAGTCAAGTATGTGCATTTCTGGTACCTCTGATTTTTAAAAGTCAGTCCCGTATACATTTTCATAACTGGTCTTAATGCTGACATCATTAAATTTAAGATTAACTAAGAATACAATTATTACTAGTGTTATATATTACCCACTAAGTCAGGCTGAGGCTTGAGCATCATCCAGCTCTCTTGAGTTATCAGAAGAAGCTGGATGACTCAGTCGCTGATGCTTGTCCAGGATGCAACACAGCACCTCATACTATTAAGCACATTATGGAAGACTGCATTGCACACAATCGCCTGCGCCAACAACACAACATACACTCCTTGAGAGCTCTGTGGGAAGGCCCTGTCTAGCCGTGTCCTTCCTTAGGGACTCTGGGCTGTTCGACCAGACTGCCTAGGGAACAACTGCTACTACTACTACTACTACCCACTATGTTATTTGATGTGACCAAAATAAGAACTATGGCGTTCCCACCAGTCCTGGATTATCTGAAAGCTGAAAGAACTATCTTAAAAGTCTGTGGACAGACTGCCTTGCATACGAGGAGGGGAATTTTCATATTTAGGAAATAGTAAATAAAAATGACAGAATATATTGGATGAAACATATTTCAGCACTTTTATCACTCTTTATCCTGATAATGTTGCATGACTGTGCTAGTGACGATAATTTAACTCAAATATAATATACTTCCTGATTAATTATATCTTCAAGTAAACACTGAAAACATTATCAACTAGAAAGCACTCAGAGAGCGCATAACTCCGCCAATGCCGGCTCCGAATCCGGATCCGCCACCAAATTTAATCAATATTTTTTTGGCCCATAGCCCACCCTCCCACAAAATTTCACTGAAATATATTGAGAACTTATATTGTGTGGGATACGTAGGATCGGAATTCGGATCCAGATCCTCCCCCAAATTTAATAAATTCTCTCTTGGCCCATGGCCCACCCTTCCACAAAATTTGATTGAAATTCACTGAGAACTTTTGGAGATATCGTGTGGTCAAACAAACAAACAGTCAGACAAAAATATGTGAGTACATAACCTCTAGCTTTATTGGCGGAGGTAATTGGAAATACCTGAAGTACCGCTGTAATGTATAACAGTAACCATCACCACACTCCATTGTACCACACACTGAAAATACAGGTTAGTCCATAAATAATGCTCCCATTCCACTCACCCTCGCGATTCCTCATTTGTTGCGGGGACGGCTGAGTTAACGTTTCAGTGTCTACCATGAGTCATTTACTCGTTTCCTAGTCACACTGCGACACCCACCGCCGTACCAGTAGACTAAATCGTTCCCCCAATAAATAAGATCAAATGAATTTATAGTTGAGCGTTATTTACGGACAACCCCGTATTACACCCTGGTACACTAAGGTATGAAGAAAAGCAATTTAGTTTAGTAATCATCTGTTTGTTACCAAAATTACATCTAGATTCCTACAAGATTGCCGGCCTCTGTATTATATATTTATTACTTGTGAACTACGTCAATTTAATGTGCTTACTTGTTAATCAGAAAGAGAGAGAGAGAGAGAGAGCGAGAGAGAGAGAGAGAGAGAGAGAGAGATTAATAATATCCAGCATAAGAAGGAAGGGTGAACTCACAAAGGGGATAAAAGCAATAGAAAAGCGAATCACACGACAAGAATGACACTGAAACAATGAAGTTGGGGGAAAGAATAAAGAGGAGAACACAAAGAAGGGTAGAAGAAGGACATTAGCAGACCAGACAATAGTAACCGAAGAAAATGAGTGACAATAATACTACTAATAGAAATATTACTACTGCTCCCACTACTACAACTATTAATATTATTATTAATAATCATCATCATCATCATCCGGACCTCCTTCCCCCCCCAGGGCAGGGTAATAATATTAATATGAGTAATAATAACAATATTAGTTATCTACTCTTATTGAATATCCACGATAAGGACGCTTCGCCATGAAATTTTTTTTCATGGTAAATATGGAATGTGTAATATATACAAGCTCTGAAAACCCTCAAGATACTTCTTGCATAACATCAACAACAGCTGAAGACAAAGATGTCGAAGAACACGTGTAAAGTTTACGTTTGGCTCAATAACTGGATAACTGTACACTTAACTGTAACCATATTCCTTCAGATCATGGAAGGGACCACAGCTGTATATCTGGGAAGTTACAACTTTAAAGTTTATATGGTTTCCTCTAAAACGTGTTGCAAAGAGAGCACTGAGCATATTTGAATTTGGTACTTTTCAGTAGGCTAAATGGCAAAATGTTAAGCTACTATTATTCAGCAAACATTTTTATAATAGGATTTTCAACCAAAAAGCTGTGTCTTAGTTTCTGAGATATTTCTATTTCAAATATGCAGTTTTTAGAAGAAAAATGAGTATATCACTTTCAAAAATATATCTAGCTCATTTATGTTTGGTACAAGGACTTGCATTACCCAAGGGTACTTTCATGAATAATATCATCAAGACCGATGAAAAGAAAGGTGCAAAGAAGAAGAATAAATACCAGAAATTCGAAATTGCCATCAGCAGTTTCAGTAACACACCACATGACAATCTGTTGCTGAACCTGGTGATTTCAACGCCCTTCATATAGTAAGCACTTCGATGTGAAGAACTTGTGTAGTAGGGCCTCCTAGGGGGTGATCTCAGAAACTACTGGCCAAATGGGCCTATAGTTATTTCAGACCTGCTCCCCGACCTTGAATATGTCCTAGAAGAATTTTGTATCTTTAGCGGTTTCTGAGAACCCGCGAATAGACTATTTTTATACGTTTTTGGATGTAACTGGAAAACTAGCATTGGGAATTGGATGATAGTGGGTCATATGAAGCCGCCAGCTGGGAGACTCAAATGGCCAAGTATGATGGCTGTAACTTTGAAACTGAGTGAATATGAACAATTTATTTCTTTGTATATAATAATAGTAATAATAATAATAATAATAATAATAATAATAATAATAATAATAATAATAATGATAATAACAATAATAATAACAAAACGGAATTTGACTTTAGCAATTTCAGTAACTCATCACATGACAAAGTCATCCAATTTCTTCCTCATTTCCACTGCAGGGGCTAAAGGATCCCCCAATCCCTATCACTGGAGCTGGTGATTCCAACGGGCTTCATATAGTGTTCCCTTCAAAGTGAAGATATTATGACCCCCTTAGAAGAGTGTCAAACAGGCTATGACCTTAAGTTTTGGTCAAGGTCATTTATACTTGGTAGTCATGCATAGCATGGCTACCAAGTTTAGTGATTGTGGCTCATTTTTTTTTTTTAACTGTGCACTCAATTGCCCCAAACTACTCTCCATTGACTCTTGGGCAATCTCAAAAATTACTAGATCAAATGGGCCCATACTCATTTTAGGCCTGCTCTCCGACCTTGGCCATGTCTCACCAAAATTTCAAGTCTGGACCTTCAGCGGTTTCTGAGAATCCGTGAATAGACTATTTTTATAGTTTTTTGGCTATGACTGGAAAACCAGTACTGGGAACTGGATGATACTGGGTCATATGAAACCGCCTGCTGAGGGACTCAGATGGCCAAGTATGATGGCCGTAGCGTTGAAATTAAGTGAATATGCCCATTTTACTTCATCTAAAGAAGGAATGATATTGACAAGCATAACACAACTCACCACTGATGCAGTGAGTTATAATAATACTGACGAAAACAAGAAGCTTAGCCATTTATATGGAGAAGCTTAATAATGAACTCAGCGAATTGGGAAAAGAGCTATAAGAATATAATTCTCTTGACTAAAATGTGAGAGAGAGAAAAAAATGATATGTGAGGAAAATTTAAACCAATGTAGAAATAGAAGAAAATGAAACAGAAAGAAAAACAAATAACGTTAAATGCCCCGTCAAGGAGGGATTCACACCTGCCATGAGCCAATACATATCTAGCGCGGCTTGGAATATGACCTTGACCTTGACCTACTTTCACCAATTTCGAACTTGTAGATTTTCATTAGTACTACACACCTGTAAAATTTTGTGATATCTTGAGCAGTTTTTTTTTTTTTTTTTTTTTTTTTTTATGTGTCCGACTCTGGGCAAAGGCTTCAGGGCCTATATCTCGGGGGCAGTAGCTTATCCCAAGGCCCAGTAGTCCTCCTACACCTCCGTATGTCACCACTTCGGCACTAACACCCACCGTCCATATTGAATACATGTTAGTGCTGTCTCAGACAGGACTAGTGTATTGGTATTAGCGGGGGTATTTTTACGACATGTCGGCGGGTCATCTGGTAGATCAGGAAAGGCTGCTTTTTATGAAATTCAAATCCTTAAACTGTTCCCTGCCCCAGCCGGGATTCGAACCTGCGTCCATCAGGACAGCGAAGATATCGTGCTAACAGACACACAGACCTTGCCCCGCTTTCACCAGTATCGAACTCTAGGAGATTTTCATCCTTACTACACAGCTACAAAATTTTGTGATGATATACTGAGCAGTTGCAACGTTATCATGCTAACAGATACACACACACACACACACACACACACACACACACACACACACACACACACACACACACACACACACACACACACACACACACACACACACACACAAATTGAAAACAATACCAACTTTTTGAAAACAATACCAACTTTGTTATCACAGCTGGTAAAAAGACAATTGAAAGAACAAGAAGGAACGCTCTGAAAGTGCAACACCCTTTCTCATACAGTTGGTTTAGGGACCAACTGATCTATCCAATTACTTCATCTTTGCCTGACCCTCAACACTGTTAACAATTATGGTCCAAAACCGATCAAAGCTGTTTTAACTGACCGAGTCAGTGACCTTGATCTTTGACCAATTGTTCTTAGAATCGAATCCCGTCATCTTTGCCTGCCTTTCAACCCTTTCACGAAGTTTGCTCCAAAACAAAGAGTTATAGGAGCGAATCTTTGACCCTGGTCTTTGGCATTACCCAAAGTCGAATAACTTCATCCCAACTTTATCCTTAACCCTCCCATCCAGTTTGGCTTACACCAAATCAAAACTGTTTTAACCCTCCTCAGGTACACCTGGGTCTGACAGACCCGGGCATTTTTTTTGACGGTGTACGAGTAGTTCAGTAACTTATAGATGCCTGGGATCCCTGTCCTTCCCAATAGCTTCCTAACTTTTTGTGTCCATGCAGGGTGTACGGGGGTTACATTCGTGTCTCTCTGTGTGGTTTTGCAATATATCACTCAGAATTGGATGTCGGGTCAGTGAGACACAGGTGTACCTGTGGAGAGGGGAGAATTTTTCTCTATGAGTTTGCAAGTTGATTTTATGCTGTGTGGGATTCACTATGCCCATACTGAAAGTCGTCGATCCCTCAAGTAGTGACACAAGTGCTAGGCTCATGGTGTTCCTTGTTTTCGTGTATGGTGACTGCAAATAGAAAAAAATAGTTTGGCATTTTTTTTCATATATATATATATATATATATATATATATATATATATATATATATATATATATATATATATGTGTGTGTGTGTGTGTGTGTGTGTGTGTGTGTGTGTGTGTGTGTGTGTGTGTGTGTGTGGAGCTCAATGAATTTAAACTTATTCACATAGTTTTGTAAGTGATAGGACCTAATACATTGTACGATATTCAGGAATTCATTATATAAAACATGTGTGACACTACAGCATTTTTTAAAAGCTGAGTCTGACAGACTCAGGTGAACCTAAGTTGTAAGCGAAACTGTAAGTTTACCTGAGGAGGGTTAAGTTCACCCGGCCATGTCATCTTGCCTATTGAACTCTTATATAAACAACAGACCATCAGTTTTCTTGCCAGATCTGGTCCAGAACGAATTAAAATTGTTTGAGACATTTTGTTCACACACACACACACACACACACACACACACACACACACACACACACACACACACACACACACACTTATTTAAAGCTGTCCTTTTTCTACAAAAGACAACAGCTATTATACTCACTAAGATGGTGTGTTTCTCAGTCTTTGGTACCACCAAGTGTGACTGTGCAAACCAATTCTGGATGCACAAACTTTGTCACACAGTTGGCAAGTCAAGTCCGGGTTTCCTGGGAGAACTCTGTTTTGGTTGTGTCTCCATTGTCTACATTCTTCTCTGGCCAGGTTTCAAGCTTCTTCTAGATGAATGGTTCCTTCACTGCATAGGGCTCGCCATTGTTTTCTGTCAGATGCATTGGTTTCAAGACCTTTTGGTATGATATTACATTTCTTCAGGGTTTTCCTTAAATGATCTTTATATCTCTTCTTCTGTCCCTCTAGGTTGCAACGTGCTGCAGGGAGTTGGCCATACAGAACCTGGCGGGGAAGGTGGTGCTCAGGCATGCGGATCATGTGTCTGAACTCTCTGAGCTGTTTTCTAGCCAGCATGGTTTCTGTGCTTGTTCACATAGCCCGGTGAAGAATTTGTGAGTGAGAATATCCTCCCATGTGAGTCCTACGATGTGCTGCAAGCATCAGAGGTGAAAAGACTCAAAGTGTTTGAAGGGATGTTGAAAAGTAGTCCAGGATTCAGCATCATATAAGAAAGTGGAGAGGAATACAGTTGTATAAACTTATTCCTTTGTCTCGATTCTCAGGTTGGTGTTTTCAGAAACTCTGGATATGAGGTGCTTAAAAGTGGCTGAGGCATGATTGATTCTGCAACAATGTCATGTTTTTCTGTGAGCACACATCCAAGGCAACGAAAATTCTCCACCTGTTTTACATTTTCACCATTTATCTGAAATACAAGAGGCTCTGCTGTGTTGTTTCTCTGAGATATTCCGTTTTGTTGACATTTATTTGGAGACACTGCATGATATGCCGTTAATTGGAAATGATGGTGAGAGACTGTTGTAGGGCTTCTGGGTTATGTACAACGACAGCACAGTCATCAGCATATTGCAGCTCTAGCAAATGAGCTATTTCAGTCTTTGATTATGCTTGAAGACACCTGAGATTAAATAAGTTACCATCTAGACAGAACTGGGTTTTTATTTCATCTTGAGGGTTCATTTGCTGGTGAAGTGAAAAGGTAACTGCAGTGAGATAGATGCTGAAAATAACAGGAGTGAGGACATATCTTTGCTTTACACCCACATCCACACTGAAGGGTTCGGATTTGCTCCCACCTTCAGACACCTGAGCTTTCATGTTGTCATGCAGACTCTTCAGGATGGTAAGAAAGTTGTTTGGAACTATAATTTCTTAGGGATCATTCCATCAGAGTTCCCTTTTGACACTGATAAATGTTTTTACAAGATTGATGAATGCATTATACAAGTCATGGTTCTGCTCGTGGTATTTCTCTTGTATCTTTCGCACAACCAATATCATATCACAGGCAATTTGTTCCTTCCGAAATCTACACTGTGCATCAGGAAGTGTTAACTTAGTCAAATGTTTTGTCAGTCTGGATAGCATTATCCTGGCTTGTACAATCCTAGCATTCACGAGGAGGGAGATGCCTCTGCTGTTTTCTTAGTTTGAGAAGTCTCCTTTCTTCTTGTAAATGGTTACAATATCATAGGTAAGACATGCAGATGGAATATGTTCTTGGTTCCAGGTAATCGGTATGAGATTCTGGAGATTCTGGTGAAGTTACTGGCCACCCGTGTTGATCAGTTTGGATGGTATGCCATTAAGGCCAGAGATTTTGTTGTTTTTTTAGAGATCAGATGGCCTAAACAGTCTCTGCAAATGCGGGTGGGACATCAAGATCTGCCACCTGAGGAGCATTCAGGATGTTATCAAGGATATTATGCTCCACTGGGTTTCTTTGATTTAGCATGGTGTTGAAGTATTGCGTTCATCTTTCTAGGATTGCTTGTTTAACTTTCAGAAGCTCTCCTTTGACTGCTCGAACAGGGTTTATATTGTGTTTGGTTGGCCCATAGATGGTTTTAATGGACTTGTAGAACCCATGCTGACCGTTACCATTAGCCAATCTGTGCAGCTCTTTTCCTTTCTTCTTCTACCATTGATTTTCCACGTCATACAGTTTACCCTGGGTTCACTGCTGAGATTTTGGAATTCAATTTTTAGGGTTAAGGAGCTAGAATGAGCCAACCAGTTGTTATGTGCTCTATTCTTCACTGCAAGAAGGTCATATATACCCTTAGCATTTCCATCAAACCAGTCTTTATGGCAGTGGGTGGACAAGCCTAGTGCTTCTTCTGCAGTGCTTTGGAACAGTGTTTTACTATTTAGCCACTCAGCATCTACTTTTGTTGCCTTGTTTGGATCAAGTAATGGGCATTGAGAGAGCTTCTCTGTAATTGTGCTGCAGAAGGTGTTATACGTTGCCACATCCTAAGTTCTTTAGCGGTCTAACCCCCCCTGCAGTCAGCAGACCCTCCTGCTTTCCCCTTACCTGCTCTCCCTCCCTCCTACCCTGCCACACATTTGAATTTTTTCTTTTCCAATCATTTTTCACCCTGAAGTATTTTGATTAGCGGATTTGTTTTTATACCATTGGAAAGCTGAGACTTTGTAGACTGAGGTGAAAGAAAAAAGAAAGTGATATTCTATAAACTAAAATAGTTATGACGAGTATAAGTTGAAAGAGTGCATACGAATGTTCATACCATATCCATGTGCTTCAGTATTTACCAGCCGCGATAACAAACCTGGTTACCAACCACAATAGCTAAGCTGGTATTGTTTTCGTTAGTGTGTGTGTGTGTGTGTGTGTGTGTGTGTGTGTGTGTGTGTGTGTGTGTGTGTGTGTTAACACAATAGCTTTGTAACCGCTCGAGATATCACCACAAAATTTTACAGGTGTGTAGTAGGGAAAGAAATGGATCACGAGTTCAAACATTTTTTTTTTTTAAATAACAGAACAGAGGAAGGAAAAACAAATGAATAAAAAAAAAAAATCCATACACCAGATTACTGGTGTCCTTTGTTCATAAAATATCTGTAACAGTTAGACTTGAACAGCTGTAGGTTGAAGTTTGGAGGGAAACAACTCTGGGGAAGCGAGTTTCAAAGAGATGCAGTACAGGGAATGAAAGAATTCTGATAGGCAGAAGTTCTGCAATATGGCTGAGTGACATTCCAGTCATGAGCGCTACCAGATGCCCGTGTAGCTCGAGGGAAGGCATGGAGAGGTGGCACCATGGACGCAACTTCGTCTGAGCATTTGCCAAAAAAATATCTGTAAAATAATGCAAGGGAGGCAACATTTCTTGTTACTTGTAGGGGAGGTAGTTTATTTGTAATGGCAGGGTTGTTAATAATTCTAAAAGCCTTGTCCAGAATTTTGTCTAATTGTTTTAATGCAACCTCTCCACATCCATTCCACAAGGGTGAGCAATATTCAAGCTGAGAGCACACATGGCTCATAAATTACAGCTAACTGCTTGTCAGTGAAGAAGTTACGGACTCTGTTCATTAGTCCAAGTTTCTTTGAGGCAGTTTTAGCAAGTGATCTAACATGAGATGTCCAGCTGAGGGCATTGTTAAGTGAGACGCCGAGAATTTCAATACTTTTGGAGATGAGAATATTAATAGTACTGAAGGTAATATACGAATCTGGCAATATCTGTCGATCAGTAAATTGTATATATTTAGTTTTACTAGCATTAAATGAGACAAGGTTGTTTTGTCCCCATTCACTGATCGTAGATAGGTCTTGATTTATGGAGATGACTGTACTGAGTTGAGAGGTAGAGATATTAGGCTCTGTAAATGCGTGTCTGAGTGTGAATGAACTATGTAGTGTTGGGTTATCTGCATATGAGTGGATGGGATTGTGGGTGACAGATAAGAGATCATTAATATGAACTAGGAACAGGGTTAGCACCAGAACTGATCCCTGCGGCACGCCGACGTTAATTGAGTGGAAATTAGAATATACATCATCTACTTTTACTCTTATTTTCCTGTCACTGAGATATGAGGAAATCAAAGGAACAAAAGACGTTAGTCCATAGCAAAGGAGTTTGGACAGCGGGGAACGGTGCCATACTCTATCGAAAGCTTTAGATATATCAAGGGTTACTGCATGAGTTTCTCCATGTAGGTCAATTGATGGATGGATGATTGGTGAAAGTAGGTCAAGGTCTGTGTCTGTTACCAGGACAGCTTCGCAACCGCTCAAGATATCATCACATAATTTAACAGGTGTGTAGTAGGGATGAAAATCTACGAGTATTGTTTTCAGTTTGTCTGTGTGTCAGTTAGCATGATAACTTTGCAGACACTCAAGATATTACCACAAAATTTTACAGGTGTTTAGTAGGGCTGAAAATCTCCTATGAGTTCGAAATTGTTGAAAGTAGGTCAAGGTCTGTGTGTGTGTTACCACAATGACTTTGCAGTCACTCAAGATATCATCACAAAATTTTTCAGGTGTGTAGTAGGGATGAAAATCTCTTACGAGTTCGAAATTGGTGAAAGTAGGTCGAGGTCAAGGTCATATTCCGAGCCGCGCTAGATATGTATTGGCTTATGGCTGGTGTGATTCCCCCACTGGGAGGCCTCTAGTTTCTATTCTGATCATTTTTTCACCCAGAAATGTTTGGATTTGCAGATTTGTTTTTATGCAGTTAGAAAGCTGAGACTGTAGAAAAAGATAAAAGAAAACAGAAAGTGATATTGCATAAAAGAAAATAGTTATGCCGAGTATAAGTTGAAGGAGTGCATAAAAATTTTTATACCATTTATTTTTTCTCTAAGCGTTTTTTTATCACGTTTTCTAAATTCCCATGAATGAAAACGTATCACCGAACTGGAAATTCAATCAGGCAAGTATGAGAACAAATTTCAGGATGCTAGATGTGTCATAAAGACTTTGTAGTTACTTGTAGAGAAGTATATTTTAGACTTGTGGTCGAGCGGCTTTTATATCTTGTAGTAGTTTCCCCACCAGATGTCATGTAGTGACGGGAGAGGTAAAGAATAGTATGGGACTATTTTTATTTGTCTTGGAAATATTAAACAGGTATAATAGTATAAGTCCTGGGTAGCTACCTCCCTGTCTCGCTATCTCTCTCTCTCTGTTCTAAGGCTAATCTCCGTCTCGACCTCTCTCTAGGGTCGCTTGTCTCCTTCTAAACTCTCTTTCCTAAAATCTGGTGTAGTAGGGTGTGTGTGTCACGTATGTTCCTCATGGCAACAGAACTTTCTCACGAGAGGACTGCTGACAGCTAACTGCATCATCTCCTTACTGGCCGCTGTCGTCAGCTTTCCTCCGTGTAAGCGTTTAGCGCTGCTCGCTTCTCGCAAACACAACACCTTCTCATCATTTGACTTCCTGCTTCTATCTGTCTCTCTATCTATCTCTCTATCTATCTATTTATCTATCTATCTATTATGTAGTCCTATATTTGCTCGGCCGCGCGAAAATGGCGTACCATCGACATTTAATAGTTATAATATATTAATACATACTACATACACATTATAATGAACTTATAAGCTAATTAAGTGAAATACATAATATTGTAAAGTAACATAATTGTATGAATATTGTATACATATATTATTCATAGTAAATAGTGATTATTCAGTAATATTACATTTTAAATAAGTTGAATACATATTGGAATAAATGCATTAAAGTAAATTATTTAACTGTAATACAGTATGTACTTGGGTTATTATAGTGAATTGCATACATGCAAGAATAAAAATAGTTTAAAATTAAGATTATTGTAAGAGTTATTAATATTTCATTCAAAGATAATGGTACTGGTTTGTCATATATGGGTCATTCTTCTTTGTGTTATTATTATTATTATTATTATTATTTTTTTTTTTTTTAATATATAATTAATACTATATACAAAATATATACACTTCATTCAGGGTGGTTAACTGTGATGTTAACTCTCCCCCCACTAAACAATGACTCCAAATTAGCAATTCTTGCATGCATTCTGTGCATGGCCAACAGCAATACTGCAACCACAATGCAGATAATTATAAAGACAGAAGGTGCTTGGCTATACACATAATATGGGTTGAACATACTCAAACTCAAATCTTCCCAGGGCTTCATTGTTTCATTGATCAGCTGCATAGTTTCAAACTTAGGTGAAGTCAACTTAATACTTGTGCTCATGTTTAAGTTCATATCAGGCAGTGGGTGGAAATGTTTGTGTGTATGGTTGAGAATGGCGTAGTGATTGATGGTGGAAAAAGTAGACATGGATGGTGTAAATACCGCACAGTAGTCTGGTGCTATGTATAATCCTGAGGCTGATGTATGAGATGGTGGTATATCTGGACAGACTATGTAAACTGATGTGTTATGAGGGAAATAAAAAAACTGCGAGTGTCCAATGCGTTGATGGTGTACAAGTTTATCTGGAGCAAAAGTGAAGTTGCAATGATGATGAATATTGTTATTGCTGATGATAGCCATTTCACAAGGGACCGTATCAGTAGGCTGAAACGTGAAAATGTACGCAGGACAAAGATGAACAGCATGTAAGGATGTGCGGCACTTTCGCTCAATCGTTGACTCACTTGCGAAAGTGACAGTGTCTCGTCTCTTGGAGACCATGATGAGTTCGGTGTCTGTGTTGATGTTGATGATGACTAAAGTGTTGTTGTTTCTATAGGGGAAGGGGTGTATTTGGTATACTGTGAACAGGTCTTCCGTGATGAATGGTACATGAACTATCACTGATGTTGGTGTTAGTGTTGCTTCCAAGTACGGGTAATATTGCATAAATTCCCTACTGCGGAACAATGGCTTCAATTTATGTTTATGTATGCCTTGACTAACTATCTGACGTAGCTCATGAACTGGGAGTAAGTCATTTGTGATCTTGCCATCACCAGCATTCGAAATTCCTTGCATAAGTGCCCTGAAATGATCTCTAGTGTTCTCTAATTTTAGTAGAATCGTGTCAATATGTTCTGTGATGATGGAGAAGTGCTGGAAAAGGGTAACGTTACCCTCCAAGTCATTTATTTTATCTATACTCTCGAGAGCTACGTTTTCTGCTTGTTTCAGATTTTTCACAATTATTTTCATTGCCGAGTTCTGTCCTGTGATGAATTTATCTTGGTATGTTAGTACCTGAGCTATCTTATTAAATTTTTTGTTTATTTCTTTAAGGTCATTCTCTGTAGCCAATCCAAAGATGTTCCCAAGAATTGCGCCGCCCAGATCGAACAAACCGCGCTTTTGGCGAGTACGTGTGATGTTGTTCCTGTCGCTCAGCACCTCTGTTCCATAAGATGGGAGATCTTGGATCATGACGAGCATAGTTGACTTCGCCTGTTCTAGTTTCCATTTCGCTAACTTCACCATTTCATCCACTTCCTTGGTGATATGTGATTGTGAAACATAATTCCCTATCTTGAAGTCCAGAGTTCGCATCGGCGTCGCAAGTCTTTCTATATAAGTAGGTAAGTCATACAAGTAATCTAGACTTATTTCAGTACTCATGACGTCCTTGACGATTGTAGTCGTGGCCGTTGGAGCTATGAGGCATCCTTGTCGTACTATATGCTTGGGGTCTAGGTGCGCATATACCCTTACTATGTATAGGAGAATCCATAGCATAAGTCCCTTCATCGTAACCTACCGAAAAAAAAATCTATTAATTTCCTATAAAGCTGTGGTTGATGATAGTGATGATGTGCGTTACGGTTGGCTGTTATTTCATTTATAGAAGGAGTTTAAATCGATATTTAATTCTCGTAAATGATGTACTGTAGATTTCATTGGAATAGTTGCACCTATGTTCGATTGTTTGGTATATGACCTTAATTTCTTTTTGTAATCATTGTTGTGTTCTTGCTTGGTTTCTTGAGGTACGTTCACCTGTTCGGTTGTATCCGAGGCTGAATAATTATGTGATAATTCCCTTGAAACTCGTTTTAAATGGTCAATATGAACTTGTTTTTCCTCGCCACTTGAAAGTGACTTAATTAAAACTTTGTTTGCCTTTATGTTAATTACTCTGTATGGGCCCTCAAATTTTGGGGATAATTTATTGTCTCTCGTATGAATGACTCCGTAAACAATGTCTCCTAAGCTGATAGGTGAATCTTTTGCCTTTTTGTTAAATGCCTCCGTCATTTCTTCCTTGGACATCGTTAATTGTTTTTGCACTCTTTTGTGAATGTCCTGGAATTCACGTAAACGGAGTTTAGAGTAATCATCGTAATTGTATATAGGCATGCTGTCACCTTCTAGGAGCTCATATGGTAATTTTTTATCTGTGCCATATATAATGAAATGTGGTGTGTCACCAATGGATTTATTTATAGACCCATTAATGGAGGCCTCTACTCTGGGAATCCAATCATCCCAGCTTGCATAATTTTCACTGAGAATGTGTCGTAGCACATCTAATACCTTTTTATTTTGTCTCTCTACCAACCCATTCGATGCTGGGTGATAGGCCAAAACGTTAACCTTTTTGATGTTGTATTGTTTACATATTTCTTGTAAGATCTCAGAATTAAATTCTCCTCCATTATCACTTATTAGTACCTTAGGGGTAGTAAAGCGACATATTACATTATCTGTTATTGCCTTTGCTACTGTCTCTGCTGTCTTATCTTTAATTGGAGCTAAAATGACATAACGGGAAAAATGATCCGTTGCTACGAATAAGTATAGGTTATTATTGTATGATAATGGCATCTTGAGTAAATCAACAGCGACAACGTCCCATGGTTGATGTGGTACTGGGTAATTACCCATCGGTGCAGGTGTGATTGGGTATCCTTTGTGTTTCGCACATGATTCGCATCTATCTATATGATTGTGTATATCTCTTCGTAATGAAGGCCAGTAATATAATAGCTGGGCTTGGTTGAATGTCTTATCCTTTCCAGGGTGTCCTGCATGTGGGCTGTCGTGTATCATTCGTAATACTTGGGGTATCATGTCATTAGGTACTACCAACTGGTTAGTATTTCTTTGGCGTTTTGGTTGTTTAGAGTTAATTTTGTATAATGTATTATTGACCATTGTGAATTGTTCAAGTGGGACATGAAGTTTGGGTAATTGTATGTCATCTCCACTTTCTAACTTGTATATTACTTTTGACCATACTGGGTCAAGTCTTTGTGCCTTTGCGATATCCTCGTGGTTTGGGATATTTCCTTTGAGATCTAACGCCGCGACCTGAATTGTGTTCGGGTTCCTAGATAATGCGTCAGCTACTATATTCATTTTACCTTGTATATAATGTATTTGTACATTGTAGTTTTCAACTGTACATTTCCATCTTGCTCTCCTCCCAGAAAGGAGTTTTTCTTTAAACATACCTACCAGTGGTTTATGGTCGGTGAATAAGTGGATTTCGTAACCATATACCAAATCTCGAAACTTTTGTAATGCAAAAATCACTGCAAGTGCCTCTAAGTCTGTAGTGCTATAATTTTTCTCCGCACCTCTTGTCTGTCTGCTGGCAAATGCAATTGGTTGATTCTTTCCTCTTTTATCTTCCTGCATCAGTACAGCCCCTAATCCTTTAACTGATGCGTCTGTACAAATAAGAAATGATTTCGTGTAATCTGGATATGCTAAACAAGGTGCATTCGTTAGTTTAATTTTTAGATTGTTAAATGCCCTTTTTGTTCTTCTTCCCATTGGAATACAGCATCTTTTTTGAGTAGTTGGAATAGAGGGAAGGCTATATGAGAGAACTGTGGTACGAAGGACCTATAGTACCCAGCCAGACCTAAAAATTGTCTAACTTCGTCAGTCGTAGTGGGTTCAGGAAAATCTCTCACTGCCTGTATTTTGTCATCAGTGGTGTGAATACCATCAGAACTTAATTTGTGGCCTAAGAAATTTATTTCCTTAAAGCAAAATTTGCATTTAGAAAGTTTAATTTTTAATCCAGCATCACTAAGCTTTTGTAAGAGTAAGTCTAATTTCCTGAGATGATCCTTAATATTCTTCGTTGCGATAATAATATCGTCAAGATAAACAAATATTCCTTGTCCTAAAATTCCGGACAATACGTAATTCATAAGACGCTGGAACGTACCGGGGCTGTCCTCAGTCCCATTGGCATTCTTGTATATTGATAATGGCCTCTGTTTGTTGAAAAGGCAGTGTATTTACGTGACTCCTGAGATACCGGAATCTGATAGTATCCGTTTAGGAGATCGATGGTCGAGAATATATTATTCTCAGGACCAATATTCTGTAGAACATCACTTAGCAATGGCATGGGAAATCTGTCTGGGATGGTGTGATTATTTAGTTTACGGTAATCTACTACCGCACGCATTTCTCCATTTCTCTTGGGCACAAAGAAAAGGGAGCGTTCCACGGAGAAACTGAAGGCTCAATAATTCCAAGCTTTAACATTTCATCGACATACTGATTTGCAAGTGTACGTTGGGAGTGTGGTATGCGATAAGCTGGTACGAAAATTGGTGGTGTTTCTGGGTGCACATTAATCATGTGATTAATCAAGTTAGTACACCCTAATTGTTCTCCGGGCAAGGCTACGGTGTCCCTGTGTGTTTCAGCAGGGTTAACAAATCATTTTCTTCGTCAAATTCACCTGAGTGAATTAAATTCTCTTTTATTCTTTCTCTATCCGTAGATTTGATCTCACTTGTTAATCCACCAATATTTATTTCATTCACAGGGTCTAAACATTTTTCAATATTAACTATGCAAGTTCCCTTCTTCAACTGAACTTCCCCATTCATGTGATTAATAATGAATATCTGAGTTAGCCCTTCGTCGTTCGTATGACATAATGCGTTTTCTACTGACAATCCTTTTACTTTACATAATTCTTCTAAGACAAGAACAGTACTATTCCGTAATTTGCTCTTTATGGTAACCTTCATGTATGAATTAGGTGGTATAACCAAATCATTAGTGAGATGGGCTGGAAAAATTGATAAATCAGTACTGTTATCTGAGTCACTAATTCTGGAGGATGGGGTTGCTGGTGTAAGTGGATCTATACACTCATCTGTTTGTGTATGTTTGTTTAAGCCTTTAATATTACCAATTCTTTTTGGCTCTCTTCTACCAATCGGTGAGGGCTCTGAAGTTATTTCCTCTATGAATTCATTATCAAAGTCTATTCCATTCATTTGTGGGAGTATAGTTATGTTCTCAGTTCTCATGGATCTTAAGCCCAGTAACATATGAGCTTTAATTGCTAAGTTTTCAACGATATAGAACAATGCAGAGAATGGTCTTGTAGTTTCTGTGAAACTGAGATTTAATCTTATCATACCTTTTACTGTAATCTCTTGACCATCTACTGTGTTTAATTCTAAATCAGCTTCATCCAGAAAAGTTACTTTCTTTTTATTTTTAAGAATTCTATTTAGTTCTTCATGTGTTATTAAGTTCACTGGAGAGCCTGTATCTAAAAATAAGGAAACGTTTTGATCCTCACATACAGCTGGTATCAAGATACACTCATTTCCCAACATGCCTCCTATGTGAAGTTTAACCTTGTTCTTCTTTACGTTTGTTCGTTTTTTGTCATGACTTGGTCTTCCCCGATTTGAACATAGACACAATTTTTTCTACTGTTTTGCAATCACTAGTCCAGTGCCCTTGGTATCTATGATGCCTACAGTAAGGACCAAACCCTTGTGTCTTTTGATTATCCTCTTTTGCCTTGATAAAGCATTCATACCTTGTGTGTCCTGGTTTTGCACAGTAATGACACAGAATGGACCTATCCCTTGACTGTGACCTACGAGGTGATTTCCCATAAAAAGTGTTGTTTATAGCGCGAGACCTGCTCGGGCTGCGCGAAAAACTTATGAAACTGCCTGTAGGAAGGCGTGTGGGAACGAGGTCTAGGCGTCTTTGTTTGTTTGGGCTGCCTCATTTCAGGTCGCGATCGATTTTGTTCTCTGTTTGGGGTCGGTGTTGATGTTTTCACAGCTGATACTGTCTCAGGTACCCTGATTCTACCAGAATGTGCATGTGTGTCGACCACACCTGCTTTACTGCACTGCATCTCTACCTCGTTCATTAAGTCTAGTAAGCACATTCCCGGGGTGTACGCAATTGTTTTGGCGATCTTCAGGGTTCTATCAGGTAATTTACACAAGGCAGCTACATAACCAATGATGTCCACGACGAGGTCTGGGGACATCTTTCCATCATCTGTTATCCACTTAGAATTCTCCAGAGTAGCTAATAGGGTTCTCTTGATTGTGGAGACATCAGCAGTTATTTCACTGAGCACATGGTTTGTAGTGTGCTCCCTTACAAGATCTACAATTTTATGTAATTCTGGAATTATACCTGGCAAGAAGTTCATACCTCCAGAAAATTTCTTCAGAAATTCAGTTTTAAATTCATCATATGTCCTAGCACGATGTAGCTTATCGGAGCGCAATAAATTGCTTGCTGGACATCTTTCCTGGCTTATGCAAGATGAAAAAATAGCAATTTTCTCTTGTTCATCTAGTATGTGGCGCTTGATGAACATTTGTTCGCACTGACTGATTAATGAAATGACATCAATGCGATCCTTGTCTGTGCCAGAGAATTTTGGGGCAGTCTTATCCTCGTGATACACAAAAACGTGAGGTGTGGTTTTTAGATCAGCAGTATTTGTTTCTTGATTCATATTTAATGATTGCCCTGTTAATTCAACTTGTACGAGTTTATCGTTATGTGAGGGAATGGTAGAATATGTATGACCGGACCGGTGAACCCTGTTAAGTATATTGGCATACGTATTTAAGGCAGCTGCGAAGTCGATACTCTCAACGTCTGAAGGGGTTTCCCACTCATCATCCGAAACTCCCGTATTTGTTTCCTTATCTATAACGTGTGGTGTGGGTTGTACAATGGGTGGGCTGTCTCTTAATTGTGAGTCTGATGTTGTGGCAATTTGTGTGTCATCTGGTATTAACGTGGGTGGTTGCGAAAATATTCCTGTCATTAAGATATGATGTTATGAAATACGCCTCTTGTTTATTTATGTCCTAGCAAACTAGATGATTAAATAAGTTGAATATAGCTAATTTTAGCACTGAGAAGAAATGAGCAAGTATAATTTTACCCACTTGATACAGATCGTAGAGGTGTGTCGATACAAAAGTCGATCTCGGAAGAAAATACAGGTTTGATTGAAGATCTCTTGATAATTCTAGTGGTGTGTTGATGGACGATATTACTCAGGAAACTCCATGGCCTGGTATTTGTAGTGGTTAACGGCTGTCCCAGGCAAACCTCAACATAGAACGTCGAATTTCCAACTTAACTGTGAAAATAAGTGAATATGAGTAGGAGCTATGTGAATAATGAGTAATGAGTAGTGGGTGAGAAGTGCCTGGTGTCAGTCACACGTTGCTTGGCATGGCAGACTCGCGTTGTGATGTCATCTCAGCACATGGTGACGTCGGCTTCCCACACTGGTAGCTGTGGTGAGTGAATGAGTAGCGATGAGTAACTTGAGTGAAGACGAGTGAGTAAGATGAGTTGTAAATCGTGTCTCACTCTTCGTTTGTTTGTTCCCTTTATTCTATGTGGAAGTTTTCTCTGTCCTTTTCTCTAGTGATTTATTCGTTGTGGGATGAAGACTGCCGCTACTTGTAGGTGCGTGTAGAAGATTAAACAGACGACGTAGAGTTGTTAATTGTAGTTGATTGTAGATGGCTGTAGTTGATTGTAGATGGCTGTAGACTTTGTAGAACTGAAGCTAACCTTGTAGTCTCGGTTGCTTTTGTAGAAATTTGCTTTTAATTCGGAGACGATGTCCGCAGATTTGCTGGTTTGTCGTTAAGCTACTTGCAAGGCGTCGAGTGATCTCTTGACCTCTGCATCAGCGTAATGATCTGGGAGACGGAGGGGGCAGGAGCTGATATTGTTGGTTGTTGTCAATCTTGATATTTTGTAGGAATTTAATGTTGATTCGTAGACGAGGTTCGTATACGTTCGCTGCTACCAAATGTCATAAAGACTTTGTAGTTACTTGTAGAGAAGTATATTTTAGACTTGTGGTCGAGCGGCTTTTATATCTTGTAGTAGTTTCCCCACCAGATGTCATGTAGTGACGGGAGAGGTAAAGAATAGTATGGGACTATTTTTATTTGTCTTGGAAATATTAAACAGGTATAATAGTATAAGTCCTGGGTAGCTACCTCCCTGTCTCGCTATCTCTCTCTCTCTGTTCTAAGGCTAATCTCCGTCTCGACCTCTCTCTAGGGTCGCTTGTCTCCTTCTAAACTCTCTTTCCTAAAATCTGGTGTAGTAGGGTGTGTGTGTCACGTATGTTCCTCATGGCAACAGAACTTTCTCACGAGAGGACTGCTGACAGCTAACTGCATCATCTCCTTACTGGCCGCTGTCGTCAGCTTTCCTCCGTGTAAGCGTTTAGCGCTGCTCGCTTCTCGCAAACACAACACCTTCTCATCATTTGACTTCCTGCTTCTATCTGTCTCTCTATCTATCTCTCTATCTATCTATTTATCTATCTATCTATTATGTAGTCCTATAGATGCAGTTCCAGCTTTATGGTGAATATTTCTTTGTTTGGATGCAGATCCATATCAAAGAGTGGGTTGGACACTCACGTTCAAAGGCCTAGGAAGTGTTAAGCTACTACAGTATATTTTCTTGATGGATGGTCTGCAGTGCATTTGTGGACGTATGACTAGCTGCAGTTTGGTGACTATAAGGTTATAGTCTGTGGAGCACTCAACACCTCTCATAGCTCGGGTTATAAGAACTTCTCTTTGATCTTGCTGCCCTACAATGACAGTCAATTAGGTGCCAATGTCAAGATCATGGACACATCCATGTACTCTTGTGTTCTTTCTTGAGTTGGAAGATGGTGTTGGTGATGACTAGATTGTGTTATGAGCATGAGGAAAGCAGTCTAAGACCATTGCTATTCATATTAACAACACCACATTTGCTTATAATACCTTGCCAGTGGAGATTATCTTTTTCTTCTCTGGCACTAAAATCTTCAAGGAGGATCAGTTTGTCATTAAGTTGTATTGAACGAATGCTAACATCCAAAGAGTCATAAAAGGAATATTGGAAAGTGTCCTCAGAAACAAGCAGTGCAGCATAGGCACTGATGAGTGTTGTATAATCGCCTTTAGAGAGTGGTATATATCAGGATATCAGCCTCTGATATATCCACATGTGTTTCTTGGATATTCTGTAGGAGGTTGCTTCGGATTACATAACCAATACCATGGTTTCTCCTTACAGTGTCTGGTTATCCCCTAAAGAAATAGGTAAACCCTTCTTCTACTTCTCTAAGGTTGCCCTCTCCTGAAGGGCGAGTCTCAGACAAGGCAACGGTGTCAATATTATATCTTCTCAGTTCACAGGCAATAAGGGCAGGTTTATGGTGTGGTCTTGTGTAGTGGTCAGTATCAAGGAAGGTTCGTATATTCCAGATAGCAATGCAGTGTGGGATGCATTGACAGAAGCAGTTATCTGCCCACATGGTGCAGAGCAGCAAATGTTCAGGTTACCTTTTCTATAACTGTCTCCGTCAGGGGTAAGCAGTTGGGCATCCGTTTCTGGCCGTTTCGTCGCACTGGATGCTGCTGAAGGCATGACCCGCTCCTTTGCCATCATGCCAGCGACCACTAGGCCAGTGCTGCCTATCTGCAGGACTCAAGCTAGCGACTTCCAGCCACATACATGACCTGTCACTGTCACCCTATCCTGTCGCCATAGGTGTTTTGTTTTGGTGAAAGATGAGATGGGATGTGAGTATAGCAGTGGGCTTGCACAATGGATGGATTTCATGTGATGGTAAGGGTGCACCGTCCTTACCACCAAGTGACTTGGCACTTCCCAGCCTGTGACAGTGGCATGAAGATCCACGACGACCAGCTTCAGAGCAGGGTTGCAGGAGCCTGCCTGGAGCTCTGTCTGCCGAGCCCCACTTTCCGTGGGACTCCACTGACGGATTTTTTCATTCGGGGTTTACTCTCGTAGCCTTGACCCAGCAAAAGGCAATCCACAAAGAAATGGGCCTGGGAACATTTAGTTTGTCCCCTTACTGATGACTCCTCCAGCATGGGTAACCTTGTCCTTCTGCGAGTCCGAGGGAGGTCTCCCTCCGCTGGCACGACCCACCAGATTTGCTGGGCACGCAAGCCCCCCACAACGACAAGGTGGTTCCAGTGGAGGGACACACACACACACACACACACACACACACACACACACACACACACACACACACGCACAGTGGGGAAAGGTTGATAAAAACGAAAGACTAATTAAAAAAAAACTAGGGGAAACGGACAGAAGGTTTAGGAAAGATAGAATAAAATGAATAATAAAATTGGGGAAAAACAAGTACACAATTTTAATACAAATTTGCCAGAAGAGGAAAGCGATGAAAAGTTTGCCAATAACAGCCACAACACAATGGAATTTCAAGGAGGGACAACAGAAGGAAGGCAATGCAATAAATCGGAAGCGGTGGAAGGATATAGAAAAGCCAGAAATGGAAGTTATTAAAAGCAGGAAAAAGGTTACAAGGCCAACATAGAGAGAGAGAGAGAGAGAGAGAGAGAGAGGTAACAAGGGAAATAACTAAAAGGAGACGTAGGAAAGGAAGCTCCATTGATATTTCTCCTTCCTAGTTGTAGGAGCTCGCTTACAATTCCCTTGTAAATTATTTTCACTGACGGGGGTCTTGTTAAGTTCGTTTGTAAACAGGTAATAGTTCCCTAGTTTCTGTCCCTTCTGCTTTTGTCTAGGATTTTTTTTTATTGCTCTCTCTCTCTCTCTCTCTCTCTCTCTCTCTCTCTCTCTCTCTCTCTCTCTCTCTCTCTCTCTCTCTCTCTCTCTCTCTCTCTCTCTCTCTCTCTCTCTCATGTATGTAGGTAGATAGATAGATAGATAGATAGACAGATAGACAGATAGATAGATATAGATATAGAGATATTGTTATATATATATTCTCTTTTGTACCACTCTCCCATTCTCCTCTTCCCCTCTCACTCACTTCTCGTCCCGCTTCGCCTATCCTCCTCACTTCTTCCCTCACCCCTGTCCCTTTGGTTTCCTGTGCTCTCCACATCCCTTTCTCTCCTCTTATCTCTCTCTGGCCTTCCTCTTTTCCTCTTCTTTTCATCCCTTTATCTCTCCTTTCTCTCCGTCACTTCTCCCTACTTTTCTTCATCTCTCCATCTTTTCTCTCCGTTACTGGCTCATTTTTCTTGCCACTTCATTTTGTCGTCATCCTCTTCTTCCCTCTTTCCTTCTTCACTTCCTTTCTTTCTCTCTCGTCTTCCTCTCTCGGTCTGTCTTTTTCCTCCTCTCTCCCCTCTACCCCTCTCACTACCTCTTTTAATTCATCTGTCTTCTCTTTCCCTTTCTCTTTCTTGTCTTCCGCTTTCCCTCCTTCCATCCCTTCTCTTCTCATCATCCCTTCCTCTCTCTCTCTCTCTCTCTCTCTCTCTCTCTCTCTCTCTCTCTCTCTCTCATTATACATTTCATCTCACTCTCCTTTTAGCACATCTTGTTTATCCGCCTTCTTTAACTCCATTTATCTTCATCTTCTCCTTCTCCATGGTCTCCTTTTAGTTCTCCTCGTCCTTTCTCTCTTCTCCTCCCTCATCCCCTTCTTCCTCCTTCTCTTCCTCCTCTGCTCCTCCCCTCCTCATCCTCCTCTCCCCTCATCTCCTTGTATATTATCAATTTCTCTTTTCTCCCTTCCCCGCTTTCCTTCTCCTGTTCCATCCTTTCCTTTTCGTGTCTCCAAACCCCCTCTTTTTCATCTTTGTGCTCCTCAGCTCTTCTTCTTTTTCTTGTTCTTCCTCTCTTCCCCGTTCTCTTCATCCTCATCCTGCTCCTTCTCTATCTTCTCTTGCCTAGTCCGGTTCTCCTCTTCCCCTTCTTACTTCTCCTTTTCTTCTCCTCTGCTCCTTCCACTTCCTTTTCTTTTTCTTCATCCTTCCCATACCTTATTCCTCTTCCTCCTTCTTTGTCTATTCCTCTTCTCGCAATGGCTTCAAATCATTCCTCGTCCTCTCCATCTTCCTACTTGTGGATTCTGTTCTTTCATCCTCGGTCAGCTCTCCTCTACTCCACTCTACTTACTCTTCTTCTTCCTTTTTCTCGTCCACTTCCTGATCTTACTTCCTCATCCTGCTTCCTCTTCCGTTCCCCAGTCCTTCCTAATTCCTTCCTTTCAAACTTTCATTACTTCCTTCTTTGTGCCCAGTTAATCAGTTCTCTTGCACCGTGTTTATCCTTGTGTCTTAATCTTCTCTTCTTTTCTCTTCAAAATCTACTTTTTTTCCTTTCTTCACTTTCTCTTGGTCTTTCTCACCCTTTCTTCTTCCTTTTACCTTCTTCCTCTAAGTATCATTTTGCTCCATCTTCTTCCTTCTCGTCCTCATGTTTTCCACACGTTTCCTCTTCTCACACACTGCTCATCTTCTTCATTTTCCTCTTCCCCTTTCCTGCCATATTTCTACCTCTCATCTTGCCACACCCTCCACTTCTTCTTCCTCTCCCTACTCCTACTCTTCGCTCATCCTTTGTCATCTCCTCTTTTGTCCCTCCTTATGCCTCTATCCTCCACGTTGTTGCTCCTTTTCATTTTTTCCTTCCTCTCATTCTCATCTTTCCTTCTTCTTCCTCACACTACCTCTTCTTCCTCCTCCTTCCTCCCTACCATGGCTCTCATTTCACTTCTTTGATATTCTCATTATTGCCTTGTCTTACCTCCTAATGTTCCTTTTTATTTCTTCTCTTCTTGTTCCACACATCCCTTTATCTTCTTTTCCCTTCCTCTTCTTAGTCTCTCTCAGTCTCTTTTGCTCCTTTCTCTTCGTCTTTCTTCGTTCCTCCTCTTCCTTTTCCTCACTCCTTTTCTTCCATATGATCACACTCTCGTTTTTCTCTTCCTCCTGTTTCTGTCACTCTTCCTTTTCCCTTTCCTACCTCTTGCCTCATCCTTTCTTCTTCTTTTCTTCTCCTCCTTTTCCTCACGCCTGTTCTTCCACTTGATCATATTCTCATTTTTCCCTTCCTTCTCTTCCTGTCACTCATCCTTTTCCCTCTCCTGCCAATTGCTTTCTTCTTTTCCTCTCTTCCCTTTCCTCGCATCTCTTATTCAGCTTGATCACATTCTCATTTTCCCATTCTTCTCTTCCTGTCACTCTTCCGTCTCCCTCTCTTCTTGTTCTTCCTTTCTTCTCCTGCTTTTCTTCTCTTTCCTTTCCTTACACCCTTTTTCTTTCTTTCTTCCTCCTTCTCTCACTCTTCCTTTTCCTCTCCTTGCCTCTCCCCTCCACCTTTCTCTCTCCTCTTCTTTCCTTCCGTCTTCCCCTCAAAGTTTCTCCTCTCCCCCTTTCTCTCACCTTTCTTATTACTCTTTTCCCTCATACCTTCCTATATGTTTCACCTCTTCCTTCCTTTCTTCCCTTCCCATTCCATACGCGCCCTCCTCGTCTTAGCACATCCTCTTGCGTCCGTTACCTTCTTCCTGTCTCATCCACTTCCTTTTTCACATTATGCTTCTCATCACACCATTTTTTCTTCTCCCTGCCTCTCCCTTCCTCTTTCTATTGATCTTCCCTCTATTCTTTCTCTTTCTCACGCCTTTTCTTTCTCTTCCTCATCCTGCTCTCCACGGCAAGGCAGCCAACGTGGCGGTGTATTAAATATGTTAACTTCCTGCCGAGTTTCCTTTATTGTGCTCATTATCCCTCCCTGGCCCTCCCTACACCTTATTCAGTCTCAAATTTCCCTCTTTTACCATTCGAGTATTGTTTCTCTTACTTTTTATCAATCATCATCTCTTTGCTCTCTCTCTCTCTCTCTCTCTCTCTCTCTCTCTCTCTCTCTCTCTCTCTTAATGGTCTCATGTATTTTTTTACCCGTAATCCTTTTTCTTTACATACATTTCTCCCCGTTCTTTTGCTAGCGGTCATATTATTTATTTCTCACTGTTGCTTCTCTTCCCTTTCACCTGATTTTGCTCAACATTTTTATTATACTTTTAGTCACATTCTAAGCTCTGTTATGATCGATATAATTTTAATATTGTATTGCAGTTATGCGAAACGATTAGGTCAAGATACAAATGAGTTGTCGGTGACTTAATGTTAGTATTGTCTCACTGTCTCATGGTCGGCACAAATCTCTTATTCTATTCCAATTAATCTCGCAACATCAGGCTACACAGTCACGCCCCTTCTTTGTCTAGCTTTCTAAGACAAAAGTTAATCAGTACTTTCAGACTCTAAATTATACAACTTTCCAACTCTGTAATTGACTTATATCTTTCTTACGCTTGAGATTAATATATGAAAGGCAATGTGTTAGGCATTGCAGAGGGAAATGATCTTGATTTCTGGCTTCCTTTCTATTCAACGATATCTGAATGGGAGAAATTTTGCAGGTTCTCACTCTTGGGTTATTTTCTTTCCTTACCCAAAAAAAGTTTACTCCTTCCTCTTTCTTCCCCATTTTTCATCCTTTCACATTGACTTTGCTTGTTCCTTCTCTTTCGCATTCTCTTCTTCTGTTTTTCATTTCCTCCGTCTTACTTTCCAGCTTTCACTCTCTCTTCACTCTCTCCTCTCTCCTTCCCTCGTCCAGTCTTCCTTTTCTACTTTCCTACTTTTTTCACAGCCTCCGCCTCCATTCTCATTCATTCTCACATTAACTACCATCCACAAATATCCCACCCTTCCTCTCTCTTCCTCCTCGTCCCTGCCCCCATCCCCGCCTCTCTCTTCCTCCTCCTCCCTCTCCTAACCCTCCACTTCTTTCTCTTTTCGTGGACCAATATTATTTTTTTGTATGCGGTTCATCGCTGGCGAAGTAAACTCTCCCTTTTATAGGCCTTTTTTAACCCTCTCTTCCCTCGACTCCCCATCCCCTTCTCCTTCCTTGACCCTCTCTTATTCTTTCTTTTCCTTTCCTCTTACTATCTCCCCCCATATTTCCCTTTAGTTTCCTTTCCTCTCGTTTCCCTCTTTCCCTCCACTACCCTTACCATATTCCACCATTACAGTGTATCTCACCTCAGTTCTTCCTTGATTCTATACTCCCTTCCTCTATTCCTCCTTTCTCCCCTTCTCCTTCTCTCTCCTCTCACCCCTTCCTCTCACCCCTCCCCTCTCCCTCCCCACTTTCTTTTATTCTCCCTCAAGCCTTTCACTCCCACGCCTGGATATAGCCTAATCTCCTTGATTCTCTCCTTTCGTCTTAGCCCGACCCCAGCCCGTTTACTAACCCTCCTTTCCTTCCTATTCTTTTTCCTCCCTTATTCCTTTCACTCCTATATCTGTATCTCACCTTATTTCTTCCTTGATTCCCTCTTTTACTCAGCTTATTGCTCTTACGTCTCTTCCACCTGCCATTATGTTTTTTTTTTTTTCATTTTCACGTCGTCCTTCCTGCCCGATCCTTAATGGCGTACTTAGTCGCACTTTTGCTTCCGCCCAAAATACGTTCGTTTTATTACTTGACTCCGCCTACGTAAGTTCCTCCCCACTCCCCTTCCCCACCCTCTGCTCGCTTTCTCTCCACCCTCTCTTTTATTTTTCTCCCTCTTTCACCCTGTCACCGACTTTACTTTCTCACACCTCTCACACTCCCATCTCTCGTTTACGTTGTTTTGAATCCTAGTTTTCTTTATCCCTTCCCAATCTTTCATCATCTTTCCCGTTCACTCCACTCAACCATTTCTTCTCTCCCACATCCCCTCACCCTCGTTTACTCCTTCTCCCCATCTCTGTCGCCTATCCTTTACTTCCTTTCCCCTCTTTCATTTCTCTACCTTCGTCCCTTCAACCCATCCCCTCCTTTCTCTTCCTTACATTCTTACCCCTCTCTCCTTTCTCCTTCTCACCCATCCCATTACTTCCATTCCCTCCCATCCTTACTTCTCTCCCTAGCAGCCGTCGTTCCTTAATTCCCATTCCTCCTTTTCTCCTTACCTCATTCTTTTCCATCCTTCTCTCATCTTCCTCAACCCTTCTTCACCAACCCCCCATCCCTTTCACTCGTGTCTCACCCTTTCTCATTCTCAGCATCGTAACGCCTCTCCATCATTACCTTCCTTTTCTCCGTTTTTCCCTTTACCCTTTCCGTTCCCATCCCCACCCACATCACCCCTTCCTCTCGACTCCTTTCCTTTCCGCCCGTTCTCATCTATACCAGACCCAACCTTCCGCCTCTTCTCACTTTACTCCACCCCCTCATTACCCTCTCCCCTCTTCACCCTTTCCTTCTAGCGTCCTTCCTCTAAACCTGCCTTATTCCAGAACCACCACGTACCTCTTTTTCTTCCCCTTCAACCTGCTTTCTCACTCCCCTTTCGTGTCGCCTCCCTTTTCTCTTCATCTCTTTTCTTTTCTTCTCCCTACCCCTTCCTCACCCCCTTACCTTGCCACCTGCTTTGGCTGACTCCCGCCTAACATTCCTCTCCTCCTCTTACCTTCCTTCTCGCTTTCCCCTCCCCCATTTGACCTTTTGCAGCTGATCTTAGGAACTCTTAATCATCTCAGTTCCTTTTACTTCTTCCTACTCGTTCCTCCTTCCTAGACTTTCGTATTATCAGCCCACCCTTTCTGTCTCTGCGATATTTTTTCCTCCTCCCTCTTCTTATATCTTCCCTCTTTCCATCTCTCTATGCATCTCTCTCGTCTTTAGTAGACCTTTTCATCTCTTCTTTTGCTCAGTCATCTCTTCTTTGTTCCCTCTCCACTCTTCTCTTTATCCCTGTCATCTTTCCTATTTCATTCTTTCTCCACGCTTTTACCATCCCTTTACCCTCTCTAAGTCAGCCTGTTCATGTCCGTCTATTTGTCACTCCTGTCTACGTCTCTTTATATTCCTCCTTTCTCAATTCTCCCTATACTTTCTCCATTTTTCTCTTCGCCTGCTTTCCTTTACCATCTTTGCCACATCCTTGTCTTCCATTCTAGATCATCTTTTAAATTCTTGAAAAAATTTTCTGCTGGTGCCGCGCGCTTGTACCACTTCCTTCTTGGTGTTTTTGGTATCACTCTCATTTTGTTTTGTTTGATTCTCGCCAGTACCTATTTTTTCGCTCGTCTTTTGCATCTGTCTGTGTGTGTGTGTGTGTGTGTGTGTGTGTGTGTGTGTGTGTGTGTGTGTGTGTGTGTGTGTGTGTGTGTGTCAATCTATCCCTCCCTCTATCAATCTATCTGTATTCATTCATCCATCCATCTGCAGTATCTATCATCTCTGTCTCCCAGTCTCTGTATATATCAATCTATCTGTCTGCCTCTCTGTTTATATACCTGTGTTCCTTTAGTTTATTTTCTTCCTTCTTTAGGCCCATCTCTTTTCTCCCTTATTTCTCCAGCCCTTTTCATGCTCCCTCTCACTCACTCTCTCTCTCTCTCTCTCTCTCTCTCTTTTGGGCAGACGTTATAAGTGGCTTTTCCAATGATACTGTGTTGAGCCCGTTATTGATTACGGTGAGCTATGTGTTGAGTGAGGAGCCTATTATACCTTTACTTCCTGCAGTGACACCTACTAGTGGTTCTGCACTAAATGTCAAGCCGAAAGTTTTCATGTATTCCATAATCAAATAACCAGTCACTGGGTTATGTAAGAAAGAATGCTGCCTTCCGTAATCCAAGGGACTCTGAGGGCAGACAGAAGGTGTATGAGATTAGAGAGAGCCTTATCTCGGGTCTTAATCTTTGGCAAAGGTTTAAAAAGCCTTGAACATTGGATCCGTACCTGAGCAGAGTCAATGTAAATAGGTAGATTCGTGTGTACATTTTGAACGTAAAATGTGCAAATGAAGGATGTAAGACTGGAAGTAGTGAATGGAAGGTATCGTACACAATTATGGGGTTGTAGGTACACGTACACGTACACGTACACACACACGTACACGCACACACGCACACACACGCACGCACACACACACACACACACACAGATACACACACACACACACACACACACACACACACACACACACACACACGTTCCCACACACACACACACACACACACACACACACACACACACACACACACACACACACACACACACACACACACACACACACACACACACACACGCACGCACACAGCTCAAGTCTACATTAGTGGCCCAGTCTGGTTTTCCTCTGAAGGTGGACTCAGCATAATTGTCTCACTCTCACACACTCTCTCTCACACACACAACCACCTCCCTTCCCAAATCCTTCCCTCACCCCATTATTTCCCCGCTTTTTCCCTCTCCCTCCCCCACCTCCTTCCAACCCCATTCCTTCCTTCCACCCATCGGTTCACCTTCTCAATTCCTTCCCTTCCTCCCACCCCAACTCTTCCCCTCTCCTTTCGCCATTCCCCTCCCCACCAAATCCTCATCCCCGGCCCTTCCTTTCCTCTCCACAACCCCACGCAGTCATGTCTCTCCCTTCCACTCACAGTTCCACTCCTAGTCCTTCTCTTCCCTCATCACCACTCCATAAACATCAGTTATCGCTTCTCCTCCATCCTATAATACCATATATCCATTAACCCTTGCCCCTCCCCATCATCCACACCTCATCTCTTCCGACCTAACCACCCCTTCCCCCGCGGTATCATTATTGTTTTACCCTCGATTTAGCTCCAGTCTCACCAACCCTCCCTTCCCCACAACCCTATCATATTGTGTCACCACCATTCTCTTCCCGCTCTTCCATACACCATCTTTTCCTTCCCTCTCTCACCCACACCACCACCATCCCCTTCCCCCTGGCGCCCACAACGTTCTCCTTCCCCCTGCACCATTCCGTCCACATCACACTACCCAACCACACCGCTATTCCTCCTCCTGAACACTGCCCACACCACATTCACCTCCATCCCCCACCATACCACACCATCCATCTCTACCTTTCCTTTTTCCAACCTTTCCAACTCCTTTCTCCTTTGTACTTTGCACACCACCGCTACCACCCTTCACTAGTCCTATCACTCCCTTTCATCCCACATCACTGACACAGTCTTCACTGTCAATCCCAATTCATCCCTCCCACAGCATTCCACATTATCATGATCTTTATGACCCACCGCATCAGTCATTTCCTTCAGTCCCCTTTTAACCTACACTGTCACCATTCCTCCCTATCCACCGCACATCAACACCACCCTACCAACAACTTTCTTCAGTATCTATCCCTCTTTTTCCACATTCCACGCCACTAAGAACATACCCTCACCACCTTTCCCCATCCATCCATCCATCCATCCATCTCCACCCCAGATTATCAGTACCATCCTTTCGCCCAGCTCAACCTCAAACCACAACCATTATCCCTCCCTTTCGCTCCCTTTTCATTCCACAACACCACCACCATCCAACCATTATGCATCCCTTCTCACCACCCAATACTATCATCGCCTTTTCACCTTCCTCTCCACCCCAGTACCCACAGAAGTTCCTATCCATCAGTCTCTTTCCTTCCTTCCATCCCATCTTGTCAACCTCACTCCATAACCATGACTTTCGCCTCTTATATTCTCGCCTTCACCCTAGAATACCACCACTCACCCCTCTCTCTTCAACCCTTCCTCCACTTCATTCCAACTTCCACAAACTTCCCACGGCCCTGCATATCTCTTCTTTCATGTTCCTTGATTTTGCGCCTAATGGTAACACTTACGGAGGTACTCATACACTTTCTGTGGTTTTCATTTTGTTACCTCTTGCTGTGGTTTGTGTGGCTGAAGTTTAGGACTGTAAAGAATTATTACGCTAATGGGTGTTGCAGTTCGAAGCTTTATATCTGGTCATTACTCCTATAAGTTTGGCATACTTCTCCTGCACCATTTTCTTTTTTGGTTGTTTCTGGTAAGTGAAGGTTCCCATAATTCACAGTGTAATGCCCTGTGCTACTTGCACTACTTTCATGACAGGCACCCCTTCCCATACATACATGGCCAGCACAGGGAAAGGTTCATATGGGGTATCATTGTCTTCCCAAGAAGGTACGATCCTACGATGCAAGTCGTAGTACCGCTGCAGATACAGAAGCAAACAGAATAGCGACTGTGGAATATGCCCTTTTCTTTTTTCCATTGTTTTTCAAAACATTCATTGCTCCCTCACTCTGATTTGTGAGGCTCAGGTAGAGGCAAAGAATAATTAATGAAGAACTGTGCTCTGAAGCCGTGTAGTGATGAATCCTGGTGAAGTGCATTTAGTATACCCTTACTGCTTCATAATGGTTTTGCGCAACTTAGGAAAGGCTCCTCTTGCTGCTGGGTACATCAAACCTGTACAGTTCGAATCAAAGCTATATAAAGTCGTGAGGAGATGGAAAGATTATAACGAAAAATAGATCTCCGGGATCAGTGAGTTAATTTTCACACCAAAAACGGCACGTCATTTTAATGCTATTCATGATGATTTTACTGGACTTCGAAACTACAATGATTATATATATATATATATATATATATATATATGTGTGTGTGTGTGTGTGTGTGTGTGTGTGTGTGTATGGAGTCTCTGTGGTACAGTGGTAGAGTGCGCGTGCGTTTTCGTACAAGAGAGAACGAGGGTTCGCGCCCTACCAGGGTAATAAATTCTGGGAGCGTTCTTCCGGCCACGTACTGCTTTGGCAGACATAAGGAGTGCTGTGCCTGAACCACTATCGCGTACTATACAGTAGTCGGCTTGTACGGGCAGATTACACTTGGTTCACAGACTACACACACATCCAAAGCCACTCCAACACTACAGTCGCACTTACAAGCACTTCTCACCCTACAAACACTCTCTACCAGACAGCCTAAGCCACTTGGTAGAGATACATAGGCTATATCGTCCCCACTTCGGTCAGGATGCGCCCCGGTCCTGCAGTGGACACTCAAACAGCTGATGATTTTTATATATATATATATATATATATATATATATATATATATATATATATATATATATATATATATATATATATATATATATATATATTGTTACGGAACAGAGAAAGATAATGTACACATTAAGTGAGAATACTAAGAGTCACTACTGTCCCGTAAAGTTCCAGGTTCAAAACAAAAGAGTTAGGTAAAATTACAAGTTAAAGTTTAATGCTCAAACTACCAACAAAACATTCAGGACTCATAAGGATAATGTAATGGCAAAAAAAATGGTTAAATATATGGTTAACTGCAATAGCCTCTATTAACACGAAATTAGCAAGAGTAAATTTATCTAAGTCAGCCCTGATAAAATGAAAATACACTGGGTAATGCTCAGTTAATGCAAGATAAATGATTACAGATATAAACTATTATTAATGATGACTGATAGTAAAACTTTACACTAAGCACACAAACCTCACTAGGCCTACAAATTAACATCTTATGTTATACAGTACAAGAACAAAATGTAATAACATATTCAAATTACACAGCAGTTAGATGGCTGGAAACTTCCTGAGCACTCACAACAATAACTGTACAGGGGAGGACAGAGATGTGAACAAAATGAGGAGTAGATCTAAGTGGCAATAATGCAGAGACTGAGCTCATTATATAAGGGCCAGCAGAGCTTGATACAACATGTAAGAAGGACGCGCAAATGAAGCCATAGGGGACAAAGAGCTGACAATCCTACTCTGAACAACAGAAAGGACGACTTACTCTACTATAACGGTAGAAGGGGGGAACTGAGGCAGAACACGCTCGTGATCAAACATGCAGCATACTGTGCGTTAAAATTACACAAAGGATGATGAAATCATAGGCTATGTAACACCTCCCCACAAAGAAAAAGAAATTTACAAAGGAAATTTCTTATTACTCTAAAACAATCTGTCTAAAGTCTAGATAGGCAATCTGCAATAACATTTTCTTTCCCCTTGACATGTTGTATGTCTAATGAATACTCCTGAAGAAGTAGACTCCATCTTGTCAATCTCTGATTTTTATCTTTAAACTTACTAAGGAATTTCAGTGGGTTATGATCGGTATAAATGACTATGGGGTCAAAACCAGAACACAAATAAAATGAAAAATGCTGTAAACCCAAAATCAAGGCCAAAAGCTCTTTCTCAATAGTTGAGTAGTTCTTTTGAGGTGGAGTGAACTTCTTACTGTAATAAGATACAGGGTGTTCAATACCCTGATCATCCTCTTGCAGCAAAACAGCCCCAGCTCCTGTATCACTTGCATCAACAGCCATCTTAAAAGGCTTGGCAAAATTTGGAGTAGCGAGCACTGGCTGACTTAATAGAATAGCTTTAAGTTTGCTGAAAGAGGATTCACAGTTATCGGTCCAGACAAATTTAACTCCCTTTTTCAGTAGGTCTGTAAGTGGTGATACAAGAATTGAAAAGTTAAGAACAAATCTCCGGTAATAACCTACCATTCCCAAAAATCTTTGTAGCTCTTTCCTACTTTTAGGTCTGGGTAGATCACTTATAACCTGAACCTTAGCTCCTGGTGGTGCAACATGTCCATCACCAATTACGTACCCAAGGTACTGAACTTTAGCTTGACCAAACTCACACTTTGATAAATTAGCTACAAGATTAGCCTGAACCAAACGCTCAAGGAATTTACTGACATGGCATAGGTGATCTTTCCAGTTGTCACTGAAGATTAATACATCATCAATATAAACAACACACCCTGCCAAACCCTCTGTTACAACATTCATGAGCTTCTGAAAAGTGGCTGGTGCATTCTTCATACCATATGGCATTACAGAACATGCAAAAGTCTTTCCTAGTGTTACAAAACATGAGATCTCCCTAGCACGTTCAGTCATAGGTACTTGCCAGTATCCCTTTAACAAATCAAACTTACTTATGTACCTAGCCTTTCCGATCTTGTCTATGCAATCTTCCACACGAGGGAGAGGGTAAGTGTCTGTTTTAGTTATCTGATTAACACGTCTGTAGTCAATGCAAAGCCGCTGTGACCCACCTGGCTTAGAGACTAGAGTGACAGGAGAACTCCACTCGCTCTGACATGGCTCAATCATCTTGTGGTCCAACAGGTAGCCAAGCTCCTTCTGGATGAGAGGAACTTTCACTGGGTTCACACGGTAAGGAGGCAATTTAATTGGCTTTGCGTCTCCAACATCGACATCATGCATCAACACAGTGGTTCTTCCTGGAGTAGCACGGAACACTTGCGGGTACTCCTGCAGTAATGCCGAAAACTCCTGCCTTTCCTCGGGAGGTAGATGGGAAAACTTAGTCTGGAGATCATTCATGATATCAGGATTCTTCCCCAAACTATCACTCAGGCTCATACTGCATGGGAGAGCTTCACTTGCAGACTCGGGTGGAACAGCTACAGTGCAGACTGGATTATTTTCATCCTGCCTGTGATATAACTTTAGCATGTTGATGTGACATAGTTGCTTGTTCTTTCTATGATCTGGTGTGGCGATGACATAGTTGACATCACTGAGTTTCTTCTCCACGAAATAAGGACCACTAAACTTGGCTTGAAGAGGTTGCCCATGAACTGGTAGCAGAATCAAAACCTGATCTCCTGGCTGAAAGTGGTGTAACCTGGACTTCTTATCATACCAAGTCTTCATCTTCTCCTGAGCAGCTCCTAAATTCACTCTCGCCAGCTGTAAAGCAGTGGACAGCCGTTCTTTGAACTTCATCACATACTCCAGCAGGTTGATGTCATCTTCCTCCGACAGCCAGCATTCCTTGAGTAATTTAAGGGGTCCTCTTACTTTATGGCCAAACAGTAGTTCAAAGGGTGAGAAGCCCAGTGATTCATTTGGAGATTCTTTTACGGCAAATACAACGAATGGAAGACCTTTATCCCAGTCTTTCTGATGTTCCAAACAGTATTTCTTGAGCATCGATTTGAGTGTTTGATGATATCTCTCCAACGCTCCTTGGGTCTGGGGATGGTAAGCTGAAGACATGATCTGGGTGATGCCCAACTCTTTCAGAGACTGCTTGAAAACGTTTGACATGAAATTACTTCCCCGGTCTGACTGTACCTCCTTGGGCAGACCAAACTTTGTGAAGAACCCTAGCATTTCCTTAACCACGTTCTTTGCTGAGATATTTCTAAGTGGAATGGCTTCAGGATAACGAGTAGCCATATCAATCAGGGTCAACACATAAGAAAATCCTGAAGAAGTCCTAGGAAGAGGGCCCACAATATCCACCAACACACGGGTGAATGGCGCCTCAAAAGGAGGAATGGGAACTAGAGGTGCAACCTTTTCGGTCTTATTACACTTCCCCACAACTTGACAGGTGTGACAAGACTTACAATACCAGGAAACATCCCTGAAGATACCTGGCCAGTAGAAGTGTTTCAAAATGCGTGCCACAGTCTTCCTCACTCCAAGGTGTCCTGCCAAATTGGAATCATGAGCCACTCTAATGATATCCTGCCTACAAACACGAGGGATGACAACTTGATGTACAACCTCCCACTCACAGTCGGCTGATGCTGTTGGGGGTCTCCACTTCCTCATAAGTACTCCTGACTTTATATAATAACAAGTAGAAGCACCAGCTGACTCTTCCTCACTGCAAGCAGAGTTAGCTAGACCTTTCAACTCAGGGTCAGCAACCTGCAACTCAACCAACTCTTGACGAGACAAATTATCAACACTACGGGGTACTGCCTCATCTGGTGAGTGGTCCAAATTAGCAAGAAATGTGTCAGCTAGGATAACATCATCATCATCATTATCCTCTAAATCACCAGTAACTTTAGACTTAGCCCTAGTGACAGCACATGCAGGGAACACATCAGGGACATCACAATCCTGGGTCGCAGCCACTGGCTCACTAGACAACTGAGGAGCTGGACACACTTGACTTCCACCAATATCATTTCCAAGTAAGAAAGTTACACCTGACATTGGGAGTGTCTCAACCAACCCAACCATAACGGAACCATTAACAAAACCAGACTCTAAATTCACTCTGCACAGAGGGACAGAGAAGTAATTATTCCCTACACCTTGTAAGATTACAGTTACATCAGAGGAATTAACATTAGAGCCTAGAACACTGGTCAGCATAAGGGATTGGCAAGCACCTGTATCACGATATATTTTAACTGATTTCCTGTCATTACTGTCCAGAGGACTGACAAAACCATCAGACAGGAAATTAGCACATGAACTCTTGAGAGTGTCACCCACGTTACTGCTCAAAAGAGGAGCTCCATCATGAGAATTTAAGTTACCCCTCAAAGCAGGTTCAGTTAACTCAGTTAAAGAATTCTGGGAACTCTCAAGAGTGGACACTAGACCAATTGACTGAATATTTAAAGACTCCTTTTTGTTCACATCACGCTGTCTCCTGAAACATTTCTCCGTAGTATGACCAAGCTTACTACAATAAGTACATTTACGTTTCTGAAATCTAGAGGTGAAGCTGGTATTTACTTCCTGAGAAACATCATCTTTATTCTCTTTCCTGTTACCTGTACTCTGAGTAGAGGCAACGTACTTACTCTCAGCTTTCCCTCTTTCTGTAGAATATCTCTTGTGAGTGAGAACATATTCATCAGCTAAAACTGCAGCATCAGACAAATTACCTATTCTTCTCTCATCAAGATATAGGCTTACATCTTTACTAATACACCTTTTGAAATCCTCCAGCAAAATCATCTGCTTAAATTTACCAAAATCAGAATCCACATTCTTAGAATTTAACCACTGCTCTAACAGATCTTCTTTGATTTTTGCATACTCAACATGGGATTGCTTATCTTGCTTGTAAGTTGTCCTAAATTTTACTCTATAGGCTTCAGGAACAAGCTCATAAGCCTTAAGAATCAAGCTCTTAACTACATCATAATTATCAGATTGATCCTGAGGCAAAGATGCATAAGTTACTTGAGCTTTACTGGTGAGAACAGTTTGAAGGAGTACTGGCCAATACTTTTTGGGCCAATTAAAACCTGTAGCTACCCTCTCAAACAACTGAAAATACTTTGTTAAATCAGATTCATTAAAAGGAGGGACAAGTTTAACATTTTTAGCCACATCAAAATTATCAGAGCTAGATGATCCAGTTCCACCTTGTTTCATGCGATACTCATGGTCTGCCTGAATCCTGGCAAGTTCAACTTGTGCCTGTATCTGTGCCTCCTGAATCCGAGCCTGAGATTCAGCCTCCTTAGCATTTGCTTGAAATTCAGCTTCCTTCATACGAGCCTCCTGCAGGGCTAGCTGTAACTTAGCTATTTCAATCTGTGTTTGCTCATTTGGAGGAGTTACATTAAACAAGCTTTCATTAATCTTGTCAACAATTTGATCTTTAGAATGATGAGAGCGAACAGCAATTCCCAATTGTTGAGCAACAAGCTTAAGTTCATTCTTTGTTCTGTTTTTTACATCACACACTGTTTGCACATTTGACAAAAAATCTTTGGCTTCATCAAGTGTAGAAATAGTAGACATCATGAATAAATCACAGTCACAAAATATCAAGCAATATCCTTTTGATAATATCCTGAATATCCTGATAAGAGGTCGCCAAATTTATGTTACGGAGCAGAGAAAGATAATGTACACATTAAGTGAGAATACTAAGAGTCACTACTGTCCCGTAAAGTTCCAGGTTCAAAACAAAAGAGTTAGGTAAAATTACAAGTTAAAGTTTAATGCTCAAACTATAGTAGGACTCGCCTACGTTTGCGGCTGTGGTGTAGCCCGCACCTGTGTACAGTGTTGCCACGTTTTCTATACCGTTATCTCTCTCTCTCTCTCTCTCTCTCTCTCTCTCTCTCTCTCTCTCTCTCTCCTGGCGGGAAATGTGAGCCACCCTGAGAACTTTTGATTCTTTTATAAGTTATTTATAATTGTGCTTTCATTTGTTAATTTGGTTTTGTTATATTTAGTGATGCCGACAATGCATTCAAAGCATGCCCCTCTCCTGCCTCTCTCTCTCTCTCTTGCTCTCTCGCCGACTGGGTGTGGAAGTGTTGCCGCTCGCGAGTGAATATTTTTTTTTTTTTACTTCGGTACTGGCATATGCCTACTATTTTCTCCTACATATTAGCTTATGATTATAAATGTGATTATTCCTCGTCCTTAAAATTATGGTAAAAGCCGATAAATGTGAGCATTTTTCCCTAGCAACACCTGTACAAGCTATGGTTGGGTTTACGAAGGTACTTTACCGTAGGCCAGACTGGTAAGTGTTGCCACTCAGAAGAATTACATGAATTATTTCTTTTACTTTGGATATTGGCATATTTCTTCTTTTTTCAGGCTCATTATCTTATATCCATAACTGTGATAGTATTACCCACCCTAAAACTACGCTAAAAAACATTAAAAGTGACTACAATTTCTTTTAGCAACACTGTACAATATGTATGCCATGTTTCTGTGTTACTGTATAAATATTTTATGCATAATAAGATTACTGTTGATTCATCCATCAAAATACACAAGTGTAAGTTTTATTCATCTGAATTTATCGAATTTGTGATGCCTTGTACATAAATAGCTTCCGTTTCACATCGCAAGTTGGGGAAACATGGCACCATTGTACACAGTTGCGAGCCACACCACAGCCGCAAACGTGCGCGAGTCCTACTATTCAGGACTCATAAGGATAATGTAATGGCAAAAAACTGGTTAAATATATGGTTAACTGCAATAGCCTCTATCAACACGAAATTAGCAAGAGTAAATTTATCTAAGTCAGCCCTGATAAAATGAAAATGCACTGGGTAATGCTCAGTTAATGCAAGATAAATTATTACAGATATAAACTATTGTTAATGATGGCTGATAGTAAAACCTTACACTAAGCACAAAAACCTCACTAGGCCTACAAATTAACATCTTATGTTATACAGTACAAGAACAAAATGTAATAACATATTCAAATTACACAGCAGTTAGATGGCTGGAGACTTCCTGAGCACTCACAACAATAACTGTACAGGGTAGGACAGATGTGAACAAAATGAGGAGTAGATCTAAGTGGCAATAATGCAGAGACTGAGCTCATTATATAGGGGCCAGCAGAGCTTGATACAACTTGTAAGAAGGACGCGCAAATGAAGCCATAGGGGACAAAGAGCTGACAATCCTACTCTGAACAACAGAAAGGACGACTTACTCTACTATAACGGTAGAAGGGGGGAACTGAGGCAGAACACGCTCGTGATCAAACATGCAGCATACTGTGCGTTAAAATTACACAAAGGATGATGAAATCATAGGCTATGTAACAATATATATATATATATATATATATATATATATATATATATATATATATATATCGTTTATTTTTTAATAATTTAAAAAAATTCCCAATAAAAGTAAGCGAAAACAATGCAGACTTTCAGCCAGAAATAACGAGCAGATTTCAAGCTCTAGGTAATGCTGGATGTGACATTGATGAGCTGAATGATAAAGGAGACTAACAAAAGCCTCAGAGAATCAGTGGAGACAGTAAGGAAAGCTAATAAAACAAAAACCAGCAAGTATTCGAAAAAGACACTCGAGCTCATGAAAAGAAGAAAGGGAATGGAAGTAAAAGCAAAGAAAAATGAAAGAGAACGAGAGGAATTCAAGAAGCTTATAAAAAGCGAGAGAGAGAGAGAGAGAGAGAGAGAGACATGAATCAGATAAAAGAAACCATCAAAGTGAAATGAAAGTCTGAAACTGGTCATGAGTAAAATGACACTAGGAAAGCAACAAATAATATCACTGAGAGACAAATATAGTGACGTCATTAAATGTTAAGATAAGAAGATGAAGAGAGCTGAAGAATTTGACAAAGAACTGAATGCATCAAAGACAATTGATACCAATAGCTAACTTTTCAGTTGACACAAGTGAAATGATACCTGAGGTAACACCAGATGAGGTAGACATTTCTCTGAAAAATATGAAATGATGGAAGGCCCCAGGAAAAAATGGAATAGTAGCAGATTTACTGTTGGATGGAGGAGTACAAAAGAGGCTCGCCGACTTATTTACTCAGTGTTTAAAAAAAAAAAAAAAGCTGAAAAGAAAATTTCCAACACATTTTGTAATGCAATAGTCATTTTAATTCATAAAAAGAGCAACGCAAAGATCTAAATAACTACCTACTCTTTAGCTTGTTATCAGTTATCTACAAACTTTTCACTAAAGTTTTTATTAACAGAATAACAACAAATCTGGAAGAAAACCAACCTCGTCAACGGGCAGGATTCCAAAGTGGACAGCCGACTACTAATCATCTACACACAATGAATCAACTAGCTGAGAAAACTACAAATTCCAGTAAACCACTGTGCTTACGTTTTGTTGATTATGAAAAGGCTTTTGACTTAAGGGAGCACATAGCAATGATATAACTGCTTAAAAACATGAATAAAGAGGGAACTGCTTCGGTTAAATTACATAATAACTCGGAAAAAATTTTGATTGAAAAGAGCGTGTGTCAGCGAGGTACGATTTCACCAAAATTATTTACAGCATGCCTAGAAAGTATTTTCAGAAAGCTAGACTGGGAAAATAAAGGAGTAAACATAGGTGGAGAAAAGCTTCGGCATTTAAGATTTGCATATGACATTGTCCTAATCTAAGAAACAACAGAGCCGTTGCAAGAAATGTTAAATAACTTGACTAGAGAAAGTCTGAAAGTAGGGCTAAAGATAAACTAGAATAAATGTAATGTTTAATCCACATACGCCAAATAGCATCATCAGAATAAGCGAAGAAATTCTTGAAGAAGTCGAAAAGTACACTTACTTGAGGCAAACACTAAATTAACGAAAGACCATGAGAGCGAAACAAAAAGTCGCATTATGATTGGATGGAAAACATTCTGTAAACATAGAGACATCATGAAAAGTAACTTAGCAATATGTATGAAACGAAAAGCATATAACAAATGTATAATTCCAGCTCTGATGTACTGTTATGAGATCTGGAAACTGATAAAATCGATGGAAAATCAACTAATCCGTTCTCAAAGAGCAATGGAAAGGTCTGTGTTGGGAATATCTTTATGAGACAGGAAAAGATCAACAGTGGGTGAAAAAGCAGACTTACGTCAAAGATATGAAAGAAGTTAAGAAAAAAATAGAAACGGATGTAGGCAGGTCATGTAGCCAGAATAAGGGATAACCGATGGAGTGAGAGGCTGATTGAACTCCAAGAGATTGTAAGTGTAGCAGAAAAGGGTTGAACAGGAGGTGGAGAAGCTTGTAGGCAAAACGCCTGAGTCAGTCAAGGAATTCATGGGGAAGGTGTGAGGAGCCCTTTGTTCAACAGTGGACTTGCAATGGCTGATGATGCTGAAGGTGATACAATTGTATATATATATATATGTATATATATATATATATATATATATATATATATATATATATATATATATATATATATATATATATATATATATATTATTACGATCCATGGGGAGTATTTAACTGTATCTACCCTATGAAGACCCATGGAAAGCAATAAGAAAAGAGAAGGATCATGAACACTATGCAACTAGACAAACTACAGGGTAGATTGATAATGATTTGGTTGATTATTCATTTAATTTAACAAACTAAACATACAATAATTACAACCCTAAACCTAACTAAACCTAAGAAAAAAACAATATAAATACCTAAAGCCATTCACCATCAGAAGATTAATGAACTAATGCAAGGAGAAAACTGATACTCATGGTTTACAGCAAAAGAAGGCGTTGAAGATGGGTTCCCTATAACACAGGCTTCCAGGTAAAGGTCAGGAGTGGTTCACTAAGATATTCCCAGGGCAGAGGATGAGTGTGAACTGAACTTGCGCGGGAAACCAGATAATCAGGCAACCTCGCTTCACACAGAAAAAGGGAGGGAAAGTCAGGTGACATGTTGGGAAACTAGTAGTATCAAATCCAGTCAACAGATGGAGCGCTGGTAGCGTGAGGTGGACGAGTGCTTGACTTCAGTCAAAAGATGGGAGTTCACGAGGGATGAGGCGGAGGAGTAATAATTATAGCCGTAACACCTCCCCCACAAAGACCTACGCAGTGGAAGCACGAAGGAGGTAGATTACTCTGTAGCCTCGATGGGATGTCTCGACAGGGTATCCGCGAGAATGTTGTCAACACCCCTTATATGCTGAACTTGAAGATTAAATGGCTGAACAAGCAGGGCCCATCGTAGAATCCGTTGATTGGAATTCTTCATAGTCTGGAGAAATACAAGAGGATTGTGGTCCGTAAAGACAGTAGTAGGATGAGGATGGTGGCGAAGATAGCACTCGAACTTCTTGATTGCTAGCACGAGAGCTAGAGCCTCTTTCTCAATTGTGGAGTAGCCCCGTTGATGTCCTTTCAGCTTCGACGAATAGTAGGCAATAGGATGGAGAACACCACTCACTGGGTTGGTTTGCAGCAAAACAGCACCAACCCCAACTCCACTAGCATCGATATGAAGATGGAAAGGTTGATAGTGGTCAGGAGTTCTGAGGACAGGTCTGCTGGCAAGAAAAGTTTTCAGACGTTGAAAGGCAGTCTCGCAGGCAGAGGTCCACTTGAAGGGGGTTCGAAGTGCGGTGAGATCAGTCAGTGGAGCTGCAACACTGGAGAAGTTCTTACAAAAACGACGATAGAAACCGGCCATCCCCAAAAACCTCATGACTTCCTTTCTGGTGGTTGGAGTTGGGAACGCTAGAACTGCTTCCACATTGGCCTCCTTCGGTAGAACTTGCCCCTGTCCCACAACATGTCCAAGATATGTTACTGTAGAGTCTCCAAAAGTAGATTTAGCTAAGTTGATGGTAAATCCTACTTCTTTTAGTTTGTTGAAGAGGGCATGGAGACGTGTCAGGTGTTCGTCCCACTGGTCAGCCATCACCACAAGGTCATCCAGATAAGCTGAAGTCCCAACCAAATCCTGTGTGATGAAGTTGATGATCCTCTGGAATGTGGCCGGAGCATTAGATAACCCAAATGGCATTACAGTGTACTGATATAACCCAAATGGGGTTATGAAAGCAGATATTAGTTTAGCTCTGTCTGTCATACCTATCTGGTAATAGCCTTTTTGGAGATCTATTGTGCTAATAAATTCGGAGTTTCCTATGCAATCTATTAAGTCCTCTATGAGTGGTAGGGGATAAGAGTCAGAGACAGTGACCTTATTGACTTTACGATAGTCTGTACAGAACCTGTGGCTTCCATCGGGTTTTGGAACTAAAAGGCATGGGGAAGCCCAAGGAGAAAAACTTGGTTCTGCAAGGTGATTAGCAGTTAAGAATTCAACTTCCTTTTTCATTACTTTCATTTTTAAAGGATTAAGACGATATGCTGGCTGTTTAATTGGACTAGTAGCATCGCTAACCAACCGTATGTCATGTTTTAAGAGACCACAAAACCCTGGTAAATCAGCAGTAACTTCAGGATAAGACTTCAATAACAATTCTAGGTCATCCTTTTGTATGTTGGTCAAACTTGATAGGTAATCACATAGAGATTCCATGATCATGCTGTTAGGTAGGTTACCAGACGGTTGGGGTAGGTCCAATTCTGGGTTTGTCAAGTCTGAAGTCTCTGGCTCTGGCTCTGGCTCCGTTCCCACAAACAGTACAGGGTTCATCTCATTTCTCTCTGCATAGTGCTCCTCTGGGCATCTAGTAAAATAAGGTTTCATTAAATTCACATGAACAAGTTGAGAGTCTTTACGTCTATCTGGGGTGTGTACTACATAATTCAACTTTGATAGTTTTTTGGCAACTACATATGGGCCAGTGAATTTACTCCTGAGGGGACTACCTGGAATGGGAAGAAAGAGCAAGACCTTGTCTCCTGGGGAGTAACTGTGTGCAACAGACGATGGATGTTGAAGTCTTTCCATTTTACACTGAGCCTTTAATAAGGTATCTTTAGCAATCGTTCTGACTTCTGATAATCTAGATCTTAAATTATCAATATAGTGAGATACAGATGGACTTTCTTGAGTAGTGCTGTTAAACCACTGATCTTTCAGAAGCTTCAAGGGACCCCTTATTTGTCGTCCATATAATACCTCAAATGGAGAATATCCTAAAGACTCCTGAGGACACTCCCTTATAGCAAAAAGAAGAAAGTCTATGCCTTCATCCCATTCCTTGTGGTTTTCCAAGCAATACTTTTTCAACATTGATTTAAAGGTCTGGTGGAACCTTTCTAAACAGCCCTGGGATTGTGGGTGATAAGCCGAGGAAGTGACATGTTTAACCTCTAGTTCCTCCATAACTTTTTTGAAAAGCCTACTGGTAAAATTCGTCCCTTGATCCGATTGGATTTCTTTAGGGATGCCAAATGCAGTGAACAAATGAAGCAGGGATTTCATTATAGTTTTAGAGGTGATATTTCTGAGGGGATAGACTTCAGGGTATCTTGTTGCAGTATCCATGATAGTAAATAAGTACTGGTTACCTTTCTTTGTCCTAGGTAGAGGTCCCACACAATCAATAACTACCTTTTCAAAAGGTGCTGTCACTACAGGAATTGCATGGAGTGGAGCAGACTTAAGCTGTTCATTAGGTTTACCAGCCACTTGACAAACATGACAAGTTTTTATAAAAGTAGAAACATCCTTTCTAAGACCTGACCAATAGTAATGTTGTAGGATTTTTTTGTAAGTTTTTAAGACCCCTAGGTGACCAGCTATCCCGTCATGAGCCAGTTTAAGGATGGATTGTCTGACAGATTTGGGAATCACAACTTGGTGGATTTCTGACCAGGTATCAAGATGTTTTAGTTCTGGTGGTCTATAAGCTCTCATCAAAACGCCATCATGGAAGTAAAAACAAGGCAATGTATTTAGGTCTTTACCTTCGACTGCAGCATGTCTCAGGGTAGCAAGTGATGGATCAGCCTTCTGAGCTTTAATTAGGTTTTCTTTTGAGATAGTCTGATCCAGCAGATATTCCTTGGGAGCAGGTGGTGGTAATGGATTGATTTTGTTCTTTTTAGCCTTCTGTGACCTAGTTACAACACAGGAGGGAAATAAGTGGGGAGCAACAGTATCTAGAATCTCAGTTGGGCTCTCAGTTAAAGGGTTTTCAACCACTGAAACCATAGGCACAATGAGTTCTCCTGCCAAATCATTTCCCAATAGCAGATGAGATCCCTTGACTGGCAAAGGGTCTTCTCTGACAGCTACTTTAACATTTCCAGATAAAAGGTCACACTGGAGATAAACTTCAGCTAAGGGATAGGAGGGATTAGATGAAAGGTCAGACAAAATCACCTTCTCCCCAGTGAAGGCACTAGATACACAAGGAATAGCATTTCTGACCAAAATTGATTGAGATGCTCCAGTATCTCTCAAGATAGTAATGGGATATGACTCATCATCTTTATTCAGTGAGACTGTACCCTGAAACATAAAAGGAAGGAAGGAATTCTGATGAGGCTTATTTGAATCATAAGTCACTACTGGCTTTTCAATTTCATGAGGAGATTTTTCTTTGGGGTTAAACATGTTTTTTGAAGTTTTACAATTAGGGTGTTTGCAGGACTGGATAGAATGACCTGGCTTTTTGCAATAACTACAGGATATATTGGAGATATTTTGAGTCCAAGGCATCAAGTGTGAAGAGCTCTGCTTACCACCCACCACACCGGAGCTTATATAGGACTACATAATAGATAGATAGATAAATAGATAGATAGAGAGACAGATAGAAGCAGGAAGTCAAATGATGAGAAGGTGTTGTGTTTGCGAGAAGCGAGCAGCGCTAAACGCTTACACGGGGGAAAGCTGACGACAGCGGCCAGTAAGGAGATGATTCAGTTAGCTGTCAGCAGTCCTCTCGTGAGAAAGTTCTGTTGCCATGAGGAAGATACGTGACACACACACCCTACTACACGAGATTTTAGGAAAGAGAGTTGAGAAGGAGACAAGCGACCCTATAGAGAGGTCGAGACGGAGATTAGCTTTAGAACAGAGAGAGAGAGAGAGATAGCGAGACAGGGAGGTAGCTACCCAGGACTTATACTATTATACCTGTTTAATATTTCCAAGACAAATAAAAATAGTCCCATACTATTCTTTACCTCTCCCGTCACTACATGGCATCTGGTGGGGAAACTACTACAAGATATAAAAGCCGCTCGACCACAAGTCTAAAATATACGCCTCTACAAGCAAATACAAAGTCGCTGCTTTATGATACAAAGTCTTTATGACATTTGGTAGCAGCGAACGTATACGAACCTCGTCTACGAATCAACATTAAATTCCTACAAAATATCAAGATTGACAACAACCAACAATATCAGCTCCTGCCCCCTCCGTCTCCCAGATCATTACGCTGATGCAGAGGTCAAGAGATCACTCGACGCCTTGCAAGTAGCTTAACGACAAACCAGCAAATCTGCGGACATCGTCTCCGAATTAAAAGCAAATTTCTACAAAAGCAACCGAGACTACAAGGTTAGCTTCAGTTCTACAAAGTCTACAGCCATCTACAATCAACTACAGCCATCTACAATCAACTACAATTAACAACTCTACGTCGTCTGTATAATCTTCTACACGCACCTACAAGTAGCGGCAGTCTTCATCCCACAACGAATAAATCACTAGAGAAAAGGACAGAGAAAACTTCCACATAGAATAAAGGGAACAAACAAACGAAGAGTGAGACACGATTTACAACTCATCTTACTCACTCGTCTTCACTCAAGTTACTCATCGCTACTCATTCACTCACCACAGCTACCAGTGTGGGAAGTTGAGGTCATCATGCGTGCTTGCTGAACAGACGCCACGTCAGTCAACACACCACCTGCACCACCACTCACACCATTTCCCACCACGGTAAAAATTAGTAAGTTACATAGTTACTTCATTTATACAATACACAGTGATAGACAATAAGCTTCTGCACAAACATATAAAACGTGCTGTATAGTTACAGTTTAAATACACATACTTACTTCAATTATCTTCATAATTCAATCATTAAATACTTGCACCAACAATAAACATTCTACACAGTATATATTCATTCATTTGTTATAATATTTATTTACTACCAACGAGTGTTACCATTTATACCTACGTAAAATACGTGTTTCATACATACAACTATACATTATTATATCTACAAGCGATAAAGAAGATATACAATCACAGTTTCTCAGTGAGCAATTAAAAGAACTGTATTAAACATTTATTAATTAAAGCTACCTAGTGGAAACTTATAAATTACGTTACAAGGTAAACTAGAAAGGGAAAAAAAAAAAATGGCCAACACAAATGCCGTTAGCAAGAGTGAACATCTTCAACACAATCGTGAAGACAATGATTTCCACACAGTGCTGACACACATATTACCCACGATAGGTACAGGTGAACAAGTCAGTGTGTATAGTTAATACTGTATATATGTATATATATTTTTTTATATAAAATAACAAAATATGGGACTATATAATATCATTTTATAGTATCTGTGCAATATAAACTAAACTTTGAAAAAGTATCCCAAGGAAATTAGCCAGTAATTATGTAACCATGAACAACATGGAAAAAAGCGTACACAAGCAAAGAAAAACAAACTATAGAAAAAAAAAAAAAGAAAAAAAAAAAGAAGAAAGAAAGAAAGAAAAGTAAGAAAGAAAAAAGAGAAATAGAGTAAGATCACATAACAAACAAATGAAAATAAGTGTAAGTGTTACTACATAAGTCAAAATACCACATAAACTACAAACAAAAAAAGCAAATTGTTGTCTCCACATACAAGTGGCACGACACATCATCACTATCATCGACCGCAGCATATGTTAGGACTGCAGTTATTACAATTATGTTACTCCATATTATAATTATGTAACGACAAACGATTGCATTATGTTACACTTTGCCAATTATGTAACAGTTGCATTAACAAGATGTAACTTTTATGTAACTTTAACAACAATTATGTACCTACAAACGATATGTAACAATTATGTAACGACAAACGATTGCATTATGTTACACTTTGCCAATTATGTAACAGTTGCATTAACAAGATGTACCTACAAACGATATGTAACAATTATGTAACGACAAAACAGTTGCATTAACAAGATGTAACTTTTATGTAACTACAATTATAAGGCCAACACAATTATGCATTAACACAATATTTGGTAACAATTCATAAAATGTTACAATTATGTAGTACCACAATGTTAGTACAATATTATAAGTCATACAATTATAGCACAATTCTATATTACCAGTATCATCATACAAGTTAGGTGAAATATTAGACATTACTAAAGTGATAACTCAAATATGTAATGTATAACCTAGCAGTATTACCATTGCACAATTATATGCGTACGTCTGTTGTACATCCACGTCTTACAAAGTGTTATACAACAATCATTGCATTTATTCCAATATGCATTCAACTTATTTAAAATGTAATATTACTGAATAATCACTATTTACTATGAATAATATATGTCTACAATATTCATACAATTATGTTACTTTACAATATTATGTATTTCACTTAATTAGCTTATAAGTTCATTATAATGTGCTTGAAAGGGTACAGCAGGGAAGAAAGGTTGCTGGTTCCTTGAAAGCAGTGATAAGAAATAGGGAAGTGAGCATGGAAGTAAAAAAGTTACTACATGACAGTATTGTGATACCAACTCTAACATACGGAAGTGAAGCTTGGACATTGTTGGAAGGACACAAGTCAAGAGTGAGAGCAGTGGAAATGAGTTATTTAAGAGGAGCCTGTGGAGTCACGTGGAGAGACAGGCTGACGAATGAGGATATAAAGGAGCGTTGTGGTGTGGATGTGGATGTGATAGGAAGCGTTGTGAGGAACACACTGAGGTGGTTTGGCCATGTGGAGAGGATGGAGGGTGAAAGACTGACGAAGAGAGTGTATATGAGTAAGGTGGAGGGTGGAAGAGGGAGGGGGAGACCGAGGATGAGATGGAGGGATGGGGTGGAGAGGTATATGAGAGAGGGGGGTGTGAGTTGGGAGCAGGGCAGTGAAATGGCGGGGGACAGGGCGACTTGGAGGCGATTTGTTTGTGGCCACCCCAAACGGGATTGAGGCGTCTGGCAATAGATAGATAGATAATGTGTATGTAGTATGTATTAATATATTATAACTATTAAATGTCGATGGTACGTCATTTTCGCGCGGCCGAGCAAATATAGGACTACATAATAGATAGATAGATAAATAGATAGATAGAGAGACAGATAGAAGCAGGAAGTCAAATGATGAGAAGGTGTTGTGTTTGCGAGAAGCGAGCAGCGCTAAACGCTTACACGGGGGAAAGCTGACGACAGCGGCCAGTAAGGAGATGATTCAGTTAGCTGTCAGCAGTCCTCTCGTGAGAAAGTTCTGTTGCCATGAGGAAGATACGTGACACACACACCCTACTACACGAGATTTTAGGAAAGAGAGTTGAGAAGGAGACAAGCGACCCTATAGAGAGGTCGAGACGGAGATTAGCTTTAGAACAGAGAGAGAGAGAGAGATAGCGAGACAGGGAGGTAGCTACCCAGGACTTATACTATTATACCTGTTTAATATTTCCAAGACAAATAAAAATAGTCCCATACTATTCTTTACCTCTCCCGTCACTACATGGCATCTGGTGGGGAAACTACTACAAGATATAAAAGCCGCTCGACCACAAGTCTAAAATATACTTCTCTACAATTAACTACAAAGTCTTTATGACACTTACACCAGAGGAGTACTTAACACCTGAGATGGAACCACTCCTGTTATTTAGAGATCCCATCAATAAATCATAGGCGTCAGCCAACTCCGCTGCTTTCATGAGATCCTTCTGTCCTTGCTCCTCCACATGCTTCAGGATGGTGAATGGCAACTTACTCTTCCACTCTTCCAAAACCATGAGATTAACCAGGTCTGAAAATGTTGAGGTGTTAGTTGTTTCAAGCCATTTCTTAAACTGTCTTAATTTATCATTTGCAAACTCCACATAAGTATGAGAAATTGATTTTACATGTTTTCTGAACTTCTGTCGATATCCATCAGGAGAAATTGAATATGCACGAAGAATACTAGTCTTTAAACCATTATAATCATTTTTATCATCAAAACTATTATAAACTCTCTGAGCTTTTCCGATCAGCTTTGGGACCAAGACTGATATCCAGTGTTGTTCAGGCCACTCATTTTTCTTGGCAATGTGCTCAAATGTGTTTAAAAATCCATCCACATCATTCTCATCAAACTGAGGCAATAAAGCAGCTTCCTTGTGTGGTTTAAACGCAGTTAATTTCTCTCTCAATTCAATTTCCTTTTCCCTAAGGTTTGAATTTGCATTTGCTTCAAGCTCTCTTATTTGTAATTCTTTCATTTTTACTCTCTCTTCTTGAGCTAATTGTTCTGTTCTCATTCTCTCTTCTTGAGCTAATTGTTCTGTTCTCATTCTTTCTTCTTGAGCTAATTGTTCTGTTCTCTATCTTTTCTTGAGCTAATTGTTCTGTTTTCATTCTCTCTTCTTGAGCTAATTGTTCTGTTCTCATTATCTTTTCTTGAGCTAATTGTTCTATCTTAAGCTGATATTCTAATCTTAATCTTTCCATCTCCACTGGGTCACTGTGTCCTTGTTTAGTATGAGTTGAATAAGGATTATCAACCCTAGTAGGAAAGGAATAACTCATAGGAGTCAAAACATCAATAGCCTCTGTCCCCAGGACTTCCCTTTGAACTAAAGACTCTATAATTGTGTTTTTTAAGACCTCTTTTGTCATACGAGATTCAATTTCTATTTGGAAGTAGGTAGCAATGCTTTTCCACTCATCTTTCTTTAAGTCTTTTAATTGCTCATGGCTAGGATTTTCAACAAATTTTTGAAGGTCAAACATGATTAAAATGTATGAGAAAATTATGGTAAGTTATATTTTAGACACAGATTACAGGAAGAAAACTCTTTGAAGTCCTGGAAACTTCCAGAGCCTTGACCAAAATATTAACTTACGAAAGTCGTTGTCTATGATTAAGAGCAGAGGATGACGGCTTTTAGCATGATCCGGATTACCCCTGATTATAGGATAAGACAAAACAACTTTGATTCTTGAATAATCTGGGACTTGGAAGAGTGAGTGTATCAAACTAGCCACTTGCCCTATCGCAACTAGCAGATGTAGACCTCACTGGAGCGTGGGATACGGCATTATAAACGATCCGGATATATTCCCCACATTTGATAGAACTTATAACGACCCTGTATTTCGTTAAAAATGAAAGATAAGTTCTATGAAGACTCCTGAACCTATAAACCTATGTGCTGACAAGTTCACACAAATACCAAAATGTTTATTGCATCAAGGATTTTAAATCGAATGGAAACAAGTTTCACACTAATACCAAAATGCTAAATACATCAAGGAAAATTTAAAATCTATGGGAACAAGCAACAGCAACCCCTCAAAACACCATTACTGTAAATGTCTGTCTAGCTGAAATAGGTCCTGTCACGGTCGCCATTTATTACGATCCATGGGGAGTATTTAACTGTATCTACCCTATGAAGACCCATGGAAAGCAATAAGAAAAGAGAAGGATCATGAACACTATGCAACTAGACAAACTACAGGGTAGATTGATAATGATTTGGTTGATTATTCATTTAATTTAACAAACTAAACATACAATAATTACAACCCTAAACCTAACTAAACCTAAGAAAAAACAATATAAATACCTAAAGCCATTCACCATCAGAAGATTAATGAACTAATGCAAGGAGAAAACTGATACTCATGGTTTACAGCAAAAGAAGGCGTTGAAGATGGGTTCCCTATAACACAGGCTTCCAGGTAAAGGTCAGGAGTGGTTCACTAAGATATTCCCAGGGCAGAGGATGAGTGTGAACTGAACTTGCGCGGGAAACCAGATAATCAGGCAACCTCGCTTCACACAGAAAAAGGGAGGGAAAGTCAGGTGACATGTTGGGAAACTAGTAGTATCAAATCCAGTCAACAGATGGAGCGCTGGTAGCGTGAGGTGGACGAGTGCTTGACTTCAGTCAAAAGATGGGAGTTCACGAGGGATGAGGCGGAGGAGTAATAATTATAGCCGTAACAATATATATATATATATATATATATATATATATATGTATATATATATATATATATGTATATATATATATATATATATATATATATATATATATCAATCAATCAATCATTTCCTGTGGCACCCTCGGGGATGCATAGGGCCTCGATGAACTCACACCACCACATCCTATCTTGTGCTAACTCCTCAAGATCTCCCCAACACTCATCTCCAGCTTCCCGTCTCATTGTCCTCACCCACGTCTCTTTTGGCCTTCCTCTACCTCTCCTACCAAGTGCCACCCACCCTGGTGTATCTCGTACTATTCCCTGTCTCCTATACACATGTCCTAGCCACTTCCATCGTGAGAATCTAACATATTCATCGATCGGCTGCACTCCCGTTATTTCTCTAATTCTACTATTTGGTATCCTTTCCCACCACTTAACTCCTAATATTCTTCTAAGTGCTTTATTTTCAAACACCAAGAATTTTTTTTCCATAGTCACTGTGCTGTACCAAGACTCGTGTCCATAAATTAAGATACTCCTAACCATTACCTTATAAAGTTTGATTTTTGTATGCACAGAAAAATTGTTATTATTCCAAATATTTTTAAGCATTCCCATTGCCTGATTAGCCTTCTTTAACCTTTCCTCGAATTCAAAGTTCAAAGAACCATCCTTGGCTAAATAAGTACCTAAATATTTAAACCTATCAACTTGCTTTACAACCATACCTCCAATTACACATTCCTGAGCATTTTCCATATTCATATTGATTATTTCAGTTTTTCCACAATTAATAACCAAACCCACCTTGCGACCTTCACTCACCAAACAGTCCAACACTCTCTGCATCTCTTCTGGCCCATCACAAATCAAAACTATATCATCTGCTTAATCTAAATCCAAAAGTTTCCTATTCTCTCCCCAAAGTATACCTGCACCGGTTTCTGTTCCAACGCGTTTCATAATGTAATCAATGACCAATATAAATAGTAAAGGCGATAGAACACCACCTTGAATTATTCCGGACTTGACTTCAAACGAATCACTCAGACAACCATCAACCATCACTTTACAAAATGTGTCCTCATGCATATTCATAATGACCCTCACAAACTCCTCTGGTATTCCATAATGTCTCATGATCTTCCCCATAGTCTCTCTCGAAACACTATCAAAAGCCTTTTCAAAGTCAACAAAACAAAGACTTAACGGTACTCTCATTTCATTAACTTGCTGCATCAAATGCCTAACTATAAAGATCTGATCATTGCAACCACGTCTCTTTCTAAAACCAGCCTGTTCATCCCTCAGAATACCCTCAACCACCGGCTCCAACCTATTTAACAACACTCTACTGAAAACTTTCAAAGCTATCGGTGACAAAGAGATTCCCCTCCAATTACCACATTCACTCAGGTCTCCCTTCTTCGGAACTTTAACAATTACACCATTCTTCCAAACTGATGGTAGTAACCCCGTCACCCATATCGTACTGAATAGCTTGGTCAAGATCATTATTAATCTATCCCCCTCCACTTTAAACATTTCCGGAAATAAACCATCCTCCCCTGGTGCCTTGTTATTCTTTAACTGTTTTACTGCTTTCTCCACTTTTGCAAGCCTCAACTCTCCTGTTTCTATATGTAAATCTTCCTGAGCAGACGGTATATCCTCTTCTGGTGGTATTGGTCTATTAAGAACTGTCTCAAAATGCTCTTTCCATCTATTTTTAAGATCTCCATCTTTGGTCAATAAATTTCCTACCCTGTCTCTAACTGGTATTTCCTTGCGTTTACCTGCATTACCACTCAGTTCTCTAATCGATTAATATGTTATTCTTTGACTCTGTCCATCATTTTTGTTTATTAAGATTTCAGTCTCTGCAACCTTTTCATCCACACATCTTCTTTTATCTCTCCTAGCTAACCTTCTTACTTCTGAATTCAAACTCCAGTACGCAGCTCTTGCTAATTCAATCTCTCGTTCATCAACGCATTGCATCTCACTTCTCAATTTAGCCTCACCTCTCTTTGTTATCATATCCCACGTTTCCTCTGATATCCATTTCTTTCTCCTGAATCTATGTCTCCTTCCAATCGTACATTCAGCAGTCTCATGCAAAACTTTGTTCACATCCTCCCACATCTCATCTACACTTCTCTCCCCCTCTTCCAACGTTTCCAACACCAAAAACCTATTTCTGAGTTCTAATCTGAATTCCTCCTTTTCTTCTCCTTCCCTTCTAAGCTTAACAATATCGTATCTACCAACACCAGATTTTTCCTTCTTCTGATTTTTAAGTTTAAACCTTATTTTTGCAATGCTGAGTTGATGGTCACTACCAATATCCGCTCCCCGTTTAACATGAACATCTAGCAGAGAACTTCTATGCCTCCTACTGATAGCGATGTGATTAATCTGATTTTTATATTTTCCACACGGCGACACCCAAGTTGTCTTGTGTATATTGCAATGCTGAAAGAGTGTGCCCCCGATGACTAAGTCATTTGCTAGACAGAAGCTTCCAAACCTCACTCCGTTTTCACTCATCCTACTACCAACTCCCATCTTACCCATACATGCCTCAAATCCCTCATTTGAACAGCCCATTACTGCATTAAATATATATATATATATATATATATATATATATATATATATATATATATATATATATATATATATATATATATATATATATATATATATTTATATATTTATACAGTATATGTACAGTATATGTATACAGTATAGACACACACACACACACACACACACACACACACACACACACACACACACACACACAAAGGAGCCGCATTGTATCTTTGTCTGTTCAGTCATGCCCAAACCAATGATCCAGAAACCCCCACACCCATACCGGTATATATTCTGAATCAGGGTTACCCAAGGATGGTTTTAAAGGGGTCAAAATTCAGAACTGGGTCATTTAAGGTCACCGGAGGAGCATTGCCTGGGCCCAAAAAGTGAACACTCCTCCGGTGTGTTCGCCTTTTTGGCTCGGGCAACGCCGGGTACCCCTGCAGCCTAATTTTTGGCATGGAGACTCACATGTCCTCTAGTTCGGACGTAGGCTATATGAGATTGACCTCCGAGGTTATTTGAGGTCACAGATCGGAGGTCATTTGAGGTCACCGGTAATACATGCGCGAACGACTGGACCCAGCAGCCCATTTTTGGTATGGAGAGTAACATGACTTCCAGTTCGGTCACAGGCTACGTGAGGTTGACCTCCGAGGTCATTTGAGGTCACTCGTCGGAGGTAATTTGAGGTGACTGGTAATAGTAAACAAGTGAGCACAAATACTGTGCGTTTGTCTTCGAAAGCTGAAATAGAAAGTTCCTGGACGTCTTATAATACCTCTTCAAAAACATAAGAGAGGTACATGGTCTCTCTGGAGTAGAAAGAAATATTGAACTAGAACAAACAGGATTAGAATATTTGCCTTTTTGGCCCGGGAAGGCGGGATAATGTGTGTGTGTGTGTGTGTGTGTGTGTGTGTGTGTGTGTGTGTGTGTGTGTGTGTGTGTGTGTGTGTGTGTATATATATATATATATATATATATAAATGACGAAGCAACGTGTGGTGTATAGAGAGGCAACCAGCATGAACCGTTGTATTCCATGTCCCCTCGAGATAATAGGTTAGTAGACGGAAGACACTCAGACAGAAACAGATGGGCAATTAGATGTGTAGAACGATAGATCGATAAATAGATAAAGCAGGTGGGGGTGCCTAACATTCTCTCATTTTATGTGGTGCTTCCTCTAGGGAACTCTACACTGAGTGAAAAGTCAACGGGCTTCATGTATGCCATTTACTACATTTGGTAGTAACTGTATGTTCAAAAGTAGGCCTGATGGTATTGTGGGTTAAGGCGCTCCGATAGGGTGCGGTCCAATAAGGGCGGTCCATAGGGGAGGCGGTGGCTCAATCAGTAGAGAGGTGGCCTGCAGTCCTACCGGACCCAGGATCAAATCCCACTGGGGCAGGGAACAGTTTAAGGATTTGAATTTCATAAAATCAGACTTTACTGATCTACCAGAAGACCCGCCGACATGTCGTAAAAATACCCCCGCTAATACCAGTACACCAGGCTTGTATGAGAAAGCCCTAACATGTATTCAATATGGACGGTGGGTGTTAACGCCGAAGTGGTGACATGTAGAGGTGTATGGCATGTCGGAGGACTACTGGGCATTGAGAGCAGGCTGTTAAGCCTATGCACAGAGTCGGACACATAAAAAAAATTATAACATCTGGGGAGTGGTTGAGGCTTACTGCACACGTAATGCAGTCAGAGGGGTCGACTGATCACCCTCGCCTTAAATGGCGGAAGTGAATGGCATAGCTCCTGACTCTGTACTCCTGCTGGGACAAAGAATAACTAAATGGTAAATTGACAGACAGACAGCTAGATAGATAAACACATAGATAGATACATAGGTATATGGACTAATGGGTAGACAGACAGACAGACAGATACATAGATATGGCACCCGTCTATCAGCAAACTCTCATCCCTTTTCTGCCCAGCTCTCCAATGGAAGAGTTAACCGCTACTCCCAGTCCTTCATGTATGCAATAGGTTAACTCTGGAATTGTCTCCCTCTGTCTGTTTTTCCTACTGCCTACGATCCCCAGTCCTTCAAACGCAGTGTGTCCAGGTATCTCGAAAAGAATGGATCTTGAATTTGGCTCTCTGTTATCTTGCTTTTTTTTTTTCCTTGGTGAGAGCAATTTGCAGGCCCCTTAGCCTTTTGTTCTTTCTTCCTTGCATTAAAAAAAAAAAAATAGAAAGATAAACTGATACAGACGGACGGCCAGATAAAAAGAGAGACAGGCCGGTAGATAGATAAATAGACAGATAGGTAAAGAGACACAAGATAGAAGAACATAGAAAAAGATCCAGGTAAGTAGACAGGCAAACATATAAAAAGACAGATAAACAGGCAGGCTGATAAATAGCTTAGGTATACAGATAGACATATTTAGTTACTGACAGACAGAGAAACATACTGAATGAGGGATGATGTACAGTAAGTCAGAGTAAAAAATCGAGACTTCCTCTGCTGGTTAACCAAAATACGGTGCTTCATGATCCAACCACTGTCTGAAATTAACTGTTCCCATTGCATGATTGGATACGCTAGACGATTTTATTAAGCTTTAAGAAAGACCACCAGTAAAGACAGGGATTTCAGAAAGGTTCAGGACAACCCGATCTAGCCTCTCTATCAATTGGTGTGTCAGTATAAGGCGGTCAAGGTTAGGGCCATCAATTCAGGGATGGGAATGACTGTGCGAAAGGAAAGTTAGATTGTCAGTGACAGGGTTATCCTTGGCTGACTGGCGTGTGCTGGAACTGGGATAAACCCTGTCCTGTCTCTCAGTTAAGGAGAGTAAAGTGATTGCTTTCCGTGGACATCCAGTCATAACAGACTTCTTTTCATCCATTCTTTTTCTTGTATGCCTCTTACTTTGTTCAGTTACCTGCCTATATGAAAAAAGGCGTCTACTTTCTCTTTGTTTTCTCTAAAGTGTTTTTACCATGGAAGTGAAGCCTATCTGAGTAGAGGTTATTGTCTCTAAGAATATGTAGCTTAATATCAGTGTTGGGTTGGGAGAAGTGTGTGTGAGGTCCCAATAAAACTTCAGTGAATGCATGATGGAAGTTATGAAGTAACTTTTTACTCGAGCTGAGGAAAGGGGGAGAATATAATAACTGATTGCGAAAGTTAGACTATGTCATATCTGATGTATGGTGTTGCTGTGTTGCTTGATAAGGGTGACCGGTCCTTTGAAGCCTGGTGCCGTATCTTGTGAATGTTTGTGACTGTAGTGGATTAAAGGTAATTACATGTTTTACATTAGTGAGAGAGAGAGAGAGAGAGAGAGAGAGAGAGAGAGAGAGAAGAGGGGGGGGGGAAGTTGGGAAGGAAAGGATGTCGGGGAGGAAAGGTGGTGTTAGAGTGAAAGTCGTGGTGGACGTAGGGTGGAAAGGTGGGGATGAAGGAGGTGGGAAAAGAAGGAGTTTGGGAAGGGAAGGAAGTGAGAGAATGACTGAGGTGGTGAAGGATGGAGTGAGAAGTGATAGTTGGGGGGGGGGAAGGGAGGAAAGTGAGATAAGTTAGAGGTGGGGTGCAGAAGGAGGAAGGAGGTAAGAGACGAGATAGAGAGGTGGGGTGGGGCGCAGAAGGAGGGAGGTGGGAGACAAGGTAAAGAGGTGAGGTGGGGCCTGAAATTGGACGAAAATGGATCTGACCAAAATAGAGGAGGGCAAAAAATTACAAGAACGTGGTGAGACAATTATTGAAGAGAATACCTGAAAAGGAGAGGAAGAAATGGAGGAAGCGTGTTTCATAAATTGAGGAGGAGATAATGGAAGATTAGAGTTTAACTGAGTCAATAAGGTGATGTCTTTTCCAATATATTTTTTTTCTAATTCCATACGATGTTCAGCTTAGGAGAGACTATTCGAAAAGTAGTAGCATAATATGGCCTACATTAAGCCCCTCATTGCTGGAGGTTTTTACAAACTGCACAGTGCTGTCGGGTAGCAGCACCAAAATGAAACTTATATCTTCGGACTAATGAAATGAAGAAATTGAAGAAGTCAGGACGGAAGAGATTTAATATAGGTGCAGTGAGAAAAATAGAAGAGCCTAAGAAATAACGACCAATAAAGGAGTGCAGGGATAAGTACAGCAGAAAGGACAAACCAGAAGGGTTGGAAGGTATAAGGAAGTGGATAAGAAAAGAGATGGAGAGAGAATGGATAAGGAATGGAAACAGAAGATGACGACGAAGAAGTGGTTGTAGCCATTTCGATACGGTGATGTCTTCATTATATACAAGTTACCTCCTTATGACATTTCCTTTACCATCCCATGGGCAGACGTAGAAACGCCAATGTCACTGAGTTCCTTACTAACTGAATGACTTACTGAGAGACCAGTTTGAAGTGACCCCTTTGCAGCTCCCTTTGATCCTCCAGGATATTTAATGGAATCTTCTTAGGATCCCGTTTGATGATCCCCAGAGGTTCATTCTATTAGGGTTTTGAGGTCCTTTTGTGGGTCTTTTTAATTTAATTGCTTTTTTTGGCTAAATGTCACATGAAATGCAGTTAAACTTTCCAGCATTTTGATTACCCGTCCCTGTCCCGAAAGGGCTCCAGGACGGGTATCGTTTTCACTCGGTTTGTCTGTTTGTTTGTCTGTCTATCTGTCTGTTAACAACTTTATGCGAAAACTACTGGTGCGATTTTGACTGAAATAACGGGGATGGTGGCCTATGACTATCTGATCACCCGACAGATTTTGGGCCAAATTGGGCCAAGGCCCAGGCAGTAGGCCCTAAAAATGTAAAAAAAGAAAAAAAAAGAAAAAAGAAAAGAAAATAAGTACACATTTTTTTTCGTTTTTCCACCATAGCTCCTTTCAGATTAATCATATCCATGTAATCAAAACCTAAAGGTGCATCTGTCAATCTGCATCCTATAACATGCTTCATTACATCAGCGGGGTTGCCGCCCAGTTAGCGTTGGGGGGGGGGGGTCAATGTCCTGTGGGTCGGACCTAAAATTTCAAATTTACATCAAATCAATTTTCACCCGATATTCCAAATTTGATATGCGACATCTTTGACTCTCTGTTGTGTTTATACGTCAGCGCTAACATGACTGTCGGGGACTGGTTTGCTGTGCCTCGGCACCGCTTCTTTTTAGTATTATTTTACTCGTACATGTTGTCTTCTTCGTTAACATTGGTTTGGGTAAGCCCTTTCACCGAGGGTGCTGTAACAGGACTTTTCTAGTTTTTAAAGTCAGATAAGATCTCACACTGGATGGGTTAATGAAGGATGTGTCTGACCCCTACAGATCAAAAACTCTCTCCAAAGCTGAATAAAATTATCTGCTGAAAATAAGAACACAATACGATGAAGGAAATGAGGAAGTCGAATCAGAAGAAAGGCGAAAAGAATCACTGTCAACAAGAACGAGGTGGGGGAAAAGGGAGAAGGGAAGAATAGAAGAGGTAGAGAACAAGTGAAGAGGGTGGAGAGGGGGTGGGGGAAGAACAAACGTGGGGAGAGGGACAGGAAAAGAATAGACAGGGGAGGAGTGTGAAGGAAGAGTGTAAAGTTTAATATGATGGAATGTTATTGCGTGTAGTAATACAGTACTGTGCAATCCTTCCAACCTCGGATTTTCTCTCCCTCGTTCCCTTCGCTCTCCATTCTTTTCTTCCTCCTTCTCTCCTATCACCTAGCCTTCCACATCCACTCAGTTCCCTGTCTCCCGTCTTTTATGACTTTTCCTCCTTCACAATCCCTCCCACATTCTTTTCTTTCTTCATTTTCCCTGATTCCCTCAACCTTCCTCTCCCACCAGTAAAACCTGCAACCATTGCATAAATTGTCACTGTTCTATAAGTTTTGTATATGTAACTTATTCTTGTTCCAATATCTCTTCCACGTACTGATCAATATTACCGGATTCTTTTTCTCTGATAAATCCTTGCAGTAACCTTGGATTTCAGAATGCCGCGGAACACTGTTTGCGTAACCTGCTCTGGTAGTCTCACTGGATTCTTTTATACAGACCGCACCTTTGTTTGCAGGATGTGCAAACTACGTCAGAGCCTGGAAGACAAGCTGACCGAGGCTACAAACAAAATTAAAAGCCTGACCCGAAAAGTTGATGTTGAAGGAATTCATTGCGAGTACTGTCGGACACACTGCAGAGGATAATGTCACTGCTAGGCCAACTGCAGTCCAGGTTGACCATTCTCCTCCTGCTGTAGTTACTTCCCCCACCGTACAGAATGAGTTCCAGCCAGTGCGGAATGGTGCAAGGCTTGCAAGGAAAAGGAGAATCATTCCGGTAACAACATACAAGTTTCAGATTCTCGCAGAAGTAGAGGAAGAGCCCCTTGAGGCACGGGTTGTAGGGGACTCCATCATCCGTGGTCAGTTGGTTGAATTTTGCGACAGGGCATCCTCTAAATGAAAGCGTTTTTGTATCCCAGGTGCAGGAGTAGACGACGTGACGGAGGCTGTGAATAATGTCTTTGAGAATGCGGAATATGACAGCCTAGTTATCATTCATACAGGTACAAATGATGTCATACGGACCCTATCAGAGGAGCTGATAGAGAAGTACAGGAGGATGATTCAACGCTACAAGGAGAAAACTAACAACATCTTAATTTCAGGAATACTCCCAAGGATTGGTACAGGAAATGCCTTCTTCAGTAAAGCTTTCAGTATAAATAATAGGGTCAGGTTACTTTGCCTGCAGGAAGGAGTTGAGTTCATCGTCACATGGAACCAGTTTTACGAGCAGCGAACATTATCTGTGAATGATGGAATACACTTGGATGCCATTGGTTTTGCCCATCTCGGTCGTTTGCGTAGTGATACAGTAAGTTTTTTCTGGAGAGAAAACAAGCATCAAGGGAGGCAAATGTAGATGTCATACGATCTGATGAATCAATACGTAATGGAAGCTTCACACATCGGAAAGGAAAACGCATTAAAGCTCTTCTTGTAAATGTGCATAGTCTGCGTGATAAATTTTCTGATTTAGAGGCCCTTGTCTTTACTGAAGCTTATGATGTAATTGGTATAACAGAATCGTGGCTAAATACTGAGCAGAGAGAGTCTCTAGCAGAGTTTAATTCACCAGGCTATCACATTTTTAGTAGTGAAAGGAAGAATCAAGCAGGGAGTGGTGTGTTGTTATATATTAAATCAGGATTTCATTCAGTTGTAATTACCAAGCCATGTACTGAAAACATAGACACTATTTATATTCAGCTTAGGAATGGATCTTGTCATGAAATCACACTTGGGTTATCGTCCACCTGGTCAGCCACGCAATATCGATAATGAAATCTACAATCAAATTGCCGAAATATCTTGTATGCAAAGCACTGTAATATTTGGTGATTTTAATTTACCAGTTCCAAAATGGGGAGAAGCGCTATCCTCACACACCGGGTTAGACCTATATACAAACTTGCAGGAAACTTCTCTGTATGAATTTGTAAATTATCTGACACGTGTAGCTAACATCCTAGATCTTGTCTTAGCCACATCAGATAACGCAGTGAGTAATGTTACCGTAGGAGATGAATTTAGTACAAGTGATCATCACACAGTTACATTTAACATTAAATTCAGTGAAGACAGTGTCAGGGCCAGTTGTGGGAGAGGGCTTGACTTTAAGAGAGCAAATTTTAAGAAATTAAAGTCAATTGTTGGTGCAGGTAACTGGCATCCTATTGCCGAAACTTTAGATATCAATGATGCGTGGAATTATTTTACAGAAACCCTCAATAGTGTTGTCAGGTTATGTATTCCAATGCACAACAGAAGGCCTGCCAAAAATTTCTAAACCCAATTGGTGGAACTCCAATGTTAAACATTGTCTGGAAGCAAAAATCTTGCATATAATAATTATAATACCACAAAGAGTCAGCATGATAAAAATAAATACGATGGCCTTCGATGGAAAGCAAAAAAATTAATTAAATGCAGTAAGAAAAACCTTGAGGCGCGTATTGCAAGTATCAGTAAATCATATCCTCCCAGACTGTTCAGTTACATATGAAGCAAAAAGGTAATAACTCCGACAATCGGTCCCTTAATCACAGATAATGGAGAGCACACTGATGATGAAACTATGATGGCAAAAATTCTCAATACTTTCTTTGCATCAGTATTTACAAAAGAAAATATACATATGATTCCTGCTGTTTCCTCCATTCCTACAGAAGAGAACAACATAATCACTGACATTACAGTTAGTGATCGCAACATACTACTTGCAATTAGCAAATTAAAAGAGAATAAAACCCCAGGACCGGACAAAATATTTCCATGTGTTTTGAAGGAACTACAGAATGAAGTTGCAAAGCCTTTTTCTGAACTTTTTAACTTATCACTTAAAAGCAGTAAGGTACCACATGAATGGAAACTTGCTAACGTAGCCCCAATATTAAAAAAAGGCAACAGAGCACAGCCAGAAAACTACCGCCCAATTAGTTTAACATCGGTGATTTGCAAATTGCTTGAAACTATTATCAGAGATAAGTTTGTGAAACACTTAGAATCAAACAATCTCATCAAAGATTCTCAACATGGTTTTCGTAATAATCGCTCTTGCCTCACGAATCTGCTGGACATTTCAATGATATACTGAGCATGTATGACGACACTAAATCTGTTGATGTTGTGTACCTTGATTTTCAAAAGGCTTTTGACAAAATTCCACACAAAAGACTCCTTCAGAAGCTAAAGGCTCATAGCAGCAGTGTTCTCAGGTGGGTTGAAGATTGGCTCACAAGATAAAGGCAAAGAGTTGTAATAAATGGAAGAGAGTCAGACTGGATAAATGTTACAAGTGGAGAGCCGCCAGGTTCAGTGTTAGGTCCTATTCTTTTCTTAATATATATCAATGATATTGATGAAGGATTATGTTGTAAAATTTTAAAATTTGCTGATGATACTAAAATAGGTAACAGAGCAGATACAGCATTGCAAAGGCAGGCAATTCAGACAGATCTTGATCGACTGTTCAACTGGGCCCAAGTTTCGCAAAGGGATTTCAATATTAATAAATGCAAAGTGCTAAACATTGGCAGTAAAAATGTAAGAGCTAGTTATGGCATGAATAATGTCCAACTTGATAGGGTAAACCATGCAAAAGACTTAGGAGTTATAATAACAAACGATTTGAAACCAAGCGAGCAGTGCACAGAAGCTGTGAAAAAAGCCAATAAATTGATTGGATTCAGAGGTAGAGCATTGGAATATAAATCCGATAATATTGTCCTCACTTTGTATAATTCCTTAGTACGCTCACACTTGGAATATTGCATTCAGTTTTGGTCACTGTATTTTAAAAAGGATATGGAAAAGCTTGAAAGAGTGTAGTGAAGGATGGCAAAGATGATACCTAGACTGAGAAATAAACCATACTAGGAACGTTTAGAAGCCCTGAATCTATTTACCCTAACTAAACGGAGGTTATGAGGAGATCTAATTCAAGTATTCAAAATAGTCAAAGGACATGATAACATGGCTGTTGATAAATACTTCACAGTTGTTCACTCGAATTATACTAGAGGCAATGGGCATAAAATAATTGGCAAACGGTTCCAGTTGCATGAAGCTAAGCATTTCTTCATCAATAGAATTTATGGAATAAATTGCCCTTCAATGTAGTAAAATCTAATACAGTATCGACCTTCAAAGGTCGCCTGGATAAGTATTTGGCATCTAACCCCCAGCTTAATATGTTTACTCCTGAATAAAACACTTGTGTATGTATAATTTTTTTTTATTTAATTTTATTTAATTTTATTTTTTTAGAGTCTGGATCAACTTATTGAATGCAGATATAGTATATGCACAGACTAGGATATGCACAGATAGCCCTGAGTTAACGGTCACTACACATACTTTCGACCTGTGATGGGCTGTGGATCACTGAGGGTCCCTGTTAGTCAAGTGACCACCATGGGGATTTTTTTTAAATGTACCAGGGGTCTCTGCTTCAGGAGGTGACTTGTGTGCTTGTCCCACATGGGAACGCTCCTAGTCTCAGTGGAATGAACGGAGCTGGGGCCTGATTGACTGCTGCCTACCTTAATAGCGCCAGGCAAGGCTGCTGCACCACCCCTGAACATCCACACTGTGCACTGTGCAATTTCCACGCTGTGTCTGCAGACACCCCGTTAACTCAACGTACCCGTACATGGTGTCATGCATTATTTATTTATTTGATTATACATTTTACTTTACTGCTTTCTGTTTCAAGTTATTCATACTGGTAGCTTATAGATAAAGTATTATAGAATGTAACTTTTCCTTCTCAGTCCTTCCTATGAAATTACCATGTCAGTTTTTCCATGCTGCATGGTGGTTTTTCTCACTTTTTATTACCAGTTTTAACTGGAGGGTTTGGAAGTGGGGGGAGCCTTCTTGCTTTACTATCCTTATCTTTCAGCATGTAGAGTTAGACCTCATAGTCATAGTCTACTCTGTAACAAACAGCCTCGAAAGGACCATAAGGTCTGTTGCTATTTGCTTTCCTTTGTACTCCTTTGTACACTCCCCAGTTCACCAACCACTCCGGTCTGTCTTTTCTTCTTCTCCCCATTATCTCTCTCTCTCTCTCTCTCCATCTCTCTCTCTCTCTCTCTCTCTCTCTCTCTCTCTCTCTCTCTCTCTCTCTCTCTCTCTCTCTCTCTCTCTCTCTCTCTCTCTCTCTCTCTCTCTCTCTCTCTCTCTCTCTCTCTCTCTCTCGTTCCCTATTTCCCCTCTCCCCGTCTATCATCTTTTCTATTACTCCCTCTCCTCCTCATTTTCCCATCTTACTTCTCTCGCCTTTCTCTTATTTCACCCTATCCTCTCCTATTCTCTTCTTCCTACCTTCCCCATCCTTTCCTTCTACCCTTCTCTACTCTCTCTCCTCTCCTTCCATCCCCTTTCCTTCGATTTCTGCTTCCCTCTCTCTTCCTTCCTCCATTCTCCCTCTTTTCTTCCTGTCACCTCCTCTCTCCTCCCCCTCCCCTCTCCGAGTCCTCCAACTCCCTCCTCCCTCAACATTTCCTCCTTTGTTTCCCTTTTCTTCCCTTTCCAATTCTTTGCCCTCTTCTCCGCTTTTCCTTCTTTCCTCCTATCCCCTCCCTTACCCCTTTCTTCCTCGTCCCCTTCCCCATTCAACTCTCTCTTTCTATATCCTCCATTCCTTTCTTTCTTCTCCCTCCCATTCTTCCTTCTCCCGCTCCTCCCATCCTCTCCCTTCTTTTCCTTCCCGTCTTTTTCGACTTCCTAATTACCCTCCCTCCTCATGATTACACATTCCTGACCTCCGTTCATGATCATTTGCAATTATCGGGCAGCTCATAATAAACAGATGGGAAGGATGGCGCAAGAGTGTGTGGGGAAGGGGGAAGGGAGGGATTGGAGAGAAGCAAAACCGAGCAATAGAAAGAAACACCATGAAAATGAGATATAGTGGTAGCAGTAGTAGTAGTAGTAGTAGTAGTAGTAGTAGTTGTTGTTGTTGTTGTTGTTGTTGTTCTTGTTGTTGTTGCAACTCCAGGTTCATCTGAATGTGAAAACGGTGGACTGTAGGCTGATGTCGCCCTATACTTTTTTCTTTTTTATGCGAGGAAGAAGGAACCAAAGGCTGAGCTCGCAAGACAGTTCCTTCCAAGAAAAAAGAAATACAAAAGAGAGCCAAATTCAAGATCCGTTCATTTCGAGATGCCTGGACACACTGCGTTTGAAACACTGGAGATTATAGGAAGTAGGATATTGGAGGTATGGTTGTAAAGCAAGTTGATAGGTTTAAATATTTAGGTACTTATTTAGCCAAGGATGGTTCTTTGAACCTTGAATTCGAGGAAAGGTTAAAGAAGGCTAATCAGGCAATGGGAATGCTTAAAAATATTTGGAATAATAACAATTTCTCTGTGCATACAAAAATCAAACTTTATAAGGTAATGGTTAGGAGTATCTTAATTTATGGACACGAGTCTTGGTACAGCACAGTGACTATGGAAAATAAATTCTTGGTGTTTGAAAATAAAGCACTTAGAAGAATATTAGGAGTTAAGTGGTGGGAAAGGATACCAAATAGTAGAATTAGATAAATAACGGGAGTGCAGCCGATCGATGAATATGTTAGATTCTCACGATGGAAGTGGCTAGGACATGTGTATAGGAGACAGGGAATAGTACGAGGTACACCAGGGTGGGTGGCACCTGGTAGGAGAGGTAGAGGAAGGCCAAAAGAGACGTGGGTGAGGACAATGAGACGGGAAGCTGGAGATGAGTGTTGGGGAGATCTTGAGGAGTTAGCACAAGATAGGATGTGGTGGTGTGAGTTCCACGAGGCCCTATGCATCCCCGAGGGTGCCACAGGAAATGATTGATTGATTGATTGAGGATATACAAGCAGAGGGAGACAGTTCCCGACCTAACCTGTTGCATAGATGAAGGACTGGGAGTTACGGTTAATTCTTGCATTAGAGAGTTGGACAGAAAAGGGATGAGAGTTTGTTGCTAGACGGGTCCTATGCACTCGTCGTAGACGTGGAGGGATGCAAGCAGACGGTTATGAAGTAGCGATAGAAAAGAGATAAAGAGGCAACAGTGCTGGGAAGAGACAGAGGTTGAAGGGAGCCAGTAAGAGGAGAAGGGTTCATGAGACGAGAAGCCTTTGACTCTACCCTATTGAGAAGAGATGTATGTGGGGAGCCTTCCCACACATGAGAGTTGTACTCTAAACAGGGGCGAATAAGGCCTGTGTATAAAGTCAACAACTGTGCAGGGGTAAAGAAGGCATAGAGTCGGCTTATCACACCTAAGCTCTTGGAAGCAGATTTTACAACAGATTCGATATGATCTTTCCAAGATAAGTCAACGATAGTTAGAGGGTTGGGATTGGTCACCCTTCTTTGGGACTGGCTGAATGAGAGCAAACTTCCAGCAAGAAGGAAAGGTACAAGTTGAAAGACAAAGGCTAAAGAGTTTACCAAGGCAGAGTGTCAGCACAGAAGCACATTTCTTGAGGAAAACAGGAGGGACTCCATCAGGCCCATGTGCCTTGTTAGTATTGAGGCCAGTGATGACAGAAAATACATCAGCTGAAGAAATTTTAATGTCAGCCATGAGGAAGTCAGAGGGGGGAAGTGATGGAGGAACAGCACCGGAATCGCCTAAGATGGAATTGGAGGAGAAAGTCTGAGCGAAGAGATCAGGTTTATCAGTAGAAGAAATAGCTACAGAGCCATCAGAGTAGAAAAGAGGAGAGATGGATGATGAGGTGAAGTTGTTAGAAAGGGTTTTGGCAAGGTGCCAGAAGGAGCAGGAAGAAATTGATTTGGAGAGTTGAGAGCATTTAGTACAGATTAATTTATTTTTAGCAGAGCGAAGAACAGACTTAGCACAATTCCGGGCAGAAACATAAACAAGATTTGATTCAGGGGTGGGTTGGCTCCGGTGCCTATTATAGGTCCTCTCCTTGTTGTGGAAAGCATTAGAACAAGCGTGGTTAAACCAAGGCTTTCTTTCGTTAGTCAAAGGATTAGGGAAAGGAATATATGCTTCCTTGCCCAAGAGAATAACATCCATAATGCGCAGGGCACACTCAGATGGCTCCCGGCCATGGAAGCAATAATCATTCCAGGGAAAATCAAAGAAGTACTGCCTGAGGGCCTCCCAATCCGCAGCTCCAAAGTGCCACAGACAACGTTCCTTTGGAGGGTCCACAGGCTGTACTGGAGCGATAGGACAGGTTAAGGTAATAAGATTATGATCGGAGGAATGCAATGGAGAGATAAGGTTAACAGTGTAAGCAGAAGGATTAGTTGTAAGGAAGAGGTCAAGTATGTTGGAGCTCTCTCCAAGGTGGTCAAGGGTACGGGTAAGGTGCTGTACAAGCTGCTCTAGGTAATTAAAGATAGAAAAGATGTAGGCTTATTCACCAGGTGGATCAGTGAAAGGAGAGGAGAGCCAAAGGTGGTGGTTTACATTGAAATCTCCTAGAATGGAGATTTCAGAGAAAGGAGAAATGGTTAGAATGTAAAATCTGTTTCCAAGAGATTAGATGTGCTAAGCCAACTCTGTACCTTCTTTACCTCTGCACAGTTGTTGACTTTATACACGGGTTTTATTCGCCCCTGTTTAGAGTACAACTGTCATGTGCGGGGAGGCTCCCAACATACAGCTCTTCTCAATAGGGTGGAGTCAAAGGCTTTTCGTTTCATCAACTCTCCTCTTCTCACTGGCTCCCTTCAACCTCCGTCTCTTTGCCGCACTGTTGCATCTTTATCTCTTTTCTATCGTTACTTCCATTGTCACTGCTCCTCTGAACTGTCTACTTGCATCTGTCCACCTCTACGACGGGTGTGTAGCACCCGTCTAGCAACAAACTCTCATCCCTTTTCTGTCCAACTCTCTACTGCAAAATTTAACCGTTACTCTCAGTCCCTCATTTATGCAACAAGTCAACTCTGGAACTGTCTCCCTCTGTGCGTATTTCCTATTTCCTATGATCTCCAGTGTTTCAAACGCAGTGTGTCCAGGCATCTCGAAATGAATAGATCTTGAATTTGGCTCTCTTTTAAATTGTTTTTGTTTTTTCTTGGAGGGAACGGTTTGCAGGCTCCGGTCCTTGGTTCCTTCTTTTTTGCATTAAAAAAAAAAAAAACAGCACAGATATATTTAGTCAGAGAATGACAGGAGAGTCGAAGCCAGAGAACAGAGAATTCAGAAGAATCAAGTTCAGGAACACAAGAGCAAAATAGGTCGTTGCATACATATACACAACAGCCACCTTTGGCCTTGGAATGAGTATAGAGAAAGTAGGAGGATACAGAAAAGGGTTTGCTGTCATTTACCTCAGACAGCTGAGTCTCTGTTTAGAAGAGGAGGTGAGGTTTAGAGGAGGAGAGGTGATGTTCAACAGAGAGAAAGTTAGAGGAAAGACAGCGAATGTTGCAGAAATGAAGTAGAAGTGAGTCAGACAGTGGTCCCATGTAGGTAGAGTCATCATTGGCAGAGGGGCGGATGGTGGGGGCATTTATGGTCCTCCCCCCCTCTGGGCACTCCTAGGCATAATTAATTGTGACTATTTTACTCTTTTTAATTTTGAAAAAGGTAATGTAGTGTGTACTGTGCATGTAGACTAGTGTTGACAGTTAGAGAAACTTGTATTGGAGAGCATGCTGGCCTACTTTCTGTGTAACTGAAACATTGAAAAAGTTCAGCAAAGGGGGATGGTCAGTAACAAGTCCCGAGGGCTGATGAAACAGGAGCTCCAGTTCTCCCTGTCATCAGCTTTCCATCCACGTTGTGAGTAGTGCCCTGTTCGACTGGTTCTCCAGTCTACTCCTGCAGTCACTTATATTCCTTTCGAGGAAGAGAGAGAGAGAGTTGAGGGATGTTTGTATGCCCAGGCAGTGGTGCCACCTGGTCATATCGCTGACACCACGTAGAGACGCCCCTCCACAGCACTAGGAATAATTTAAAGAGTATGTGAATAGCCTTAGCATGAGGGTATAGTAGAGAATTCTAAAGCGTGGACAGAAGAAGCCTTGAGAGAGACACCGGCATATGTAGAGAGAAGATGTTATTGCAAAGCAATAGTAACGAATATCAAGAAGAAAAAAAAATAAGTGAAAGATAATGAAGGTGAAGGATAATAGAAAGACACACACACACACACACACACACACACACACACACACACACACACACACACACACACACAAAATATCCTAAGGCATTTTTATATCCCAACAGATTCTCTTCCCTGTAAATAGCTGCTGGCCTAAGGAAATGTCCTCTTCCATGCATATATAATATAAAAAATAGTAAATTAGATAAAAATTTAGACAGTTACCAGAATCGAGGATCCGATGGGTGTAGAAAAGACAGGGAATATTGATTTTGGTGGAAGGGTTATACAAATGCACGAAAGGAGCCGTTAAGCAGCGACTGACAAGCAGGAAATAATGTGATAAATATTTAGTGAAGGAGACCAGCATCAATCATACTCGTATGAACAGTTTAGGAGAAAGTTAGGAAAACAGCAGTAAGCAATTTGAAAACGGTTAAATCAGAACTGGATGAAAGTACTGAAGAGGCGGAATGATATCTGGGAAAAGAGGTAAAACATTAAGCAGACTGGGATATAACTCTGTACTAAGTAAAAAAATCATTGCATATTACTTGAAGAGAAGGATAATAATCAAGAAAGTGAATACCAAAGGAGTATAATTAATGAGCTAAATTTGAAATTTACTAGTAATAACTTAGATGGAAGGTGGCAATAGTATAGGGAAAGAAAACTGTAGCCAGATATTTAACAACTGAATGAACAACTGTTACATTGCAAACATCTGATAACCTACATTTTCCAACATGTTCTGCTGGTCGTGGGTGGATGAAAGCTGTGGAAAGAAATTACTGGAAAAAAAAAAAAATGGAGGAATGTTATTCCATCTTTCATGTGTTGGTCCAGCGGTGAGTATCACCTTTTAACCAGCTTTGTACAGAAGAAAAAGTAGTCTCCACGCTAAAAATATTTCTTGAATAACTATGCATTTACATCTTGCAATATAAATTTAGGACCATAAGATGAACTGCTACAGGAGTAGAGGCATAAATAATCAGGATAAGTTGCTGAATAGTTCCTGATTGGTTGGCTGGCAAGAAACATACCATGGAAGTCTCTGAAGTATTTTTTTATGGAAGCGAAAAGGAACCAAAGACCAGGAGCCTGAAAATTGTTCCCTCCAAGGAAAAAAAAAAGAAAGACAAGAGAGCCAAATTTAAGAACCGTTCATTTTGAAGATGAAGTAATACATTCACTTGGCTTGAATAAATTCAGCTCTAGATATTTTCAACAGTTATTTAATGCAAGCAATGGCATAAGGAGACTAAATCATAATTTATGCCTAGCCCATGCAGTATACTGTATATTGCTCGTAAATGCATTCTCCAATGCGTTCTGCCGTCATTTATTTTTTCAGTTCTGGCACATATATACCGGTACATATTTCCCAAATAAACCCTCTGAGGCACAGGTGGTTTGGGTCGTTAGATTGTTTAACAACCTGTAAAGCGCACCATGACAGGAATCGGATAAAAAAAAAATATGACACATCGGCGGAAAACTTGTGTCCTTTGTTTAACACGACGTGCGTCGTGGTGCGTTGTACAGGATGGTATTTAATGACTCGATTCGAGTTCGTGCCTGAAAGGATAAATATAACAACTTAGAATGGGTGAGCGATGTGTCTGGTTAGTTAAGAAGAAGAAACAGTAAAAATTCACGCGTTGTTAGTACTCATGCAGTGTATTCTCGACCAATCCAGTCGATTCTCCTGGCATTCAAACTCCTGAGCTGGGTTTCGTCAAGGCCGGCGATCCAGATTTTTAATAATAAAGATGACTAACGCTCAGGAACTTATGATGACTGAACTTCGCCGTTCGACCGCCTGAACTCATGATCTTTATGGTACAATTCTTAGAAGAGTAACAGTCTATCAGTCAATCAGGCGTAATATTCATGTGTTACAGTCTCTCTCTCTCCCTCCCTCTCTCTCTCTCTCTCTCTCTCTCTCTCTCTCTCTCTCTCTCTCTCTCTCTCTCTCTCTCTCTCTCGTTTTGATTTTATATACATATATATACATCTGAAACTTTTTGTGTTGCATCAAAATCGAATGGACATTTCTGATGATACTGTATAAAGTTGCCAGTACTGAGACATAACTGTCCAGAAGCTCAGCTTTAGGGGTAATTTCATTACTTTTGTAAGTACCGCTTCCAGGGAGTGGTACAGGAGATAATAATATTGAGAACATTTTTAGAACGATGTAGGAGAATGAGAGAGGGTAGTGTGTTGTGTTGGGAAGAGGAGTCATTACTGAACAGGGGTATATACGCCTGGGAATGCTTTGTCGGGGAGGCAGCCCTTCAAAGGATGCGATGTAGAACAATAGATAGATTGAAAACATGCAAGGCTGATGAAAAGAGGAAGGGATCACTAAAGAATGAGGTGCAGTAATTCTAAATTATTCAGGAGAATGGTAAGAAGAAGGGAATGGGAGGCAAGGAGGGATGGGGAAGGAGAGGGGAAGGGGAGTATGGAATGTAGAGAGTGGGAAGATCAGGGAAGGAGAGGAAAAAATAAAATGGTTGGAGAGGGTTGGAGAGGGGAAAGGGAGTATGGAATGTAGAGAGTGGGATGCTTGGGGAAGGAGGGGAAAGAATAAAATAATTGAAGAGGGTTGGAAACAAGAGGGAAAGGAACGAGCAATAAATGAATGAATGAATCGGTGTGTGATATTCCGAGAGGAAGAAAGGGAGCTGAAGAGAGAGAGATTGAAGATGATGTGGGAGGGTTACGGAGAGAAAGGTGTGTTGGAAAGTGTAAGAATGCCGCACAGAGAGAGAGAGAGAGAGAGAGAGAGACAGAGAGAGAGAGAGAGAGAGAGAGAGAGAGAGAGAGAGAGAGAGATGTTACAGATGGTTTAATGATTTGTTACTCGTTTACTGTCAGGACTGGTTCAAATGTCCACTGGGTTTTCATGTCTTTATTATGGATTAGTTAATAGCAAGCAACGCCCGCTGTGAGCTCCAGTGCTGCACTAACTGGAAAAGCCGGCGCACTCCTATCTCCCTCTGAACCAAGACGACAAAGTCAACAGAACTGTACTGGTGCCACAAAGCTCAGCATGCATTCTATCACGTAGGTCTATTATGGCTACACATGGCTATACAAGGCTATACATTACACATTATTATACATACACTAGCATTTATATAAGAATGAGCAAGGTAAACAAATAATGTAATGTGTAATTTGTAACGGATCATCAAATCATCTGTAACAAAGAGAGAGAGAGAGAGAGAGAGAGAGAGTAGAAGCATGGGTAGGTAGATAAAGAGAATTTGGGAAGGTTGAAGAAATGTGAAAGGCAAGAGGAAGGTTGTGAAAGTGTGAGAAGGAGGTTGAAAGTTCTGGAAGTGTGAGAGGGAAGTGGAAGGTTGTGGAAGTGTGAGAGGGAGGTGGAAAGTTAGGAAAGAATGAGAGGGAGGTGGAAAGTAGAAGAAATGTAAGAGCTAGACGGAAAGTTAATGAAGTGTGAGAGGGAGGGGGAAGGTGGAAGAAGTGTGAGAGGGAGGTGGAAGGCATAGCAGGTGTGAGAGGGAGATGAAAGGTTGGGAAAATGTGCTATGGTAAGGGGAACGATTGGGAAAGTTTGAGTGGGAGGTGGAAGATTGAGAAAGTGTGAAAAGGGAGAGGGGAAGGGAAGAGAAGGGAGAAGGTAGGAGTAAAGAAGGGTAGGGAAAGGAGGGATGGAGGGGGGGACATTGGATCGAAGAATATTGTGCCTTCAGTGTGGGTGAAAAGCAAAAAGCGGCCATTTAGCGCACCTGCCAATGACGGGCAGGCATGATACGCTTTTTCTTTCGTTTTTTGTCCTTTCACCATTTTATTACGGTGGCTTTGTTTAATAATTTACTACTACTACTACTACTACTACTACTACTACTCCTACTACTACTACTACTACTACTACAGTGCTACTACTAGACGACTTTATCTTTTTTTTATTGTTTTATAATAGGAGGATGTAGATAGAGTCTTCATTACTCTCTTCGCTGTTGAATGTCTATCATATGTTGAATAAAATAGTCCGGCCGTTGCAAGGGGTAAATAAAGAAAAAAATAACGGATTTCGTGAGCTAACTCCATCAATCCAGTGATGTCATATATAATTTTAGTATTGTTGCTAATAAACAGCAATATTCGCCTTTGGACAGTTCGTAAATAGTGCTCTATGCAGTTGGAGACGTTTTTCCTAATGTGACTAAAATCGACTAGAGATAGCAAACAAAAGTCTGATCTCTGGGTTGACTATGAGATCTTTGGGTAGAGTCCCTTTTACTCCCGTCTTTTCGCATGTAAAGTGAAATAAAGACCTGAAATTGTAAAGTGATGATCGCACGTCATAGTCTGTTGGAATGTTCAAGAGATTCTTTCCTTGTCAGTCAAACCTATACAAGTTCGAGTATGCCCTACCCACTTAATTCTACTTAAGCATGTTAGGTTTATCCCAACACTTGTTCTTTCTCCTGAAATTCACTTCCTCATCATCTCACCCTTCCTCAGTCCCTCTCCTTCCTCCTTACTTAATGGCAAACCTCACAACACTTATTAATTAATGCTTTCGTTGTTAGATATGCTATGTGTATAGACGCATGTTAATATAGCTCTCTTTTCTCTGAATAATTCGGTTAATTAATAACCGATATGATAACTTCCTGATGAGAGGCACAATTTTACTGGATATCCTGTATATAGTCGAGTCGGGTGACGCTGCGTGACGAAACCTCCTTGCAATACCAGCTTTCATTTTTCACCAAACCAGAATTACAATATATAGTTTTCATTATTATACACCTGGAGAGTTGACAGACATGGTTGCATTATATGTGATGAAATGCTCGGATGTTAAGGATGTACAGTGCCCACAAAAAATGTCCTAATTCAGATGGTGCATGGTTTCACAATGAACTCCATTGCTGTTCGCTTTCGTTTCGTGAAGAAAAATGTCCGAATTACAATCTGTCTGTCCATCTATCTATATATCTATCTATAGCCAGGCGTTTTAATCTCGGAAGAGGTGGCCAAACACGATTCGCTTACATGTCACTCTATCCACCGCCATCAGACAGCCCTCTCTCCAGCTGTTTCCCTCTCTCTTCTGTCTCCATCTCATACTGTCTCCTCTTTCACTTCGCCCACTACCTAACTCACGAACACTCCCCTAGTCAACCTATTATTTTCATTCTTCCCGCATACCCAAATCATCTAATTTTAGCTATTCTATGTTTTCTAGAATATCCACATCAACACCTCAACACCCCTTCACTTCCGTATTTATTTGTCTGCCTCTCCACGTGACTCCATTTGCTCCTCTCAGATAATTCATTTTCACTGTTCCCGCTGTTGAATTGCGTCCTTACAATGAAGTCCAAGCATCACTTCCAAACGTTAGAGTGGGGATCACAGTCCTGTTATGCAGCGACTTTTTACATCTGTATAAAGTTCAGTATGTATTCTGATTTAATAGAAACAACTGGCGTATGCAAATATAAATTTACTAGGGAATATTATCAAAATTTCACTCGATGTCTCAAACCGTTCAGGACAGAATTATAAGAATACTTTTTCAAGGCATTATATATGTACAAAATTAACTGTCTTGTTAAAGTCTGGCGGATATATCACAGAATCATTGAAATATGTGAGGCACGCATTAGTTCTAATTACTCGTTATTACGATGAGGCCTTTTAAAATATATTCTAGCTAGTCTCGAACGACTTCATTCAGCGATTTCTACAACTGGAAGGGTCCATCTGGTCTGAAAAGTTTGTCCTAAGCCAAATAAAATCGTCTAGTAGCAGCAAGTATTAATTACAAAAGACGTTATCGTTATGAGAGAGATAAAATATTGGCTGTGAGATGCTAGTTTTCAATACTTCAGACAACACTGGGATAAGTGATGCCACCATTGATTCTCAGTGCTTCACAACGTTCAACGAAGGACTTCAATAAACTTACAGTATATGAACCCGGTAAATTTATATAGCTCATTCAAGCCTGACTGTTTCCCTGCAACTGAATGATAATCAGAATAAACTGGTTAGTTTCCAGGACTTCACAGCGCCATGAATTATCCACATAGAAGACCTGTACCCTGATATGGAAGCCGTTAATTAAGGAATTACAAAAGTTTTGGTCTGACTTGTACTATCTTCAGAGATGCGGGGTCAGAGACGGTCTGATCGCATCAAGACTGTCGTATCTTCTCAATGAACACAATATTCGTATATGCATATAACCCTTTCAAAATAATGAGAGAGTGTTCTTTGTCATAACGGGATACTGTCGAACATACAGCTTTTTGTACAACCTTCGCCAACAACACACACACACACACACACACACACACACACACACACACACACACATATATATATATATATATATATATATATATATATATATATATATATATATATATATATATATATATATATATATCTACCTATTTATTGCCAGACGCCTCAATCCTGTTCGGGGTCGCCACAAACAAATCGCCTCCACGTCGCCCTGTCCCCCGCCATTTCACTGCCCCGCTCCCAACTCACACTCCCCTCTCTCATATACCTCTCCACCCCATCCCTCCATCTCATCCTCGGCCTCCCCCTCCCTCTTCCCCCCTCCACCTCACTCACATACACTCTCTTCGTCAGTCTCTCACCCTCTATCCTCTCCACATGGCCAAACCACCTCAGTGTATTCCTCCTAACGCTTCCTATCACATCCACATCCACACCACAACGCTCCTTTATATCCTCATTTGTCAGCCTGTCTCTCCATGTGAAACTCATTTCCACTGCTCTCACTCTTGACTTGTGTCCTTGCAGCAACGTCCAAGCATCACTTCCATACGTTAGAGTTGGTATCACAATACTGTCATGTAGTAACTTTTTCACTTCCATGCTCACTACCCTGCTTCTTATCACTGCTTTCAAAGAACCAGCAACCTTTCTTCCCTGCTGTACCCTTTCAAGCACTTCACCCTCTAAACCTCCATCCTTACTCATCACAGTACCCAAGTACTTAAACGTACTCACATTTTCCAGTTCCTTCGCCTCTCTCATCTTATTTATTTATGCTCACCACTATACCACTTGGTGGTAGGTGGGGGCGCTCAATGTAGTGTTGCTTTGTGTGTCTGTCCTTTCCTCTCGTCTTTCCTTCCACTTCTGTCCTTTCCTTGAGTCTTTCCATTTCTGCCTACAGGTGACTTTACACTACCTCTTCTATCTTTCCTTCATTCTTTCCCCTTCCTTCTGCCTGTGGGCGACTCTACACTGAGTGACAAGCCAAAATGTGTTCCTGTACACCAGGAAACCATTTATTACTCCGGGTGGGAACCATATAACCAAATTCTGGCGACTGGTGGTTTAATGGGTAATTAAGGCCCTCCGGTCGCATTGATCCTGTGTAGGTTTATATCCAAGGGATGGTCGGGGTTTATTGCTCACGTAATGTCGCTCAGGGATAACTGAGGCTGGTCTCTCTCATCTTAAATGTCAGGACCAACTTGCCTAACCCCGGGCTCCTCCGCTCCTCATGGGACAACATGAGATTGGATGATGGATGGATATATATATATATATATATATATATATATATATATATATATATATATATATATATATATATATATATATATATATATATATATATCCTGTCAGTTCCCCTGCTCACGATCGTCCATACATTGCCTTCTGTCTTACTCTTCGCCATATCAGTTTACTCTCTTCTTGGTTTGCACGTGTCCTCCCACCTTCAGATTCACTCAGATATACCATTTTCACAACTTCATCAACCGTAAGCCCGGTCTCCCCATATGACCATACCATTTAATTTCAAGCACACTCCCTTCTACCCTATTATCAGCTGACTTTCTTACTCGGTTTTATTTCATATACACCACCAGTCACAGTGTTTCTTATCCTGTGCACTCTGTACATTCCACACACGTTATTTAATGGTCTCATTCCACTTCTCTTTCTCTTGTCTTTTTCTTCTTATGTCATACCAAACTCTCACACCCATACAATAATTGGGAAGTAACACGCTTTCATGAATTCATTTTGCATAGTGCCGTCTGAAAGGGTTTATCGGCTTCACTCTGGTGGCATTTTTATTATGTCAGCATTTCTGTCTCCAGGTCCTGAAGGGGGACGCCATCACTTGGTGGGACCGTAGTGACGGGGCGGTGGAGCTCCCCAGTTATACAAACGTCCTTCAATCCCCTCCAGTCCCCTGAAAGGAGGGTGGTGGACCGAGGAAGACGGGCATCTTTGGCCTGCAATGCACCGGGTACCAGTACGTATGAGCTGGGGGGGTGCAAATAGTACTACTACTACTACTCTCTATCTTCATTTGATATTATTTTCTTGTACAAAGTCCATTTTTTTTTTCTTCGAGGGGTAAGATATAGCCTTTTTTATCCCCTTAACGACGAGGGAGTCTTCTAAGCCGCATATAATACAGTAGTCTGCACTGAGCCGGAATGAAATAAGACGGGCTCTTAGAGTAGAATTGACGGAGTGGTGGTGGAGGCGAAGATTGTTAATATCAATGTGAGGTTTGCAAAATGCAAAAATGAATTACATACTGTATAGTGTAGTATCAGTTCTTTCGGTTCGGTGACATATTGTTAATAATTTGCCTCACGGGCGCAGAACTACCAAATTTCTTATTATACTGGGAGTATCACAGATTACTTGCTGTATTTCATTGCTTACCACAGATATTGGGCACTTCTGAGGTTTCACCTGTAAGTATATTATGTAAGCAATTAACTACTAATAGCACAAGTAGCCTACCTTTTCTTCAACGAAATTACTACCAACAGCAATGGTTGTTGCCAAACTCTCCTAACACACGTTTTACTTTGGTGCAGTATCGAAGTGCCTTACCGATACGTTAGGTTAGGCTGATTAGGTCAGGTGAGGAGAGATTAGATTAAAACTGAGGATGATTTTGTCTGACATGTATTTTGGGCGTCTAATATTAGGTTTAGTGGCAATACTGGGCAATCAAAATAATGAAGGGTCTAGGTGGCGAAGCTCTCCTCCTCCATTAGGCTAGGTTAGGTTAGGATTCGAAAGGTTAGTTTAGTTTAGGTTAAACTGGGATAATTAGGATAAAGTAGGCTTGATTAAATTAAGTTAGAGCGTCAGGTTTCCTTCATCTGATTAAATTAGTTATGGTTTTTAAATTGAGTATTGTACACATTTGCTTATGCTTATTGCACTGGTGTGTCCAGTCAGCGAGATCGTTGAGTATACAAGCTCAGGCGGATTCCTTAAATACCCCTAAGTAGGTATATATTGTTTGTCCTTTGTACTTTTTGTACGATAGAATAAAGAAATAAGTATCTGTGATGCATATTTTACTAAAATTGTCTTCCTTAAGAGCATGCAATTGTTCTAAGGCACTGAATTTTGCCAATGACTTGTACCTTTTATTCTTGCTGCCACTAGACGATTTAGCTAACCATACGATTTTTTTCGAACTGTAGGGGTTTGATATAGACTTCTTCGCTTCCTTCATTACGAGATGTATTTCCTGAGCTGAACAAGAAAAAAAAAATTGGATTTTGCAAGAAAAAAATGAAAAAAAGTGTGCCCTTGGACTGGAAGGGCCGACAGGATAGTGGTGGTGGCGGTAGTGGCGGTGATGATGGTGGAGTTTTTATTAACGCATTCATTACGAGGGTGCTGTCCTAAACTGAAACTAATCGTCGGGTTCCTGTAAGAATAAAATAGACGTGTTGGCAGTGTGGTAATAAGAGGGTGCATGATGATAGCGGAGATGGTACTAGTTAACGCGACTGAATAAGACCATCACAGCCACACACGAGGGGGTGCACGAAATAGGACAGGGGGAAGGCAACGAAGGAGAAGAGGGAGGGATGAGGTAGAAGGAGGGGGAGGAGGAAAAGAAGGAATATGTGAGGAGGGGAGAGGTAGCTTGTGGCACGGGAGAGAGTGTTGGAAAGAGAAAAGGTGAAGGATATGGGCATTGGGAGGGGAGAATGTGTGGGAGAGTCAGGATGTGAGAAGGGGAAGGGGAAGAATAGGCTGGAAGAGGACGGTGTAGGAAGAATGGAGTAATGGGTACAAGGAGAAAGGGTGTGGGAAGGAGAGAGGAGAGAATGTACGGGAAGGTGAGGGCGTAAGAAAGAGGAAGGAAGAGTGTATGGGTCAGATGGAAGTGAGTAGGTATTTCAAGAGATGGTGTGGGAAGGAGGACATGGGATGTGTGGGGAAAAAGGAATGAGATGGAAAGGAGAGGGGGATGTGTGAGAAGAGGGTGTGGTATGGAGGGAGTGGAGAATGAGAGTGGTGATGGCGCAGGAGAGGGGAGGATTGACTGTAGGAGAGTTGCAGACAGGAGGAAGAACGGGAGGGGGGGGGGGGGGACTGTAGGAGAGATGCAGACAGGAAGAAGGGGAACACAGTGTTAAGTGCTGAAGAATTTAAAAATGACCAAGAGGGAATGTGTGATAAGTAGCAAGTGTGAACTGGAAGGAGAGGGGAGAAAGATATGTATTGGAAGAGCGAGATATTTAGGAGTATGATTAGGGCTCTAGGAAGGGGACGCTAAAGTCTAAAGTAAAACCATTTTGTCCCTGAAGACACGTCCTACTCCGCCACTGAGAAACTGTTATTCCTCTTTCAATACCGCCCACAAATTTATGACACACAACCCCACCTCCACAGCCTATGCCTGAAGGATGGCTGAATATACCACGCTCAGTGATGGAAGCGTCCCCCAGAGTGAGTCATGAAGTAGATGCATGAAGGAGAGGGATGGTTTAAGGAGAGTTTCCAATATTAAATTAAAGAAAAACATTCGTGAAGGAAAGAACTGAGGGAAGAAAATGGCCGTCAGAGTGAATGGTTGAGGAAAAAAATGAGCCAGAGGATGAGCGATGGACAGAGCATCCAACGCTGACTGAAGGAGAGAGATGAGTGAAGGAAAAACCTGAGAGAAAGAAATGTCCCTCAGAGTGACGAGATGGACGAGAGAGATGAGTGGAAATGATGGATGGGTGAAGGCAAGATCTGAGTAAAGGAAAGGATACGCATTGTCTATTGAAAAAAAGCCTCCTTGAGTGAATATAGAAGGGTACTCCAATGCTCAGTTGATAGACTGTCCCTGAGGATTGAATGAAAGAAACGGTTCACCCAATGCTGAATGAAGAAAGACACCTGATACTGAGTGAAAAAAAAAAAAAACTCTTACAAGATAAAGTAATGCAGGAAGGGGTGCCAAGTGCTGAGTGAAAAAATGTCACTTACAACTGAGTGAAGAAAAGAGTACCTGGTGCTCAGTACAGCAATGCTCTAGGACGAGATTCATAAGTTAACGTCATCTGTATAGTGACAACTATTTATAGTGTACTCTTGATGCAATCACAGTATGTCACACAGGTTAGGAAAGCAGCCTAGTAATGAATGGGTTGATGAAGGCTGCATCTAACTATTTCAATTCACATAAGCTCTTATGAGCTGAATAATGTCCTGCGGAGATTGCAAGAACAAAATAGAGAATCCATCATCTGATTCAAGAGACTACATTACTGTCAAACACCTGTAGACCTAAATGAAGCTGTAAACATACTTCGTTCTCTGAAGGACTTCGTTATGAATCTAAAAGAACGTATTGATGAACCTGAGGCAGCAGGAAATACTAAATGCAGACAGAATTGTGATATGAAAGAGACGCTCGGAGAAAGCGTAAGATTAGTATAAAGTTACAACGTCATGACGGGGCTGTTGTAAACACCGTTTTTTTTTTTTTTTCATCAAGCTGATGTTTCAGAATAAAAGTATTTTTACCTATTTGGGATCAGTAGCCAGCAGCTTTATTCAGGGGACTACAGGTCTACTCTGTCCTGAATAATTAGTTTCGCTATTTGGGCAACCTCACCGCAGTGAATGACTGAAATACAAACAGCACAAAGACTACTTCCAATATATCCTCGTGACGGAGAAGTTTTCTGTGAAGAAACTGTCCACTTCAGAGAGTACGTCAAACCTGAGGACGTGGACAGTTCTGTCAGCATAGAACATTCATCTTTAATATCGAAACAAAGAACGGCAGTCTTAAGACATTATTTTCAACTGTTTACATCTGCTTCCGTATTTACGTATGTTTGATGGTGGCCAGTTGTTCAGGAGAGCGCTCCTTCTCTGAGATTGTAACGTAGAAGGCTCAGTCAGCTCGCTGTCATGACCATTGAGTCAGATATCATGAAGACTCTAGATGTGTCAGGTCTAATGAAAAAATTTACCGGAAAAAAAAAAAAGTAGAAAATATCCAGTTGGACAACTGTTGAAACCTTTACTGTCCTTCCGAGATCAAAGTACTTTCAATCTATTGTTAAAAACTCTTATATATGTCAAATATACACAGTTACTAGTTGTCACCAGTAAATCATATGGAAAAGTAATGAAATGAGTGTTAATTTCACACTGATGTTTTTCATTTGAAAATAAAATTATTTTAAGAAGATATATACATTTTTTACTGTCTGTTCATCGCACACTCTAAAAGAGAAATTATTCCAGCAACTCTAACATGTTAATGTATATACTGTACCCAGTACGATTAGGAAGAAGAGAGATTGTAATAGTGAGTACTAAGGCAGAAGGGTTCCAGGATGGTTATCAGCCTACAGCCCAGGGGCCGGATAACCCGTCACTGCCTTATAGATCTGAAAAAGATTAATTAATTGTGATTTATGTTCAGGGAAATTGCCAGCATCTGCGTGAAAGGCAATGTCGGCTGAGGTAGTCAGATTTTTCAGTGGTAAACTCACCATGTTTAGTCATCCAACAAGTCGTGTCTTCGTTCCAAACACCGTAAATATTCGAGAAAGGAAGTCTAAACAGTAGGGATAGCTTCACAAGTCTGGCAACTTTGTCAGACCAGACAGTGGTGGGGGTTAGTGGTCTGGGGGTGGAGGTGGGGTAGTGGAGGATGTGTGCTACATGGATTGTCATGTCTAAGTCAACTTTGATTTTTGGAATACTTCAGAGGCCGGAATAATGATGGAATACGTTTCAAAACGAGTGTTTAGAATTTACTGAAACGTCATGATTATAGTAATATAGAAAAGCGTTTATTAGTTATTACATGAATCTCCCCTCTAGTTCCTGTCGTCCAATATAGATAACAAAATGACTGTAAAGGTATGACTGTATGCTGGTGAGTGTATACCTTGGTTTCATCACCTTGCTTAACACCTGTGGCCAGGTTTCCCTCATCCCATTACCAAAACACTAACTATTGGAGGAAACAAATGCTTTTGCGCGTTATTACTGTGATGCCTCTGTGCCACACCACACATGGTATGTATTGTTCAGCAGGTAAACATGCAGTATATACAAACACAATTGTCTGTCCTTTATTCCAATGTTATGTGGCTCGTTGATACCCTGCCGAGGGGGTGTGGCAGGATAGTGTGAAGGGGACGGGGTAGCACCTGGTCATTTCTGCTAACGCTTGCTTGGCTACACGTTCTAGGCATTATTTCAGGTTGGTGATACCTTTCACTATTTGCAGGTATTAAATCAGGTGTAATATCACATTTAGCACCTTTACTCTGCGATGTACTGTTAGACTACACTGCCAACAAGTAGAATGCACTCAGAGAACACAAAACTCTGCCAATGCCATTGCCATTAAAAAGGATCCGGATCCGGATGGGATCCGTGGAGATAGGATCCGGATGCGGATCCGGATCAGCTCCCAAAATTAATCAATTCTTTCTTGGCCATTGCCTACTCTTCCACAAAATTTCATTGAAATTCATTGAGAACTTTTGGAAATTTCGTCTGGACAAACACACAGACAAACACAGGTGAATACATAACCTCCTCCAACTTCGTTGGCACACACACATCCTCCACTACCCCACCTCCACCCCCAAACCACTCACCCCCACCACCGTCTGATCTGACACAGTTTCCAGACTTGCGAAACTATCCCTGCTGCTTCGACTTAACCCGTTCGAATATTCACGGGGTTTGGAACGAAGACACAACTTTTTTGGCTGACTATTCATAATAATAATCATCATCGTCATCATCCTTAGCAGTTACAGAGAATGGTGTATCCTGGCACATCTTTACGGCCGATGGGTACGCCAGGAAACTGCTAATCTTTGTACCACTTTTAAGCTTTAGTGGGACATTGGTGACATTTAGTAGGTAAGGATAACACAAACCATATTGTAACGCACAACGCAAGGCTGACTCATAAGTTAAACCATTCACACAACACGTCTTAGACAAGGTTAATGCATCCGCTCCTTTCGCACCTACAACACGAACAGACTTTCGTGAATTCGCGCGGCAACAAAACTGTGCACTGTTTTGTAACTGCTCTTATCTCCGCGTGTTGCACTGTATCATTAAGACTCTTTGAGGAAGTTAAATGAGATGTTGAGTCAACCACTGTTGTCTCTGCTAGAGGATATCTCATTTGATACTGCTACTACATTCTCCTCATTACTCTCTACTGGTGACTGTAGAGTAGGAATTACTGTAGACCATGTCACCGAATATACCTGTGAAAGGACAGGATTTGGGTAATCCATACCTTATACATAGAAACCTGTGTACTACACAAGCAGGTATTAGTTTAACAAAATATTGAACCATGGTGTCAGTACCAGTCAAAACATCTGCAGGATACTGAAGTTATTTTGTGACATAGAACTCAGCTGTGAAGGGATCTATTACTTGATCATGTATTTCAGAGTTACCTTGCCCTTCACATAAAACTCTGAGCTTTCAGCTCCCCATAGGCTAATGTCAGGCAGCTCTAGAACCGAAATTCATTCGCTCTTCACAATACTGTCTTGGGAAGATTCAGATATTAAGTTCACAACAAACCCAGAATCCATAAAAAATGATGTAAGAGCTCCTTCACAAATGCTGGGATAACTACACATAAACGAAACAAAGGACCAATCTGGCATATGGGGAGCTCAAAATTTTGCGTCGTTATGGAGGATTCTGTTGGTTCTGGCAAGGGATTTCCCCCCTACCATATGCTGGCAAGGACATCACACACGCTGGTAGAATGATGACTGTTGTGGTAACTTAAAAAAAAAACATGACTTGCTTTCCCTAGAGCATTAGCTGGCACCACAAAATCACATACCGTCTATTACATGCCGTGACTGAGTTGAATTTTCGCAAGAAGGATGATGAGAGAAACGAGCAGACCCTTGCCGTGTATCTTATATTTTTCTGCAAAATTCATTCTTAAACTACGACGGAAGAAGAAAGAGTACAGGAAAGCAGCATGCAGATTTTTCTTATGTCTGCGAGAAAATCTTAGTTACGAGTTGAAAATCAGTCTCTCTCTCTCTCTCTCTCTCTCTCTCTCTCTCTCTCTCTCTCTCTCTCAACCCGTAACTAGATTATTTTTCCGATATCAATTTCTGCACGCGGCATTCCTTTACAATTTTTTTTTTTTTAGCTAAGTTTAAGAATAGACTTTGCAGAAAAAAAAAAAAACATCAAGAGTCTGCTTTCTTCTCTCATCATACTTCTTGCGAAAATTAATCTCAGTATGTGATTTTGTGGTGGCAACTGATGCTCAAGGGACAGAAAATTATGGATCTTTTTCTCTTATTATTTTTAGCCCGTAACTAAGCGCAATTTTCCCTCAGGAATGTATGCACTGTTAACAATGTTTACATTTATTTTTTTAATGTAAGAAAAGTTGGCACGGGAGTTTTGGCAGAATGGTGTGCGTGTGTGTGTGTGTGTGTGTGTGTGTGTGTGTGAGAGAGAGAGAGAGAGAGAGAGAGAGAGAGAGAGAGAGGGAGAGAGAGAGAGAGAGAGAGGTGGAGGTGGTTGTGAGGGAGGTGGGGGAGACGGGTTGTTAAAACAGTGGAGGGTAAGAAATATGAAAAATGGCACCTTAGTTTTGCTCTGCCGGTTTTAGAAGTTGAGGAAGGCAGGGCAGGGCGAGGGAGGTGGAGCAAGAAGTTTTGGAAGAGGCAGGGAATATTGAGTAAGTGTTAGGCAGAGATAAGATTAGGCAGGAATGGATATATATTATATTAAGGGCAGAGGTGAGGAAGAGATAGGGTAAGGGAGGGCAAATAGAACATTTTGTGGAGGCAGGGAATAGTGAGTGGGTGTTAGTCTGAGATGATGTGAGGCAGAGATGAATATAAGGTGCATTACGGACAGATAAACTATACATGGAGTGTGGCGGAGCGGGAAATTTTGAAAAAGGCGGGGAATAGTGAGCGAGTGTTAAACAATAATGGGCTGAGGCAGAGGGAAGAGCTGGGACATAGGAAAGAGGTAAGGCAGGGCATAAGGGCCACATAGGAAAGAGAGGCGGGACAGGGATAGGGGTGACATAGGGATGGGAAATTTTGTGAGAAAAGACGAGAATACTGAACAATTGTAAGAAAAGGCTTGGTCAGGTAGGGGCAAGAAATTTGAGGGTAGGCAGGGGAATGAAATGGTGACGGGGGTTTGGCCGGGAATAAGATGAAGCAGGAAACAGGGTGAGGCAGGAATCAGGGTGAGGCAGAGATGGGTGCAAGGAGCAGATGAGATTGTGCCAGGGCAGAGGAGAGAGCTTTTGGATGAGGCAGGGAATAGATACTGAGTATGAGATAAAGATGAGGTCAGGAGGGAGACAATAATGAGGCAGGAACAGAGACAGGGTTGGGCGGGAGATAGTAATGAGACAGGAACCGAGATGAGGCACAGACGGGAATGAAGAAGAGATGGATAGGGGTGAGAGAGACAGTAGTGACGATGGATGTAATGCAGGGACGAAAGTAGGGCAGAGGGCTAATTTTGTGAGAGGCAAGAGAGTACTGAGTGTGTGTTAGGAGGAAACAAGGCGAGGGAGGGTGAGGAGTGGGGATGATGTGAAAGGGCAGAGGAAGAAGTGAGGATAACAGAGAAGTTAAGAAGGCAGAGAAAAATGATACATAATGAACCTGTGAGTCGAAGGATGGGGGAAGGCTGGCAGGAAATGCAGGTTATAATGTATGCAAGTGGCACAGCATAGTGAGTGAGTGAAAGGAAAAATGTAGAGGCAGAAGTGAGGTGAGACAGAGAGGTGAGTAAGGTAGGGAGTGAGGGTGAGGCAGGATGTAGGATTTATGCAGGAAGTGAGGGTGAGGTAGGATATAAAATTTAAGCAGGGAGTGAAAGTGAGACAGGGAGTGAGGGTGAGGAAAAGAGTGAGTAGGATGAGGCAGGGACTGGGGGAGAGTAGGGATGAATGGTTGGGAGTAGGGAGTGTCGTTCGGTAAGAATGAAGCGATGGCGGTTAGACAGGACTTAGTGGATGGAGTGAGTGAAGAATGAATGGGCAGGGCGAGACAGGAATGAGTGGATGGGGTTAGGCAAGTATCACGGGATGGCTAGGGGCTGGAATAGGGGGATGGAGTGAAGCAAGAATGAGGGAATAGAGTAGGACTGGAATGGGATAATGGTGAACAAGCATGAGGCTAAGGCAGGAATAAGGATACGAGGTGGCGCAAGAATGTGGGTGAGGATGATGGTTAGGTAGGATGGTGTGGTGTGAAGCGAGGTATTCTTCAGTGTGGACACAATAATTGTCAGTCTGAACGGTAATCCGAAATACTTCGTACATGATGTACAGACGGCCCACCTACCTACCGTCTCATACACGCCACACACTTATTACTATTATTTCACACACACACACACACACACACACACACACACACACACACACACACACACACACACACACACACACACACACACACACACACACGCGCGCGCGCACGCACGCGCGCGCGCACTTGGTTATACAAAAATACATATACCAGGGGTTCCAAATACACTCGAGCAGCAATTTATTGGTCAACATTCCGAGTGAAATAATCTTATATCACAAACGAGGGCTACAGCAAAATGCCCGTTGTTTTGCCCAACACTTGTCGTTTGCTATTGACATTTATGTTTTATGCATAGTATATTCATAAACAAAAGCCCTCGTAAAATTTCAGTTTTTCTGCTTCTCACTCTCCTGCGTTGGCTAATATATTCTTCAGCTGAGAAGCTTGGGATGTTTCTCTATCCATAGGCAATTCTTTTTTTATATGATCCGTCAGGGAAGAAAGTGATGGACATGATCTAGGTGTGAAATAAACACAGTGGAATAGTAAATCAGCTTTAGTCCATAACTGTACATTGGGCCGGAACAGTTTTTGCCAGAAATATTATATGATCAACAGCCTATTTTAACTGCGAGTACCGATTACGCTGATGTTTCCCTCCTAACACATTTCAACGTTATTTGGTTAATATTCATGTGCGAAAAACTAAAAATTTTCACAAATCCAAATCGAATTCCCATTCATTACTATTTTACCTGGGCAATATTCAACCCCGATGGAATGAAACTCGATTTGCTTTAGGACTTGTAATGGTGTTATATTAATTACTAAAGTCGGTTCTTTTTCATCTGAAGGAATTGGTCTACTCCCACAGCTCAACCATTTTTTCATCTCTGCATAAAATTCAGATAGCACTTAATTATGTGACCAGCCAAGTCAAACCTCAGTTGTGACTGCATTTGGCCATCATCATTGGACAGGAGTTACAGTTCCTTGTCAGGTTAGAAAAAACGGGCTGTGGTCGTTCATGAGTGTAATTACTCCATTAACGCTCTAAGTCACGTACCAAAAGTTGTGTGTGTTGTGTCTCCATGTATATTAAGTGGTGCGAACATGAAGCTGTAAAACATTAGGATCCACTGACATACACTGGTAACTGCGTATATACACATAAACGTTGAAAATATAGACAACAGAGGTAAGAGACGTATATATATACACCAGGTAGATATATTGTTATTTTAGATAATGCAACTTCAGATGAGAATAAAGCAGATACACTGTGGCATTATCCTTTTCAAATTATAAGATTTGTAATGAAATGTGTTTGCAGATTTTGCATTATTTCACCACCTTTCTTCAAATCACCTTGAAACAATTATATCTTATTATATTACTGTATATTCATGCTCCCTCAGGATGATTCTACTCCATCATGTCTCTTTGAACACCTTCACTGCAATAAATTCTTGAAGGCGAACCCTGTCAGAGACTGGGCAGTGGGCCTAAAAAAGATGATATCACTGGGTTTCTGGGGGATTGATTGTTTTGCGTCAGTTAACCCAGTGCTTGTTGTGTGTTTGAAAGATATGTAAGTTTTGAAATTTTGATATTTTGGAATTTTACCTTTGGGAATGTGTGGTGGAGGCTGAAATATAATGGATTCATAATGGAAGGGGATGACATCTCTTAATATTGCTCTAGGATGCACAGTTTTTGAGAGTTTGCTAACATTTCAGCTCAGTTCTAGTAACCTTCTTAAGTGTGGGTAAGTCGGGGAAGATGGCATACGTCTGTCATGAGTTTGTAGGGAAATCATGGTGGATACATTTTCTACTGCAATATTTAATAGGATTAGACGGACAGAGAGACAAAATACATCCAGAATATATGTAGATAGGTGGATGGATGAATGCAAGTTTTATTTTTTTAATGCAAGGAAAAGGAACCAAAGGCCTAGGCCTGTAAGCTTGTCCCCTCCAAGAAAAAAAAAAAAAAAAGAAAAAGAAAGATAAGAGTTAAATTCAAAATCTTTGAATTTCGACATGGCTTGGCGCACTGCATTTGAAGAATGGTGGTCATAGGCAGTAGGAAACACAGAGGAAGACAGTTTCAGAGTGGCAGACGATGTTAGGTGAATGGATGAGAGGATACAATACGTAGAGAGATGCAATTGTGGGTAATGGTGAACCTAGACTGATAGGTAGATACATTGAAAAAATTTATTAAGTAGATTAGCAAATGGAAAATGGATGTGTATATACATGCGTAGCTATATGGGTAGAGGCAACGTCCTGCATTTCTATGGCATGAGCCAGAAATGATCAAATGTGACCTGATTCGTTCTGCCATAAGTTGAAGGTAAACATTAAACTCTTTTCCCATATCCTAGTGTTTCTTAATTGGCCCTTTCCCCCAGGGTCCTGCAGGGTATTAATGGACTGTTTTTGCTGCCTTCAAACGATTTTAGTTAAGCTTAAGAATGACCTCTTTAGGTCAAAATGTCTCTCCTAAGTTGAATAAAATTGTCTGGTGACAGTAAGACTTTTATAAGGAATATGTTCTCCCCTCACATACAGCAGTACATAAACTCCCAAGTTACGTCGTTCGCAGACATTCCAATATCTTCTATCCATCCTTGCATAGAATTACATATATTCTGAAGGCGAACATCTTGTATCCAGACAGACTCTATCATTACCTAGTGAATTGGGTTCATCTCTGTTCGAACTTGAAGAAAATGCCTCATATTATCCTAAGAATGGTGGCCCCAGTAGAGTTTTTCTCATTCCAAGTTTAAGTAAAAATTGTATAATGTGCGTGCGTGACTCAGAATATATTTTATCATGCTAATGGAGCGTCTGGTAAAGAGGAAAACAGCAAATGCGCCGTCAGCAATTGGGTGTGTGGATGGCGTGGGGTGAGAGATGGATGGAAAGGAGGTGAGTGGGGTATAATAAAGTGGAGTGGGTGAGACTTGAATAAGAGAGGGAGAGGACGCAGTGAGGGAGGAAAGAGTGGGATGGATAACTGATGAATATGAGTGAGGATGGGCTGTTAGTACTAGTATAGGAAGCAATGGAGTGGGAAACATGGGACAGGAAAGAGAGAAGTGGGTAGGCAGGAGGTGGAAGGGGTGGGGTGGGATGGGATGCTCATGCATTACCACATCGATGAGACAGAGTGAAACAGGAAAGACTGGGATGAATAAGAGATGGGGTGGGAAGGGATAGGGGTGAGGTAGGGTGAGGAGGGATAGGAGTGGGATAGGTTGGGTAGGAGGTGAGACGGTAGGGTAGAATGGTGTGGGATGGGAGCAGGCTTGCCAAGGGATAAGACAAAGTTGGATAGGTAAGGGACGGAGTTGGGTTGGATGGGAAGGAGTCCAATTACTTCAGGAACAAGCCAGTAGACGACGATGGCCAGCCCTGAGTGGACCAAGCTTTGTTAGCGACCGGACGTGAGTTTCATCACTAAAAGTCGTTTCTATAGTTATGGAGGTACTCCAGTGCAGCATTCCATCCAAGAATCATGGCCCTGGCTTAATAATCTTTGGAGCCTTAGCATTTCGTGCGAGCAAGGTCGTAATTTTAGTGCTTCTCATATTTTCTGTGCTTAATGACCTTTGACCCCTGACCTGGCGGATATAGGTCATGCATGGACGAACCACACTTGTAGTACTTATTAACGTCCGTAAGCATGCAAAGTTTCATTCAGTTCCATGCACCCACTGTGGGGCTAGGGAACTTGAAACTCGCAGAATGGCCCAACCATAGGTACAACTTGTAGGTGGCGCTGCCAGCGACTGAACTTGAGTTTCGACACTAAATATTGTTTTTGTATGGAGGTTCTTCAGTGCAACATTTCACCCAAGAATCATGGTTCTGGTTTAATAATCTCAGGAGACTTAGCATTTCGCGCGAGTATATTCGTAATTTTTAGCTATTTTCACAATTTTTGCATTTGATGACCTTTCACCCCTGACCTGACCAATGTGGCACAAAGTTGTACAATAGAAAGTTGCAGTACTAGTCAGTGTCTATAAGCATGAACACTTCCATTCAATATCTTTGAACTACTTGGAGCTATATTCATTTATTTTTATTTTTTTTACTGAGGCGAAGATGCGCTTGAAAGTTTGCTGATGACCGGCTGAATGCAACATGTCCGAATAACATTTACTAACCCAATTTCCCCCTTAGATATATGCTGTCAATTAATAATGCTAGCAAGTAAAGAAATTGTGAAGGAATGTTGCATTCAGCCAATCATCACCAACTTGTCAAGCGCATCTTCGCCTCGAAAAAAAAAAAAAAAAAAAAGGAGTATAGTGGGGCATTTTTGAAAACCGGTACTAATTGCTAGGGATACTGAGGCCAATCTCTGCAGGGTTGCCACTTGAAAACTACAGGAGAGAGTGGAAAAATGGAGTACACACTTCTGACAGGGAATGGCTTCAACATTACACCTGTTACGCCTATTAGTAATGATTCTACAGCTCAAAACGTGAAAAGTACGAAAAAAAACGGTTTTCTGTAGTTGATAGGTAACGAGTAGTTCCCTATTAACCAAAATATTCCGGACACAACTAGGTCATAGGCTGGTCATTGTGTCCAGGTGTGGCTGGAATCGGTTAATTCTAAGGGGTAAAAGTGCCTACCACAATTAAACAGGAAATAATACAATAAAGAAAACACGACTAACAATAAGGGCAGCATGGAGCTGGCCAATAACACAGAATAAGGCAGAACAGTGTGAGATGGATAAGGAATGAGACTGTGTGTGGTAGGATCAGAGCTGAGAGGTGTACAGGGACAGGGACAGAACTGGGTTGGGAGCAAGTGAGCGACAGGGGCGATTAGAGACATGAGTGTGGTGAGGTGGGTTAGATTTTGTGGATCAACTCTTAGTTTCAGCAGTGATCTCCAGTGGGGATGGAATGGAATGGAACACTAATTCTTAACGCCTGTGTAGCCGAATGTCTGCATCTTACTCAAAAGAGCAATATAACACACACACACACACACACACACACACACACACACACACACACACACACACACACACACACATACACACACACACACACACACACACACACACACACACACACACACACACACACACACACACACACACACACACACACACACACACACATATATATATATATATATATATATATATATATATATATATATATATATATATATATATATATATATATATATAGTCTGCCCTGTCCTCTCTTCCATCCTTCTTTCCTTCCATCCTCTTCTTTCTTTCCTTCATTCTTTCCTTGTCCTTCTGCCTACGGGTGACTTTACACTCCCTCTTCTGTCTTTCTTTCCTTCATTCATTCCTTTTCCTTCTGCCTGTGGGTGACTCTGCACTGAGTGACAAGCCAAATGATTTCCTGTACACCAGGAAACCATTTACTACGCTGGGTGGTAACCATATAGGCATATTTTGGCACCTGGTGTTTTAGTGGGTAATTATTGCGCTCAAGTCTGATTGAGAGGGTGAAGGTTTATATCCAAGGGGTGGTTGGGGTTGACTGCTCATGTAATGCCACTCAGGGATGAGTGAGGCTGGTCACTTTCATCTTAAATGTCGAGACCAATGCCTAGCCCTGGGCTCCTACGCTCCTCATGGGGCAACGTAGGATTGGATGATGATGATGAATATATAGATAGGTAGATAGATAGATAGATAGACAGATCATCATCATCATCGTCATCATCATCATCAGCCATTACATGTCCGCTGCGAACAAAGGTCTCCCCCAGCCTTCTCCACGAATTCCTTGACTGAGCCAATCTTTGCCACGTTTTTCCTGCAAATTCTCTATCTCATCCCTCTACCTCCTGTTTGGCCTTTTTCTGCTACGCTTACAGTCTCTTGGTGTCCAGTCAGTCAATCTCTTGCTCCATCGGTTATCCGTTATTCTTGCTGTATGGCCCGCCCACCTTCATTTCTGTTCTTTTATAACTTCTATAATATCTATGACTTTAGTCTGCTCTCTCACCCAAGTTGATCTTTTCCTGTCTCTTAAAGATATTCCCAACATTGACCTTTCCATTGCTCTCTGAGAACGAATTAGTTTATTTTCCATCGATTTTGTCAGTTTCCAAGTCTCACAACCATACGTCATAGCTGGAATTATACATTCGTTATATACTTTTCGTTTCATACAAACTGGCAAGCTACTTTTCATAATGTCCCTATGTTTACCGAAAGCTTTCCATCCAATTGTAATGCGTCTTTTTATTTCGCTATCATTATCTTTCGTTAATTTTAGTATTTGTCCCAGGTAATTGTATTCCTCGATTTCTTCAAGAATTTCTCCACTTATTCTGATGACGCTCTTTGGTGTTTGAGGATTAAACATTACTTTAGTTTTACTCCGGTTCATCTTTAGCCCTACTTTGAGACTTTCTCTGTTCAGGTCATTTAACATTTCTAGCAATGTCTGCTGTTTCTGAGATAAGGACAGTGTCATCTGCAAATCTTAAATGGTTTAGCTTTTCTCCATCTATGGTTACTTCTTTGTTTGCCCAGTCTAGCTTTCTGAAAATACTTTCTAGGCATGCTCTAAATACCTTTGGTGAAATTGTATCTCCATGACGCACGCCCTTCTCAATCTTAATTTTCTCTGAGTCCTTATGTAATTTAACTGTAGCAGTTCCCTCTTTATATATGTTTTCGAGCAGTTTTACAATGTTCTCATTCACTCCTTGTTCTCGCAATGAATTTGTAATTGCAATGTGCTCCACTGAGTCGATAGCCTTTTCGTAATCAACAAAACCTAAGCACGGTGGTTTATTATATTCTGTAGTTCTCTCAATTCGCTGATTCATTGTGTGTAGATAATCAGTAGTCGAGTACCAGCTTCGGAATCCTGCCTGTTCACGAGGTTGGTTTTCCTCCAAATTTGCAGTTATTCTGTTTGTAAGGACTTTAGTGAAGAGTTTGTAAAAGACTGATAGCAAGCTAATCGGTCGATAGTTACTAAGGTCTTTTGAGTCACCTTTTTTGTAAAGTAAAATAACTACTGTATTGCATTACACCATGTTTTGGGAATTTTCTTCCTTTTTATACATTAAGTAAATAAGTGAGCAAGCCTAGTTTGTACTTCTACCCCTGCATCCAACAGTAAATTTGCTACTATTCCATGTTCTCCCGGAGCTTCCCCTCTTCACATTTTTGAGAGAATTATTTACTTCATCTGGTGTTCCCTCATGTGAGTCACTTGTATCAACTAAAAAGTTAGCTGTTGGTAAAGATAGACAGATAGACAGTATATATATATATAGATAGATAGATAGATAGATAGATAGACAGATATACAGTATATATATATATATATATATATATATCCAGTGGCAGGATCCCAGTGCTACCTGACGTGTCCCCAGGTGGTGGATAGGGGAAGGCCATGCAGTTATACGAGATACCGTCTTAGACGTCATGGACCATAGCACCCCCTATAGATAGGGCTCCACTAAATATACTGAATAAGGTGGCACAAAAAATTGTATCTCACCAGAAACTATGTGGAAAAAATGTGAGAATAGTTGCCACAATCCTCCCAGCCACTAGAGGTCCAATCACACTGATTCCCGTACATTAGGACAGTGTCCAACCGAAAGTGAGTAGGCAATGTCTTGGCAAATTAGAACAAACTGAAATCCATGAAAATGTAGACGTGCAAAGTAAGAAGCCTCATAGAAGATTACAAATTTGATAACCCAACGACTGAATTAGAAAACATTATTTGGGCTATTGTAGGTTTGGATGAGAATCACAGAAAACAAGAAAAATTGTTTAAGCTCCAAGGCACTAACCACATATTTTACTATACTATGAAGGAAAGAAAAAAGAAAGTGTAAGTGGTGTAGGATTTCTAATTAAAGGAAATCTTGCAAAGTAGCATGGATTGTAAAAAGTCTATGGAAATTGTACACCCTGCAAAGGAATACAGGTATATGGACCGACTTATCAAAACTCAGATGAAGAAATACAAACATTCTATGACGACATCTAGAATATGGAAGAAGAATGACCCCTATACTCATGGGAGACTTCAATGCAAATGTCAGCAAATAAAAAAAAGGTAAAAGCATGTGTGGGAAAACTCAAAGTGTGAGAAAGGAATGACAGGGGTGAAATGGTGGTAAATTTTCCTGAAATTTATAAGACAAGAATAATGAATAATTCTTTCACAAAAAAACAGAGGAAAATGGATCTGGGATGTCCAAATGGAGAAAAAAAGAATGAAATCGACTTCATGAGAGCACATAAGAATAAAACGATCATAAATGTCACAGTTATCAGCAAAGTATGTATAGGAATGGCAATAGAGTGGTGAGTTGCACAGCCAGATCAATAATTTCAGATATGGAAAAAAAAGAAGTTGATGAAAAATAAAATGATATGTTCAATAAAAGTAAGTGAAAACAAAGCAGTCTTTCAGTTTGAAGTAACAAACAGACTCCAGGCTTGAAGTTATGATGAGTGTGTTATTGATGAGTTAAATGATAGACTAACAGTGTTTAGAGGATCAGCTAATTTAACAGGGAAAGGAAATACAACCAAATGAATCAAGTTAAAACAAAAAATCCTCACGCTCATTAAAGAAAAAATGAGATGAAATTAGAAACAAAGAAAGATGAATTAGAAAGAGCTGAATAAATATGCTTACAACAAGACAGAGAGAGAAGAAAACATATATAAACTTGAATCAGATGAAACAAACCATAAAAAAAGGGAATGGTTTGAACAAGGTAAAAAGTGAAATGGCGCTACAGAAAGCAACAAATTATACAATCACTGAAAGACAAAAACCGTTAAGTCATTAAATGTAGAAATAGGATGGTGAACAGCGTTGAAGAATTTTACAATGAATTGTATGCATCGATGACAGAAGTGCCAATAGCTAACTTTTCAGTAGACACAGGTGAAATAGAAATACTTAAAGTAACACAAAACAAAATTAACATTTTTCTTAAAACTATGAGAAGAGGGAAGCCCCTGGAGAAGATGGAATAGTATCACTTTCACTTTCGGATGCAGGAGTAGAAGAACAAAATTGGGTCGCTCAATTATTTACGCAGTACATAAAAGGGATGAAAATTCCCAGATATATATACCGGTATATATATACCGCAGCACCCCTTATGTCCGCCAAAGTAGCAAGTGGCTCGGTGAACGATTCCCAAAGTTTTTACAACTCTGGCGGGAGGCGAACCCTCGTCCACCAGCGTGCGAAACGCACACTCTACCACTGTACCACAGAGGCTCCATATATATATATATATATATTGAAAGGCATCAACACACAGGTCCCTTGCACATCCTTGGCTGGGGAACTCGTCATAGACATATGAGGTACGATCTTTGACGTCACAAATGTATAGAGCCCCGTGTAGGTACATAGGGCTTCACTGACTATACCAAATATGATTTAATAAAAGAAAGATTACATATCATCAGAAATTATGTGGAAGGAAATTGATATTATTTGCCACAATCAATCGCACCAGACATGAACTCTCCTAAGAATGAATATTTGGGCTGCCCTATGGGATCATCGTCTGCTAAAGGTCCCAATGCACTGCCTACTGTGCTTACAGGCAGTGTGCCACAAAACGTGATTATGCACTACCCAGGCAGATAAAAAACTGGGACATTAAACTAACTGAATTAATCAATTAACCAAGATTGGTCAAATGCCATAAGGTGCATAGCTTCACTCACTCTCCGACTCAACCCATGTGGGTCCCTCTGTGCAACCCTCCAGGCAGCGACTCTTCCTCCTCTAAGTATCTCCCAACAGGAGTGATTGATCTGCTCCAGCCTCGAGTTATGTGGCCTTCCCCTTGGCCTCCTCCACCTGGGTTAATTCGTTCGGAGATCACCCTGTGAGCAGGATCAGCCTCAGGAACGCGGTCCACGTGCCCATTTAGCTGGATTTGGCATTGCCGTATTATGTGGGTAACAGGCCTTGATTCAATCTCATTGAGTAGTGGTTCATTTCGTACCCAGTTGTACCAGCGATATCCCATGATCCTGCGAGGACACTTAATACCAAAGGAGTCAATTTGCTGCTACAAGTCACTGTTGAGTGTCCATGTCTCACAACCATAAAGTAAGACGGAACACCAGCGCCCTGAAGATGCCAATATTCTTCTTTCTACGCAAATAATGCCAGTGCCAAATACCCAAATTAAGTGAATTCACAACCCCACAGGTCACACCAATGCAACAAGAGATATCACTGTCTGATCTACCATTGTCATGGACCATGCTACCAAGATAAGTGAATCATATGAAGACTTCTATATCCTCACCACATGCTTGGACAGATTGAACTGTTTCATCCAAGAAGCCACCAAATGCCTGGACCTTGGTCTTGGCCCATGAGACCATTAATCCGAATGCCTTTGCATTCTCGTGAAATTCCTTGAGGGCAATCAGTAGTACCTTCAATGACTCTACTAGAATAACTGCAACATCAGCAAAATCACAGTCGGTAGCCCTGAAATTGCCAAATGATACACCACAGTGACCTGTACTCAATCCATACATGTGCTGAAAAGTGCAGGGGTAAGGACACATCCCTGTCTTACACCAGAATTTACTATGAAGAAGTTGGATGTCCCCCCCCACCCCCCCCCCACACACACACTTGGCAGCACTCTTAGTGTTTGAGTACAGCCAGCAGTCAGTCGGATTAACCCTGTGGGGATCCCATATAGGCACAGGAGTTCCCATAGTACCTCCTGATTTACTGAGTCAGATGCATTCTTGAGATCCACATAGGTGGCTAGCAGACCTTGTCGAAACTCAAGACTGCGTTTCACAAGAACTCGAAGAACTAGGATACAGTCAACAATAGACTTCCTGGGCATGAATCCGGATTGCTCAGGCCTCTGAAACTTTAGCATATGGTCGTAGATATGCATATGGAGAATTTGAACAAGAACTTTGCCTGGCATTCTGAGCACTGTAATACCACGGTAGTTACTACAGTCATGCTGGTCTCCTTTTCCTTTCCAGATAGGGGTCACCAAAGCCATTGTCCAGTCAGGAGAAATGATGCCAGTCTGCCAAATGGCTTCTATGACTGCATGTAACCCCTTGATCATGGCTTCGCCCCCAGCTTTGATCAGTTCTGCTGGGATGTCACAAACACCAGCTGCTCTACAACTTTTAAGTCTAGCCACAGCCTTCTTGATTTCATCCAGAGAAGGCATGGCTTTGTCAATTGGTGGGACAGCAGTGAATGGTTGTACACAAGCTAATGGAAGCTCTCCAGTGGAAGGTTCAACCATATACAGCTGATCAAAATACTCAGCCCAAGGAGCTTGTTACTAACTTGCCCCAGACACAAGCCATCCATCTGCTGTCCAGCCAGAGCTAACCTGAGAGGAGGGTCTGGAGTAGAGCTTCTTTAGGGCGTGGTAGGCAGGTAGAAGGTCATTTGCATGAAAATGGCCTTCAACCTCCTGAGCAATTTCCTTTCCATACTTCTCCTTGTCCCTTCTCAGTGAAACTCCTGCCCATCGAGACAGAAGTCTGTGATGTTCCCAATCTCCAGCTGTAGTGCCCGGACGTGTTAATGTGTTGTATTTTGTTAATTTTAGGACCAACAATTCGATTTAGTGAGAGAGTGTGGCCGAGGTATTGTTGTTTCCATGCGAACGTGAGCAGAATGTAGATTAAGTTACCAAGTTGCTACGTAATTTTTTTTTCATACTGTAATTTATTAGTATTAAGTCTATAATATATAAAACTCGATTGAGAAGAAATATGTGCCTATGGTCACGTAATCCAGCATAATGTACGCATGCGTAAGGTGGTGTAAGTTACGATGATTTTTAGTGTTTTTTTCGATGCAAGTGTGTTGAGAGAGGTTGTGGAGAGTAATTATTGTAATTAGGGAATGTCATTTTTTTCTGGTAATCAATTGTAAGGGGAAAGACATCACACTGAGTCTATCACGAGTCTATAGTAATGAAAATCTTAAATTGCGTAAGCTGTCATCCTCCACCCCAACTTTTCCACTGCGCAAGACCGGCGTGCTACTCACTCACCAGCCATGATATGTGACAGATGGTCGGTACTGTCGTCATCCTCCTCCTCCCCCCAAGGAATTCTGTAAGTAATTTCATAATATTTATGTTTGGTAAGTTGAAGCGCGAATAAGTGATATTCCACGAGTGATAATAGTGACAACAATAGAGAAACAGACTCGCGTTAGTATCTAGTGTTGTCGTTCCTCAGGAAGTGTTTGATCAAGCGAGGTGACGTCATTGGCCGAGTCCAGAGTTCCCACTCACCTCCCTTGTATTGCTTGTGCTGGATAGTGAGGTATTTCCCAGATATTTTTGTACTGTACTTAATATTTTTAGTGTGTAACTGGAATACGAGAATACTAGCTACAGAGTTCTGTCTGAGCCTCAGATAAATGTGTAATTTTTGCAGGCCAAATATCAGGTGCCCTGGAACTGTAAAGTGTTTATTAATGTGTTGGGATGACTTTGCAATTCAGTACTTTTTAGGGCTGTGTTAGTTGTGAGTTAATGTTCACGTAGTTACTTTGTGAGACACGATGGTATCGATGCAATGATTTTTTCATGGTTAGAGTTAGAGTTCTAAATGCTTGTTGTAGTACTTTTCTATTGTTATCTCTACAATATGTATTATTTTGAGCAGACCTATGTGTCTGTAGTGCCATGTGTTATTCTGTTTCTAACTCAGATGTCGAGTGTTGTAACTCTTGTTTCTTTACTATGAGACTTTCTTGATCATGTGAAGGGATTACTTGCATTAGGGAGAATAGTTATTCATTGTACATATTAATTTCTAGCGGGTCGAAGTGTGGAGTGAGTCAAGGTCTCAGTGAGTCAAGGTCCCAGTGTGGAAGTCAAGGTCAGGAATATCAGAATATCGGACCAGTGAACTATGAGCTCAGAGGGACGAATACGGAACTACATTGGACTGAACCTGAGACAAAAGGGAGCTAAGTTTTGTGGAATTTGATAGGGCCAAATTTTTGTTGAATAACGTATCAACTGTTTCAGGACTATTCTGTAAGGCAAGTAGCTGGGAAGATTTCTGCCTTTCTTTTGGTCTTGTTAATACACATTTCCTCCCACTCGAACTTTACTGTTTGTATAACCTTTGAGAACTGGTGGTACAGAGGTAATATAGTAGCTTGTTAATGTGTAACCCAGGAGCATTTTAGGAGATTGCGAAGGTCGGGCTTGGGTTAGCTGAGTTGGAGACTGACATCGTCATTTTGGCATGCTACGACTCTTAACTTGGCCACTTGAAAAGTAATAAACGCAACCGAAGAGGCCACTATTGGCAGTCTCCATCAGTCTGAGTTCCCGACCGTTCCAGCACACAATGGTCATCACTAGTGACTTGATTTCTGCTCCTTTTGACCAGGTAAAAGTCTGGATTGCAGAGGTACTAGTACACAGCCAGTCTGGAAGCTTGACTCTCCTCATTTGTCCCCTGCGAGATGAATCCTCTCCTTGTTTTCAGGTGGTCTCCAATACACTCGTAAGCTGCTACGAGGGTAGCATGCTTAAAGGTATCCCATCTTTCAACAGGATCCTCAACAGTACTGAGCACTTCAAACCAATTCCAGACTGCCATTGTATACTCATATGCACACTCCTTATCCCTGAGTTTCTCAAGATGGAACATATTTTGGATTCAGTAAGGAAGAGATGAGGGGAGAATTTTGAAAGATTGTTAAACATAGAGGAGGAAAGGGAGGCTGAGATTGTGGCGGATGGAAGGGTGCAAGGAGAGATGAATGAGTCTTTGATCACGGTGGAGGAAGTGCAGGAAGCGCTAAAGGAGATGAAAACAGGGAAAGCTGCAGTTGTGGATGGGTGTGCAGTGGAATTCTTGAAAGATACTGTTGTCGATTGGTTAGTAAGATTGTTGAATGTTTGTTTTATGAGAGGTACGGTGTCAATTGACTGGGCAAGTGCTTGTGTGATCCCGCTGTAACCAGGTAAGGGTGATAAGTATGAATGTACTAGCTTTAGGAGTATAAGTTTGTTGGGTATTGTAGGTAAGGTGTATGGTAGAGAGTTAATTAAGAAAGTTAGAGAGAGTACACAGGGAGTGATTGATGATGAACAGTGTGGCTTTAGGAGAGGGAGGGGATGCGTTGATCAGGTGTTTGCTGTGAGACGTGTGTGTGAAAAGTATTTAGTGAAAGGTAAGAATGTGTTTTGGGCGTTCATGAATTAAGAGAAAGCGTATGATAGAATTGATAGGGAGGCTTTGTGGACCGTTTTGAGATTGTATGGACTTGATGGTAGGTTGCTAAAATGAGTGAAAAGTTTTTATGTAAATAGCAGAGCGTGCGTAAGAGTGGAAAATACTGTGAGTGGTTGGTTTCCTGTGAGAATGGGGCTGCATCAGGGATGTGTGATGTCGCCTTGGTTGTTTAATATCTATATGGATGGTGTTCTAAGGGAAGCGAATGCAAGAGTGTCAGGTGGAGGAGTGAGTCTGGTAAATGCTGACAGCAGAGAGTAGAATCTGTATCAGCTGCTGTTTGCAGAGATACTGCACTGGTGGCTAATTCAGAGAAGTGATTGAGACAGTTGGTAGAGGATTTTGGAAGGGTGTGTGAAGAAAACTGAGAGTAAATGAGAATAAGAATAAAGTGATGAAGTGTGCAAGGTTGGTAGATGGCAGGAGGATGATTATAGTTTTCAATGGTGAGTTGTTGGAGGAAGTAGAGTGTTTTAAATGTTTAGGGTCACATGTTGCTGTGGATGGAAGAATAGATGCAGATGTGAAATTTAGAATGAATGAAGTAGAAGAGGTGCTGGGAGGAATAAAATAAAGTTTTTAGATGTATCCTACTTTCTCTATACTTATTTCAAAGCCAAAGGTGGCTGTTGTATACATACGCAATGACTTATCTTGCTCTCGTGTTCCTGAACTCGATTCTTCTGAATTCTCCACACTCTGGCTTCGGCTTTCCTGTCATTCTCTAACTAAATATATCTGTGCTGTTTACTTATCCCCTAAATCTACTAACGCTCAAATATTCTTCGACTATCATACTTTTACGATGGAACACATTCTATCCATTTCTCCTTTCTCTGAAATCTCCATTCTAGGAGATTTCAATGTTCACCACCACCTTTGGCTCTCCTCTCCTTTCACTGATCCACCAGGTGAACAAGCCTACACCTTTTCTATCCTTAATGACCTAGAGCAGATTGTACAGCACCCTACCCGTATCCCTGACCACCTTGGAGAGAGCTTTAACATTCTTGACCTCTTCCTTACAGCTAAGCCTTCTGCTTACACTGTTAATCTTTTCTCTCAGTTGGCCGATCACAACCTTATCATCTTAACCTGTCCTATTGCTCCGGTACGGCCTGTGGACCTACCAAAGAAACGTCGTCTGTGGCACTTTGGAGCTGGGGAATGGGAGGCCCTCAGGCAATACTTCTTGGATTTTCCATGGAATGATTATTGCTTCCATGGCCGGGAGCCATCTGAGTGTGCCTTGCACATTAAGGAGGTTATTCTCTCGGGCATGGAAGCATACATTCCTTTCTCATATCCTATGACTTATTCAAGAAAGCCTTGGTTTAATCACGCTTGTTCTAATCCTATCTGCAACAAGGAGAGGGCCTATAAAAGGTACCAGAGCCAACCTACCTCTGAATCACATCTTTTATACATTTCTGCCCGGAATCGTGCTAAGGCTGTTCTTCGCTCTATTAAAAATAATTCAATCCATACAAAATGTTCTCAACTCTCCAATTCAAATTCTTCCCGCTCCTTCTTGCACCTTGCCAAAAACTTTTCGAACAACTTCACCTCATCATCCTTCCCTCCTCTTTTCTACTCTGATGGCTCTGTGGCTATTTCTTCTGATAAAGCAGATCTCTTCGCTCAGACTTTCTTCTCCAATTCTACCTTAGATGATTCTGGTGCTGTTCCTTCATCACTTCCCCCCCCTGACTTCCTCATGGCTGACATTAAAATTTCTTTAGCTGATGTATTTTCTGCCATCACAGGCCTCAATACTAACAAGGCATATGGGCCTGATGGAGTCCCTCTTGTTGTTCTCAAGAACTGTGCTTCTGTGCTTACACCCTGCCTAGGCAAATTCTTTCGCCTTTGTCAACTTGTACCTTTCCTTCTTGCTGGAAGTTTGCTCTCATTCAGCCAGTCCGAAAGAAGGGTGACCATTCCCAACCCTCTAACTATCGTTCAATTGCTTTAACATCCTGTATCTAAAAAATTTTGAGTCAGTTCTTAATAGAAAAGTTTTAAAGCATCTTTCCTATCACAACCTTCTAATCGTCAGTATGGGTTCTGTCAGGGACACTCCACTGGCGATCTTCTCACCTACGTTTCAGAGTCCTGGTCATCCTCCTTTCGGGACTTTGGTGAAAGCTTTGCCATTGCACTTAACATCTCAAAGGCTTTCGATCGAGACTGGCATAAATCTTTAATTTCCAAGCTGCCCTCATATGATTCCTATCCTTCTATGTGCCTTAATCTCTAGCTTTCTGGTCGTTCTACAGCCGCTGTTGTAGACGGCCATCGTTCTTCTTCTAGATCTATCAACAGTGGTGTTCCTGAAGGCTCTGTCCTATCACCAACTCTCTTCCTTTTATTCATCAATGACCTTCTGAGCTGTACATCTAACCTTGTCCACTCATACGCTGATGACTCCACCCTCCACCTTTCCATTCGGTTCCTGCAATGCCCATCTCAGCAGTTGCTTCAACAGACAAGGGATCAGGCTATGGCACACCTAATGTCTGACTTGGCTCGCTTCTCTGAATGGGGTAAAAATAATCTTGTTGTTTTTTATGCATCGAAGACTCAGTTCTTACACCAATCAACCCAACAAAATCTTCCACAGGTGTACCCATTAATGTTGAATAATAGCTTAATCCTGCATCATCTTTGAACATGCTTAGGTTTTCATTTACTCCGGACTTATCTTGGAAAGATCATAGTGCATCTCTTGTAAAATCTGCTTCTCAGAGAGTAGGTGTGGTAAGCCGACTCCGTTCCTTCTTTACCCCTGTACAATTGTTGACTCTATATGTGGGTTTTATCCGCCCCTGTGTGGAGTACAACTCTCATGTGTGGGGAGGTTCTCCACATGCAGCTCTTCTCAATAGGGTGGAGTCAAAAGCTTTTCATCTCATTATCTCTCCTCTTACTGACTCCCTACAACCTCTGTTTCTTAGCCGCACTGTTGCATCTTTATATCTTTTCTATCACTACTTCAATGGTCGCTGCTCCTCTGAACTGTCTGCTTGCATTCCTCCTCCTCTTTGACGGGTGCCTAGCACCTGTTTAGCATCAAACTCTCATCCCTTTTCTGTCCAACTCTCTAATGCAAGAGTTAACTGTTACTCCCAGTCCTTCATTTATGCAATGAAGCTGCTCTGGAACTGTCTCCCTCTGTCTGTATTTCCTGCTTCCTATGATCTCCAGTCTTTCAAACGCAGTGTGTCCAGGCATCTCGAAATGAACGGATCTTGAATTTGACTTTCTCTTGTATTTTGTTTTTCTTTTGGAAGGAACAATTTGCGGGCTCGTGGCATGTGGTTCCTTCTTCTTTGCATAAAAAAAAATTCGCTTAGAATGGATGTAAAGAGAAGGCTGTATGAGGGTGTTGTGGTACCGACTGCATTAAAAGGGGCTAAAACATGGAATACTGGTGTAGTAGAGAGGAAAAGTTTGAATGTACTGGAGATGAGGTGTCTAAGGAGTATGCGCAGAGTGATGCGTATGGATCGAGTGAAAAATGATGAAGTGTGAAGGAGAACTGGAGTTGTGTGGGAGATGGCTGATCGAGTTGAGCAGAGGGTGTTGTGATGGTTTGAGCATATGGAGAGAACGGATAATGAGCTATTGGTGAAAATGATAACTGCATCGGATGTGAGAGGTGTAAGGCTTAGAGGATGGATGGACAGTGTGAAGAGAGCATTGGATGCGAGAGGGATGTCTGTTGAGCAAGGAAGAGTGACTGCGCATGATGGAAATGATTGGAAAGAAATTGTGAATGAATAAATGATGACGCAGCCCTGAGGGGATATTCTCCCTCATTTGGTTTGATCAGATGATCAGGTCAGGTGCAGGTAAGGGGATGGTGTCACGGGGTTTTTATAATCTCACGGTGTTTTTTAAATAAAAATATATGGTTAAATGTTATTTAAATTGATATTAATATTCAATAATATTGAAGAGCAGGGACAATGATTGTCTTGCTAAATCGTGCAACGATTCTCTAAGAACGAGAATTCAAAAACTTTCTCAACAGTACACAGCAGAGACTAATTACTCACAATTGCTGAATTACTGTACTGTTAGCCTCTGGAGAAAGTTACTTCACCCCTGACAATAAATAACTAATACTAATAATAATATCAGGCTCTTGCTGATGCTTTAACTCCTATCTGGCACAACGGATTTTAAGTTAATACCACAAGACTAGTCTAAGTACCAGTTATGATAGCAAACGTTTATGCAAGCTAGGAGCTATATGGAAAATAAGCTTAATTATGGATTAAATGAAACAAGATTTTACTTTACATTAAGCTCAAGGAAAAGAACTGTTAAATTTATTGATTACAAAAAATAAATTTAACGTTACATTTCAAATCAAATCAATGAGACGCACTCACTCACACAAAAGCTAAATACTTACGCCTAGGAAAAAACACATTAACTAAACTCTTAAAACTAGGATTATACAAAAAGGAAATACCGGTCGATGAATGCTATGTATCACCCGGGGGGTGGGAGGACTGGATTAACTGTCTCAGTGGAGCTTGGGTGCTAGCGACCTCTCACACTTCTTGGAGCACAGGACCTTCCTCCGTCACAACAAACACTAGACCGAATTCAAATACATTGTATGGGCAGGACGCAAGGCGTGGCTAACGGTTGAGGGAAGCAGAGGTGAACGATAAAGAAACAATTGTATCGCTCAGTAGAGCACTTAGTGACGTGCATTAAATCGGTCACTTTTGAAAGTGACGAATGTTTTGAAAAGTATACTCCGAAAGGGAGGGAGAAACGGTTAGCTGAGCGATACACAGTGAGTTTTCCACTAATAGTTCGTGGCTTCTCACAAAACGGAAATGTCGCGAATTGATTCGTGACATTACGCCTCTACAAAATTAAATTTTTTCCTTATGGGAAAAAATTTGTGGATATATATATATATATATATGTACACATCCTAAGTCATTCGCACAAGATTCACACTGTGGTGTGTGTGCTATCCTGCTACAGGAGAAAGTCGCAGTCGCCAGTGAGCGAAAAAAAACTCGTATTTACGTTAATAGAAGCAAGCTTGAGGGAAAAACTCCGTGACGACGGTGAAAATCCTGTACTCAGGTCAAACTGAGCGAAAATTCGCTACATTTACACTGACAACTAATTGTTGTGTAGCGTGGTGTATGTAATACACGGTGTAGGTGTGACAGTTGTAGTGTAACTGTACCTATGTGTAAAATGACATAGTAAATAATAACATGGTGACGACGAAGGCAGAGGAGAAGAGGCGGCAGCGTGCGGCAGACGATCAGCTGGCCCGCACAGCAAAACTGCTACACCCATTGCTGAACCTGCAAAACCAATTGAGGTGGAGCATCAAAAGTGTCAATGGGACAAAATTTTATTATGTTACAATTACTCTCTGCCTAGCAGTCAGTGCTACGACGTACACTCGAGGTCGCCATTAATTATAGCACACAATTATGGTCGGCAAGTTGAGAATCCTTGTGCAAACTCGGGTCTTCCATAGCCTCGAACTGCACACAGGTCCTCAACCTGTGCCTTAACCTACAGTACTTATATTAATATCGGGAAGCTGAGAATCCTTGTGCAAACTTGGGTCTTCCATAGCCTCAAGTCGCCTCTGCAGAGTTCTCACTTCCCCCTTAACCTACAATACAATACTTATATTAGTACCGGGAAGCTGAGAATCCTAGTGCAAACTTGGGTCTTCCATTGCCTCAAGTCGCCTCTGCAGAGTTCTCTCTCGAACTTCCCCCTTAACCTACAGTACAATACTTATATTAGTACCGGGAAGCTGAGAATCCTTGTGCAAACTTGGGTCTTCCATAGCCTCAAGTCGCCTCTGCGGAGTTCTCTCTCGAACTTCCCCCTTAACCTACAATACTTATATTAGTATCGGGAAGCTGAGAATCCTTGTGCAAACTTGGGTCTTCCATAGCCTCAAGTCGCCTCGCGGAGTTCTCTCTCGAACTTCCCCCTTAACCTACAATACTTATATTAGTATCGGGAAGCTGAGAATCCTTGTGCAAACTTGGGTCTTCCATAGCCTCAAGTCGCCTCTGCGGAGTTCTCTCTCGAACTTCCCCCTTAACCTACAATACTTATATTAGTATCGGGAAGCTGAGAATCCTTGTGCAAACTTGGGTCTTCCATAGCCTCAAGTTGCCTCGCGGAGTTCTCTCTCGAACTTCCCCCTTAACCTACAATACTTATATTAGTATCGGGAAGCTGAGAATCCTTGTGCAAACTTGGGGCTTCCATAGCCTCAAGTCGCCTCTGCGGAGTTCTCTCTCGAACTTCCCCCTTAACCTACAGTACTTCTATTAGTACCGGGAAGCTGAGAATCCTTATGCAAACTTGGGTCTTCCATAGCCTCAAGTCGCCTCTCAACTTCCCCCTTAACTTACGGTACATAATATGTATGTACAGGCCCTGGACATAATGTGTCCTGTGGGGCCAATGGGCGAGACGTCAGGTCTGCACCCACTTCACCACTACCCTGTCTCTCAACTGACTCAGAGATTACAGGTGTAGTTACAAATGGCACAGGAAGGGCATGTCCCTGATTAGTGGTGATACTTTGGCACACACTGCAAGAACGGACAAAACTATCTATGTCCCGTCCCATCCCTGGCCAGAAAAAGTCAGCTCGGATACGGCCCTGGGTCTTCCTTTTGCCCATGTGACCTCCTGAGACTGAACAATGACCCCATTGTAACACTGCTAGGCGGTACTTGGCGGGAACGACAAACTGCAGTCGAACCTCGCCCTCGGGTGTTCGTGACTCACGGTAGAGCCGTCCTTGTTTGCGAAGGAACTTGGCTCGACCTCCCCGTGAATACTTAATCACTCGACCCTTTTGTTTGTTCCGCACGGCAGCAAGTGTCGGGTCAGAATGTTGTTCTTGGACAACAAGTTGACTACACATCAGATCTTGCGGCGATTCAATGATCACTGGGGTGACACAGTCTGGAGCCTCAGCCATGGCTCGTGTTACCGCAGCAGCCGAAGTCTGAGTAGCGTCATCGGAGCAACTATCCTTGACTCCATTAATATTGCCTACTATAAAGTCAAATAGAGGCTCTGGCATGACAACTGCAAGTGTTGTACCAGTATAAAATGGAGATGCCACCTGGATACATGCCTCAGGAAACAATCTCACTGATCCATCAATAAGCTTTGCATGTATCTGTCGACCTGTATACTGCTCAGGCCGAACTAAACTCTGCTTAACAGAGCAACCCGAGGAACCATTGTCTCTCAGGACCTTCACAGGAATGCCTCCCACAAACCCTGGCTGAACAAGGAAGGTACTGTCACCTGTGGGAGGGCCTGTGGAGGAAGCAGCTAGCCACTCATGAGGCTGCTGAAATGATGTGGCAAACATTGTGCCTTGTGAATTATATTGGGAAGATGGAACATTGGCCATCTGTGGAGGGGGGTTCACTGTCACTATGGGACTAGTGAACTGTGGGGAAGTACCCACACTGGTAGGGACGTGACCACCAGGCTGCTGCTGAGGAATGAAGGCTGCATTCGCTTCCTGCCTCTTTTGAGCTGGTGGTGGAAAAGTTTGTCCCGACGGTCGGTTGCGTGGCTGATACTGCTGCTGGTTAGGGTACTTGTTGTACCTCTTCCACTCAGGTTTCTGAGTGTTTTGCCCCTGGTCCTTCCACTGCGGTTTTGGACCTTGGCCATTACTCTGAGAATGGCCTTGTTGCTGGGGTTCAGTCTGAGACGGCTTCCCAGACTTGGCAGTATCTTTTCTGCTCCAGGTGTTTTGCTTACGAACTTGATACCCGTATGCAGTAAGGAATGCGTCAGCCTTCTCTGCCATTTGGCTGGCATCTTTCACCTGGCAGATCTTAAGCTGTGCTATGAGCTCAGCAGGCCACGACCTCTCTAGCTGTGTACGCAGCATAAGGTCAATTATCCCCTCACATGTAGAAGGAGTTTCATCTTTCTCCATCCACTCATTTAAGTAAGCTGTGAGATGATCAAGGAACTGAACAGCTGTCTCCTTGTCTTGGAGACGAGCTCGCATGAACTGAACTTTGGCGTCGTCTACTGTGAGACCATACGCCTTAATGAGTGCAGCTTTCATCATCTCATATGTGAGATTGTCTCCACGAATTCTGTGGAGAATATCGAGGGCAGGGCCCTCAAATAGGCTAAGAAACTGAAGCCGCTTAGCTGCCTCATCCAGTTGATATAAGTCTGCCATGTCCTCAAAACGAGCTATGTACGGCTCGATTCGCTCGCTTTCCTTGTATGAAGGAAGCTTGATGCGTGGGGTCGCCAGGACATGTGCAGGGAGAACGCTCGTGGAGCTTGGACCAACTGCACCAGACGTGTCTGAAGCCAAGGAATCTCGCTTGAGCTTCAGCACTTCAAGTTCATGTTCTCGTTCTTTGTCTCGTTGTTCACGCTCGTATTCGCGCTGTTCTCGCTCGTGTTCGCGCTGTTCTTGCTCTTTTTCTAACTCGAGCTCGCGTTGTTTCTGCAAGTATTCGCGCTGTTCTCGCTCATACTCGCGCTGAATCTTACGCTCTTCACGGGCATCATTCTCGCGCTGCTGCTTCTGATTATGCCGTGAGAGTATATACTCTTTAATTTCGGTTGGGTCCGAAAGACCCATTTCTTTGGCTTCCTGTAAATACAGTAGTAGCCATGGCGCTAGCTTATTAAGCAAACCGAAATTGAGTACTGATTGCTTAGCGACGAATACTAATAAACACAAGTAAAGAATACAGACACAAGCTAGTGGTGACCAGTCTTATCTAGTTAACTGGCAAAGAATAAATCAAAAATGTAAATGACTAAGAACTCTCAATAATTAACACAATGGGTACGGCGGCTACCCAGGAGCGAATAAAATCGTGTGGCGTTACCAAGGATAAACTAGAGTTAAGTACTCTATTGATTAATAAAGCAAAAATTCACTTGCTAAATCAACGGTAACCACCAGTAAACTTGTGCCTGTAAACTTTAATAATAAATACCTAAATATGAATGAGTGAGCACTATCTCGTGAATAGCTTTAGAGCTAGGAGTTAATATCCTGGAATGAGGTCGCCAATTGTCACGGGGATTTATATCACGGTAATTTTGAAATAAATGCTTAAATATTATTTAATTTGATAATAATATTCAATAATATTGAAGAGCAGAGACAATGGTTGTCTTGCTACATCAAGCAACGATTACTTTACGCTGGCTTAGCACGATTCTCTGAGAACGAGAATTTATAAACTTTCTCAACAGTACACAGCAGAGACTAATTACTCACAATTGCTGAATTACTGTACTGTTAGCCTCTGGAGAAAGTTACATCACCCCTGACAATAAATAACTAATACTAATAATAATAACATCAGGTTCTTGCTGATGCATTAACTCCTGGCACAACGGATTTTAAGTTAATACAAGAAGACTGAATAAAGTACCAGTTATGAAAGCAAACGTTTATGCAAGCTAGGAGCTATATGGAAAATAAGCTTAATTATGGATTAAATGAAACAAGATTTTACTTTACATTAAGCTCAAGGAAAAGAACTGTTAAATTTATTGATTACAAAAAATAAATTTAACGTTACATTTCAAATCAAATCAATGAGACGCACTCACTCACTCACACAAAAGCTAAATACTTACGCCTAGGAAAAAACACCTTAACTAAACTCTTAAAACTAGGATTATACAAAAAGGAAATACCGGTCGATGAATGCTATGTATCACCCGGGGGGTGGGAGGACTGGATTAACTGTCTCAGTGGAGCTTGGGTGCTAGCGACCTCTCACACTTCTTGGAGCACAGGACCTTCCTCCGTCACAACAAACACTAGACTGAATTCAAATACATTGTATGGGCAGGACGCAAGGCGTGGCTAACGGTTGAGGGAAGCAGAGGCGAACGATAAAGAAACAATTGTATCGCTCAGTAGAGCACTTAGTGACGTGCATTAAATCGGTCACTTTTGAAAGTGACGAATGTTTTGAAAAGTATACTCCGAAAGGGAGGGAGAAACGGTTAGCTGAGCGATACACAGTGAGTTTTCCACTAATAGTTCGTGGCTTCTCACAAAACGGAAATGTCGCGAATTGATTCGTGACAGATGGGTCCATTATGATGTGGCAGGGGTAAACCAGCTCTGCTGTCAGGCTCTGCTGCGGATGTCACTGTTTGCATCGTGCACTTGACCCCTGTGTAGTGTGGTGTGGTGGGGATCTGTCCCTTCTCCCCTTGGGGCTATGATGTGAATGAATGTGTTTGTGGGGATGAGTATATTGGGAGTGTGTCGTCGTGTCTTGGCTACCTCCCTTTCTTTGGGGGAAGCAGCCAGGGCATATAGATAGATATTGATCTTGAGAATCTCTCAGTTTTTATTTGTAGTCTTAGAGTAGCAACAAGAAGTCTGTGATCAGTAGCAAAAAACTCTGCACTCCCAAAAACCCTGTAGTTCTGAAGATCCTCCTGCAAGTACTAACAAGAATGTGATCAATTTCTATAGCAATCCCTCTGGTATTGGAATATCTAGTCCAATAGTGAAGATTTGGTTGCTGGAACCAGGATCCAGCAATTCTTAGCTTACAGGATTTTGCAAAATCCAGAAGGTAAGAACTATTGGAATTCCTGGTTCCAGAGCCATGAGGACCTACACAATCCCTGAAACCCTCTCTGTCAGGGCCAGTAACTTCATTACAGTCACCCAAGACCAGGAGTGTATCCCGCCAAGGGCACTGTTCCACAACAGGGTCAAGTTTGGTGTAGAATAGCTCTCTCTCTTCAAGATCGCTCAACTCGGTTGGAGTGTACACTGCATTAAAAGAAATGAAGCCCAAGGAGTGCTTCAGTCTCACCAGCAATATACACTCATCAACCGGAGAAACCCTGTCGACACAAAAGACAGTGTGAGCAGCAAATACCACAGTGACACCCCTATGATGAGCACCATTATCACATCCAGACCAGTAGTATATGTAATCATTGCTACTGATCTCACCATGCCCAGGTCGCCTCACTTCAGAGAGTGTAACAATGTCGACCCCCAGTTACCCCAGCTCTCCTGACAACAAAGGCAGTATTAGAGCATTCGAAGCCCCCACCTGAATTTCTTTCCGAAGGTTAAACCCATGCTTGGAGTTTTGTCCTCTGCATCACCACGACCCACATCAAAAGGAGTATCTGGGCTAGGTGGTTCCCCCCCATTATCTGGTTGATGGGGTCCCGTAGGTTTTACCCAACAACCATAATGGTGGGCGCCAGAATGACAGGGCCCCTAAAACCCTGCCGGGCTGACACCTGAGGGAGGACCCCCCAACAAAGCTGGGTAAGGGTCAGGCAGTAAGTACTGACCCCTATCACTCTTCTTTCTCTTGACATGTGCAAGGTTGTTTTTTACAGGGAGGGGACACAAACCCCACCCCAACCTCCCAAGTCTGGAGAGGGCTCACAATTAGCCTATGAACAGGGCATAGAATCAGAGTTTTCCTTTTCCTAGGTGGACTGCCAATCAAGGCTAATGAGCTCCATTTACCCTACTAGATGGCCGTTGGCATAAATTGCTCATCCTCCCTTTGACAGGTCTTGTTTTGCATCCTGCATGATGTCTAGTCACCTTCCTCACTGGCCTAGACCAGTGGAGGTGCCGGTTTAGTAGCCGATGATCCGACCATGAAACAGATAGTGCTGTACTGGATTATGTGGTACCAGTAGCAGAACAGTGTCTGGCCTGACACAGAGAAACTGAAATACATGAAAGTCTTCTTGTACAATGTAACAGACCTCCCAGATGTTTACATACCTGATGCCCTAATGACTGAATTAGAAATCATTAGTTCAGATATTATACAGTAAATCTGATCAAGACCCACAGAAAGAAAGAGAATTTAATTAAGCTCCAAGACAGCAACCACCTACTCTACTATAAAGGAAGGCAGAATGCAGGATTTAATGGTGCAGTAGTGAATTACTAATTAACAGAAACTTTGCAAAGAACATTGTTAAATACAGCAGTATTTCCAACAGAGTAGCATAGATTGTAAATAGACTAGGCAAAAGATACACCTTGAAAGTAACATACACTCTAAACTAATACAAATATATGCATCCATGTCTCAAAGCATAGCTGATGAAACAGAGACATTCTGTGATGACATCTCCCACATTATGGAAGAAGAAAATGCCACATATACTATAATCATGCGAAGCTTCTTGGCAAAAGTTGGCAGATCGAGAAATGGAGAACCATGTACAGGATAATTCGAAATAGGAGAGGAATGACACGTGAAATGGTGGTAGCTTTAGCTAAAATGTATAACATGAGATTAATTAATACATTCTTCCACAAAAGAACAGGGAGAAAATGGACCTGGAGAGGCCCAAATAGTGAAACAAAAAACGAAACCGACATCACTGCAGCTAGTAAGAACAACATTGCCACTAATGTCACAGTTATTTACAAGGTAAATAAAGGAAGTTACCAGAGGACTGTGGATTGCACAGCCATATTTAATTTCAGAAGTGAAAGAAAGAAGTTGACTAAAAATTTAAAATTATATTCAACGAGTGTAGGCAAAAACAAAGCTGCCTTTCGCTTAGCAATAAAGAACAGATTTCAGTCTCCGTGTTATACTAAGTGTGGCACTGATAAAGAATGACAGACTAACAAAACTGCTAAGAGAATCAGCGGAGGTAGGACAGAAAGCTCATACAAAACAAAAAAAAGTATTCAAAAAGGACCTTCGAGCTCATGAAGAGAAGAAAGGATGTGAAAGTGGAAACAAAGGAAGACGAAATGGAAAAAAAATAAACATTGAAATAAGCTTATCAATAAGAGACAGAGAGGGGAAAAACAAAATAGAAGCATGGATCAGATGAACGAAGCCATCAAAAAGGAAAAAGTATGAAACAGGTTCGAAGCAAAATGGTACCAGGAAAGCAACAGATTATATCACTGAAAGACAAAAATAATTAAGTTATTAAATGCAGAGATCGGATAGGGAAGAAGGTTGAAGACTTATGTGTGCATAAAACACAGCAGCACCGATAGCTAATTTTTCAGATGTCACAAGTGAAATGCCAAAGATAACACCAGGAGAAGTAAAGTTTTCTTTAAAGTTAATGAAAAGATCAAAGACCCAGGGAGAAGAAGGAATAGTAACAGATATGTTGTCGGATGCTGGAATTGAAGTTCAAGGCCAGTTCGCCCACATCATTACCCAATGTATAAAGAAGAAAGTTTTCATCATATTGTGTTATGCAACAGTTATTTTGCTTTACAAGAAAGGAGACTGAAAATATCTAAGTAACGATAGACCTATTAGTTTTTATCAAATATTTTCAAACTCTTCAGCAAAGTTCTTACGAAGAGAATAACAACACATTTGGAAGAAAACCAATCTCGTGAACAGGCAGGATTCCGGAAAGGGTTTTCGACTGCTGATCATTTACACACAATGAATCAAGAAACTGAGGAAACTACAGAATATAATAAACATTTGTGTTTAAGTTTTGTCAATTCTGAAAAGGCTTTCGGCTGTGGAGCACAAGGGAATTGTAAATTCATTGCAGGAGCAAGGAGTCAATAAGTCAGTTGTAAAACTGCTCGAAAACGTATACAGAAAGGGAACTGTTACAGTTAGGCTATGTAAATACTATAAAGAAATTAAGATTGCGAAAGGCGTGCATCATGAAGATGCAATTTCACCAGCAATATTTACAGTATGCTTCGAAGGCGTTTTTAGAAAACTATAATGGGAGAACAAAGGACTAAATATACATGGAGAAAACTTAACCATTTAAGATTTGCAGATGGCATTGTCCTAATCTCAGAAACTGTAGAGAAATTGCAAGAAATGTCAAAGAACCTAAACAGAGGAAGTCTCAAAGTAGGGCTATAAATGAACCAGAGTAAAACTAAAGTCCTGTTTAATTCAAATATGCCAGAGAGCATTATTAAGATAAATGATGAAATTCTTAAGAAAGCTGAAAACAGTTACTTGGGGAAAATACTGAAACTAACGAAAGACCACATAACTCGAATAAAATGATGGAATACAAATGGATAGAAAGCTTTCAATAAAAACAGAGATATCATGAAAAGTAGCGTCCCAGTTTGTATGAAAAGTATATAACGAATTTATAAACGCAGCTATGACGTTCGGTTGTGAGATTTTGGAGCTGACAAACTCAACGGAAAAGAAACTAACCCATCCTCGAATAGCAAGTGTAGGGAATAGAAGAGATCAACTTAGGAGAGAGAGCAGACTATAGTCAAAAACATTATTGGAGTTATATAACAGAAATGGAGGTAGGCAGGTCGTGTAGCAGGAGTACAGGATAACCGATGATGCAAGAGGCTGACTGATTGGACTCCAAGAGGTTCCAAGCATAGGAGAAGGAGGCCAGAAGGGAGGTGGCTAAATGGTACAGAGAAGTCCGCAAGCAAAAAACCTGGCAGAGATTGGGTCAGTCAAAAACTTCGACGAGGTAGTTGGGAGAGGCCTTTCTTCAGCCATAGGTCGTACAGTGGCTGATGTGATAGATACTGTACTATATATATATATATATATATATATATCTCCGAGAAGTAGACTGTAGCACCAGTCCAGCAGGGCAGTACTCCCAAGGTGGATGGAAAGCTGATGACGGAGAGCTGAAGTTCCAGTTTCATCACCCCTCAGGACTAGTTCCTGACCATCCCCCTTTGCTGAACTTTTTCAGTGTTTCAATAACACAGAGAGTAGGCCAGGATGCTCTCCAATACAAGTTTCTCTAACTGTCAACACCAAACTACATGCACAGTACACAGAACACTTCCTTTTCAAAATTAAAAAAGAAAAATGGCGTTCGCACATCAGACCTCGGAGTCCCAAGGGGGGAGACCATAAATTGACCCACCATCCGCCCCTCTCCCAGTGACAACTCAGAGAGATGCCTGGAACCACTGTCTGACTCACTTCTTCTTCATTTCTGCAACATTCACGGCCTTTCCTCTAACTTTCTGTCGAACACCACCTCTCCTCCTCTAAACATCACCTTCTCTTCTTGACAGAGGCTCAGCTGCTGAGGCAAGTGACAGCAAATCCTTCTCTGTTTCCTCCTACTTTATACCCATTTCAAAGCCAAAGGTGGCTCTTGTGTATATGTACCAATGATTTAACTTGTTCTCGTGTTCCTGAACTTGATTCTTCTGAATTCTCTACACTCTGGCTTCGGCTTCTTTGTCATTTTCTGACTAAATATATCTGTGCTGTTTACTTATCTCCCATTTTTACTGACTATCAAAAATTCTTCGACTAACTTCTACAAAGGAACACATTCTATCCATTTCTCCTTTCTCTGAAATTTCCATTCTAGGAGACTTCAGTGGTCACCACCACCTTTGGCTCTCCTCTCCTTTCATTGATCCACCTGGTGAAGAAGTCTATATCTCTTATATCCTTAATGACCTAAAGCAGCTTGTATTGCACCCTACCCATATCCCTGACTGCCTTGGAGAGAGCTCCAAGATACCTGACCTCTTCCTTACAGTTAATCCTTCTGCTTACACTGTTAATCTTTCCTCTCCACTGGGCTCCTTTGATCACAACCTTATTACCTTGACCTGTCCTATTGCTCCGGTACGGCCTATGGACCCTCCAGAGAAACGTCGACTGTGGCATTTTGGAGCTGCAGATTGGGAGGCCCTCAGGCAGTACTTGTTTAATTTTCCATGGAATGATTATTCCTTCCATGGCCGGGCACCATGCAGGTGTGCCTTGCGCATTACGGAGGTTGTTCTCTCGGGCATGGAAGCATACATTCCCTGCTCATATCCTTTGACTAATGCAAGAAAGCCTTGTTTAATCACACTTGTTCTAATGCAGTCCACAACAAGGAGAGGGCCTATAAAAGGGACCAGAGCCACCCCACCCCTGAATCACATCCTTTTTATGTTTCTGCCCAGAATCGTGCCAAGTCTGTTCTTTGTTCAGCAAAAAATATTTTCATCTGTACTAAATACTCTCAACTCTCCAACTAGAGTTGTTCCTGCTCCTTCTGGCACCTTGCCAAAAACCTATCTAACATCTTTAATTCATCATCCTTCCCTCCTCTTTTCTATTCTGATAGCTCTGTAGCTACTTCTTCTACTGATAAAGCAGATCTCTTTGCTCAGACTTTCTCCTCCAATTCCACCTCAGACGATTCTGGTGCTGTTCTTCCACCACTTCCCCTCTCTGACTTCCTTAGGGCTGACAGTATAAATTCTTCTGCTGATGTATTTTCTGTCATCACTGGCCTTAATACGAACAATGCATATGGGCCTGATGGAGTCCCTCCTGTTGTCCTCTAGAACTGTGCTCAGTGCTTACACCCTGCCTAGGTAAACTCTTTTGCCTTTGTCTGTCAACTTGTACCTTTCCTTTTGCTGGAAGTTTACTCTCATGCAGCCAGTCCCAAAGAAGAGTGACCATTCCTAACCCCTTAACTATCGTCCAGTTGTTTTAACAACCTGTGTCTCAAAAATTTTCGAGTCAATTCTTAATAGAATAAATTTAAAGCATCTTTCCTATCACAACTTTCTTTCTGATCATCAGTATGGATCCCGTCAGGGATGCTCCACTGGCGATCTTCTCACCTACCTTTCAGACTCCTGGTCATCCTCCTTTCGGGACTTTGGCGAAAGCTTTGCCATTGCACTTGACATCTCAAAGGCTTTCGATCGAGTCTGGCATAAATCGTTAATTTCCAAACTACCCTCTTACGGTTTCTATTCTTCAATCTGTTCCTTCATCTATAGCTTCCTTTCTGGTCTTTCTATAGCTGCTGTTGTAGACGGACATCTTTCTTTTAGAATCTAGATCTATCAACAGTGGTGTTCCTCAGGGCTCTGTCCTATCACCAACTCTCTTCCTTTTATTCATCAATGACCTTCTAAGCTGTACATCTGACCCTATCCATTTGTACGGTTATGATTCCACCCTTCACCTTTCCATTCAGTTCCCGCAACGTCCATCTCAGCAGTTAATTCAACAAACAAGGGATGAGGCTAGGGCACACCTAATGTCTGACTTCGTTCGTATCTCTGACTGAGGTAAAAAATAATCTTGTTGTTCTTGATGTATCAAAAACTCAGTTTTTACGCCTATCAACCCGACACAATCTTCCACAGGAGTACCCACAAGTGTTTATTAATATCCTGCTTAATCCTGCATCATCCTTGAACATGTTTGGGGTTTCATTCACTCGGGACTTATCTTGGAAAGATCATATTGCATCTCATGTAAAATCTGCTTCCAAGAGATGAGGTGTGCTAAGCCGACTCAGTATCTTCTTCACCCCTGCACAGTTGTTGACCTTATACACGGTTTTTAATCGCCCTTTTTAGAGTACAACTCTCATGTGTGGGGAGGCTTTTCATCTCGTCAACTTTCCTCCTCCTCCTGGCTCCATTCAACCTCTGTATATCCGCTGCACTGTTGCATCTTTATCTCTTTTCTATCACTACTTCAATGGTCGCTGCTTCTCTGAACTGTCTGTTTCCATTCCTCCAACTCTACGACGGGCGTGTAGCACCCGTCTAGCAATAAACTCTCATTTATTTTCTGTCCAACTCTCTAATGCAAGAGTTAACGCTACTCCCGGTCCTTCATTTGTGCAACACGCCAACTCTGGAACTGTCTCCCTCTGTCTGTGTTTCTTACTTCCTATGATCTCCAGTCTTTCAAACGCAGTGTGCCAGGCATCTCGAAATGAACTGATCTTGAATTTGGTTCTTTGTTGCATTTTTTTTTTTTTTTCTTGGAAGGAACGGTTTGCGTGCTCCTGACCTTTGGTTCTTCTTGCATGTATTAAATTATGTGTATATAAAACTCCTTCTGAAAAACGTTCGCGATAGAGCACGGAGGGAATAAGGAAGCGGGAGGGAGCGAGGGAGACATGAAAGAGAGAGAGAGAGAGAGAGAGAGAGAGAAATGAATTCCCCGAGCTAGGCAACTAAGGCCATGTAGCCCCGCTGGGTTAAAGGAGGGCGCTACCCTTCCCGGCAACGGTAGCCCGGGCGAGGCTCGAACTTGCGACCTCCCGATCACAAGCTCAGCGCGCTACCACTGTGCTACCGCTCCCCCAGAGAGAGAGAAAAAGAGAGATGAGATGTAGGAATTATGGAGCACAGTGAGGAGAAGAACGTAAGGGAAAGAAAGATAGGAGTGATAATGAGGGAGAGAGGGGGGGCGGATTTGGAGGGGATGTGAATAGTGAGTTTTAGAGAGAATGAGGGAATAGAGGTCCTCATTTGGAGGGAAGGAAGACTTGACAACAGGGAGCTATATGGTGGAAAGTTGATGCTATTGGAGGGGAGAAAGCAGGGAATTGAAGGGAAGGGAAGAAGATACAAGGTAAAAATAGGGAAGGAAGATCAAATAGGTGAGAGGGAGTCTCAGCTGTAGAAGGACTAGAATGAAGAAGGGTGGAGAAAAAAGGCAATTGGCAGAAAATGTTATAGGAAAAACAATGAAATGGTGAGGGAAGGGAGGGGAGTTGAAAATGGAAGGAAAGGGAGTGGGTTGATATAATAAAGAGGGAAAGGGAGAGGAAGGGTGAATGGGGAGAGGAGATGATGAAAGGAAAGGGAGGTGATGGAGAGAAGGTGGAAGGGAGAGAGGAGGGTCGAGAGTGAGAAGGGTGATGGAATGTGCCGAGGAAGGGGGAGGGGGAAGGTAATGGGGAAGCAAGAGAGAGAGAGAGAGAGAGAGAGAGGTGGAACAGTGAGGGGAGACGGAATGGAAAAGGGAGATCGTGAGACGGAGAAGGGAGAGGGAGATGGAGAAGGGATGGTATAGTATAATATTATAGTGTTCAAAAAATTGCAAATATCATCATGCCACAACACATACGCACGTAAAGCACACATAGTTATGTGTATGTATTAACCCCTTAACCGCGGGGCGTCACCTTCGTGACGCTTGGGAGCAAGGGATCATACCGCGGGGCATCGCTTTTGTGATTCTGTGTTATTTTGAATTCACCCGGGCTTCCAAGTGGGGGCTTGTATCATCTATCAGTACTGACAATGTCCAACACTAGTCAGCACTCCTAATCTCATCTGTACTCCCATCCATTGTTGACAATTTAGCCATTTCTCCCCGTTCTTGACTCCCCTCCCTACCCCCCCACCATTACCCTATCCTCTCGCCTGCCCGGCCATGCTACGCTAAGTAAATCTTCCCTGGAATTTTTCACTGATTTCATCCATTGAAATAAGCCCTATGTCGTATTCTTATACCAAATATATACAAGAAAGAAATCAGGTAAGTGAGAGTGCCATACACCTGGAATTGGCTAATTATCACCTGACAACACCTCACGTGCACTCGTTCGCTAATTTTCGCTGTTTTTTCCCCTTGAAATATGCCGTATAATCTATTTTCGTAATAAATATACATGTAAGGAGGGAAGGGAGAAGCCTAAGTGATATTTACATTCACCTGGAACTACCTAATTTATAATGTATTGTCTAGATTTCCTGCCAATCATATCAGTGCTACACAAAGCTGTATCAAGATTTAACATTGGTAGCTCTGATTATATATCTCCTAAGTAGGCCTCTAATCTATTTTCGTAATAAATATACATGTAAGGAGGGAAGGGAGAAGCCTAAGTGATATTTACATTCACCTGGAACTACCAAATTTATAATGTATTGTCTAGATTTCCTGCCAATCATATCAGTGCTAGACTTAGCTGTTTCAAGAAGTAATATTGGTAACTCTGAATAACCCCTAAACAGGCCTCCAGGCTGGCTGGCCCTGCGTTATCAGTTTACTCTCATCTTCCGAAGTGAGAGGACGTATGTTTCTTCTTGCTGACTTCAAGGCCTTTTTTTCACCCCCATGCAAATGGCTCTGTGACCTTTACCCCCTACTAAACCTCGTGTGGAAAGAGGTAAAGGGCTGACAATTGATAAAAGAGTGACTACGATCTTTCTATTGAGTAAAACAGTGCAAGTGGAATTGTAAATTATGTGTAAATAATGTGTAAACAGCAAGTGAAAGTAATGAATGTAAATATACATGAACAATGGAAAATAGTTTTATAAGTTATTTCAAGTGACAGTGCACAACACAGTGTAAATAAAATAGAAATGTAAATAACGTAAATAAAATAGAGAACGTAAATAGAAATGTAAATGAGTAGTATTATAAGAATACGAGTATATACCCTAGGAGTAATGAAAGTGAAAGTTTCACTCTAGCATGTCTGAATGCTATGAGTTATGAGAGTGAAGATGAAAGTGACATTCACTCTCAATGCCAGTATACAGGACGAGAAAGTGAATGCTACGTATTTTACTGAAAGAAATTGAATCCCTACAGTGACAATAAACTAATACTACTGAAGGAAACTTATGGATAAAGACTGTAGATATATATAAGTGTTATATAGTAATAGAAATATAAAGTGTGAGGGGTTTTATGAATAATAAATGACAGATTACCAAGAGCGAACTAGTGCCAGTGCGACGATCAGACGCGCTCGTAATTTCCATTGCTTTCACAGTGTTTTTTTTTTGAGTATGGATCCCAAACTACTTGAAAATTGTAGAATAGTGTTTATAGTGTTTGTATCTGGCTGTGGTAATCATATTACGGGTTGTCGGGAAGTGTAAAGTGGAGACTTCGTTACCCTACTTCAGAGGTCTCCACAAGTCCTACGGTAACCGACGAAGGCTCAACAATCATTCCAGGAGAAAGCTGAAGGTATGTGCCATAAGCATATGTAATTTTATTATTCTAGGACTAATAACTGATTTTTGGCAAATATTTTTTGAGAGTCTGTCGGAGCCCAAATAACCCCGCGGCACACGCAAGTCATTGGTAAACAAGCCCGCGGTGTAGGGGTTAAAATACATTTATGCTCGCACACACACACACACACACACACACACACACACACACACACGTATGAAGTCTGGGATACATATAATGACACACAAGTGTACATATATGCAAATAGCATCATGATTACACGTACAGCCAGAAACATAATATTTACTGATGTGCATACGTGCACACAATTATATACAGTACACATGCATGCGCTTGAGTGGCCACTCGACCAACACAGCACAAACAAGCCTGCGAGTAATTACGTACGAGGGTACTCACATAACTGATAAAAATGGATCAAAAGTGCTCAGACATTATAGCTACACCGTGACTGAAGTTTGACATTGACTCATAAGTTTAACCTTTGATCCATCTACTCCATAATCGGATCACTTGGTCCTCACCATTGTCATAATACAAAGCCCCAGTTCCACCAAATACCCCATTAACATACTTTCGTGAAATACACTGTTAGCCTACGTTCAAACACACACACACACACACACACACACACACACATATATATATATATATATATATATATATATATATATATATATATATATATATATATATATATATATATATATATATATATATATATATATATACATATATCCCTTACTCGCTGGGGGTTTTCCAACGTTGCCCACACCTCACTGTGGAGGATTTTCATGATTTTAGCAAAATACCCTTAATTCAATCCCTAATATCTGACAAACTAAAACAGATATGGAAAGAATTAAAAATACATAAGACTCACCAATTCTTCCTCTTTCAAATGAAAGTATTCCCAGGTCTCCAGGTGGTTCCAGCGATGAATAAAGATAAGTTAAAGATGGCTGGTTTTCCATGGTTTGGCGGGCTGTTTTCATGTGCGCCCACTGCCATTGACCTTGGACTCGCTGGCTAACGTTGGTAGCACTTACCGGAGTGGTGACTGTAACAATGCCAGGCCTTCCTTCGAGAAAAGCTGGAATTTTCCACTCAGCCTTCTACTTTTCCTTACTCACCGTCATATGGATGAGTCATCACCCTGGTCATGTGGCTCCCCATTGGGTTTTCTGCCTGTTTTATAGTGCCACTATGCCCTGTAGGTGTGTGGGAAAAGAATAGCTATTTGATTTTCTGTACTCTCTTACCAATTTCCCTCTTCTACGCACTTGTATTTGCACTTAACAGCACGATTATTAGCAATTGCACTTCAGAAGTAAAGGCTCTGGCTGTTTCATGCAGTATGCTTGAGTATGAGGTAATTACTTGTACTAAAATTGTGAATAATTTGTACTAACCAGGGACATCATGAAAATATTGTTATGTCCCCATCGCACACTGCCACAAGCTCCAATTGCAGAAGTTCAGTATAGTAAGGACATTGCCCAGTGAGTAGTTCTTCCTAGAGGCAGCCTTTTGGTGCACAGCACACAAGATCAGCAAAGGCAAAAATAAGCACTGGCTTCTTAACCCACCGCGTGCCGACCATTTTTAGCCCTATCGGTAACTCCAGTGCTAGCCATTTTTCGATCTTTTTTGGGGGGGACTAAAATGATAGATTTTGATGTGGAAACAACGAATTTCGCCATTAAAATGCTCACCGAGGCTCGGAAATGTGTTTTATTCAGTCTGGCACACTCGTATACAGGTATAGCCGCTCTCTCACGCTCACTATGTACATGAGAGAAAGCCGTTTTCTATGTAGGGTATACTCAGGTATTCATGCTGGGAAGGTATAGCAATGTTCAGTACACTTTTCTGATTACTTATTACTTCAGCATCTGTCACAATTTGCTTGTCTTTCTCACTGTGAATGCATTATCTTACACTTACTTGAAGATAGGTACAACCTGACTTCATTACGTACAGTCCTGGCACTTACAAGAAGGTATTTACAACTTGAATTCACTATATAGTTCTTACACTTACAAGAAAATATTTACAACTTACACTTACATGAAAATATTTACAAAATGCCTTCACTATGTACAGCACTGGTTGAGGCACACAGGCAGAGTGAGGCAGAGCGATCGTGAGGGGGGGAGTGAGTCAGTGTATGGCCTTGACAGCATGGGGGATGGTTGAGGAGCAGTTACCTTACATGCCTGCCAATTTTTACTAGTGAATCTTGAATAATGCGGTCGCAGTGAAGTTTTTTATTTTAGACCGTTTTAAAATGGCACTGGCACTGAGCGCGCAATTATGTCAGACTGTTTTAAAACAGCACTGGCACAGGGCGGGTTAAGTTCACAGTTTTTATTTTCCAGATAATTACACTTAATGCTTTCCAACTTCACCTCGCTATTTTCACAGGCACTGAAGTTATACAAACTGCAATAACATTTCACTGTTTGCCAACAACACTTCACTATTTTCGCAAGTACCGAAAAAATACAAACTGCACTGACACTGAACTTCACTCAAGCTGTGCTGAAAACTGACTGAAACTTCTCTAGTCTCTTCCCCATCCTTATATAAGCTTCATGTATTCTAGAGTGTTCTTCATTTCTCCACAGTTCTAATGTATTATCGAAAGAGCAACAGTTACAACAGTTGCCAACTTGGAGACATCAAAAACATGCCAGAGTTTTCTTACATTACATAACACTCTAAACTATTTAACATACAAAATGAGGTAAAATTACATGATTTAACTCGTACCCTCCTGACATCGTACGTCGTATGACAGTACATGGTAGCTGCTGTTGACCCGCTATCGTACACCGTACGATTCACAATTGCAATGCACATTGAGTGCACATATTTCAAATTTCACAGGTGATTCGTGGCAGGCAGATGTGTGAGACCTTCCTCTAGCTGCCGCCAGGCGGCTACACTCGTTGACCTCACATGACCCATGCTCGCCTGTGACTTGCCTACTAACCTGACTGCAGTCACCCAGACCAGACATGGTGCACCGCGGTCTCTCGGAGGACAAAATACAAGCCATCCTGGACACCTACCCAGATGATTTTGATGGCAGCAGTGATTCGCCAATTGACGAAACAACAGTATCAGCTAGTCAAGTATGCCAGAAATCAACGATTTATGGGTGGTACCATGATGAACCTATGTTATTTTCAACCAATTATATATATATATATATATATATATATATATATACCACAGTATTGTTGCTGTATATGTACTTTTGTAGCAAATAAATGTAAATATATGTATTTAGGTTGGTTTTGATTAGTTATCCGCCTCCTTCCCACAGTAGTAAACGGAGCAGCCGCACCGGCCCGGCCACAGAACACCTGGCTGCGGTGAGGGGAGACCCACCTTAGGAGCACTTAGGGGTGACGGGAGCAACTTTCTTGGTGAATTTTCATTTGTTTCTCACCAAAAGGGAATGTTTGAGCAAAAAAAAACAAAAACAAAAAAACGCAAATTAACCGGGTTTCCAGGATGTGGGGGGTCCCGAAAAAACCCGTGGGGGAGTTAATCAACAGTTACACAAATAAAATATTATAGAGAAAAAAAAAGTACAAAAATTTATGTACAACTTTACAAAATACTTCCGCTCACAAATAACAGGCTAACTGGCAACTCTGACAAGCAAAGGTAAAATACCAGAAACACTGAGAAACTTCCAGACTACCTGACTAACAAATCCTGCTTCTCAACAATATTTACTAATGTTATACAGAACTTACATTTTTTGTACTTCACATCACAAATACGCTTAGTCTCACATACTCACCATTATTTTCTGAGTAACGAGGGAAAAAACTTAGTTCTAGGTAACCAGGTCATTTTCTTTTTGACCCGTGCACTCTTTATCTTTTTTTTTTTTTTTTATGTAGCAGGTAGGGTTACTCAAGATATTTCCAATAATTGTTTCACAGATATCCACAAACAGTAACATTAACTGCATTGCACTTGTAAAACTTATTATAAAACTTTTATATCATAACACTAGATATAATTTATAATATCTTACAGTTAACTTACATATATATATATATATATATATATATATATGTAAAATTGTGCATACCTGTTTACTCTTTGCAATTTCCCACACACCTGCTCAATCACTGAGCCCTAACCCGGGCGGTAAAGGCAGAACTTTCACTGGGCCAATGATGCAATCGGCCTCGCGCGTGGGGGAGAAGAATTGGATGAGGAAGACATCACTCTACACTCTACCAGTGCCCCGTACAGACTGAGCCTCTTGCCAGTGGGGTGCCTTGGGTACCAACTGTACCTACTCCGTGGTTGTCACAGAAAATGGTCGCGGGTTCAAAGGGTGGCAGGAAGACGCTTGCAGCTATACACGTCAACTGGCAGTGCTCCATGCCCAGAATCGTGATGGATATACATGTCAACCGGCAACTTGGGTATATATATATATAAACGGACTCTATCACAATAGCTATGTCTCCCTCGTCGTAATGCACACAAAAGTATTAACATCCACACCCACACAGACCTACATACACTCACTAAATTAATTATCGGCACCCCATGCTCTTTGTAACTGTCATTGGCACAGAAGCAGTGTATATGCAGTAAGAGTTGATACACCTGATCCTCCCCCCCTTTAATCTGTCCACCCCTCCATCCCTGACCCCCGCCCGTCTCTCTCTCTCTCTCTCTCTCTCTCTCTCTCTCTCTCTCTCTCTCTCTCTCTCTCTCTCTCTCTCTCTCTCTCTCTCTCTCTTTCCCTCTCTCTCACCAAATATAACTCCAGTTGCTTCATGTCATGTATAACGAATAATTCATATCAATGGACATTATGCTCGAAGGAAGATCTCAGAACACCAAGGCATTATCCACTAGATAATGTAGAAATTAAAGTGCTATTTGTCTGCATGGCACTCATCGTATCCGAGGTTACTGTACCACCTTAGAATTGTCCTGCACGTTATGATACGATGACCACCACCATTAGCATTTTAAGAATAGGTTGATGACAAATTATATAGACCTGCTTCTCCAGTTCATACAACATCCCATTAAGAACGCATGTAAAGTGTATACATTGTATATCTCAGTACTGCTATAATATTAACCACATCAGTGACACGTGAAAGTAGTAGTGCATGAATTATGAAACTGAGAATGGTACATTACCAATCTGACGTAAATAATAACATCACAGAGGGGGTGATCGGCAGGCATATTCGTTTAATTTAGGATAGGCTTGTACCTCAAAAGGTTCTTGATATGCATATAATGTGAGGAGTGTGTTGCAAGCTGCTTAAGATGGGTCAGTCTGAGTTTCGAATGAGCAGTAGGAGTTTTAATGTTGAATCTGAATCTGATCTACATTACACATCAAGATCCTCGTTGATAATTTTTAATGGAAACTATGTTGATACTTAAACTCTCTAAGTAACATATAAGGCAGTGATAATGAACAAAACAAAATAAGTAAGCGGTGCTATGAAGCATCTGATATTACTATGAATACGGACATAAGGCCCAGCAGATTAGGGATATCAATGAGGCACATAAACTCAGGAGTTTATTTTCAGATCTCTCGTCTGCTGTGTATAATTTCCGGTTTATCATGCTTAAAGAGTGCCGATATTTTTTTTTTTATGTAATGTACTTAAGTTATATATAGACAAACCTGCACACGGTCGGGCAGATTATATATTCATGCCCATCGCCTATTACAACAACAAATTGTTTACAGTAGTAAACATCCACCTGGACCATGTTTATACATAGGCTGAAGCTCTCGCAGGACACCTCTCATGAGAGGAGAGGAGGGACCTTTGAGGGCTCCCACTTTGCTGGTATACACGTCCATAATTTTTACCTAAGAAAAAAAATTACACATTGGTAAACCCCACTTGGACCAGGTTTTAGGTATGGAGGAACTTCAACTCCCACAGAAGAGAAAGCCCAATGGGGGACAATGCTGGGATGAGTGGCCAGTGCTTTTATCCCGGAAAACAAAATCTTGCACAGCTGTAGACCTCTACCCACACTAAATTTTAGTCAGGGTTTGATTCTAGGGAGTCCCTTTCATGTTGACAATTATTTCTTCTCTGGCAATCATCCTAAGAGGTCCAAGTAAGACCCCTGGAACGGTCCTGGAGGCTCTAGAAGAGCTGCAGAGAATATATTTCAAAATGATCCCTCGATAGCGATTCATTCACTCAGTAACTCAGTGACAATGGTGTTTATTAGCCGGCCTCTGTTAACAAAGGCCCGGCAAAGAGTATACTTGGAGAAGGGGTCAGAATATTATTCCAGTGAGTAATTTGATACAGCTTTTTTTCAGAATTATCTATTCAGTGAGATGCACAATCATGTTGTAACTGGGTGCCAATTAATAATTTGCAAAGAAGACGTGGAACAATGCAAATGAGCCCCTAAACAATTTGTTACATGGGCAATGAACACTCGCGAGAATGTGCCAATATCTCTTTGTAACGCGGCCCTATATCTCTTGGCAAAAGGGCCCTTGATCACTTCAAACATGGCCCTAGATCACACTACATCATGGGTCCTAATAATTTCGTCTGGGCTAATGAACATTTTGCCCCAGATCACCATGCATTATGACCCCAATAGGACCCCAGATCACTTTGCAACATGGAGTTAGAAGTCTGCAACATGACCTCACATCACTGCAACGAGAGTGGGCTAATGTACACACCAAAGACGAAGAACACTAGAGTGAAGCCAAAAACACTTATCAGCAGCTAATGAACACTTCAACGTGGCCTCAGATCACTCAGCGACGGTGGGGTCAATGAACACTTCGCATGGCTTTTCATTATTATTCCTTTTTTTCTTTTTTGCCAAAGACAACGACCCATTGCGTGAGAGATGGTAGTCACTCGCAGATATTGATGTCTGGCGTGGGATGGTTGCATTAATTTTCAATACTGATGTTCCGTACTGACTCACTTTTTTCTTTTTTTTTGTGTAGGATGTGCTACCACTAAACGGACGAGCGCAGGGAAGCTGAGTACACGATTAGCCCTATATCATTCCCAATTACAGTTTTCTTTCTTTCCTTTTCCTATTGGCAGTTAGCATTCTCACGCTCTTAGGACGCACAAATAGCAGACTAAAATCATCTGGCATTAAATAGAAACTATAATAGAGTTGTCCTTCCATGAAAGTATTATTAGATTACTTTCTTGAATCAGATGTTTTTTGTAAGTTACTCTTGTTACCTTCAGGTAATTTTTTGGTTTCAATTCGAGACTTCCAGAAATTAAGGCGTTAGATATGACTATCACTTGTCCTTGCAGAAGTACAGATTTGCCTGAAATGAATAAAGTCATCAGAAGATAACATAAATAAATTAAGACGACGCCTGAAGCAAGAGGTTTAATAAAAGTCTATCGTTCAACTCTTCATTCCCCTTTATGCAGCTGAGGATTTTGCTTCTGCTTACGGCACTCTATATTTCTAAGCAGCTACATAGGTAAAACCATCTCTATGAGTTGTTCATTGCTCTCCATGCAAAATGATTATAATTTTGCGTCCCCCGAGATGTATGTGTATCATTAACAGTCTCACTCACTCACTCACTGTACCATTTTTAAGCACGGGGTGCAGTCTTTATGGGTGATTGATGAGTGGTGTGGGATAATAGAGGTGTGTTTTATGTGGGTCTGGGTTGTGTTTCGGGTGTGCCTGAGGTGCTTGTAATGTTCTCCTAGTCGAGCGCTGACCTGCATCATGCGAGAATAGCCGTAAATATGACAAGGGAGTAGGTCAGAGCACTGGAGTGTCTGGAGTGTGTCTAAAGATGCGTCCACACGTACCCTCGAACATATGTTGACAACACTGTTGGCAAAGTGTTTGGGTAAATGTATGCAGCAGTATTTGGACGGATGTATGCAAACATGTTTTAGTGCTACTTCGAACACTGGCAGCAGAGGCAATGGGATATGAGTGTCCAAACCAGGCAGCTTAGACTTCACCATGATGTTTTTTTTTTTTTCTTTTTCTTTTTATGTGTCCGACTCTGGGCATAGGCTTCACACCCTGCTATCAAGGCCCAGCAGTCCTCCTGCACACCTGTTCCCAACATATTTGCAGCGTGTTCGTTACTGTGTTGCATACATGTTCCCAGCACTTGTTCGAGCACACATGTGCACGCACCCTAAGGTGCATGTTGTTTCCATCTAGTTGACTGCGCACTTTTGTCGTGTCGGAAGAGGCATAAATACGACACAAAAAGGGGGGAGAGGGGTTGTTGGGCACGGTAGAGAACTGGGCAGTTAGGTATACTGGGTCTGCCTGTGAGCCAGAGGGGTGCCACGCAAGTGCTTAACCAGTTTTTAATTATTTTTTTAATCGTTTAGAACACTACCCGGAGTTAATGCGGCTATTAACGATGTCCCTTGTCTTGTTTAGTGGCTACAGGATTGAAATTCCCATACTCATTTTTTTTTCTGTTCTCTACACACCTAAGCATTCAGTTTGCTGCCACTACACACATTTATTTAACTCAGTTAAGAAATATGCGAGTATGGGTATTCCTTTCATATCGCTAGACGAATTCCTAAACATATTTTTCTTGTACCAAATTATTTTTTCTCCCACCCTAGGGAAATCCTTAACACCGATTTACAAGCATACCGTTATTAAGTGAATGCGAGAGACAGTGTATGATAAGGCCTTTTTCTCGTCGGCTAAGGAAGTCCCTAATACTTTTAGCTTATCAGTGAATTTTTGCATATGACTTTAATATTCGCTACAAATATTTTAACAACGGTGGAGAATTGCAGAGGGTCGGTTGGTGTCTGTGAGACAGCTCATCTGGCTAGAAAGAAATGCGATTCTGATTACTTGAATTAATGAGCAGAAGGACAAGGCAAAAAGGATGATAAGAGAGCAACTTGTATGATATTACGCTGAGAAACAACAGGAAATTTGATGTAGGAAATTAACCCATTGGTCGAGGGGAGAGTTATCTAATCTAAACAAAAATACTTGGTAATTGTTAGAAGAGCTTTAGAAATAAAGGACATCTTCTTTAACTGTCCCTTCTACCCTCGGACAATTGTTTTTAACTAAAAAAAAGGCCCTATCGAACTGAAGGGTTAAAGTGGGGTGAAAGAAAGAGAGATGAGAAAAATCAGAAGAAAAAAGTGGAGGGAAGAGATAATTAAAGATACGAAAAGAAGAGGAGAGAAAATAAATGAAAAATGAAGATTCGCGCAAGACAGTGGCATATAAATAGGGATAGGTAAGAGGGAAGTGGAGAAAGGACTATATCAAAGAAAATTTAGGAAAATATGATACATAGATGAAAATGAAGTAGTGATAAAAAGATGGGAAATTAAAGAATAAATTGGCGGACAAAGGACCATTAAGGAATGATGGAGATGGAGGGACTTGGAAAAAATTCAAAGGGGAAAAAAATATAAGCAAGGAGGAGGAAAAATGAGTAAGATAGTCCATCCCAGAATATGTTGGACGACAGAAAGGCACACAGAGGGACGTAGAAGACTGCATTGAAAAAAGATGAAGGCGAAAGGAAAAATGAAAAAGAAATAGGAAAATCAAGGCAAATGGAGCTTAGGAGGAGAAGGAAAATTTTTGAAAAAGTAAAAAATCAAATGAGAACTCGCAATAAGGCAACGGGTGGCGCAAGAGAAAGAAATCAAAGCAGTAGTAGGAATCACAGTGAAAATTAGGACTATTTGGGAGTGACAGAGAAAAAAAAAACAGCTTCATGAACGAAACAAATTGATAGACAGGTAAATGGATAGAGACGGGAGGAGAGATTGATGGATATGGGCACACACACACACACACACACACACACACACACACACACACACACACACACACACACACACACACACACACACACACATATATATATATATATATATATATATATATATATACCATTATCACCATCAGCTATTGCAACAAAGATCACCTCCAACATTCTCCTCGAATTCCTTGACTGAGTCAATCTCTGCCACGTTTTCCTGCAAACTTCTCTTTCTCATCACTTCACCCCTGTATGGCATTTTTCTGCTAGGCTTTCAGTCTCTTGGAGTCCAGTCAGGCAGCCTCTTGCTTCATTGGTTATCCCTTATTTTTGTTACAGGACCAGCCCACCTGGATTACTGTTCTTTTATAACTTCTAAAATGTCATTGACTTAAGCTTGCTCTCTTTCCCAAGCTGATCTTTTCCTGTCTGTTAAAGATACTTCCAAAATTGACCTTTCCATTCCTCTTTGAGAACGGACTAGTTGATTTACCGTAGATTTTGTCAATTTCCATGTCTCAAGACAGTATGTCATATATGGGAATATGCATTTGCTCTATGTTTCTCATTTCATGCATATTGGCAAGCTGCTTTTAATTGTCTCTATGTTTTCCAGATGATTTCCATCCAATAGCAATGCGTCTTTTTATTTTGCTCTCATGGTTTTTCGTTATTTTTAGTATTTACCCCAAGAAATTGTACCACTCGCCCTCTTCAAGAATTTCTTCGCCTATTCTGTTGACACCCTTTGGTGAATTTGGATTAAACATTTGTTTTACTCCTGTTCATCTTTAGCCCTACTGTGAGACTTTCCCTTTTTAGGTAATTTAACATGTCTTGCAGTGTCTCTGTTGTTTGTGAGATTAGGCAATGTCATCTGCAAATTGTAAATGGTTATCTTTTCTCCATCTATGGTTACTCCTTTGTTCTCCAAGTCCAGTAATCTGAAATTACTTTCTAGGCATGCTGTAAATAATTTTGAAATTGTATCTTCCACCCCAAACGGGATTGATGCGTCTGGCAATAGATAGATAGTATCTTCCTGACGGACACCCTTCTCAATCTTAATTTTTTCCGAGTCTTTATGCAATATAACTGTAGCCGTTCCCTCTATATTGTATATATGTTTTTGAGCAGTTTTACAATGTTTTCGCTTTACTCCTTGTTCCAGTAATGAGTTTATAATTGCTATGTGCTCCACTGAGCCGAAAGCCTTTTGGTAAACAACAAAACCTAAACTCAGTGTTTTTTTTATATCCCGTAGTCTTCTCAAATAGCTGATTCATTGTGTGTAGATGATCAGGAGCAGATTACCCTGTTCGGAATCCAGTCTATTTACGAGGTTGAATTTCGTCCACCATATTTGTTATTTTGTTCCTAAGAACTTTAGTGAAGAGTTTGTAAATAACTGGTAATAGGCTAATGAGTTGATAGTTACTAAGACCTTTTGAGATGCTTTGCTTGTAAAGCAATATAACTACCGAATTACACCATGTTTTTGGAATATACTTCTTCAATATATACTGAGTGAATAAGTGGCAGAGCCTGTTTTGTACTTCTACTCCTGCATCCAACAGTAAATCTGCTACGATTCCATCTTCTTCTAGGGTCTTCCTTCTTTTTCATACTTTCAAGAGAATTGTTTTCTTCGTATTGTGTTACCACATGCATTTCACTTGTGTCAACTGAAAATTTAGCTATTGGTACTATTGTTTTTCTTATACATATAACTCTTTGTAAAATTTTCTGGTCTCTTCACCATCTTCTCTCTGCATTTAATGACATCACCATTTTTGTCTTTCAGCAATACTGTTTGTTGCCTTCCATATGCCATTTTACTTCATACCTATTTCAGACTTTTTTTCCTTTTTGATGGTGTCTTTGACCTCATCCATTATTCTCTTTATTTTTTTTTCTCTCTGTGGCTTGTTCATAAGCTTATTAAATTCAGCTTTCTGTTTCATATTTCCTTGCTTTTACTTTCATCTTCTTTCTTCTTTTCATGACCACAAGGGCCACTTTTGAACGCTTATTGGATATATTTATATTAGCTTTCCCTACTACCTATGTTGATTCTCTCAGCACATTTGTTAGTCTGTCACTGAAATCATCAACATGACACTCAGCATAACTTTTAGACTGAAATCTGTTCATTACTTCTAGCTCAATGGCTACTTTGTTTTCGCTTAGTTTTATCGGGCATATCATTTTACTTTTAATCATCTCTCTCTCACATCTGAAACTGAATCAGGCCGTGGAACCCACTATTCTATGGTCACTTTTTTTATTTACTTTACTGATAACTTTGAAATTTATGATCGTGTTATTCATATCAGCTATAATGGAGTCGATTTTATTCTTTGTTTCTTCATTAGAACTTCTCCAGGTCCATTTTCTGCTTTTGTGTGTGTGTGTGTGTGTGTGTGTGTGTGTGTGTGAGAGAGAGAGAGAGAGAGAGAGAGTGAATTTGTTCATTATTCTCATGTTATAAATTTCAGCAAAACTTACCACAATTTCACCCCTGTCATTCCTTTTTCACACTTCGAATGTTCCCATATGCTTGTCCATTTAACTTCCCAACTTTTGCAATGAATTATCACGTGAGTATAGAATATGTGGTCACTTCTTCTTCCATAATCTGGGAGAATTCGTCATAGGATGTTTCTATTTCTTCAATTGAGCTCTGAGAAGTCGGTGCATATACATGTATCACTTTAAGGGTGCGTCTTTTGCGTAGTCTAAATACAATCAATGCTGCTTGGTTAGCTACACTTCTGAATTTAACAATGTTCTCTGCAAGATTTCTGTTATTTAAAAATCCTACAATACTCCTTTATTTTGCCTTCCTCTGTAGTGGTTGATTTGGAGCTGAATTATTTTTCATTCTTTTCTCTGGATCTCACTTAAACCTACAATATCCCAACTAATGTTTTCTAATTCAGTCATTTTGGTATCAAGTTTGTGATCTTCTGCAAGGCTTCTTACGTTGTTCGTGTTGGTCTTCATGGATTTCAGTTTGTGTTGAGAGATGAGGAAAAAACAGAGAGAGAGAGAGAGAGAGAGCGGAGGATGATTACGAAAATTAATGTAAGAAAGTGAAAAAAAAGGACGTAGAGAGATGAGAAGGAAAGAACAGACTGATGTAAGAAAACAAAAAGGAGATAGGGAATGAGAAATGAGCGGGAGGAGGGACCGAAGGAGCAAAGAGTAGAACCAAAGAAAGAGGTGGAGGCGAGGAGAGAGGATTAGGAGAGGGAGTGGAGAAATAAAGGGAGAGGGAGGGAAGATGGAAAACGGTGGGAAAGAGGTGGAGAAGGACAAAGAAGAGGGAGAGAATGGAGGGGGAAGATGAAAGAAGAGAAAGGGAAAGCAAGGAATATGAGAGAGAGAGAGAGAGAGAGAGAGAGAGAGAGCAGGTGGGGGAGGTTACGGACTGAAGAGAGGAGAGGGGAAACTGAAAGCAGGGAGATGAGATGGCAGATGCGAGAAGAGATCATGATACAAGAGAGAGAGAGAGAGAGAGAGAGAGAGAGAGAGAGCAGAGGGGGTGATAAGAGTGGTGAAGTGGTGGTAGGAAGGTTGAGGTGATGGTGTTCATGACGGTGATGTTGACGGCAAGGAGAGTGGAGGTAATGCTTAAGCTGATGGTGGTGTCGGTAAGTGTTTGAGTAGTGATGAAGGGTATGATGATGGTAAGAGGGTGGAGCTGGAGTGGTGATGGTTATGGAGATGGTAAGAGAGTTTGGATGGAGTGGTGATGGAAACGGTGATGGTGGTACAGAGATGGTTGAGGTGGTGATGCTGTGGTCCTTAGTGGTAGTAAGTTTTAGAGCGGTGATGGTGAAAGTGGTGGTAGTGGTGGATCGGTTGGAGTGGTAATAGTCGCTGTTGCTGTAGCGGTGAAAAAGTTTTTGCTGTGATGTTGACAATGACGAGATGATGGTGGTGTGCGTGATAGAGAAGCAATGGTGAGGTTGATTATGATGGTTGTGGTGATTGGGATGGAGATTTGATAATGAGTGATGAATGTATTGGTGACGAAACAAATGGAATGGTGGTGATGAGAGTAAAGAAGTGGGACAGTATGAGGAGAAAGTAGCTTAGGTGAGGTCTGAATGATGGAATTATGGTGGTAATAGAGTGGTCATGATGTGAGTGCGTTTAGAACGTGTCAGCTATCTCAACCCTTTCACTCTGGTGACGTCTTTTCCAATCATTCTTGCTACCTATACAGATCTAATTTTTCGGCTCAGGTAAAATTCCCTTGTAGTGAGATCGTTGGCGAAAGCTATGTTAAGCCCTTCCAGTTCGAAAAATCTACCCAAAGTTGAAAAAAAAATCATCTGGAGATAGCAGGAATGCAATACAGGAGTACATCTCCGAACTGAGGCACTTACTGTAAATACGAGCACATATGCCAGTTTCTTTAACCCACTGGTGCCTACCGTCCTTTGAAAGAGACGGAATTAGAAGTTTCCTTAGTTGCTGTTAGATGAACGTCACAGTACGGAACTATGAGCTTAGCGACTGTGAGCCGATGGGCGTGTATTTGTACGCTAAACACCCTTGGAACAAAATCCAGAAATCTTGGACACAAATGGACTAAACAAGACTAAAATCAAATAGTGGCAATAATTGTGAAGTATAATGTGTTCTAGGGCTGACATATTTTTTTCATGGTATCCTGGCTATCCTCAAACGGTTTTATTTTGCCTAAGAAGACACTTTGAAGGCATAATAACTACTCTTCATAAACCCTTTACTACAATGACGATTAACACATTTCATTTTCACTACGTCTAGGCGATCGTATACTGGTTCACCATTTCCAATAGGTGACGTCTTCCTTACTCACTCTAGATGATTTTGTTAACCTTTCAACGTGAGAAAGGATATTATAATCTTGGTGTCTCTAGGCGAGATGTTCACGACATAATTTCTGAACTGTGGAAGTTAGATATTGTCTTCAATAGCCCCTTCACTAATAAGTGTGCACTTTTACGCTGAATAGAATCCCCTGGCAGCAGAAGGAATAAAATAGCCTATAATCGATGCCCTCAAGCTGAAGGGGTTAAAGGAGATCTCTCGTACTGAAGATGTTAAAGACAGAAAACGAAGAAAAACAAGAATGATAAAAAACAATGAGACTGAATATGAAAGTAGGTATTGCAAGAAGACGAAAACATATTAGAGATTACTCATTTTTGCTAGTGCATCGGTGGGAGGACAAGGAGAGATAGATCGAGAAGGAGATGGATGGGTGGTGTGTCGCAGATATTGGGGGTCATTTACATGGTTGGGATTGAAAAGCATTGAGGCTCTATTTGTCGCGGAAGTCCCTCGCGGAATGCGGAGTCAGATGATAGAGAGATAAGCAAACATAGAGATAGATAGTTGGATAGATAGACAGATAGACGAATAAACATTGGATATAGATAGATCGATGGATGGACATAGGGCATAGGTAGGTAGGTAGGTATGTAGGTAGGTAGGTAGGTAGACAGACAATGTTACAGTAATGTCTTACCCCAAAGACTGCATCCTATGGCAGAACTAAGCAAGCAGGTGCTCCATGAATCTGGATATTCCTCATGCAGGTGGTCCCAGCATTTGTTCTCTGACCACCGAAAACCAGCCAGATTAGCCATCAGTCAGTGCATCCCTCTATTTGGCCCTCAGTCTGTCTGTTTATCTGTTTTCTAGTCTATCTGCCTGTCTGTCTATCTATCTATTCATCTTCTATGTATGTCCATCTGTCTGTCTAATCATCGTTACTATATCCACCTGTTTCCACCTGTCTGTCTATCTGTATGTGTGCTTCTCATTCTTCCTTTACATCTGTCTATCTATCTATCTATCTATCTTCCAGTGTATCTGTAAATCTGACTACATACAGCTTCATAATTAAGTTCAGGAAATAAGTATCTTTAAAATTTACATGCTTAGTAATTTATTTTGCCAGAAGGTGTGCTAAAAGGAAAAGGAAAGATGGAGAGCGGGTGGTGCATTGGTTAGCATATCCAGTTCGCAGCCAGAACTCGAATTTGATACTTTGCCCAGCACACTTTGTTTCATTTTTGCCCCTGTCCTTCCTGCAGTGTAAAAACGAGTAAAGTCTGTGGTTTCCACCTGAGAAAGATCCCTAACCATTTTCCAGTTCAGTTGATGGTAAGTGTAGTCAGATTGGTGGGTAAATTTGACCAGTTACCCAGGAGACTCATTCCTACGTGGTAACCAAGGCTCATCGAATATCATGCCTCCACGACTTAGTATTCAAGTTGTGAGAGTGATTCAGATCAGTGCGGAACAATCGCGACTGTACGGCGCTGGATATAACATTGCTTGTTGTGGGTTACGTTCTAAGGGAAGACTGACTCTTACCAAAAATTGATAACCTTATTGGCGTTCTTGCAGTCAGTAGGAATTTATGTTTATTCTTTCTTCTTTTGTTATCCTTTTCCTGTGTACATCCTCGCACAAGCCATACTCTTGGGTGAAGTTTGTTTTCCTCTTGTTTCTTTTCTTCCAGCACTACAGGAGAGGACTTGGATGTAAACAACTGTTGCAAGTTGTGTTCCAGGGGAAAACTGAGAGAAAAATTATTTGTCTGCCATAGTGACCCTCGTGCAGTCGACAGGCATATATTTAATCTTTCATTTTCTGGGTTGTAATAAAAGTGGCTGTGATGATTTCGTAGTACATCTTTTTTTAGTGATTTATTCTGCACAGACATTACACCTCTTTATCTTGTGTATATTATTGATGAACAGTACATTCATACTGAAACGATAAAAAACGAAAATATATGAGACAGTTTTAAAGGTTTATCATGTAATATAAATCGCCAAGGAATAGGTGCTACGAACGCTCCTACAATACTTGGAGTTTTATCCTTAAAGATATACACTATGGTGGTTCAGCAGTATGGCGTGTATGAGGACTAACAGGCTGACCAGAGGGGTGGCTAATTGTGACGTGGGTAGAGGAGAAAGGGACTAATAGCGAGATGGAGAGACATGAAAGGGGTAGGCAAGAGGGGGGAGATAGTGAGGGAACGGATCATAATGTGTTATTGAGCAAGAACAGAAATGAGTGGATGTTCTTTTTGTTCTTTTACACTGGCCACCTCAGAGAGAGAGAGAGAGAGAGAGAGAGAGAGAGAAGATAACACGACACCTTTTTGTTAATTTTGCCACGGGTAACGATTTGCTTCAGGTTAGGACAGCCCTCCTCATGATGACGTAAGAAGCATCTCCAATAACTAATTCATGGTTGAGACAGCTCTAATACTTCTTCCAACAAACACCAGACGCTTTTATTCAGCTTACAGTCAGTCATCGGAACTAGATAATCTTAACCTCTTCAGTACGTTGACATCCTGTTCATTTTATTCCCTGTCGCTTTGGGCTTTTTTTTTTTTTTCTGAGAACCATCGTAGTGAATGAACTGAACCATTCACAGCGAGAGAGCAGATATGTTTAATTCTGAGCCAGTAAGCATAGGAGTTTAAAGGATGTTCTCCTGCTGAAGAGATGCTGGAAATAATTTTAAACGTCTTTCCTACGAAAGGTCTTCCTTAACTCCTTGAGTCCGAGGGCGACTTTTATACACAGTAAACGTTGTGTTACTGGTAGACGATTTCATTCAGCTTGCTTTAAAGCTGGAGGTGTTAGGCAGTGCCCATTATCCCCTTTCAGTGAAAACGTTTTCCTAAAATCAATAAAATCGCCTACAGGTCGTAAGGACAGCTACTAATGATGCCATCATTCTATAGGCGTGATGGAAATGATTCCAAACCACGTCACTACCACAGGTCTACCTTAAGCTAAGCTAAACCGTCTGGAATCCGGGAAAAAAAAAAAAAAAAGACACCATCGGACTGAAAGCTTTAAACCTTTCACTACTCGACATCATTTTCTCACCCTACAGAGTGGATAGTGCACGATATATCTCCAGATGGATGAACGCAGATGATAAGGAAGTGGTTCCAATAAAATGTCTTTTCTGACAATAGGTAATACCTGAGACCACTTATGAAAATGATATTTTGCATAATGGTAGACCTTTATAAGGGCCATATTTAGGTACGGTGGGACCCTCGAGTCTCATCCATGACGTGGGGAATGGCCTCGTGGGGGTCCTGGTCAGCACCGGTATGCACGTTCAGTATTTTAAGTGAGAAAACTAAATATTGCATAGTAGCAGACATCCCTCAAGAGCAGCTTTGAGGCAGGATGGGGCCTCCAAAGGCCTTCCCCATGTGGGAGGGGGAGGGGCTGGTCGCAGTAAACGCCTAAATGCATGACCAATTTCATACCTAATAAAATCTTATATTGAGCTATGGTAAACCCTTAGGTGCAGGTTCTAGGCAGAATGGATATTCCTTGTCCTACACGCAGCATGAACTGGGACAACGCCATTATTATTTTTTTTTATTAGGATCATGTGATTTTCCAGTGTGGTACATCTCCATCCAGACTTCTAAGGACTGCCTCCAACCCTTAGAGGGGCGTCTTTCGAGGGTCTGCTGTTGTGGAGAGATGCTTCATTTTGTGTGTGTGTGTGTATGTGTGTGTGTGTGTGTGTGTGTGTGTGTGTGTGTGTGTGTGTGTGTGTGTGTGTGTGTGTGTGCCTGGTAGTCTGTTTATGCTACCTTTGGATGATTTTATTCTGCAAAGTAGAGACTGTTCTACCTGTAAGATAAGATAGGCCATATATTTAACCCCACCGTAATACAAGTCTCCCATAAAAAGAAAATATGATCACCTGAGGGTAAAGAGAAAAGTAATAGCAAAAAGACATCACCATATCTGCCATTAAATGATAACCGTCTGTAGGTAGGGCAAATAAGATCTAAAAAGACATCATCATAGCATTTACTAATAATATGAGAGTCTATAGGTATCAAAACTGAATTCTAAGAGAAATCTTCACAGTGAAGTACGTAATGGAGGCAATTCATTTTTAGCTAAGCTGCACTATGAAACATTTTTTTACCTGCTCACACATAAGCCGGATGAAAGTAACTGAAGACATAATCAGACCCTGCCTTGCGTGTCTGGCTTCCTATGCATCCTAGGAAGAAAACTAATGGCAAAATCTGAGGGTGGGGGTTATACGAGTAAAGTGCGCCTTGTGAGCGGGTTACGAGTGAGCGGGCGATTGTACATATGCCTATCATCATCATCATTTCATCTGGATGTAAACTTTCAACATTTCTGATGAGGTAAGTGAACAATGACAGAAGAATAATTGAGCTAAAATATTTATATTCTCACGTTTTCTCTCTCTCACGTTTTCTCTCTGGATGTGCATTTATCGAGGTGCAGCAGCATATTTCATGCGCAATGTTCAACTCTCTGTTCCTAACTTGCTGTGTCAACGAACTGCATCAGTAGACGCTTGGCTATTGATCGAATTATAAAACCCAGAAATGGGGGGATTACCTTTAGTGGTAGGTGGTGGCGACCATCATCAACTCACTTGATGTAGTGCTCTCTACTTCTTCCTTAGCCTTTATCAAGCTTTCTCTGTGTCGGCCCTCCTCTCTTCCTATTTCTCACATCTTTCCTGTCACTTCTTATTGCTTTTCTTTCCTTTACAGGTGGCTTTACATTGAGTAACAAGCCAAATGGTTTCCTGTAAGCCAGGAAACCATTTACTACGCTGGGTGTTAACCAAATAACCAAACCATACGTGCTCCCTACGTGTCAACAAGTGGGTTGGTGGAGGGTTAGTGCCCCTCCCCGTAAAAGAAATAACTCAGTCAAATGGCCACCCTTTACGGGATTATGGCGTCTGGCAATAGATAGATAGATAGACAGATTTCACCCCCTAAACACAGAAAAAACGTCCATGTAAAATTATGAGCCTAATCTCCGATATTTAATTGTCATAATTTATGCAAGAAAACATGGAGTTGCAACAAGAAATCTTTTATAATTCGATTTCACATTAGAGCAAGTCAGTTAAAGCCCTCGGTACATTCTCTCAGAAAGTTGGACTTCCAAGGGGTTCTTTGGTTTCATGAGTAAATATATAGCTAAAAACAAAATTTATTTAATGAATCTACCACCTGCAAAAAGAATCTCTCTTCCACCTCCATAGCGGAAACTTTATTAGCCTCTGAACACCGTCGCGGTCGGGCAGTGTCGTGTTGGGCCTGGCTGGGTCGTGTCGGGCCGCTCATTTCTCAGCATTTTTTTTTTTTTTAATAAATAACAGACGGAGGAAGGAAAAACAAATGGGTAAAAAAAAAAATCCATACACCAGATTACTGGTGTCCGCTGTTCATAAAATATCTGTAACAGTTAGACTTGAACAGTTGTGGGTTGAAATTTGGAGGAAAACAACTCTGGGGAAGCGAGTTCCGGAGAGATGCAGTTCGGGGAATGAAAGAATTCTGACAGGCAGAAGTTCTGCAATATGGTTGAGTGACATTCCAGTCATGAGTGCTACCAGATGCCCGTGTAGCACGAGGGAAGGCATGGAGAGGTGGCACCATGGACGCAACTTCGTCTGAGCATTTGCCAAAAAAATGTCTGTAAAATAATGCAAGGGAGGCAACATTCCTTCTTACTTGCAGGGGAGGTAGTTTATATGTAATGGCAGGGTTGTTAATGATTCTAACAGCTTTATTCTGAATCTTGTCTAGTTGTCTTAATGCAACCTCTCCACAACCATTCCACAAGGGTGAGCAATATTCAAGCTGAGAGCGCACATGACTCTTATAAATTATAGCCAACTGCTCATTGGCGAAGAAGTTACGGACTCTGTACAATAATCCAAGTTTCTTTGAGGGGTTTTAGCAAGTAATCTGACATGAGAGGTCCAGCTGAGGGCACTGTTAAGTGAGACACCAAGAATTTCAATACTTTTGGAGATGGGAATATTAGTAGCACTGAAGGTAATGTACGAATCTGGCAATATCTGTCTATTAGTAAACTGTATATATATAGTTTTACTAGCATTAAAAGAGACAAGGTTGTTTTGTCCCCATTCACTGATTGTAGATAGATCTTGATTTATGGAGATGGCTGTACTGAGTTGAGAGGTAGAGATATTAGACTTTGTAAATGGATGTCTGAGTGTGAATGAACTATGTAGTGTTGAGTCATCTGCATATGAGTGAATGGGATTGTGAGTGACAGATAAGAGATCATTAATATGAACCAGAAATAGGGCTGGCACCAGAACTGATCCCTGCGGCACGCCGGCGTTAATTGAGTGGAAATTCGAATATACATCATCTACTATTACTCTTATTTTCCTGTCACTAAGATAAGAAGAAATCAAAGGAACAAAAGACGTTCGTCCATAGCAAGGGAGTTTGGACAGCAGGGAACGGTGCCATACTCTGTCGAAAGCTTTAGAGATATCAAGAGCTACTGCATGAGTTTCTCCAAAAAGATCAATTGATTGATGGATGGTATGAGTTAAGAGATTGAGAATGTCAATGGTGGATCTTTCGTGGCGAAAACCGTATTGTCTATCACTAATTAAGTTGTTGGATTCAAGATGTTTAACAATATGCTTATTAATTAAAGTTTCAAATACCTTACCAAGAGAAGATGTGACAGCTATTGGTCTGTAATTGGAGGGGTCAGACGAACTCCCTTTCTTCGGAACTTCATCATTTCATCTGGAGCTTATCATAAACATCGCTTCCCTAAACTTGCTCTCATCGCTGGCTGTTCTTGCTCACTCCTAACCACGCTCGAGTGCCTCTTGGCGCGCGCACACACACACACACACACACACACACACACACACACACACACACACACACACACACAGTAGTGAATACATAACTTCCTCCAACTTCACTGGCGGAGGTAATCCTGAATGAGAAAACACTAGCATATAGCCTATTCAGCATGGATGGTGGGGATTAGTGCTGAAGTGGTGACATGTGACGGTGTGTGCCACACAGGAGGACTGCTGGGCCTCAGAGTACGAACAGTTGATTCTCTCACTAGAATCTGGCACATAAAAAAGATGAGACCCGTATATATCTTTGTTGTGTTTATACATGTCGCATTAAGCTGTATATTGTTTAAAATAAAATCACCAAAAGCCTTTTTAATTAAATTTAATAAACTTTATGTTGCTACCACCGGATGATTTTCTTCGCCTTAGAAAAAGGTCGGTCTTGGTGAAGGGCTTAATGAAGGTTACATAATCTATCAAATAACAAAAAAATCCTAAACGGAAAGAATATGTCGCACGGTTGTCAATAATTAATGGTAATGCAATCTCGTATTAGTTCGGAGGTTCATTTAAAATTGGCCCCGGTTTACCTCAAACTGAAGTTGATCTCCTTCTACAGTACACCATCCTCCTTTTGCGGGATAGGGCGGTAACTGGGGGATGTTTGCATAACCGGACAGCTCCATTCGTACGCTCATTTCAGTGCCGGCAGGCGAAGGCTTTCCTCTTCAGAATCATTCCGTCATGTTGAAAGGGGTAAATGTTTTGGATACTGCCTTGGATAAAGTCCAGCCACTTTACATTTGTAATAATAAAGTTCAGAATATATTTTCCAAGTATGGCCCGTTGCTTTTTAACACTTTTCCCGTTCTGCCATCTTAACCCTCAAAAAATGGCGATGTCTGTTATACGTTTCTCTTCTTGTAGCCACACTATTTTATTCAGCTTAGAAGATAATTTTCAGACTGGAGGCTTACGAGACAGAGTTCAGACGGGATTGTTAGGAGATAGTTTTCAGATAAAAAGCTCAGGCGACAATTTTCCTATTGAAAGCTTAGGAGATAATTATCAGACTGGAAGCCATGAAAATTTTCTTACTTGAACTGGGGGAGATAATTTTCATACTGGAAGCTTATGAGATGATTTTCATACTGGAAACTTATTTGATAATTTTCAGACTGAAAACTTATATAGTTTTCATACTGGAAGCTTAGGATGTAAGTTTCAGACTGAAAGCTTAAGAGATAATTTTCAGAGGAGAAGCTTCAGAGATAATTTTCAGGCTGGAAGCTTAGATGATACTTTTCAGAGTGGAAGCCCAGGGGAGAATTTCACTATGGAAGCCTCGAAGATAATTTCTGAGCTAGAAGTGTAGGAGATAGTTTTTGTCTGGAAGCTTGGAAGAGAATTTTCAGACTGGATGGGCTGGACATAGGGAACCTTTCGTTAACAATATCAGTAACGTAAGTCTTCTTGAATCTGAAATAAATGTACTGAAAGCCACACATAAAGCGATTAAACAGGTAATATTTTTTACTATTACGATTACCTGCTACTATAATATTATTCCGGTTATGATTACATTATATTCAGATGTATTCGATTACGAATGCGATTACACGCCATGTAACCGTAGTTTTAATCATGAGCACTTGTAATATTTCTATTTATCTATCTATCTTGTTGTCTGTCTGTCTGTCTCTCTATAGCCAGATGCTTTAATCTTGTATGGGGTGGCCACAAACAAACTCCCCCAAAGCACTATGTTCCCTGTTTTTAGGCTACCGTCTCTCCACCCAACATCCCCTAACAAAAAAAATAAATACTGTAAATAAAGACAGTTCTGATTACACTGGGCTTAGTAGTGTACATGTTTTTTAATAAAATCTTATGATATACTTCACATTCCAATAATATCAAGCTCTTCATACCGTGAAAAGTTATGCTCTGCTATACTCCTGTTATTTTATCCTGGCCTAAAATAACGATTTCTTCACCTTGAAACCTGCATTAAGCAACAAATTAACGCCAGAATATGCTACTAGCCACGAGCAAGTGCTATGACGTCGATGAGAAGCCGTAGCATTATCATATTCTGTCAAAGACCAACATGAAATAAGATGCAAAAGAACTACAATCTTGGCCAAATTACGGCGAGAGAACTATAACGTCCTTCTGTTACCCACAACACAATTACTATCTACCTGATCACTGCCAGATTCCATACAGCTCTTTCATTGACCATTGCCAAAGCTTTACCCCAGACATTGACACTTAATTTGTTATGCCGAAGTTATCTCATATGCTGTGAACTGCACTCTGTTCACTTAAACTAGGCATAAAATTATTATTTCTGCATGGAGAGAACTTGGCAATAACAAGGAAGTAGCACTAAAATATGGAGCTGGTACCGCTAACCCTTTGTGAAGATGTAGGCCCGTAGTGTTGTCTTGTTCTGCGAGAAATGGTCTGCATGAAGGCGAAAATCACCACCTACTTAAGCTTAATGAAGCATGTGCAGTATGTTTAATTCAACCATTATACTGACAACTGATATATTTTTCACTATTTATGCGACCTCCAAAGATTCGTAATTTTTAATGAAAGGGCTATTGATGACCACCCCAGAATGCTTCGTAATCAGTTCTGTACAATGACGTATTTTTCCGTTTCATTCTTCGCATCTCCAGACGATTTTAGTCTGGTTAGGAGAGCTACGTATATCCCTTTCAGTTCCAAAAGTCTCTCTTAAATGAAAAAAAATCGTCTATAGCTTGTTTACTCTGACCTGACGAAGCTCCCTTACCCTTCTTACTTGGTTGATGGCCAGGTGTAGTTGGAATGAGGCTTGATTTAACTAGAAACTAAGGAGACACATTCCTGACTCATACTTAAGGCTCATCAAATTTCACGCAACCATGACAGTATTTAGGTTGTGTGAGTGGCCCAGTACCTTCAGACGAAAACAAACCGGAGTAAGAAGAATCCATAAATAAAGTTAATGGAACTGAAGGAGCTAAACCCACAATTGTCATTTAGATATAAAAAGAAAAATACTAGTTACATACATAAGTATGTGAAAGAAAGAGTGAATATGGAATGAAATAAAATTATGTCTGGCATCATACTGGGGGTAGGGGGGTTTCAAGAATACTCCCCCAGTATCCCTGCTTGTCGTACGAGGCGACTAAAAGGGTTGGTGGTGGGTTAGTGCCCCACCCCATAAAAAGAACTAACTAAAAAAGCAAATAAAGCGCCTCGGACCCGGACGGACCATACGTTGACGACTAAGGAACGGACAAAGGACATTCTGAGAGTAGGAACGTGGAATGTGAGAGGAGTGAATGATGAAGTGAAAGAGAGAGAGATTGTCCAGGTGCTTGAGGATGCAAAAGTGGATATATGTGGATTGACTGAAACTAAATGGAAAGGTGAAAGGATGAGAGAATGGGAATACGGTGTAGGTATATGTGCGGGAGTCAGTGAGAATGAGAGGGCAAGAGAGGGAGTATGTCTGATGATAAGCAAGAAGTGGAAGGAGAATATAAGAGAGTATGGAACAGTGGGTGCAAGGATTGTATGGGTGAGGATGAAAGTAGGTATACAAGCATGGGCGATTGTATGTGTGTATGCTCCAACAGAGGATCGAGTGGCAAGAGTGAAAGATGAGTTTTGGGCGAGAGTAGAAGCATGTATGGACAAGGTTGAGAGGAGCGAGAGAGTGCTGTTGATTGGAGACATGAATGGCAAAGTCGGGAATGTACGAGTGGATGGAGTGGTTGGTCAGTGGGGTGTGCCAGCGGAAGTAGATGGGAATGGTAGTGCTTTGGTGGACATCTGTGCTGGTAAGGGGTTGGCAATAGCCAACACCTACTTTCGTCATAAGATGATCCACCGGTATACATGGAGAGTAATGAGGAGGATGGATGGTGAACTTGTTGAACGAAAGGCAATGATAGACTACGTGTGTGTGGATGAGCGAATGAGAAGACAAGTGTTGGATGCAAGGGTGTGGAGAGGGTGGGGGAATGGAGTCTCGGACCATCACTTAGTGATGGCCAAGGTAGAGCTGCAAAGAAAGTGGTTGAGGAGGCGAAGGGGAAGACAGGAGGAAGCAGCTCCTGTGAGAAGAGTGGAGAAATTGCAAGATAGTGAGAAGAGGACAGAGTATAAGAGCATAGTGGAAGAAAGATTGGGAAGGTATGAGCTAGAGCAGATGGAAGGGGTGGAAGACGTATGTAAGATATTCACGGAAGAGATAAGCGCAGCGTGTGAGGCGGTTTGTGGAGTGAGGAGGAGATGCAAGGGTGTGCAAGGGACAGCATGGTGGAATGATGAGGTGAAACGAGCTGTGGAACAAAAGAAGAAGGCATATGGTGAATGGTTGGCGAGTAGAGGTAGGGGAGAAGATGAGAGAGAGAAGAGAGAGGTATATGTGAGCAGGAGAAGGGACGTTAAGAGACTGGTGAAGGAGAGTAAGAAGAAAGTGGATGAAGAGTTTGGGAGGAATCTGAGTGTGAAATGGAGGGAGAGTAAGAAATTGTTTTGGAAGGAGGTAAAGAAAGTAAGGCAGTGTGAAAGGGGAAATAGTAGGGGAGTGAAAGATAGGAATAACAGATTGTTGGTGGAGAAGAGAGAGAAATTGAGGAGATGGAAGGAGCACTTTGAGGATTTGTTGAATGTAGAGAGTGAGAGCAGTGTGAGTATAAGTGGTTGGGGAATGGCTGGGAGAAGAAGAGATGAGAGGAGGGAGGAAGAGATCAGTAGGTCGGAAGTAGTGGAAGCGATGAAGAAGATTAAGCTGGGAAAGGCCCCAGGAATTGATGGAGTGTGTGGTGAAATGCTTAGGTATGGGGGTGAGATTGTTGTGGAGTGGATATGGAAGTTGTGTAGATTGGCTTGGGAAGAGGGAAGGGTTCCAGAGGACTGGAAATCAGGTATAATTGTTCCTCTGTACAAAGGAAAAGGGGAGAGAGAAGTATGTGGTAACCATAGGGGTATTTGCCTTCTTAGTGTGACTGGTAAAATATATGGTAGAATACTCATTGATAGGGTTAGGCATATGACAGAGGAGCTAGTTGGAGAAGAACAAGGGGGATTTAGGAAGGGAAAAGGGTGTGTAGATCAGATATTTGTTCTAAGATGTTTAGTGGAGAAGTATCTAGAGAAGGGAAGGAAAGTGTACGCTGCCTTCATGGACTTGGAGAAAGCTTATGACAGAATAGATAGGAAAGGTATGTGGAAGGTACTAAGAATATATGGAGTGGAGGGGAAATTGTTGAGTGCTGTGAAGAGTATGTACGAGGGAGCTAGGGCTACGGTGCGAGTGGATGGTGAGTTGAGTGAGTTCTTTGATCTCAATGTGGGACTGAAACAGGGGTGTGTAATGTCTCCATGGCTGTTTAATATATATATGGATGGGGTCGTAAAGGAGGTACAAGGTAGGGCAGTGGATGTGGGGGTGGCCCTAATGAATGAGGGTGAGATTTGGAAGCTTCCGGTGTTGCTGTTTGCTGATGATACAGTATTGTTGAGTGAAGATGAATGGGAGTTGCAAGGTTTGGTGAATGAATTTGGGACAGTGTGTAGGAGGAGGAAGCTGAAAGTTAATGTAAACAAAAGTAAAGTTATGGTGTTTGAGAGGAATGAAGTCACAGAGTGTGCAGTGAGGTTGGATGGTGAGGATATGGAGAATGTGAGTGCATTCAAGTACTTGGGTAGTGTGATGAGTAAGGATGGAACTTTGGGGGATGAAGTACGTGAAAGGGTACAGCAGGGAAGGAAGGTTGTTGGCACACTGAAAGCAGTGATGAGAAATAGGGAGGTGAGTATGGAAGTTAAGAAGTCACTGCATGATGGTATTGTGATCCCTACCCTGACGTATGGAAGCGAGGCGTGGACCTTGCAAGAGGGGAACAAGTCAAGAGTGAGAGCAGTGGAAATGAGTTACTTGAGAGGAGCATGTGGAGTGACATGGAGGGACAGGTTGACGAATGAAGAAGTGAAGGAACGTTGTGGGGTAGATGTGGATGTGGTTGAAAAGATTAGGAGAAATACACTGAGGTGGTTTGGACATGTGGAGAGGATGGAGAATGAAAGACTGACTAAGAGGGTGTATGTAGGTGAGGTGGAGGGAGGGAGAGGGAGGGGTAGACCGAGGATGAGGTGGAGGGATGGAGTTGAGAGGTATATGAGGGAGGGGGGGGTGAGTTGGGGGGAGGGGAGTCAAATGGTGGGTGACAGAGTGACTTGGAGGCGTTTTGTCTGCGGCCACCCTTTGCGGGATTAGGGCGTCGGGCTATAGATAGATAGATAGATAGATCATACTGTTAACGAGGGTAGTGCATTCACACGAAAAAGAAGTGCTTTATGATTTTGAAATATATAATGTAAAACATCTTAATATTCATACAGATATATTTCTTTGTTTTTCTGTCTGTCGCCAGAAGCTTTAATCCCGTGAGTGGCCACAGACGAATCACTTGCATGTCACCCTGTCCTCTGCAATCTGTGTACCTCAGCTCCAACTCATACCCATTCATTCGTACCTCCACTCCATCCCTCCACCTCATCCCATCCTCGGTTTCCCCCTTCTCCGCCACCACCTCAACATGTACACTCTCCTGGTTAGTTCTGCATTATAATTAGTGAAAGAAGTGACATTGTAATCATGGCTACGATTACATTAAATGTACTCGATTATGATACTGAATACTTTCTAAAGATTATAGATGACATACTTTTTTTTTCGGTGAAGTGATAGTTGTTAAGAGTGAATCTGGTTGATAGGTGGTATGGAACGCGTTATTGTGGATGTTTATGGGTCTGGAGTGGAGTCAGGATTCCGGGGGCTTTAATGATGAGTGAATGAGTGTAACCCATTTTTCTCCATCAATCAGGCCTTTTCTTTCTCTCTAGACCCTACTGTATCACCTCATCCTTTGGTGGGGAAAGACATCTGGACGATGACAATGAACTGAATCGATTATGATCGTTTGATCAATTTCTTTTCAACTGCATGAACAGGTTAGAAATGTAAGGACTATTGCTGATCAATGTCATTTAGGTAAGTTGTGGGCTATTTTCGGCGAACAACCCAGCCAAGGAACTGTGAGACTGATAGCCTGCGACACCACTCTTTTATCAGGAAATTATAGCCATTTTTTTCAGGGTATTATAAGGCGTCGGACGGCGATAAAGTTGGTTATATCATTTACCTTGAGTTTTGTAAAGCGTTGGACAGGGCAGGTCACGCGAGGATAATTTGGGAGAGCGAGGCACGGGAGGCAGGCGGGCATATGCTCTAACTGGATAAACGCCCTTGGATAGTGCATACTATCCTGGGCTTCTAAAGCAGGCTTGGATGCGTCAGTTTGAAAGAAAATTGAGGGTGGTTCGATTATTGCTCTCGCTTTTCTTCTGAGTTGCAGTGACGGCTCAGTCAGTTGGTGTGAGGAGCTGTGATATTATGGATGCATCGTGAAAATGCTGGTCGCCTTTGCAATAAAAAATAAGAGGCTCCAGAACATGAACAAGTTTTGAGAAGAATACAATACAGTAGCAGGTCTTGCAGCATAAGAAAATTAAGATGTTTAATGTATGGTTCACCTTGTACAATTGCGGACAGGTGAAACTGCAACAAGGCCATAGTGAGACTGGAGATATCCGGCAGCCCAGACGTAGCGTGGTAGTAAATTTCAGTGAATGAATGCCTACAGTTGTGACCGTGGCTACAGTATTATGAGTGTTGTAGGTTCTTCTTGATTATGGTAGGAGTACTCAAAAAAAAAACAATAATATAAATTACTATGCATAACAAGTACTTATTGTTATTAATGGTATGCCTGTCGCTCATGACAGTATCATTGTCAAAAGATGAAAGGATAAAATACAACAGGCAGATGTATGACAGCTGGGCTTGCCTCATGTGTATGAGCCTGGAGTAATGAATCCTTGGGTCATATTCTCGCGGTTTTCGTAACACTTTTAAGCGAATTTGCCAACTGCGCCTTAGTCCCCTCTTGTATATTACTGCTATAAACTGCGCCAGCATTAGAAATGTGTAGCTGCATGATTCACCTCCGCTACCCAGTGATAACCTGATACCATTAACTTGTTTTTATCCTTCAAACCGATGACACAGTTTTCATTTTATTCAACTTTGCAGAGACTTTTCTAAGGAGTTTAGAAACAGATTTCTTTTACCCATCTGTAGCACGATGATTTCAACGCTTGATAAAATCATCTGGAGATAGCAGAAATAGATCAGCGAAATAGTTGAACGTCTCAGTTACTATCTATCTATCTATCTATTGCCAGACGCCTCAATCCCGTTTGGGGTGGCCACAAACAAATCGCCTCCAAGTCGCCCTGTCCCCCGCCATTTCACTCCCCTGCTCCCAACTCACACCCCCCTCTCTCATATACCTCTCCACCCCATCTCTCCATCTCATCCTCGGCCTCCCCCTCCCTCTTTCCCCCTCCACCTCACTCACATACACTCTCTTCGTCAGTCTTTGACCCTCCATCCGTCGTAACACTTTTTTTTCTTTTCTTTTTTTTTTTTTTTTCATCAGTTTTAGCAATAAACAATTGGAGATTCATCCTATAATTTTTTATCAGAGGGAAACTGTGATACCATGGCGCTTGCTCTCTCGCCACGCGCAAGCAGAGGGCACTTTACTGGTTTTTAGATGTCACTAACAAATAGGTGTAGTGTTATTAGGTTCCTATGATGTTTGTTCCACCAACTGAAGGGCGCAAGCTCGCGAACCATGCTGAGCCCAGTGGATCACTGAATCTGGCTGGTGGTGTGCTTTGGACCAAGATTATGAATGAGTGTTCGTTTGGACTATATTCTGTTAATTTTGCTCCTCAAACGACAATTTTATGCAAGTTTTCACCCTTTGGGTCTTTCTGCATGCATGAGAAACAGGGTGTTACCTGTGTTCTAAATGTCCATAACAAAACACATTGTCCTCACTGTGATTCAGTTCAGCACTCGTATCATGAACCGCTCTCATAACACACTCTACTCTCGTTGTAATGCTGCCCGCTTATACTACAGCACATTTATTTATATAATGCGTTTTGCTTTAAAAAAAAGTTTCTACCCCTAAAGTACTGTTTCGTCTCATACCGTAACGCACTCGCTTATCTTCTGCACCTCTCTCATTTACATATCTCCAGTACCTCATACTGACTCACTTCATGCACCTCATTAACAACACACTCAAATACCTCACGCACCTCATACTTTACTCACTTGATGCGCCTCACACACAACATACATACCTCATGCACCTCACAGTTTCTGACTCCATGCACCTCACTCACAGCACACTCACATACTTCATGCACCCCACTCACAGCACACTCACATAGCTCATGCATCTCACACTTACCAGCCTCATGAACTTCGCACACAACACTCTCTGCCGTCACTCTAATAACACCTTTGATACCACAACAGTTATACTCACCTTATGCACCTCACACCTTCTCAACTTCATTAAAAGATCTCAGGGAGCGCCTGGCTGAACTGTCCAAATTATTGACATCCATTGGGTTAACATCCAGTAGACAGGGCCGACAGCAACAACTAACAACAGTGACAACAACAATAACTATAAAAACAACAATAACACCTAGTCACAACAACTACAATAACAAGAACTACAGCAACCACAACAACAACTGCAGCAACAACAACACCAACAGCAAAAACAACTATAGCCGACACAAAGTGGAGACTGTCACGAGCCGCGGGAGAAAGCTGGAATGGTGAAGGAGGGGGGTGGAGGGTGCGGCATTGGGGAGGGGGGGAAGAGAGATGGCCTGTGAGGTTGGGTGGCCACGTGGGGAGGGGGTGGAGGAAGCTACAACCACGAAAATGCCCACTAAGTTCCGCCTGCTTTTTCGTGGTTTGTACTTTAGGTAGGCCTGCATCGAGCGTACGTGAAAGTGTGTGTGTGTGTGTGTGTGTGTGTGTGTGTGTGTGTGTGTGTGTGTGTGGGTGTGTGTGGGTGTGTGTGGGTGTGAGTTTGCTTGCATCTCTGTCTATGTGACTGTATATGTGAATATGTGCGTCTGATTGTTGGAAATTGTGTATATGCTTGTGTTTATCAAGACCGTGAAAGTGTTCAGTATAACGCGAGTTTATTGTGCCCAGTCTGTGTTAGGCAGTCATATAACTTGCAGTGCCTTTTCACAAAACTGACAGCAGAACAATAATTTCCGCATGTGGGAAGTCTGGCCAAGTGGTCTTGTTTAGTCAGTCCGTTCCGAAAAGATGTACAGTATTAAAGGAAACAGAGAACCGAAGGAAGGAAAGAGGAAGGAAGAAAGTTAATTGAAGGGAAAAATGAAAGGAAGAAGCTGGGAGGAAGGTGAAAGGAAGGTAGGAAGAAGGGAAGACATGAGAGAAACGGAAGAACTAGGATAAGAGTTCATGACAGAGGAGAAAGAGTTCATGGAGAAAAAAATGGAAAAGGAGAGAGAGCTGACAGTAGCGACAGGAGAGACAGTAGTGGCGGGAGGTGCGAAATGGGACACAGAATTGGATGAGTGGTAAAGAGGGGGGCCTGGTCCATTTATGTTGTTTATTTTACGCCTGGTGAAGGTTGGGTGTGTAAACTTGCCTTCACACCTTTCTGCCTGTCCTGTCTCACTTTTTCCTGCCTGATTCACTCGTGCCTGTCTCATCCCTGGCTACAAGCTCTGCCTCACTCATGCCTGCCTGTTTTATCCCTTCCTTTCTGATCATATAATAGTTTTTATAGATAGATAGATAGATAGATAGATAAAGTTTTGTTTACACTAAACATTGGTAATTAATCCTGGTATGTAAGTAGATATGCTTGTGAGCATAGTACTAGAAGTACAAGGTTGAAATACGGAAAAAAGAAGAATATTTAAGGAATAAAATTAGGAAGTCATTAGGAAAATAAGAACACAACAGTTAAGCGTTTCATACATTTTATATGATATCAATTGTCATTATCGTCTCTTAGAAGAAAACATAGTAGTTTTGATTTTTAAATACGCAGGTTAACGGAAATAGTTGTAGAAGTGGGGAGTTCTTTCAACAAGAGATCTGGCACCAGTATATGTGCTGGTTACAAGCGTGAGGGCGATGTTTACTCAGTTAACCCATTGGCTCCTAGGGTTCCTGTGTTAGGGACTGTGCTGGAACAGTAAAAGACGTACCGCCCTCTGCTTATCGGCTCATAGTCGAGATGCTCATAGGTCCCTACCCCGGAGTTCCCCCCATTATTAACTTTTGAAGACATTGGACACAAATGGGTTAAGGACACCGACAAATTTGCCAGTGTTTAACCCATTAGCTTCCAGGGTTCCTGTGTGGGAGATTGTGTTGGAGGGGTACTAGGTGTACCGCTTTCCGCCTGTTAGCTTAGTCGCAAAGCTCATAGATTCCTACCACTGGCTCCTCCCTTAATTAATTTTTGAAAAAGGCCCAGTTCCCTCCTTTATGGAGACATTGGGTACAAATGGGTTAATTGGTTAAGTTTGGAAATGACTTGTCCGGTCCTACCCGGCCCAGCCAGGCCTGACCGTCACGCTAAGCAGAAGCTAATAACTTTACTCTTATGTGAAGTAGAGATGAAATTTTTTCTGCGCGTGATACATTCATTTAGTAAATTTTATTATCAAATAAAAGCTCAGCCGTAAACCCGTAGGAACCCCTTGAAATCTCGAAATTTCCAAGGTCCGACTCTATGTCACGAATTGGCGCGATTCTGTATCTAAACAAACTCGTGACATTGAACTTTGGTGGAAAACCACTACTTCTAGTGGAATTTCCACTGTTTATCACTCAGTTTAACCGTCCCCGTACTAACCCTATCGGGAGTGTTTTCAGAACATTTTTCATTATTTCATAAGTGATCGTCCTTGTGCGCGACATTAGCACCTCCGCTGAGTGATTTATTGTGGGTGTGAATCGCTCACACTAATTCCGTTGGCCATTAGCAAGCGCGGCAGGCATTCGCCCCTCTCTCATAATTTGAAGTCAGTCAGACTTTGTGCGCCGTGAGAGCAGGTCGTTCTTCAGCAAGTTCCTGAAATCTCCACTTTGTGTGATCCGGCGTAGAGGTTCAGCGTGGTGGCAGCACCCTTCCTACGTAACGACGCCCAGTTCATCCCGCTTAGCCCCCCCTTTTCTGACCAGTATTTTTTCCTAGGCTTAAGGGTTTAGTTTAGCTTGTGAGTGAGCGAGTGAGTTTATTCTCTTTGTTATTTGAATTCATTTTGAAACATGTAACGTAAATTTATCACAAATAATAAATTTTCAGTTCTTTTCTCTTGAGCTTAATGTAATGTAAACTCGTGTTTTATTTGTCCACACTAAGTTTATTTTACTTACCGCTCCTAGTTTGCATAACGCTTTGCATTATTCATAACTGGTACTTAGGCCAGTCCTTTTGCGTCAAACTTAAATCAGTTGTGCCAACTTGGAGTTAATGCATCAGCAAGAACCTGTTTATCATTCATAGCATTAGTTATTGATTGTCAGGGGTGGAGTCACTTTCTCGTGAGGCTAGCAGTACTAACAAACAGAAATTTGTGAGTAATTAGTCTGCTGTGTACTGCTGAGAAAGTAAATAAATCTCGTCCTTAAAGAATCGGCGAAGTAAGCCGGCATAAAGTAATCATTGCTTGATTTTCACAAATCAATTCATTGTCTCTATTTTCAAGCAAAACACATAACCTTTATCCAATTTACAAATACATAAAAACCCCGTGACACTCTAATCTGCAAACTCCTCGTTAACGAAATCAAATTTCCGTCGTAACACTGTCTTCTGGCATCAGCTTTAGCAATTAAATATCGGATATTCCACCTATAATTTTACATTAAGGTTTTTGCTATGTGTTGATGATGAATTCACCAAGGGAAAACATCCCACTTCTGGCTTTAATCATCTCACCAGTAACTAGGCCTTTATCGTTTTAGTTTCGTTGCACAGCAGGTTGGCAGTGGAGACTGTATAATTTGGCACTGTGCGTGTGATGAATGCCATGGTGCCTCGTTTTACATCACCACTCGTGTACCGTTGGAACCTATGTTGCACAACTAAACCCTGAGCCTTATTAAGATCTTCCGTTTTCTTTACTTCATAATACAGTATAATATATTGCTCCACAATACTCATTGAGCGAATTTAAATTTAAATCAATAGCTGAAAACCTTCCAGGGAGAAATCATCCATGGGAAACGCCATGTTTCTTACTTTCATCCTGCTGCTTATATATCACAGAGAAATATATGATAACAGGGAGCTCGCTCACTCGTCACGTGGTCACAAAGCTCACTTTATTGGTTCTTGATACAAGGTTTTGTTGCTTAATTAATGTTTAGACATCAGCCAATTAGGGTAAATACATTGCAGTATTTTGTGAACAGAACAACACGTATATAGTAAATCCTTTTATTTTACTTTCAGGCATTTAACTCTTTTGTAGAAGGAACAACTTGGTCTTACTTCTTCATGCTTCCTACAAGCATTTTAACTGAAAGGTTTTGAATCTGCGGGAGATTTTTAATAAGAGCTGCATTGGTTGTTGCTCATAACATTATAAAATAATTATGATTAACAAGAGTAAGTGGACGGCAATTATGCAAGTGGATTTGAATAATGCCACTTATACGATCTTTGTAAATTAAGTCATCATAATTATTTTGACTTCTCTAACATGTACATCAAAGAGCGTAAAAGAAAACACAATTAACAATAGTGAAATCTATTATTGGCATCAAAACTAAGTAAAAAATATTATCAGATGTATGTGACAGTGATTGTTTTAAGTAAAAATCCGCATTGTTTTATCAAGGTTATGCATAAAACCCTTTGCTTTTAACTGCAAGATCATTTGGAGGAAAATTCTTTTGCAGTTTTATCATGAGATGATTCAGTTTTAGTCAATAGATCTACTTATCAACATTGCTTGTACGAAGGAACTCTAAAATATAAACCCGTATGTGCTTTAGTATGTGCATATACTCACTTTCAAGCACATGAAATAAGGTTTAGTACGTATATATACCCTGGGTATTTAAGAATCCCGTTTTGGTCACCCGGGGACCGAAGGACCCCTGGGGCGGCCTTCGGACAACTTGGTGCATCAGGAACACGAAAATGGCATATTTGTACTTTATGACTTTTTTGTGTTGTTTTTAGATTTTAAAAAAATCATATTTTTCATATCTTTAATTAAACAATATACTGTATGGGTCAAAACAGAACCACAAAGGGAACCTTGAAGAATGACGAAAGTTCTAATCTGCTTCGTAAAAATGCTTATTCGGACAGACTGAGTTCTGTTACCCATGTAATTACGAATCCTCATGGATTCAGTTTCAAGTTTAGCTCATTGAAAGAACACTTATATACGATGACTTTGGAATAATCACACAGAATTTGTAACGACATTTTCATATGCACCATATTAAAATGATCAGTCATGCCAGTGACAGCACCCTTGGTAGACAATTTGAATTGAATGCAGTGTTGACTGTTTTTTTACGAATCTGATCCTAGACACCATAGGAGCTAATTAGCAGAGATATGGTGGAAAGAACGGGTTGTGTCGTTCGTTAGCAATATTGATGTCACCACACATGAAGAAGGGAACAGCCATCGTCCTTTTTGATGCCATGGGAATGTACCACTTATGACAGAAATGGATAATATCTGCTAACTAAAATGCCGAGACCTAATGGGTATCTTTCGGAAAAGTAAGTGTCATGGCATCATAGCAAAAGAAACGTGTCCTTAAGGTTACCCTAGACATGTAACTCGGGGCCCATTGGACCCCAGTCAATTTTTTTTTACATTTTTCTTACATAAAAAAAAAAAAACTCTAGGGACCTGACCCTCCCTCGACCTTCCTGACTAGTTAGGTAGACTAGGGAGGTGATGAGGTCACTCCTGTATCTGGCACTGATTTGGCACTAGAGTGGCACTAGGGTCCATTGGACCCCGGGTTACCTTAAGTGTATACAGTAATTTTGTCAGCAAAATTGTGTGTTATGGGAATGTAGACAGTTCCTAATGATTGTTGATAATTTATTTTTCCTTTTCTTTTTACCCAGTTAGAACATATGGGTAAACATGGCAGACTTTGAGTGACTTTCGATGACTCTGAGTTTTTTTTTTTTTTTTAATTGTAAACAGAGTCTTCTTTGTTTAACTTTTTTCACAGATTCTCAGCCTATCTAAGTTTTAAAAATGTTGTGATAAGTTTATAAACCTATGTGAAACCCTTAAATTGTATTAGACATGTAACATATCTATTTCCTTTGAAAATTACCGGTACATTAAAAAATTACATAAATTTTTACTTTCTACTTTAAAACTATGATTCATTTGCCCTGATTCTCCCTTTGTTTACAGAACGTCTCATCCATGTTCTAAAGGGAGGGGCAAAGAAAAGAAGATTTCACCTAATAAATTTTTAACAAACCAGATTAGAAAAAGTATTAAAGCTTTTCCATTATTTTTCTTTCTTTTTGCTTAAATATTCTTGCTTTTACGTTTAAATGAAAGAAGATTGATGAAATTACATATATACCAAAGGATATTTCAATACAACAAACACACGCACACATCCACACACACACACACACACACACACACACACACACAGCCGGAGAGAGAGGACGTCCCAGGCATCGCTCCTGACCTTGAGTAGTTTCAGGAATTTTGTCTGTCCTGTCTCCTAGGGTCTTTCTTTAAATTTAAAATAATGAAAGTTGGTAGACTACCAAAAATGTAAAGATTTGTTGGCAATAGTATACATGAATGTTTGTGGCTTATTGGTAACAGCTGTTTAGGTACTTGATCGGTACGTTAAAGATGGCCGAAAATGTAAACAATGAGGGAATGGAATTTCAAGGATTCGATGCTAATACTAATGTCATGGACCTAGTGAAAACATTAATTATGAGGATTAGTGAACTCGAAAAAAAAGTAGAGAATCTAGTGATAAAGGATGTGTCAGGAAATACGGAAACCACCATACAGAGTCTAATCCAGTCCAACGAAACAGCCAATGAAGAGATTAAGAATTTGAAGCGGGAAAATGTTGAACTGAGGAGGAAACTTGAAGAGAGTACTAATAAAACGGAGAAGGTGAGTAATGTACTAGAAGAACACAAGGCAAAGTGGGCACACGTAGAGGAAGAACAGAAAGAAGTGGTCAGCTTAAGAGAGATCATCCAGGAAGAAAGGGAAATGAACAAGAAAGAAATGGAAGAAAATGTAGTGAAAATACTGAAGAAAAAAGAGAAAATAGTGAGAGAAACTGTAGAAAGGAACAGATGTGTGATAGTATTTGGAAACAGGGAAGAGGAAGAAAAGGTTAGGTTCGCAAGACTCGAGAGAGACACGAACATGGTGAGAGGAATATTAGGCAAGATTGACCCCGAAGGAAACAAATGGGTAAAAGAAATTGAGGAAGTAAGGAGGATAGGGCCTTATAAGAAAGGGGAAACAAGACCAATGAGAGTCAAGTTTACATCAGAAAGTGTAATAAATGAGATACTTAAAGTGACCTGGAAATTAAGCAAAGAGGCGGGGATGGAAAATATTATAATAAGAAAAGATCTGAATGAAGAAGAAAGAGAAGCTTTAAAATCATTAAAGGAAGAAGTAAAGGAAAAAAATGATAAGAGGACAGAGGAAGAACGTAATACTTTTTTTTGGAGAGTATTGGATATGAAAGTAAGGAAATGGTATTTAAGGAAATAGAAGTGAAGGAAATTAGGGGGATGGTTGTGAAAGATCAGAAGTTGAGGAAGTGGTACGGACAGAGAGTAGGAGAGAAGAGGGTATTAATAATGTCAAAAATAATTTGAAGGTGATATATACTAATGTTGATGGTTTCATATCGACAAGGATCGAAATTAATGATTTCTTGAGAGAACATGAACCTGATGTCATGTGCTTTGTAGAGACCAAATTAAGAGAAGATATTGATGTTCATTTGGGAGATGGTAAATACAAGCTGTGGAGAAAAGACAGAAAAGAAAAAAAGGGAGGAGGAGTGATGATAGCAGTGAAGAACAACATAAATGTAGATACTGTGGAAATGGGAGAAGGCAGGGCTGAAGTGATATATATGAAATTAGAAACTGGAGAGAATGTTAAGAGAGATATGGCGGTAGTGTATGTTCCCCCAAAGACGAGAGCATGGAAGGATGACGAATACCATGAGATGTTGTCAGATATGGCTAGCTACTTGCAAAAAATAATTGAGAAAAGCAATAATATAATTTTGGTGGGTGACTTTAATTGTAAAGAGGTGAACTGGGAGGAATGGTACTCGGGAGGTGGCGAGGATTCGTGGGGTACTATGTTATTAAATATAATAATGAATAATGTGATGACGCAGTGGGTCAAAGAAGAGACACGGTTTCGAGGTGAGGACACACCAGCAAGGTTAGATTTACTGTTCACCAAAGAACCTGATGTAATAGAATCATTGGAATATCTCTGTCCTTTGGGAAAAAGTGATCACGTGGTCATTGAGTTCCAGATGTTAATAGGAAACGTCGAGCCAAGAGACGAGCTTCATAGACAGGGAAGATACAACTTTGGCAAAGCAAATTTTACAGGATTGAGAAACTTTTTTGAAAATGCGGATTGGAGAAAATTCAGAGAAACAAGAGAGATACAGAGGAAGTGGGATATCTTTCTAGACCTCTATAATTTGGGAGTGGAAAAATTTGTACCAAGAGTAAGAGGGAAAGAAAACAGGAAAAAGGAGTGGTTTAATAGAAGGTGTATGATAGCCAAAAAAGAGAGAGATAAGGCGTGGAACAATTGGAGAAAGAGAGGTAACGACAGAACAAAGGAAGAATATAAAAGAACAAGAAACGAATACACAAGAATACGTAGGGAAGAAGAAAGGAATTTTGAAAAAGGTATAATTGACAAATGCAAGGATGAACCCAAACTGTTTTATAGATTTGTTAATGGCAAACTGAAACAAAAGGAAGGAATCACCAAGCTGAAAGTAGATGGAGAGGTCTTTAATGATGCGGCAATGCAAGCAGAAATAATGAACAAACGTTTCCAGTCAGTTTTCACTAAAGAAAAGGAGCTTGTGGAAGGGGAGGGAGTGATTAGAAATGTTCCGGTGATGAAAGATATAAAAGTGGAGGTGCAGGAAGTGTATAAATTACTGGAAACTCAAGATGTAAGGAAAGCCCCAGGACCTGATGGAATTTCTAATTGGGTACTGAAGGAATGCAGAGAACAACTGGCGGATAAAATTCACAGCTTAATTGTATGCTCACTGGAAGAGGGGAAAGTGCCAAAAGAATGGAAGAGGGCAAATGTGGTACCAATTTACAAGGGAGGAAACAGGGAAGAACCCCTGAATTATAGACCAGTGTCTCTAACCAGCATGGTCGCAAAATTGTGTGAGAGAATCCTGAAAGACAGATGGATAAAATATCTGGAAGAGATGAATATTTTGGCTGAATGTCAGTTTGGATTCAGAAGTGGAAGGTCATGTGTTTCAAACTTGTTGAGCTTTTACTCAAGAGCGATTGATGTGGTACAGGAGAGAGATGGTTGGGTGGATTGTGTGTACTTAGACTTAGAGAAGGCCTTTGACAAGGTACCTCATAAGAGACTAATGTGGAAACTAGAATATATAGGAGGACTAAAGGGGAAACTTCTGGAATGGATGAGAGACTTTTTGAGAGACAGACAAATGAGGACAGTAATAAAGGAAAAGATGTCTGGATGGAGGGAAGTAACAAGTGGAGTCCCTCAAGGCTCAGTGTTGGCGCCAGTAATGTTCCTGATTTATGTAAATGATATGGTAGATGGAGTGAACAGTTATGCGAGTCTGTTTGCTGATGATGTAAAGATCTTGAGGAAGATAGAGGTTGAGGAGGATTGTAAAATACTGCAGGAGGATTTGGATAGGATACACAATTGGAGCCGGACGTGGGAAATGAAATTTAATGTAAAGAAATGTAAAATATTGGAAATGGGTAAAAGTACCAGGAGACCATCACTGAATTATTTTTTGGGTAATGAATTAATCACAAAAAGGAGAGAAGAGAAAGATTTGGGAGTGCTGGTCCAAGATAGTTTGTCACCAGAAAAGCACATTAACAAGATAGTTGGAGAGACTTATAAACTCTTGACTAACATAAGAGTAGCATTTCATTATATGGATGAGGAAATGATGAAAAAATTGATAGTGGCCATGATCCGCCCCAGGTTAGAATATGCAGCGGTAGTGTGGTGCCCACACAAAAAGAAAGATATAAACAAGATTGAGAGAATACAAAGAACAGCAACCAAGATGGTCCCCAGTCTGACAGACCTGTCATACAGAGAGAGGCTGGAAAAACTGGATTTGCCTTCGTTAGAGGAAAGGAGAAAGAGGGGAGACATGATTGCGGTGTTCAGGACCATGGTGGGAGTAGATAAAATTGACAAAGAAGATCTGTTTGTATGGGATAAGAGAGCAACAAGAGGACATGGAATGAAATTGAAAAAGTCAAGCTGCTTGAAGGATATCAAGAAATATAGCTTTCCTTACAGAAGTATAGACTTATGGAATAGCCTGGACAAAGAGATCGTCCAGTCTAAAAACATAAACGAGTTTAAAGTTAAATTCGACTTATTGAGAAACAGCGACGGAAACCCACGAGCATAGTACATTCCGTGTATATCACAATTAGGTATATTCTTAAATATTTGGAACGACTTAGACAAAGAGGTGGTGCATGAGAAAAACATTCATGTGTGTAAAGGTAGACTTGATAAATGTGGATATGGAGACAGGACAACACGAGCATTGCTCAATTCCTGTATACTACAAATAGGTAAATACAAATAGGTAAATACACACACACACACATATATATATATATATATATATATATATATATATATATATATATATATATATATATGTATATAAATATAACTTTGGGATCCAATAGACCCTGCGTTACCTGTGGTGAAACAAAAAAATGGGTTACCCGTCTAGGGCTAAATATCTGACATTACAACAATAGTGTCCACAGGTTTTGGGCTGAATTGTTCACATACCCATCAACTGAGACACCGAGTGATTGGTTGATTGTCGCTTTGGAGAGTTAGAGTTCTGCGTACCCGAATTTTCTTTCTGTTTGGATCAGTATTGCAGATCTTCCATGTAACAGAAGTATTTCCTCTGCAGTTACTCAACTGATCATGATAATGTTGCGTTGTTTCTTTTATGATGGAAATTTTTGCATTATTTTTGTTATTATGTTGCTACTGTAATACGATATTATGCTTGTCATTTCCTTTCTTTGTTTATATCTTTGCTTTCCTTGTGTGTACTACAAGTACATATTCCTCATACAGTAGTCCGGTTTGTATCGCCATTTTAACCACGGGGACCTCGCTGTCTCATCCCTGCCTGTCTACCCTCTCCTGCCTGACTTTTCTTTGTCTGCTGCCTTCTTCATTATTGCCTGCTTGCCTCACCCTTGACTCCCAGCCTGCCTTATCCCGTCCTAATAGTTGCCTGACTCATATCTGTTTGTCTTGCATCTCTACCTGCCTAATATCCATCTATCTAACCCCTGTCTGATCCTATCCTACCTCACCCCTGTCTGCCTCACTCCCCTTCCTCTCCCCCCCCCCGTCTGTCTCACTCCCCTTCCTCCCCCCCCCCCGTCTGCTTTACTCTCCTTCCTACCTCACTACTGTCTGCCTCACTCCCCTTCCTACCTCATCCCTGTCTGACTCACTCCCCATCCTACCTCACCTCCCTTTATCATCATTAGGTACCTTACCCTTATCTTTTCCGTCCGCTTCTCTCATCTCCCTTCCTGCCTGTCCTAATACGCTCATTTCATACTGGCTTGATAATTTTCATATTATTTCAGCATTTTTGGCTTATTCGTGTCTTCCTTTCTTCATCTTTTATTTGCTGTCTTCTGTCTTTCTTTCTTTCGTTCAGTTTACCATAATTTTCCTAATTTTTTTCATTGTTTGCTTCCCTCCATCCTGCTTAATTCTTAACTTCCTGACTTCTTTCCTTTTTTTCCCTCTCTGCTCTCCTCCTTGCTGCTTCCATTGCTTACTTCCTCCTTTTTCTTCTTCCATTCCTCCTCCTTTCCTTCTTTCCTTCCTTCCTCCTTATCAATCTCCATAACTTTAGTGACATTACTTAAGAGTATGATGAAGTTGAATCCGTTGATGGTTTCCAGATTTCTAGATTTCCAGAGAGCACATGATAGAATTTATACAAGTGGCCTTTTTAAGAAACTTAATTAATGGCTTCAGCAGCATTTTCAAGGAACGTAAGCGAAGAGCTGTTATTCATGGGAAGGATTCAGAGTGGATGATTGTTACAAATGAACTGCCACAGGATTCAGATGCATTTTCCAATTTACGTCAGTGATACAGATGACGAATTTTGCTGTAAAGTATGTAAATTGTACAACACCAAGATTGGTAATGTATCAAGTATAAATCTTTATAAGGACAAACTTCGTAACTGAGCAACATGATAGTTTCTTGGTACACTCTATCTATTTATCTATCCATAGCCAGACGTCTTAGTCCCATACACTCACATCATAATAATTTGTTCAATTTAGGTCATTATACAACACAAAAGGAAGTTAGTGGAACGCAATGGGGAGTGGCAAAAGTTAAACTTCAGCTGAGTAAAATTCCATATGAGCAACGTTTAGACGAGCTAAGTTGTAAGTGCAGACTACTTAAAAGATTTTATTAAAGAATGAATGCTATTTACAGGTCACGACAATATGGCAGCTGATAGTTTTTTCACAACTGACTTGTCGAATTACACTAGAGGTAATGGTTTTGAAATTATAGGCTAACATTTCCATTCCAATGAAGTAAAGAATTTTTCCTCCCCTAAATGGCCGCCAGCATCGAACGACGCCATAAGGTATGAGTGCCACAGGCATTTACTGAGCACAGTCTTGAATGCCACAGGGATTTAACGAGCACAATCTTTAAAAAGCTATATACAGTTTTGGGAAGGGATAGAATGTCAGTGGTATATGTTATCTCTCATTGGTTTACATGTTAGTGTTGAGTATGTGGTCTAGCTATCTATCTACTGTATATATAGGCAGATGCCATAATCTCTTAAGGGATGACCGTTTGTCTTTGAGTTAGCGTTTTTATAGGGAGAGGCGCTAACTCTCTGACAAACCACTTGTTGAAAAATAGGATACATTGTAAATGATTTCTCGGCTTACAGGAACCCATTACGTTTGTCACTCAATGCAAAGCCTCCTAAAAGGAAAGAAGAGTACATATTCCATATCCATTCTATTATAATCTCTCGACCATGTTTCAGCATTTCACCACACTCTCCATCAATTCCTTGGGGTTTTCCCCATTATGACTTTCCTCATTGCTTCCACTGCTTCCATCCTACTGATCTTTTCCTCCCTTCTCACCACTCTCCTTTTCCCAGCCATTCCCCAGCCACCTATTCTAGCATTACTTTCATTATCTATGTTTAACAGTTCCTTGAAGCATTCTCTCCATCTGCTCACGTTTTCTCCCTTCTCCATTATCAGTCTACCAATTTTATCTTTATCTCCCCTGCTAACTTCTTTATCACCCTGTCTAACTGTGTTCACCTCTTTCAAGAACCTTTTCTGAAATTCCCTCCACTTTACGCTCAAATTCCTTCCAAATTCCCCATCCACTCTTTTCTTTCTTTCTCTCGCTAATCATTTCACCTCTCTCTTCCTCTCCACATATATAACTCTTTCTTTCATCTCTCAACTTCCTCCAGGACTCTTCTCCCCATTCACTCATTACATGCTTACTTCTTTTGTGCCACAACTTGTCTCACCTCATCATTCCATCGTCCTGTTCCCTGCGCCCCCCCCCCCCCTTTCGTCTTCTATTCACCCCACACACCATGCTGCACTGATTTCTTCTGTGAAAATATTGCACACACCTTCCATCTCCTCCATCTGCCCCAAATCATATTTACCTAATTGCTCCTCCACTTCCCTCTTATATTCTGCCTTTTTTTTCCATCCTCTTGTAACCTTTCTACTGTCCTTGTATGGATTACTTCCTCCTGTCCTCCCCTCCATCTATTCATCCATTGACTTTAACCACCACTGAGTGGTGGTCAGAAAGTCCACTCCCTCAACCTCTGTATGGTTCTGCATCCATTATATATCTTTTCATGTGTAATCCACACATTCATAATCCCAAGTTAAGCATCTATATTTTCCTCACATTCAGATCGCAGAGAATACAAGAACAAGCTATTATTATGGGACTCTTCCTTCCTTTCTGTCTTCTTTCTTTCATTCCTTCCCCTTTAACTCCACTCTACACTAACACTCTTCTTACTTGTCCTTAATAATAAGTTCACTTATTGCCGTTGGATGACTGAAGGAGAGAGAGAGAGAGAGAGAGAGAGAAACTCCAGAGCGAGTTTGATTCGAACACGCATTCTAACCTATGCTGTGTGTAAGAGCGAACGTACATGTGCTTAGCTTTTAAAGGTATACTGTGTCAGAAGCAAATTTGAGAAATACCTCTCATTTGTTCGCAAACATTGCCTCACTAGTTTTATATTTTCTTACTGTTTCCAGATGACTATGTTCTGGTGCGGATGACACTCTTTGGTCCTCTCCTCTTCTTGTGTATATTCCTGCTCCATCCCAAGTATTTGTATGACTGATAATTTTTTTTAATATCATTTATTGGTGGTCACGTTTTTAAGATTTTACAATTACTTTCCTTACTTTGGCGAAGATTTTTTTCTTTTGCAGCTTATTTCACGTAGCTCAATGGCAGAATAAGACAGTAGTACGACTGAACATTATTTGCGTAACACTTCGTCATGAGCACCATATTCTTGTGTAAATATCCTCAGACAGCTCAGTATGCAAGTTGGAAAGATGGTATTTTTCCGTCAAGTTAAAATGAACAGAGTATAGTCAGGTGAACTTCATGAACAGCCGGTATTTTTCTGCCGGTTGTGGCAAATGAAAGGTGTTACATGAACTATTTTCATGTGACAGCAGCATCAAGTACACATAAAAAGAGTAGGAGAAAATGGATACTTTCTGTCGTTTGAGGAAGAATTATAAAAATGGAGGTGAGGAAACAGTGCTGGCAGACGACTGTCGGCTTACTTTTACACTTGGCTGTAACGTGGGACCGTAGACTCAAATCCCAAAGAGGTGGATGAAAATTTTTAGATCAAGTAATGTAACCATGGCAAAGATCGCTCACGTTTATATATCTTGGACTATGTCAGCCCAGCCTCTGAACCATAAACCTCGCAAAGGGTAATACGGAACTGGATGTTATTATGGATTGTACGTCTTGTTTCAGTGCTTCATCCTAACTTGATCTCTTCCTGCCTATGTCATATCTGCCTACTTTATTGTTTTCCTACTTTCTTTATCACCTATCTTTATATTTTCCATATTATTTTACTTCTTTCGAATTTATCTCCTTTTTGTCATCCTTCTTTCCTTCATCAAGCCCCCTTTCCTTTCTTCGTTCCCTTCGTCTTCTCGTCTTCATTCCTTCATTATCACATTTTTTCTTCGTTTCAATCTTTCTTCGTTCCTTTAAACCCTTCTTCTTTCCTTCCTTCCTTATCTCTTTCCTTCCTTTTTTCCCCTCCCTTCCATATCTCTTTCCTTCCTTGTTTTTTCCCTCCCTTCCTTATCTCTTTTCCTTCTTCATTCATTCCGTCTAGCATGCCTTCATTACCAAATTTGTTGCTTATACATCAATCGCTCTTTTTTTCTCTCTCATTCCTGCCCGGTTTCCTATCTTATTCACAAATGTCCTCCTTCTCTTCACCAACTCTTTTCAGTCATACTTTCCTTCTTATTTTCCTTCTTTCCCCTACATCATCTTCCTTCTTCCTTCCTCCTCTTATTTACCTCACTCCCTTCCGTCCTTCCATTCCCCCCCCCCTCACATTTACATCGTTTGCTTCCATTCCCTTATGTGCATCCCTTCATTTCTTTCCTTTCACATTTACCTCTCTTCCTTCTTTTCCTCCCTTATTTACCTCCCTTCCTTCCTTCCCTCCTTCCCTCTCTTCCTTCCTTTCAACTTTGTCTCCTCCCTTCCTTCCCTTCAACTTTGTCTCCTTTCCTTCCTCCCCTCACTTATGTCCTCCCTTCTTTCCTTCCCACTCGTATATGCTTCCTTTCTCTTTCACCCTTCCCCTCGTTTATCTCCCTTCCTTCCTCTCTTTCGCTTCACCATCACACCTTCAGTCCTCCCTGCCCCGTCTCATCTTCCTTCCTTCCATATTTCCTTACTCACATCTCTCTTCCTTATCTCTCTCCTTCCTCCCTTCCTCACATTTTTTCGCCCTCCCCACCCTCTCCCTCCCACTTCCCCTTCTTTCCTTCTACACACCTACCTCTCTCCTTCCCTCCCACTCGTCCTTTCTTCCTTCTATTCTATTTTTGTTCTTTTTTTTTTTTTTCCATTTCTCATACCCTGCTTCCTTCTTTCCTTGCTTCCCAAACCAGCCGCTTTCTCTGCATCCTTCCTCCTTTCCTTGCTTATATTTTCCCCTCTTCTTACTTTCCTTCTTTTTCTCTTTCCGTCCCTCCTGATATTGTTCTTTTGGTTCCAATTTTCTTCTTCCACACACACCTTCCCTTTCTTCATTTCTTATTCACAGCCCTTCCTTCCTTTAGTTCCAGTTTTCTTCACATACACACACTTTTGCTTCTCTTCAGATCATACACCTCCCTTCTTTCCTCCTTTCCTTTAATCCTTTCTTTTACCTTATATCCTGCCTTCGTTTTCTTTTTTTCCTTTCTTTTAATCCTTCTTCTTTCTAGTATGTATATCATTCAACATTCTTTCATTCATTCACTCTTTCACTTACTCACACGTACTCAGTAGTTCGCTGACTCACTCACACACTTGCTCTTACGCAGCCCATCTTTTACTTTTATCCACACCCTTCTACATTCCTTCACTTCTTCCTTTACTTCCTTTCTTCCACTCTCCTCCTCCTTCCCTCATTCTCCATCTCCTTCACTCAGTGCCTCTCCCCCTCATCCAATAACTCCCTCCCTCCCTCTCTGCGTCCCCTTCATCGCCTCAAGGGGAACGAGGTAAACAGAGAGAGTGGCGGTGGAGACGATGGTTGTGGTTGTGGTGATGGTGATGGTGGTAACGCTAGTGCTGCTGTTTGTGATGGCAGGAACTGGTGGGGTAAATGGTAGTGTCACTATGTGGTGATGGTGCTAGAATATGGTGTAACTGTGACTGTGTTAATTCCTTTAGGACTATGATATATTTATTATTTTAATCAAGTGCAATTATTTTGCAGGCTTTCATTTTTTTTTTTTTTCAAATAAATAGAGGCTCTCGAATATTAGCAGTAGTAGTTGTTGTAACCATAAGGTCATTTCCAACGTGAACCCAGTAGCATCAACCTTAAGTTGTCCTCCTCCTAAAATCCATCATCAGTCATCCAGGTCATTGGAGGGAAGCTGAGTAGTGTCTGCACAACCACACAGTGAAGTCGATCAAATATGTGACTACCACGGAGCGATGACACTTCTCTCTCTCACCTATCCAGCATTAAATTGGTGAATCAGGCCTATGTATAACCTTGCCAGTATGAAAAGTCTCCTGAGTGGCATAAAACTGCTTACTCGTAACAAGCATATAAACAACAAGACTTTACTATGCTAAAGAAGGCAGAACAGTATCCTAGCAGTGGCGTACATAATTACCGTAGTACAACTGCGGGCGATAATCCTTTTACAAGTCTGAGTTCCGAAATTTTGAACGAGATGACAGCCCTTTCAGTTCCCTTGCACATGCCATTTTTGTAGATGAAGTGATGATGTCGCTTTGTAATAAACAATACTCACTTAAAATCTGTGCTACTGTAACTTCCCACATCACAGATTCAGTCGACATTCTAGAATGGGTTAAAGAGATGCATATGCGTTCGCTTTGTTTCAAAACATTGGTTAAGTTTGAAATAGTGAATTTTAATTCATGTGAAATATGTCACAAAATTCATTTCGCCTTTTACATCTGAAAAATAACAAGATGTGATTATATTTTAACTTAGTTTTGAGCACTGTAGAAGCATTCAAGGCCACATCTGAATCCTTCTCTATTGTGATACTGATGATGGTTTGATTCATCCTCTTTAACACAGCAGAGACATTCGTCCCTTGGCAGCTTTTTCCCAATAGCTTCACATCAGAATAAGGCAATACCACGGCCTTACACCGTAACAATAGTACCACATTCTACTCGTAGTGTTATCTCTTCTTACAGCTCAGCACTGAAGGTATTCAGTCGGCAGTGTTATGCCGATTTAAAAGTGGAAGGAGTTTTGCTGTAGATGTGCTGATGGTAGTGCTCGTGATGCTGATGGTGGGCAGGCAGCGTTTTTTTTTTTTTTTTTTTTCGGGTACACTTAGTCATACAGTCATACTGGCAGCATCAGAATAAATTCGGCGACAAATGATTCATCATGGTCCCACCTTCGATCCGATCAGCCGTAATATTGTAAACACGATGATATCATCTTGTGTTACAGTATTATTTACAAGAGGCTGACCATTTCAGAGTCTGTGGATCAAAAGTGTCTGGACTACATCGCTTGGCGTTAGACAAAATCAGAAACAATAATATAAGAAGACGTCACTGACACTAAGGGTAAAAATAAGGTTTGAAATTTACTTGGAGGAAGTCCGTGTCATTACCCACGGAATGTTCATAACTGCATTATGTATATAATGCCTCCAAGTCACCTAGCCTAAACTAACCAAGCCTAAACTTATTTACCCTGATCTTATCTTATATAACTAACCCTAACCTTATCTTACCCAACCTAGTCTAATGCAGACTTATCTGTTCTAATTTTAACAATTATAACCAAACCTAATCTAACCCCAACCTTATCTATTCTAATCTTACCGAATGTTACCAACCCAAAGCTTCGAAGTGTTTGCCTGGCGTAGGTAAGGAAATATTTATGTATCGAGTACATACCCTTCCCTCTCTTTTCTATACCTTTCCTGTATTGTTTGGCTCCTTGCACCCAACTGAAGAGAAAGTGCGACGTTGACGAGTCTTTTCACGAGGCACTCGATCCAACCCTGCCAATATGAGTTGTTGATCAAGAGTACCACCACAACCCTGGAAATAACTAAATCAATAAATCGCCGGCAGGCAGCACCCGTCTGTCTTACACTTACCCGTTTTTCGGTACGGTTTTCGGATGAGAAAATTAACTGACATTCTCAGAACATCTTGAACACAACTTGTCAGTCCCGAACACACATTCCTCAGTCAATCTCTCCCTCTTCTTCTGTATCTTCCAGTGTTCTAAACGTAATGCGTCAGGCATCTTGAAATGAAAAAATGATTATTTTGTTTTCTACTGGACTACTTATAGATAGCCACTTTGTACTCATCAAAGCACCTTTCCCTCATCTTTACTATTTATCTCTGTCTTTCTGGCTGTCATTCTGTCTGTATCTGAAATGTGTCTCCTGACTGCAGACTAATACACACACACACACACACACACACACATATATATATATAATATGTCCGACTCTGGGCAAAGGCTTCAGGACCTATTTCTCGGGGGCAGTTGCCTATCTCAAGGCCCAGTAGTCCTCCTACACTTTCACATGTCACCATCACTATGCCTGTCTGTCTTTCCGTCTACCTATATCAATCAGTCTATATCTATTTGTCCTTCTCTATCTAGCCTATCAATTTATTTATTGGTGTATTTAAAGGTCGTGCTTGGATACACCAGGCATATTTGAACTGCCTTGCTATTCACGTTCTAGCCAATGTTTTATGAATCCTGGAGGGCAACTGATCCACTGAACCGAGAAGCAAACATTTCATGTCAGTGGAGAAGTAACTTTCCTCCACCAAACACGTCATGCATAGCCCAGTATTCGAAACAGGTCACTGTGTTTTGGGGTGTAGTGCCCGGATGTGATAATGAGTTGTATCTAGGTCATTTTATATGACCAAAAGTTCGGTTAAGTGAGAGAGTCTGGCCGGGGCATTGCTGTTTCCATGCGGACGTTACCAGAACATAGATTAAGTTACCTAGTTGCTAAGTCGTTTTTTTTTCCTACTGTAATTTATTAGTATTAAGTCTCTTTATAATATAAAATCTCGAGTGGATGGGAACATGTGCCTTTGGTCACGTGATCCAGCCTAATGTGCGCGTGCGCAAAGTGATGTAAAGCACGATGATTTTTATTATTTTTCGATGAAAAGGTATAAAGAGAGAGGTGTTGCTGAGTAGTTATTGTAACTAGAGAATGTCATTTTTTTCGGGTAATCGATTGTAAGGGGAAAGACATCACACTGAGTCTATCACGAGTCTGTAATAATAAAAATGTTAAATTACGTACGCCGTCATACCCCCCTCCCCTTTGCATCACGCAGTTTTGGCGTGTCTCACTCGCTCACCGGCCGTGATAGGTGGCAGATGGTCGGTACTGTCATCCTCCTCCCCCCACCTCCAAGGAATTCTGTAAGTAATTTGATATGTCTGATATGCTGAAGCGTGAATAGTGATATCCCACAAGTGATAATAGTGACGAAATAGAGAAATAGACTCGGGGTAGAGTCGAAGTGTCGTCATTCCTCAGGAAGTGTAACGGCGACGCCATTAGCCTTTGGAGAAGCGAGTCCTGTGTTCCCGGTCACCTCCCCTACATTTTGAGCTGAATAGTGAGGTATTTCCCATATATTTGTGTACTGTACTGTATAGTATTATTATTTAGCAACTGGAATACGAAATGCTACAGAGTTCTGTCTGATTCTCAGATGAATGTGTGATTTTTGTGGGCCAAGTATCAGGTGCCCGGGGACTGTGAATTTTTATTATTGTGTTGAAATGATTTTGCAATTCAGTATTTATTAGGGCTATGTTGTGAGTAAATATTCACGTAGTTACTTTGTGAGGCACAATGATATTGATGCGGTGATGATTATCATGGTTAGAGTTACAGTTATTCATGCTTACTGTATTTGTTATAGTACCTTTTCTTCTATGTTATCCCTACAATAAGTATTATTTTGAGCAGACCTATGTGTCTGTAGTGCCATGTGTTATTCTGTTATTATTTGAGATGCCGAGTGTTGTAACTCATGTTTCTTGATTATGAGACCTACCTGATCATGTGAAGGGATTACTTGCATTGGGGAGAATAGTTACTCTTTATTCAAATTAACTTCTAGCGGGTCCAAGTGTGGAGGTCGAAGTACCAGTGAGTGACTCAAAGTTCAAGTCTGGAGATCAAGGTCCCAGTGCGTGAGTCAAGGTCCCAGTGTGGAAGTTAAGGTCGGGAGTGGCAGAGGACTGGACCAGGGAAATTTGTGCTCAGAGGGACGATTATGAAGAAACACACTGGACCGGGACAGAGGAGCTAAGTTTTGTGGATTTGATATTAGGATCATATATTTTCTTTTGAACAACGTGCCAACTGATTCAGGTTTAATCTGTAAAGCAAGTAGCTGGGGAAGATTTCTACCTTTTGGTCTTGTTAACACACATTTCCTCCCACTCAAACTTTATTGTTTGTTTAACCCTTGAGAACTGGTGGTATAGAGCTTACCTAGAAGTTTATTAATGTGCAACTTAGAAGCATTCTGGGAAACTGCGAAGGTTGGGCTTGGGTTGGCCTAGTTGGAGACTGGCCCCGTCATTTTGGCATGCTACCACTCTTAACTTGGCCACTTGAAATGTAATAAACGCAACCGAAGAGGCCGCTAATGGGAGAGAGTCTGCATCAATCTGAGTTCCCGACCGTTCCAGCACACATTGGTCATCAATAGTAACTTGTTTTATGCCCCTTTTGACCATGTAAAAGTCTGGATCGCAGAGGTGACAGTACAGGGGGACATCGTCTTCCAAGCGAAGGGGGTGGAGGTTACAAGCAGAACAAGCCTTTTAGATGGTTCGTGTAAGCCTCATCAGATAAATAAACAATCATGGCACTAAGTGAGTACAGATACCAGAGCACAATTCGGAGGCTCAGGATGTAGTATTCCCCAAGTCATAGACATAATAAAAAACTTAGTAGACAGTGTTTATTATAGATCATCTTCAAAGTTTCCCTTGATTCGCTAATACTAAGGAAGCATGTTTCTAATTTTCTAGGAAATGAGATAAATTTTTAAATGAAGTCAGTATATTTCAAGTTTCCATGGCATAAAACTACACCACAGAATGAAGCTAGGGTGGCTAACAAACACCAAGTGACAAATTTTGGGCCAGTATTACGAATTCCGCTACTTGAATCTTCTTCACAGTGTGTTGAACGTTGTTAATAGATTGCAAGTGAACGGCAATGTCTCATAGCTTTCATAATGAAAATAAAAGTTACATTTTTATTCACTCTCTGAAGAATTACGTATATATTCCTTATCACAGTAAAATAATATTGGGTCTATTTCCATGGATCTTCATTCTCTTTATGGGGTCAAACTCCACCCCCGATCCCTCCTTCCTCAGTTCGACCATTGGTATTGCCGTAGAAGGTCATTCAAGTGTACAGTGAGAAGCCACGTGAAATTTTTGTTTCAGAGTCTATGTGAGTGAGAGTCTGCATACACTATGTCACTGAGGAAATCTCAGCAGGATGTGAACATAAGAGAACATTTATAAGGATATCTTATTGTATCCTCTTAAACGTTCCGGGTGAGACTGAACTTAGATTGGTAGATCAAAGTGCCATCAACCCTACAGCCGAAAGCTCCGATTTTTACAAACTTTTACACGAATGATACACACGTGGCTCAACACCTGTGTTAGAAAAAGCTAAACACACACACACACACACACACACACACAACAAATAACTGGACCTTGATTCAAGATTCTTTCAGAGCAAACTAATTTACATTAGAGCTGAAGTACTGTAGGTCACTGGGGAAAGTGGTCATCAACGCGAACGACTAATCTACAGTTGAGCAGTTTCGTACATGAATCCCGGTGTGAAAGTGCTTGCTATTCCCCTGAATCTGTTGCCATCTCCAGACTTTTATATCTTAATTATGATTAATCGTTCGAACTGTAGGGGTTAGACACAGCCATAATTAAGTGGTCAGTACGTAGGAGTCTTACCTAAATTTTATAATATCATCTGGAGGATGTTACAATAGAGTAATAAAATACATCGTAATGGATGAATCAAACTACTAAGTTTAATAAACCTTTGCACTAGAAGTTTACAAACGGTACACCAAAAGAGTTTCTAAATCAGTACTTTTCCTCGAGAGTGAAATTACTAAACAGAAGCGAATGTCCAGAAAATTATGGCAGTTTGTATTTCTACTTGTGTAGCCAAACTTTATCTACACTTTACGAAGTTAATGCCAGTCAACATCTTCATTATCACTGTGTGTGTTTGTATTTTCATTACCACTCTGTATTTGCATTATACTTCATTCCAGTAGAATGTCAAGTAATATATGAAAAACAGTGTAGAGCAATGAATCAAGATTAAAGGTGGTTGTATATGATTTTCTGACATGGACGGCTGAAGTTATTTGTGGCATGTTTCATCTGTCCATCTATCATTCTCTCCATCTGTATGCCACTCTGTCCAGTCTATTTTTATGTATCTATCTGTATCAGTGTTGCCTGGCGCCGCATTCTGTGAAGGGCAGGCAAAAATTATTTCAGGCATATTTGTCTTTACTCAGTAACGGCCCTATAGAGAGTTTTCTTTTTTTCTAAACCGACATAGATCCCTATCCTTTCTCAACTCAGTAGACAAGCTGGTGGATGGATTTGACTAGTAACTAGGGAGATTCATTCCTATTCATCGAATCTCATGCCATCACGACTTAATATTCACGATGTGGGAGAGGTTCAGTTCCACCGCATGAAAACAAACCTACTATATTCCCACGACGCACCATCCTCCCTCCAATGCTGTCTGTTTGATAAGGGAGGCGAGATGGTGGTAGTGATATGGTGGCTTAGATGCCCTTGTGGTGGTGGTAGTTGTGATAGAAAGATTGTGGCTGGATGTATTTATGGACGAGGTTATATATGTGATGGTAATGTTGGTAATTAAATCAGTAGCCATGAAGGTGATGGTGTTTGTAATAGTAGATTATTTGACTGTAGTTGTAGTGGTAGTATATTATGATTTTTTAGAGGTTGTGGCAGTAAAAAATATGACTGTGGTATTAGTACTAGAATACTGTGATTGTTGTAATGGTGATGAATGGTATGATGATGGTTGTGGTAGCTGGTACGATTCTGGTAGTGGTTACAGGATATAGTGGTAGTGATGGAAGCTGGAAAAATTGTATTGGGGTTGGTAGTTGGTATGATCGTGTTGGTGGTTAGTGATGGTATGACTGTGGTAGTGGTGGTTGTAGATATAATTTCGGTGGTGGTATTTCCTGATAAGAATGTGGTAGTTTTCTTCTATGTTACATATCGAAAATATTCAAGTTACATGTCTTAGCCACGTAACTTTCGTCATAATATTTATCACTTGTTCCATTGCTCAACCTGCTCATTTAAAACTACAGATATGTGATTCATAGGACGGCACTGATGAGTCTAGAAGTGGTAGGCCTAGGAGTTGGTATGTTTGTGGCAGCATCATATTTATGGTAGCAGCCTAGTTGCTGCTTCGGTGCTAGGAATAAGTGGTACCATCATGTCTGTACTGGCTGTTGCACTGATGGAAGTTGGTATGAATGACAGCATCATGTGTATGGCAGCAATGGATGAGAAACAGTAGGAGATGGTATGGTTGTGATAGCAATGTCTGTGGTGACTGGCGTTAGCATTTGATATGGTTGTGAATGTGAAAATTAGGGTGCAGTAGTGATGGTGGGTGGCAATATGGGTGTGGTAATGGTGGTAGAACGAGGTATGACTGTGGTAGGTTTATGATTTTTTGGTAGCTGTGTGGAAAATGTATGACAGCATCAAGACTGTAACAATAATAGTGGCAACAAAATAAATACGTTAGCATCATGATTCTTTTACTGGTAGTGTGAAGGTTGACTGTACTAGGTTGAGTAGGTGATGGAGGTGTGGCCACATGGCAAGAGCGGTGGTCTGTTTTTCTAAAGAACTATGGGTCACAAAAGTGTCGGTACACAGGGGGGTCCGATGCCTGCCGAAAACATTCGAACAACTGCTGATGATACCAACGTCTCATTGCGTATGAAGAACGTCTGTTCATATAAACATAACATTTGCCATAATATGTCTGCAAGAGGATATTGCTAGTTGGCGATATATGACACCTCCCGACATCAGGGCTACCAACGTGTGGTAGGTAGAACACAAATATTTCAGTGACATTCTATCGGTGGTCCAAAATATTTCACGCATATTGTGTACCGATACTTTTGTGACCCGTAGTAAATAAATCCCATCCGAGACTGGATAAGGAACTCCCTGATTTCTGAATTTCGTTAAACTGGCTTTTATTTGTCTCCCTGGTGTTAGGTGGTGGAGACCATCATCCACTCACTTGATGCAGTTCTGCCTACTGCTTCCTTCCCTCCCCTTCTCATTCTGTCCTTATGTCTGCCCTTCTCCCTACTTCAACCTTCCCTTCCAATCACTTAATATCTGCACTGAGTGACAGTTCTAATGGTTTCCTATGACTCAAGAAACCATTTACAACGCTGGTTGGCAATCTATAATTAAACTGCTGTGTGACGTAGAACCTTCTATGGTGCCCCTGATAAATGGACGCATCACACAGGTTTCAGTCACGTGGAGGGGCTGTCTCTGCATCGAGCGTGTGACTAACGGTTGCATTAGTCGCCTTCACCATCGTAGTGCAATGGGAACACTATTCTTAGCGTTCTTTATATGTCTCAGTGCTACTTCTATGTACACAGACACACACAATATATATATATATATATATATATATATATATATATATATATATATCAGTGCTACTTCTATGTACACACACACAATATATATATATATATTTTTCAATTTTGTCTGTACAGCTTTACGAATTATATGGAATATATTTAGCCAAGAGTATGAATAAAACAAGGCCATAGGTTGCTGCAATGCGATTATATCGTTTTTCTGTTACGATTTTCTTCATGACCTTTATGACCTAATGTCTTTTTAATAATGACAGTAAAGAAAAAATTGAGGTATATAATATTCATCAAATAGAACCTTTCCAGCAGAGTGGTACTACCAAGGTGGATGGAAAGCTGATGACAGGGAGAGCTAGAGCTCCAGTTTCATCAGCCCTCGGGAATAGCTTCTGACCATCCCCCTTTCCTGAACTTTTTCAGTGTTTCAATAACACAGAGAGTAGGCCAGCATGCTCTCTAATACAAGTTCGTCTAACTGTCAACACCAAACTACATGCACATTACACACTTCATTTCCTGCTCAAAATTCTACAAAAATAGCTTCTCATCACCAAGCCTTCCCCAGAAGGGGAGGAGAGAATAGGGTAATCATTACTGCCTCCACGATCCTCCCCTCTCCCGGTGACGACCAAACGAGATGCCAGGAACCATTGTCTGACTCACTTCTTCATTTCTGCAACATTCCCTTCCTTTCCTTTAACTTTCTCTGTGTTGAAAACCACCTCTCCTCCTCTAAACCTCACCTTCTCTTCCTCACTCAGACTCTACTGTATCCTTCTACTTTCTCTATACTCATTTCAAAGCCAAAGGTGGCTGTTGTATATAAGTACACAACAACATCTGCTCCCATGTTCCTAAACTTGAATCATGTTAATTCTCTACACTCTGACTTCGGCTTTCCTGTTATTTTCCGACTAAATATATCTGTTCTTTTTACTTATACCCTAATTGAATTGACCATGAAAAATTCTTCGACTATCTTCTACAGTAAGATCGAACACATCCTATCAATATCTCCTTTCTCTGAAATCTCCATTCTAGGTGATTTCAGTGTTCACCACCACCTTTGACTCTCCTTTCCTTCCACGGATTCACATGGTGAACAAACCAATATCTTTTCTGTTCTTAATGACTTAGAGCAGTTTCTGCAGCAACCTATCCGTATCCCTGACCATCTTGGAAAGAGTTCCAACATATGTGACCTCTTCCTTATTGCTAATCCTTCTGCTTATGAAGTTAATCTTTTATCCATTGGGCTCCTTTCGCAACCTTATCACGTTAACCTGTCCTATGACTCCAAGAAGGCCAGTCCTCCCAAGAAGCGGTGGCTGTGACACTTTGGAACTGATGATTGGGAGGCCCTCAGGCAGTTTTTTTTTTTTTTTTTTTTATTCCCCGGAATTATTATTGCCTCCATGGCCCAGAGCCATCTGAGTGTGCCTCGCACATTACGGAGTTTATCCTCTCGGGCATGGAAGCATACGTTACTTTTTCATATCCTTTGACTAATGCAAAAAAAAAACTTTGTTTAATCATGCTTGTTCTAATGTTATCCACAACAAAGAGAAGACCTATAAAACGTACTGGAGCCAACTCACCCGTGAATGTCATTTCTTTTCTGTTTCTGCCCAGAATCGTGCTAAGTCTGTTCTTCGCACTGCTACAAATAATTTCATCCGTATTAAATGCTCTGAACTCTCCAACTTTAATTCTTCCTGCTCGTTTTGGCACCTTGCTAAAACACTTTCTAAAAAATTACCTCATTATCCTTTCCTCCTCTTTTTCATTATGATGGCTCTGTAACTATTTCTTCTAGTTATAATACAGAACTCTTCGGTGATATTTTCTCCAATTCCACCTTAGATGATTCAGGTTTTGTTCTTCCATCACTTCTTCCATCTGACTTCCTCATAGCTGACATTAAAATTTCTTCAAATGATGTGTTTTCTGCCTTCACTGGCCTGAATATTGACAAGGTATATGGGCCTGATGGGGTCCCTCCTGTTGTCCTCTAAAATTGTGGGTCTGTGCTTTCACCCTGCCTAGGTACACTCTTTTGCCTGTCAGTCAACCTGTACCTTTCCTTTTTGCTGGAAGTTTGCGTTCATTCAGCCTGTCCCAAAGAAGGGTGACTATGCCCAGCCTTCTAACTATCGCCCAATTATTTTATCATCCTGTATTCAAATTTTTTATAGTCTGTTAAAAAAAAATTATATTTCCTATCACAATCTTCTTTCTGATCGTCAACATGGATTCCGCCAGGGACGCTCTACTGGCGATCTTCTCACCTACCTTTCTGACTCCTGGCCATCCTCCTTTCCGGATTTTGGCGATAGCTTTTGCCATTGCATTTGACATCTCAAAGGCTTTCGATCGAGTTTGGCATAAATCT
>NC_137005.1:34593041-34613041 GCF_032717465.1 Coenobita brevimanus
GTGGTGTTTGGGGAAGTTGTGGAAGTTGCGTAGTTGAAGGATGATTGCTGTCGTATGGACGAGTATCCAGAGTCAGAGTCCATTTGCGTTATTACTCTGCCACCAGTCTGCAAGTTTTGCCACCATACAAATTCCTTTTCTTGATCAATGACACAAATTAAAAAAAAAAAAAAAAAAAAGTTCTAGAACTCACCCTTAACCCTAGTCAGGTAACCTGGGGTCTGCCGGACCCCAACTCCAATTTTTTTATAATTTTCACATATTACCGTAGCCCTAGGGATTTGTCCTCCTACCTACCTTCCAGACAAGTTAAGTAGTTTAGGGAGGTGATGGGGTTATTCCTAGATATTGCTCTATTTTTGGTCTATGGAGCTGTTGGGGTCCTATAGACCCCAGGTTACTTGACGTGTGACATCATCAGAGTCTGTCAGGGTCCAGGTTACATGACGTGTATGTGCATGTATATATAAGAAAAGGGGGAAACATGTAACAATGCTAGTGTTTTCTTTTTTTTTGTCTTCCTTTTTCCTTTTCCCTGGTGTTTCTACATCTGCTGCCACACCACTTGATCAAGTTGCTGTACTGGGAGGCCTGAATGTATATAAACATTATGTATGAAGTACTTGATATATGTCCTTTCGAGAATGCCGAAAAAAAAATCCAAAATTATTTTGTCATTTTCTTCGTTCATGCCTACAGTTGTTACTCATTTGCTGTGATTCTATTTTTTCTTACAGATAGTTGGGGCATTTATCTACTGCAGATGATGATGCAAAACAGGTTCATGATTATCAGTTTTAGTCAGGTAACTGTTAAAATCAGTATACCAAAATTGTCATTTTTTCTCAAAAATTCTTAGAAAATATATATTTTTTCGATTATGGTCACATACATTTTGTATTAGAAGTAAGAAGACATGGTATCTAAGTTATGTTTCAGTGCATACTTCAGTAAATGTAATACAAGTATTTTTCTGTATTCTTTTTTTTTTTTAGTTGGGGGTCTGTCAGACCCTGGGTTACCTGACTCCAAAATTATCTTGTCATTTTCATCGTCCATGCCTACAGTCGTTATTCGTTTGCTGTGATTCCACTTTTTCTTACAGATAGCTGTGGCATTGGTCTACTGCTGATGATGATGCAAAATAGTTTCATGATCATGTTTTAGTCAGGCAACTGCTAAAATCAGTATACCATAATTTTTGTTTTTTTCAAAAATTCGTAGAAAAATATATTTTTTTCAATTATGATCTCATACATTTTGCATTATAAGTAAGAAGACATGCTATTTAAGTTGTGTTTCAGTGCATATTTCAGTACATGTAGTGCAAGTATTTTTCCTGTATTTTTTTTAAGTTGGGGTCTATCAGACCCTGGGTTACCTGACATGTAATAAAAACAGAGGGTGACCTTAGCATAAGGAACTCCGTTACTGGCTTGTAGCCAGTCTAATGATTCATCATTTATATATTAACTGTTCCTTGCGATATTCTGGACATTTACTAATCCATGAACATAATTTATCAAACAACCTTCGGGCTTAAAGTTTTTCCAGTAGTATTAGAAAAGAGACCTTAACAAAGAGTTATTGGAAATATAGGTAAATGACATCCGACGGTCTTTTTTGTCCCAATTATTGCACATGTTTTTAAACATTTTAGGAGATTTGTAAAGTATGCTTTATGGCTACAAAGTCCGTGTCGATTAAATTATCTAAATGATGCCAAGCAGTGTATGTGTCTGTCTGTGCATGCGTTTGTTTATTTCACGAGAAAGGTAATAGATATCGACCTAATTATTTCTGCATTAAGTTCAGGTAAATCCAGGGAAATCAGAGAAAAATACCAAATAAAAATTGTGGCGATCGTGCGCGACGCAACAGAGCAATATTGTAGGAAATGGCAACACATGAGAATCTGTGAAAAGCATTTGTTTGTTTCATTCAAGAGAAGGGTAAAACTTATCGACTTAATTATTTTTGCATTAGGTTGGGGTAAGTCCAGGGAGTATCATAAAAATATTTTTTTTTTTCTGTTTTAATGGCAAATGCATGCGATGAGAAGGCACAAAATTGTCGGAAACTGCGGAGAGCGAAAATATGCAAAAATAGCTTTTCCCCATTATTTGGTCTGAATTGGTCACTTTGGGCTCAGAAACAATATGGAAAGAGATATAATGGTATTTGCAAACATTTTGTGATAGAAAAGCTATTACTTATTCGTGCAAATTTTTGCAGGCAAGCTCTGGTCTGTGATAAGATTAGGCTCGGTAAAGAATAAAGAAATTTTGTCTCTAACACTTGTCACCAGAATATTGCTTAGCAGTAACCTTTGGCTAACTGGGAGATAATTTTTTGGGTGGTTTCATTGGCTTAGATAAATAATATATTATCAGGTTTCTATTGATAGGTACTCTGCATTCAGTTAAGAATTACTGAAAATTCTTAGTATTAGTAATGGCTGGAGAGAAGTGAAAAGAGTAAGACAGGGTGGAAGTGAAGTTAGCAGGGGAGTGAAAGATAAACATGGTAGATTACTAGTGGAGAAGGGAGAAAAAGTGAGCAGATGGAGAGAACACTTTAAGGAATTGTTGAACGTAGAGGATGGAAGTAATGCGAGTATAAGTGGCTGGGGAATGGCTGGGAGAAGGAGGGAGGTGAGAAGACAGGTAGAAATCAGTAGGATAGAGGTTGTGGAAGCAATGAAGAAAGTTAAATCGGGGAAAGCCCCAGGAATTGATGGAGTGTGTGGTGAGATGCTGAAGCATGGGGGAGAGATAGTAGTAGAATGGATGTGGAAGATGTGCAGATTGGCCTGGGAGGAAGGTAGAGTCCCGGAGGATTGGAAGTCAGGTATAATTATTCCCTTGTACAAAGGAAAAGGGGAAAAAGAAGTGTGTGGTAATCATAGGGGCATTTGTCTTCTTAGTATAATAGGAAAAGTGTATGGTAGGATACTTATAGACAGAGTTAGAGAAAGAACAGAGAAATTAGTTGGAGAAGAACAGGGAGGCTTTAGGAAGGGAAGAGGTTGTGTAGATCAGATATTCATTCTTAGATCTTTAGTGGAAAAGTTTCTAGAGAAGGGAAAAGAAGTTGTATGCGGCTTTCATGGATTTGGAGAAAGCATATGACAGGGTGGATAGACAAGGATTGTGGAAAGTGTTAAGAATATATGGAGTAGATGGGAAGTTGTTGAATGCTGTGAAGAGTATGTACGATGGTGCGAAGGCTGCAGTGCGTGTGGATGGTGAACTAAGTGAATTTTTCTCTTTGAAAGTTGGGTTGAAACAGGGATGTGTCATGTCTCCATGGTTGTTCAATCTGTACATGGATGGGGTAATAAAAGAGGTACAAGGTAGGGTAGTGGATGTTGGAGTGGCCCTGGTGAGAGAGGATAGTGTTTGGAAACTCCCTGTACTGTTGTTTGCAGATGATACTGTGTTGTTGAGTGAAGATGAAGTGGAGCTGCAAGGCTTGGTGGATGAGTTTGAGAGAGTGTGTAAGAAACGGAACCTAAAGGTGAATGTAGGGAAGAGTAAAGTGATGGTCTTTGAGAGAGGTGAAGTCAGTGAATGTATAGCGAGGTTGGATGGTGAGGAATTGGATAATGTGAGTACGTTTAAGTATTTGGGTAGTGTGATGAGTAAGGATGGAGGTTTGGAGGGTGAAGTGCTTGAAAGGGTACAGCAGGGAAGAAAGGTTGCTGGTTCCTTGAAAGCAGTGATAAGAAACAGGGAAGTGAGCATGGAAGTAAAAGTTACTGCATGACAGTATTGTGATACCAACTCTAACGTACGGAAGTGAAGCTTGGACGTTGTTGGAAGGACACAAGTCAAGAGTGAGAGCAGTGGAAATGAGTTATTTAAGAGGAGCCTGTGGAGTCACATGGAGAGACAGGCTGACGAATGAGGATATAAAGGAGCGTTGTGGTGTTGATGTGGATGTGATAGGAAGCGTTGTGAGGAACACACTGAGGTGGTTTGGCCATGTGGAGAGGATGGAGGGTGAAAGACTGACGAAGAGAGTGTATGTGAGTGAGGTGGAGGGTGGAAGAGGGAGGGGGAGACCGAGGATGAGATGGAGGGATGGGGTGGAGAGGTATATGAGAGAGGGGGGTGTGAGTTGGGAGCAGGGTAGTGAAATGGCGGGGGACAGGGCGACTTGGAGGCGATTTGTTTGTGGCCACCCCAAACGGGATTGAGGCGTCTGGCAATAGATAGATAGATAGTAATGGCTAATTGTCTATAGCATTCTCGTACTACAGTACACAAGGAGACTTCAAGTCCTGGCCAATTGATGTATTTGGGCCGATTTTCTGAAGACAGTTTAATAACCCATGTATTGTCAGTTAAATGATTCGTAATTCTGCATCCTCTGATCCTGTGAAAACACTATGCAGGATCGGAATGTTTAAGTGCCTTTTGTGAAAATACTTTTAAAGTGCCGTTCAGTATTATTGCTATTCTTGTGGTGGTGGTGGTAATGGTGGCAAATGTGTTGGTGGAAGCAATGGTGGCTGATGTGGTGGTGTTTGCGGTAATGGTAGCCGGTGTGATGGTGGTGATAACCGTGGCATTTGTAGTGGTGGTAGTGGTTTGATGGTAATGGTGACATCTTTGGTGGTAATACTTATGGTGGCAGATGTAGGGATGGATATAAGAACTGGTAGTTGAGAGATGGTAGTTGTAGTGGTAGTGGTAATGGTAGTGGAGGTGTTAGTTTTGATTCTGGTGGTGGTATTTGAAGTGATGGTAGGGATGATAATGAGAATTTTGGCATTTGAGGGACTGTAGCCATAAAGTAGGTAGGGGCAGCAATGGTAGATGTGGTCGTAGAAGAGGTTGGTTGTTGTAGGGATCTGTAGTTCTGAGACTGTGCTAGCTGGTGATATTAGTTGTGAATAATAACTGAAGTGATGATGGTATGTATAGTGTTGGTAATTTTTTTCCGGGAGCAAAGTGTAGTTCAATCATGCTGGCTTCCGAAATGTTTGGGGTACTGAAGTGAATTGTTGTTTGCTACCTACCAAGGAATTCCTGTTCTTGATCCTATTTTCGTTTTTCTTGTGCTCGACTCTCGCCATAAACTTTGTTAGTCCAGTCCCAACGGCCCAGCTATCCTTCTATGTGCCACACTCCTTTACATGTCACGACTCGGAAATTAATATCTACTGTCCATTCTAACTTCATGCAAAGGCTATCACAGTCATAAATGTTGCAGTGGTATTAGCCGGAATGTTTTTGACACGACTATGGGTTTTGTGGAATAATAGTAAATGCAGCATAGGATCGAACTTGTATCCTTTCGGACAACAGTCACCTTCTCTAACCATGCGACCTATACCTCCCCAGTAGTGTCACAGTTTCTCATGACTGAATATTATCATCTGATGTGTGTCTAAATTTAATTCCTAACTTTATTAATAACAGAGAAAGAGTTACTCGAGGTACTTTCAGATGCCTTTGGCCGCGATGATTTCTCTCACGAATAAACTGTGCTGTAGATAACGTGAATAAATATTAAAAAAAAAAAAAAAATCAACCACAGCAAATCAGATAAAGTTCATAATTTGCACAATGGGTGGGAGGCACAGCTCAAACAGATTTCAAAATGAATAATAAAACTGTAATGGTCAGTACTCAAACTACTGCTTCCTCACTGACTTGACCATGCTTATTATAAGACTAGTAGCAAAAGGCCTAATATGCCCAAGTTTCATATTTAAGCAGACTTTAGAACACAAATTTTCCTTCACTAAGAAATCGTATTGGCAGATCACAGTGAAATATAACCTCTGCCTATCAATTATAATTCCAACCATGTGGCAAATGGCAAGTTACTGAGTAATATTTGGGGAATCAAAACTGATATATTCAAATATTTATGTCCACAGTTCAGTCTTGCACTACAGTGATATGAAATGCGTCACGTGCAGATGATGAAACAGCAACTGAAAAAATCTAATAATAACACATTGTCTATTACAATAAAATACACTGAAAACAGTTTTGCTTATTTCATATTTATATATTTTGGGGTGCAGAATTGAAAAATGAAAACCATTTTTCTCTATTACATATAATTTTTTCACAAAACCCTTTTTTATAATTTTCAGTTAAAATTTTCTTTTATCATTTCGCACTATATAATTATTTACATAGGGATATTTTATTACAATGATACAATGTTTGAATTTAGTATTTTCTAACATTATAATCCATGTTTAAAACAAATTTGATAATAAGCCAGAACATAGCTGGAACACATCACAGTGGTGAACCATGTAGTGCAACAAACATATGTAACTGTGACTCCGATAGTTGACTAGTGTGCTTGTAAATTAGTTTCAATGGAGTGTTTCTTTTTATATCACAGTAATATTTATATAAAATAGTGGTTAATTGCACTGATCCTTGGTTTATTGCATTGACATAAGTGGCCTAGTGCAGAATCTTGGAAGAGATTATAATGAAGAAGAATGGAGACTGTTTATAGATTCATCTAAAAGAAGCCTGAAAATGGTACTTCTTCATAATGGTAATAAATATGTATCAATACTTGTTGCTCATTCTGTGAATTTAAAAGAAACGTACAGGAATCTGGCAAACCTTCTCAAGAAAACAATAATGAAAACAGTTGGTTCATATACGGGGACCTGAAAGTTTTGTTTATCTTACTGGGTCAGCAGTCAGGGTATACAAAATTCCCATGTTATTTCTGTGAGTGGGACAGCAGATCCAAGGATTTACACTGGATTCAGAAGGAATGGTCAAATAGAAAAAAAAAAGTCTAAAGTTTGGTACCAAAAACGTCATCAGACCTAGCTCGGTGAATACAGATAAAGTGCTGCTACCACCGCTTCATATCAAACTTGGATTAATGAAGCAGTTTGTCAAAGCTCCATCAAAAGATGAACCTGTTTAATGTATTTGTGTCAAATGTTTCCTGGTTTGTCTGAAGCTAAACTGAAAGTGGGACTATTTATCAGATCGGATATTAGAAAACTGATTTCTGATGCAGAATTTGTTGGTACAATTAAAGACCTGGAACGAGAGGCTTGGGTATATTTCAAAGAAGTAATTTCTAAGTTTTTAGGCAACAATAAGGATTCAGATTGCAAAGATATTGTTAGAAATTTGTTGGTCAAGTTTAAAGAGCAGGATTGCAACATGAGTCTCAAAGTCCACTTTTTGGAATCACATTTGGAATTGTCCCCCGACAAGCTTGGAGTAGTGAGTGAAGAATGGAATGAGAGATTCCATCACAATATCAAGGACATGGAAAGAACGTGCCATGGACGTTGGGATGTCAGTATGATGGCGGATTACTGCTGGATGAGTCATAGGGACGCACCAGAAGAGGTGTACAAGCGACTGGTCATCAAACGAAGTTTTTTGAAAAAAAAAAAAAAAAAAAAAAAAAAAAAAGTTTCAAAGACTAGAGAAGTTGTACCAGAAAGTGAGTGTTGTAATATATAGTGTTGTTTCCTTTATGTATATGTTAAAAAAAATTATATTGACCAAATATTTTCATTTTCAGTTAATTTAGAACAATATTGCATGGATCGAGTGAACTTTATAATTTGCTGTTTTTAACTTCCATTTTAATTCTGGATTAAAATTTGATGTGATGAAAACATTCTAATTTTTTTTTTTCGTGTTCATAAGTGCAGTGAACAATAACTACTCAGAATTAAAACAATTTTTAATGACTAAGTTTGCAGACCTGTGTTATGTACGGTCATATTCAGCCTATTCCTCACATACATTTAATTTCGCATTTAAGAATATTTTTGAGCACAAGATTCCTTTCCCCAACAAACTTTAGTGTCAGCTAATTGGTCCAGGTTAAACAGACTAGCACAGGATATTAGTACTGTGACCACTGGAAATGGGTGGATCAGAACCCGAAAGTTTTGGGTTAAGGAAGGAGAAATGGAAGTTTATTAGATGTTTAGGTACGAGGAGATTTACGCCAAAAAGAACACTTACAACATAGTGACTATAATCAAAGAAAATAATTTCGCCACATAAATAATATTCCGGTGTATTATATATCTGAAACACTACCTAAGTTACCAGATATACGCTCAATCAGCAAATGAGAGGTTACAGATTCAGTTCCCGGCATGACAGCGAGATCTTTGAGCAAGGTTTCTTTATTGTAGGTTATTTGCATCTAGAACTTTAAAAGGGACCCGGATCAGTATAACGAAGGTTGCTTGTCATAGTCTGGGAGAACGTCTGTTGTGGGCTTCCTCTGTTAGCCACGCAAATCGTCAACACAGATTAACCAACAGTTCCCCAATCAAACTCACTACCTCGCCCGAACGGACTCCAATGCGGTATTGTTTTTGGTCGAGTTTCTTTGTTCATTTGTTTGTTTGTTTGATTGTTTGCCACATTACAAAAAAACTGCTGAATGAAATTACGTGAAACTCTCAGGATATGTGGGCACTTTACCCAAAGAAAGTGATTAAATTCTGGAGGTAATCGAGCGACCTTGAAAGGTCAAACTCAAGGTCACGGATATTCAAGGGGCTATTACTCTAAACTAGCTGAAGACAGAGAGATATTTATTATTAACATATAGGAAATCCCATTAGGGTTTTTAATTGGTACCATGACCTTTGATCATGTGACCTTGAATGGTCAAACTCAAGGTCACAGATATTCAGGGGGCTATAATTCGAAACTCACTGAATATAGATGTATTTCCTATTACCAAGATATCGGAAGTCTCATATGGGCTTTCATTTGGCATCATGACCGTTGACCTTGAGTGACCTTGAAAGGTCGAATGCAAGATCACGGATTTTCAAAGGGCGTAACTTGAAAACATTTGCGCCATTACCTTAGACTATTATTGTGCATTGACACTGAATGGCAGAAATAAGCCAGCATTTAACAGCAATAAAGTAAATGATGTCAGGCAGCATAAGTTGTGCCTGGCACCTCTTGTATTATTCAAAATAGCAGATATAATCCTCTTTCTCTATGTAACAGTAACTAAATCTGACACAAAGAAGATTGCGGTTTTCGGAACACTATGCTATAATGATATACAAATTCACCATTTCCTAATCCCTCATGTATACAGCATCATGTACTCAACGACCCTGCTCCTCTCTCTCGGAACAATCTTCGCCTTATCTGCACATAAAGAAGAATGTTATACTGTACTGTAGACTAAGAAAAGACACCCATATAACTGATTTTATCCCTCTTGTCATTCTTTTCCTCCTCATGGTATCCTACGCATAATTTCACATTAAAACCTGATGTACTCTCTTCTTACTGCAAAAACTTTTACAGCATTTATTTTTAATCCTACATCAATTCCGCCCTGTACTTTATGATTCATTTACTTTACCTTCATACTATTTCAGCCATGTACGTCCCCCTCATGCCTCTCTTTTCCACTCGTGGACTCACCTCGGGTTCCCGCGTTCTCGCCTCCAACATCAATTTAACGGTATCAAATTGCGTGGAGGGGATCGTGAGGAGAGCAATATTCCCGAAGCTGATATTATTGTATTGTGAAAGCTGCCTGGGATATTTCTACACTCGCGGGTCTTTCAATCATTTATCACTGCTGAAGCCGAATGTAGTCGCATTGTCAAATATAACGTGGAAAATCTTTGTCATTCTAGGAATTTCCTGATCCATCCCTCACATATACGCTTCTACCTGGTGTGTGTGTGTGTGTGTGTGTGTGTGTGTGTGTGTGTGTGTGAACATAAATACTAGCAATAAAAAGGAGGAAATACCCGAGGCATCTTAAGTTCACACAGGCTTCTCACCTTTTGCTGTTTGTTCAGGAGTCGTAAATCCACACAACTGTTAAGGCGGCGGAGGCAGGCGGGAGGTGGAGGCACTATGTTGCTGAGTCTGATGGATGCCGAGGCCTGAGGTGATGCTCTTTGCTGGGGATGGGGAGCTAGTATGATGTAGTATGGTGTGATGTGGTGTGATTTAATGTGATTTAATGTGATGTGGCTGGTGTGATGCAATGCTGTAGTTGGTGTGGTCTAGTGTAGTGCTGTGTGGTGTGATGGGGTGTGTTATAATGTGATGTGGTGTGGAGTGACGAGTTACTGTGTGACGAAATGTGGCATGACGGTGTGGTGTGATGTATTGTTGAGTAGTGTGGTGTGGTGTGGTGTGATTTTGTTGAGTAGTGTGGTGTGGTGTGATTTTGTTGAGTGTTGTGTGCTTGGTGTGATCTGTCGTTTTGTGGGGTATGGTACGGTGCTTGTGGTGTAGAGGTATTCTTGATAATAATGGCAATTTTGATGGTGTGATGTGTTGTTGCTGTTGACCAGCTCGAGTCTGTTTGGCCAAGAAGACTCATCAACCGCAGGCAAGCAACCGCTCTTTTTAGGGTTGTACTGCGTAGAGAATCTATGGTACCTTGCGGCTGGCAGCGCCTCGCCAAAGCGAGGCACGAGGAATAGTGTGGAGGTTTGGTTTCTTGGAGGACACCTCATTTGTGTCTCTCCAGTTCAGTTAACAGTGACACCTTACCCTGTAATTTGGTTATCTCGTTATCACCTAGCGTTGTATAATTATGCTTTCCTGAGTTACAGGAAGCCATGAAACTTATCATTATACAACCAGCTGAAGTGAAAAAAAGTGTAATAAAAAGTGGCAGGAAAGCATTGCGATATTGTGTAGTGTCATGTAGCGCTATGTTGTAGTGGTGTAGTGTGGTGGGCTGTGTTGTGGTGTGGTGTGGTGTAGTGTGGTGTGGCGTGGTGCAGTGGTGGTACAGTAGTAGTGGTAGGCGTATTGACAGACTTGGTATTTTTAATAGTCTCTCTCTCTCTCTCTCTCTCTCTCTCTCTCTCTTTTTATATATATATATATATATATATATATATATATATGCGTACACGTATATAATCATGTATATAAACCCCAAAACCAGCAAGAACATCACCATCAAGTTTATTGTCGTGACATTTCGATCCTCAGATGGATCACCATAACTAAAAATCAGAAGGTAAACTAGATTAAAGCTTTTGTTTATAACAACGTATAAAAAACTGCTATAATTTTAGGTATTGCTAAAAAAGAAGAAAGATGATTTAGTGGTGTGATAATCCGATGCGTGTAAGTAATGTCATGGTGAAGGCTATTTAATGAGGTGGTGTAGTGAGGTAGTAATGTGGTATTAGCGTGGCTAATCACAGTGAAAACTGATGAAGTTGTGCTGATGGGAAGAATAGTGTGCCGTAAAAAAAAAAAAAAAAAAAAAAAAAAAAAAAAAAAAAAAAAGTTTGTTGCTGTGATGTAACTATAGGGTTAATTGTGTCAGAGTGATAGCATGGTTAGAATTTTAAAAGCCCATCAAAACGAAATATCTCCTATAACTTGAGAAAACTTTTTAGCAGCAAAAATAATTAATTGATCAACATACCTTAGCGGACTGTGAGAATTGTTTAGTACCAAGTTAGTACGAGAGGATTCTCTTAAAATGAACAAGACCACCTAGGTCTAGCACATATATATTACTGGTGCTTGAAAGGGTACAACATGGAAGAAAGGTTGCTGGTTCCTTGAAGGCAGTGATTAGAAACACGGAAGTGAGCATGGAAGTGAAAAAGTTATTACATGACAGTATTGTGATACGTATGGAAGTGAAGTTTGGACGTTGTTGGAAGAGCACAAGTCAAGAGTGAGAGCAGTGGAAATGAGTTATTTGAGAAGAGCCTGTTGAGTCACATGGAGAGACAGACTGACAAATGAGGATGTGAAGGAGCGTTGTGGTGTAGATGTGGATGTGGTAGGAAGCGTTAGGAGAAACACACTGAGGTGCTTTGGCCATGTGGAGAAGATGGAATGTGACAGACTGACGAAGAGAGTGATATGAGTGAGGTGGAGGGGGAGAGAGGGAGGGGAAGGACAAGGATGAGATGGAGGGATGGAGTGGAGAGGTATATGAGAGAAGGGGGTGTGAACTGGGAGCAGGGCAATGAAATGGCGGGGGACAGGGTGACGTGAGGGCAATTTGTTTGTGGTCACCCCGTATAAGGAATTAAGGCGTCTGGCAATAGATAGATGGAAGACGGCAACCCACTGAACGGATTCCTGATGTAATGTTAACCTTTTCAACAAAGTTACGTCATTTTATTATACCCTCATCATCTCCAAATATTTTTTACTGAATTTACGAGACTACTATAGTTTATTTCTTTACGGTATGGGTTGGACACAGCCTTCATTAGCCCTTCTACTACCAAGGCGTTGCGTTAAGATTAGAGTAGCACGAGTGAAATATGAGACATCTCTGCATCGTATGGTTACAGATTCAAACGTACTCTAGTGTAGTGTAGGTGGTGAGGCTATGTAGCGATTCTGTGATAGAGTACAGTGATGTGAGGTAGATATGGTAATGCGTGCGGTAGTAGGTGATGCAGCACGAGGGTGTGGTTATGTGGTGGGTGATGAAAGTGTGCTTGTGATGGTGTGGGGTTGGTGTAGGGTAACGGTGTGATGTAGTGATGATAGTGTGGCCGGTGAAGGGTGATAGTGTGGCGGTAGTGGTAAAGTGTGGGGTTAATAGAAAAATATGAATGTTTGGCTGTGGTAGTGTGAGAGTGTGGTTGGTTTGGTAGTAGTGTGGGTGCATGTGGATAATTGTTAATCATTACTAGACCCAGTCGTCGTCTGCTCGGCTGAATTACATACTCCGTATTGCATTGGTTAATGGATATTCTGAATCTATATTACAAAGTATTGGTATAATCTCATTGTTTGTTTATAATGATTTACTTCCAGTTGTGAGATGTCATTCGTCCACCGAATACAGAGCGTAAACAATGTGGACTGTATTGCATTATGTTAATTTATATTACTGGTTTGTTAATTAGCCACGTAAAGAAATACGTATTTGGAAATAAAAGAATAAAAGGACTATCGGTTGTTTTATGGTTTTCTTGCCGCGAAACACCTACCCAGGTGTAAATCCTGTCTCATCTGCTGGTCACTAGTATATGTTCGTGTGCATATATAACTTTGGTGCTGAATATCTGTTCGGGTTGTGGTGACATTGCCGTATACAGTCCATCATGCATACTCTGTGACTGGTAAGACATATAAAAATCCAGAAATTGCTGACCCCTTTAGAAGTACAGGTATGCCAAAAATTTACTTGGCTGAGCTTCTCTTGAAAGTAATCTATCTGCTTCAGTGGCTTGAGTTTAATTAATGATGTCTTTTTTTGTAGGTCAAATAATTTCGTTTTTAATAATTAACGGTGAACACTATTTTATCATCAAAATCCTTCTTATTAATCCCGATAATAAGCTATGAACAGTTATATTCATACTGAGGTAGTTTAAACTTGGTGTTTGTCTCATATCCCACAAGTGGCGGCTGATGAGACTGGTTGTGGCAGAGCAGGTGAGAGGTTGGTGAAAGATAAAGTATGATGATGATGGCGTGATGATGTTAAGAGTTGGTGTTCAGATGGTAAAGTGGTGATAATTTGTTGGTGGAAAAGTGCAGCGGGTGAGGACTGGAATTTGTGTTGCTGAAGGGAAAGGGACGGTTTTGTGAAATACTATGGGGGGAAAAAATGATCTTTTGATGCATTAAAGAGAGCGAAGGTTTGTTTGCCCACATCCATATTAACCCAAGGAGCCAGGGAATGTCATTGCATTCTATTATTGTCATTTCAGATTGAGATAAACTTCTCGAATATTGAGTTTATACATCTGTCAATATACCTAGGTTCTTTCGCTCCGAGGGGGGAAGCTGAAACAGGACGACACACTCACCAAATTACTCATCCACACACACACATTTACTCGTATCTAAACCTCTAAGGAGAGTAGGGACCGCTCCTCACCGCACCCCGCCGCACGAGGTTAACTGAGTTTATATAAAGCACCAATAAATCTTTTCACTACAGGAGGCCTTTCTAAGCTGGACTAAATAATCTGGTAACAGAAAAAAAAAATTGCGCATCACTTGGATTGAAAGGGTTAAGAGAGTGATGACTCATTTGGTATGTTATAATCATACCTCGTGAGCTTTGTCGTGACTGTATTATGGACGTTGTTAGATGCATAGAAAAATATGAAGTGTGGAATCGTCACCACTTAGTGGACTGGACGAGAAGTCGGCTACAGCCCAAAAGGTTGCTGATGATATATGAAGATGGTTGGTGAGAGGGGTTTAGGGCATCGTGAAGAAGTGTTAAGGAGGTGGTGAGGTTGTACTGACTACGACAGAATGTTGTGAAGATAAGGAGAGGAAATAATGATGGTGTTTGTAGTAAGGGAGTGATGAGAGTGAAAGAGTGGTGAGGGTGTAGTGAGGATATGATGACAGTGTACTGAGTGTAATGATGGTATGGTAAGGGGAGTGGTGATGCGTTAAGTGTGTAGAAAAGATGTTGTGAGAATGAATCGAAGGTTTGACGAGGGCTTATAGATGTTATGGTGAGTGTGGTAAAAATATGGTGAGGAAGTAGTGATATAAAGTAAATGGTGTGATCAAGGTACTGTGACGTGTTGAGATTAAGGACAGTATCTGGGAGAAATACGTGAAGTTTTTCGAAAATCAGAAAAAAAAAATCTGCGGTTCAGGCCAGCTTTCTGAGCAGTTGTGCCAAGCATTATGAGAATTCGTCAATTTTGGAGGGATTTATGACTATTCTTGTATGATTAACCTAGGAGCCCGTCGTAAGAACGCCAGTCGAATGCACTTGTATGCTATTAGCATTTTTCCCCCATAATCCATGTTTTTTAATGATTTTTTAAAATGATTATTACAGTGTAGAGATGTAAAAGAACAAGGCATGCATGTCAAGTGACAGTCCTGGACCACAACTGTGGATATGAGTCACCATTACTTCTGTATCTTGGTGTTAAAATTTTATTAAAATTTTATACTTTGGAGAAAATATCTGTTGCTTTATTGCCTCCAGGGTATATGTATATCCCCAGGGGACCAGATAGCAGAGTCTGTTTAGGTGTAAATGTATATACGTACAACAAAAACGTCATAATATTAGCACTAGAATTCATGTAACATTAGATGCGCGTATTGAAAAATTTTAATTATGATTAGGGGTTTGATAGAGTCATAATTAAGTGGTCAGTACGTAGGAGTCTTTCCTAAATTTTATAGAATCATCGGGAGAAGTTACAATAGAGCAATAAAATACATCATAATGGAATAATCAAACTACTAAATCTAGTAAACCTTTGCACTAGAAGTTTACAAACGGTACACCAAAAGAGTTTCTGAATCAGTACTTTTACTCGAGAGTGTAAGTACTAAACAGAAGCGAATATCCAAAAAATTATGGCAGTTTGTATTTCTACTTGTGTAGCCAAACTTTATCTACACTTTATGAAGTTAATCCCAGTCAGCCTCTTCATTGTCATTGTGTGTGTTTGCATTTTCATTACCACTCTGTATTTGCATTATAGCTCATTCCAGTAGAATGTCAAGTAATTTATGAAAAACAGTGTAGAGCAATGAATCAAGATTAAAGGTGGTTGTATATGATTTTCTGACATTCATGGACGGCTGAAGTTATTTGTGGCATGTTTCATCTGTCCATCTATCATTCTCTCCATCTGTATGCCACTCTGTCCAGTCTGTTTTTATGTATCTATTATGTTTATCAGTGTTGCCTGGCGCCGCATCCTGTGAAGGGCAGTATTGGCAAAAATTATTTCAGGCATATTTGTCTTTATTCAGTAACGGCCCTATAGAGTGTTCTCTTTTTTTCTAAACCGACATAGATCCCTATCCGTTCTCAACTCAGTAGACAAACTGGTGGATGGATTTGACTAGTAACCAGGGAGATTCATTCCTATTCATCGAATCTCATGCCATCACGACTTAATATTCACGGTGTGGGAGAGGTTCAGTTCCACCACATGAAAACAAATCTACTATATTCCCACGACGCACCATCCTCCCTCAAATGCTGTCTGTTTGATAAGGGAGGCGAGATGGTGGTAGTGATATGGTGGCTTAGATGGCCCTGTGGTGGTGCTAGTTGTGATAGAAAGATTGTGGCTGGATGTATTTATGGACGAGGTTATATATGTGATGGTAACGTTGGTAATTAAATCAGTAGCCATGAAGGTGATGGTGTTTGTAATAGTAGATTATTTGACTGTAGTTGTAGTGGCAGTATATTATGATTTTTTAGAGGTTGTGGTAGTAAAAAATATGACTGTGGTATTAGTACTAGAATACTGTGATTGTTGTAGTGGTGATGAATGGTATGATGATGGTTGTGGTAGCTGGTACGATTCTAGTAGTGGTTACAGGATATAGTGGTAGTGATGGAAGCTGGAAAGATTGTATTGGGGTTGGTAGTTGGTATGATTGTGTTGGTGGTTAGTGGTGGTATGGCTGTGGTAGTGCCGGTTGTAGATATAATTTCGGTGGTGGTATTTCCTGATAAGAATGTGGTAGTTTTCTTCTATGTTACATATCGAAAATATTCAAGTTACATGTCTTAGCCACGTAACTTTCGTCATAATATTTATCACTTGTTCCATTGCTCAACCTGCTCATTTAAAACTACAGATATGTGGTTAATAGGACGGCACTGATGAGTCTAGTAATGGTAGGCCTAGGAGTTGGTATGTTTGTGGCAGCATCATATTTATGGTAGTAGCCTAGTTGCTGCTCCAGTGCTAGGAAAGAGTGGTTTCATGTCTGTACTGGCTGTTGCACTGATGGTAGTTGATATGAATGACGGCATCATGTGTATGGCAGGAATGTCCGGTATGCAGTGGAGGATGGTATGCTTTTGATAGCAATGTTTGTGGTGGCTAATGTTAACAGTAGACTTGGTTGTGAATGAAAAAATTAGGTTAGTGATGGTGGGCAGCAGTATGGGTATGGTAATGGTGAAAGGTGGTAATAATGGTAGAATGAGGCGTGACTGGTAGGTTTATGATTTTTGGTAGCTGTGTGGTAGTTGTATGGCAGCATCAAAACTGCAATAATAGTAGTGGCTACCAAATTGGTGGTGTGTGTTTGACTGTATGCTACGATGAGTAGGTGAGGGAGGTGGTGGTTAAATGGCAAGAGCTGTAGTCTGTTTTTCCAAAGAACTATGTATGGGTCACAAAAGTACCGGTACACAGGGGGTCCGATGCCAGCCGATAACATTCGAACAACTGCTGATATTACCAACGTCTCATTATGTATGAACAATGTCGGTTTATATAAACGTAACATTTGCTACATGTTTGCAAGAGAATATCGCTAGTTGGCAATATATGAATCTCCTGACATCAGGGCTACCAGCGTGTTGTAGGTTGGACACTAATATACCAGTGACCTTCATTCTGTGCTCCCAAATGCTTCATGCATATTGTACACTGATACTTTTGTGACCCAAAGTACATAATCCGATTCGAGAAAGGATAAGGAACTCTCTGATATCTGAATTTCGTTAAATCTGCCTTTATTTGTCTCTCTGGTGTTAGGTGGTGGAGACCTTCATCCACTCACTCGATGTAGTTCTGCCTGCTGCTTCCTTCCCCTTCTCATTCTGTCTCTGTGTCTGCCCTTCTCCCTACTTCTCCCATTCCTTCCAATCACTTAATACTTGCACTTCTTTCCACTTCAGGTGCCTCTACACTGAGTGTTCTAATGGTTTCATATGACTCAAGAAACTATTTACAGCGCTAGGTGGCAATAATATAATTAAATTGCGGTGTGACGTGGAACCTTCCATGGTGCCCCTGTTAAATGAACGCCACACACAGGTCTCTATCAGGTGGAGGGGCTGTCTCCGCATCGAGCGTGTGACTTACAGTTGCATTCGTCTCATTCACCATCGTAATGCAATGGGAACACTGTACTTAGAGTTCTTTATCTGCTTCACACACACACACACACACACAATATATATATATATATATATATATATATATATATATATATATATATATATATATATATATATACAGTATATGTATATATATATATATATATATATATATATATACAGTATATATATATATATATATATATATATACAGTATATATATATATATATATATATATATATATATATATATATATGTTATATATATATATATATATATATATATATATATATATATATATATGTTATATATATATATATATATATATATATATATATATATATATATATATATATATAGTTCTGGCAGGGTTAAGTGCCCCCCAAATTCCCCTTCCAAAATCACTTAATCATGGCAGTCGTTTCAGAGAGCCTCGGAGGGCCCAATACCTGCCTAGGGCCCCAACCAAATGGGTAGACTCGTGTGGCCATGTGGAATGTGAGAGGTGTGAATGAGGAGAGCAAGAGGGTGGAAGTGGTGAATGTGTTCAAGAGTGCGGGATATGCTGTGATGGCACTGTGTGAAACGATGATGAAAGGGTGTGAAGTGGAGGAGTTAGAGGGTGTGAAATGTGTAAGATCGGGAATGATTTGGAGAGGAAGATGTAAGGAAGGAGTTGCCTTGTTGATGAATGAGATGTGGCAGAGTGGAATGAGAGACTACAAATGCGTCAGCTCGAGGTGTATGTACGTCAAGTTCAAGTCTGAGAAGGTGAAAGTGGCAGTGATTGTAGCATATGCACCGTGTGAGGACACTAGTGAGAGAAAGACAGGTTTTCGGATGAGCTGGGTGAAGTAGTGGGAGAAATGCCCAGGAGCTATAAAGTGATAGTGATGGGGGATATGAACGGAAGAGTAGGCACTGGTCCTGAGGATGTTATAATGGGTTGTTATGGAGTTCCAGGCGAAAATGATAATGGGAAAAGACTAAAGGTTATGTGTCAGGAGAGGAGGTTGTGCATTTGTAATTCGTATTTCAAACACAAAGATGCATATAAATATACATGGTATAGAGGAAACGGGGATCGTGTTGAAAGAAACCTGATTGATTACGTGCTCGTAGAGAGGTCGATGATGGGAATGGTTGCTGATACGAGAGCTGTGAGAGGACGATGTGGAGATATCTGTCAGATCATATGATTGTGGTATGCAAGATCAAGCTGAGAGGAGTCAGGTGGATCAAGAGAGAGAAGAGCAGTCCGGGTGAAAGACTGCAAGTTGAGAAGCTGAGGATCAAAGAAGTGGCAGATGATTACAGGACCAAAGCAGAGAACGAGTTAGATTCAGTGAACTGGAATGAATTGGATCCAGACAGCCTGTGGAATGCATATAGGGATTGCTTAGTTAGGAATGCTAAAGAGGTGTGTGGTGTGGCAAGAGTATCAACAAAAAAGAAGGGTACGGCATGGTGGGATGAGGAGGTTAAGAGAGCGGTGGAGGAAAAGAGGAAGAAGTGGCTAAAGTGGTTACAGGATAGAGGTTCAGTTGAAATAAGAACTGAGTATATTGAGAGCAAGAAGCACATAAAGAGACTAGTGAAGAGGAAAAAGGAGGAGGTAAATGATGATCTGGGAAGAAAAATGAATGCGAACTACTCTGAAAATAGGAAGTTATTCTGGAAAGAGGTGCGGAAATGTAGAAGTGAAAGAGGAAAGAAATGTGATAGTGTGAAGGATGCAGGTGGTAGATTACTAACCCATGGAGATGATGTAAGGACCAGATGGAAAGAATATTTTGAAAGCCAGATGAATGGGAATAGAGAGAGCAGAGTGGCTGTAAACATGATTGATTTTGGGGGTGTGTAGAGAAGAAATGCAGTGCCAGGAGACGTGACTCTCGCACAGGTGAAGAGCGCTGTGAAACTGCTGAAAAATGGGAAAGCAGCTGGGGTTGATGAGGAGTATGCAGAGATGCTTAAGTGCAGTGGAGAGAGTGGAATGAAGTGCTTCTTGGAGATATGTAAGAAGGCATGGATGAGTGAAACTGTGCCTGCAGAGTGGGAAAAGGCTGTGATTGTACCCCTGTCCAAAAGTAAATGTGAGGGAAGTGAGTGCAAGAATTATCGTGGCATAAGTTTATTGAGTGTAGTAGGGAAGGTATATGGAAGAATTATTATAGGGAAA
>NC_137005.1:34615541-34650541 GCF_032717465.1 Coenobita brevimanus
GGAACCAAATCTCCACACTATTCCCCGTGTCTTGCTGTGGTGAGGCTCTGTCAGTCACAAGGAAACATTGGTTCACTGCACGGGACAACCCTGCAGGGAGGTTGCTTGCCAGCGGTTGATGGGTCTGCTTGGCCAGACAGACTGAGTTGATAACAACTTGTCTCCCCAAAGCCCTCCAACATGTCATAAAAACACCTCCGCTGATACCAACCACTAGTTCTGAATCCTAGCATTTATTCGGTATGGACAGTGGGTATTAATGTCGAAGTGGTAACATGCGTAGCTGCGTGACAACAAAATAAATTTCTTACCTATGAACTGTCATGTCATACCTCTTCGATGAATTCCTGTGCCCATTTTGCATCAGTAAGCTGCACAGTGGACCATGACACTATACTTGCCGGACTCATCGGTTGATTTCAAAGAGTGTCAGGGAATGTACTCTCAAGCCTACATCCACAGTCGAACACGTCAAAAGTAAAGTGCAGTAGCAGTATGATTATGGTAACATGCATGTTTGTAATCATATGAAAACAATGTTGATAGTGACTGCACGCACAATTGAAATAGGTATGATTGATATTACGGTAATAGTTACCGGAAAAAAAAACGTAGTAACCTTGTGATTGTTAGTGATAGTGTTAATGGCAGTAGAAATAGTAGTGGTAACGGTGGTGATGGTGGTAGTGGTGGACATCAGTATGACTGTGACAGAAGATTGTGGTAGCTTATAATTCTGGCGCATTTAATATCTCATAGTATAACTGATATTTGTGATGTTGCACAAAAAAAAAATTAAGTAGCTGAGACACCTGTAAAAGTAACTGTGGTAGCTTTGGTCGCTGTTAAGTCCAGCTGTGGTAGTATGATAACCGCCGGTATAACTGTGCTGATATTGACTGTTGTAATGGTGGTGATATGAAACATAAATGTGGTAGATGTAAGATTGTGGTAGTGATGTTGGCTGCAGGCTGTTACTGTGGGTACGAGGTATGATTTTGATATCAGTAAATGCGGTAGCAGAAATTTCTTGGCAGCTGTGGTAGTATATCCAGGTATGATTGCAACTGTGTGGTTATGAGGGTGAAGATGTTTATAGGTACAGTTGTGATAAGTGGTATAAGTGTTGAACACTCATGAAAAGGCAGCTCGTTGCGGCAGGTATGTCGTAGTAACCGTATAGCTGGTGGATGTGATAGGTGTCGGTATTATTGTAGTAACCTCGTAACCGTGGTAGTGATTTTACGTGTGCTGGTGGTTACAGTGGACAGTTTTTGCAGCAGTATGTTTGTGGTGACTGCCATAGCAACTGACGATATTAAGTGCCTTAGCAACTGATTTGTTTGTGGTTACCTTGTGACTGATGTCATGCTGGCGCTGTGGTTGCCACATGATTGTTCTAGTAGAAACTATCTGGAGGTGTAACAGTGGCAACACTAAAGTCGAAATAGTTAATTGCCGAGCAGGAGTACATAGGGTATTAGTCAAAGTTTGCTTAGAGGCCTTTTTAACTACACACATACGTACACATATATATATACGTGCATATGCATACAGGCATATACATACATAAGTACATACATATATACATTAATAAGTTATATTTCATGGTGTTACAAAACGTAGCTCAAAACGATGTCACTGTTTACAACTTTAGAACAGCTAGTAATATTACGCAAAATAGATATACCTGTAATATTCCCCAAATTCTTCTGAATATCTGTGATAGATGAGTTTTGTTGCATTACTGTGTCTCGCATGTTCCTAAACTTTACCGGCATTATTTATTTAAATAATTATTTACTTACTGCCTCCCAAAAGATCAGGGCTTGTGGCTTCAGCCCCTTTAGTCTCCATGTAAATCCGCACCTGGATGTCGTAATGTTTGTTGGCTGCAGTTGCCATTGTTATAATGGTGGTAGGAAGGATGACTGTGGTAGTTGTAAGTATTATATAGTAAGTCTGTGGTAGTTGTTGTAAAGCATGCAGTTATGATTATGATAATGGGTGTTATTTATGGTAGTATTACGAGTATGATCAGAGCTATGGTTGAAGGTATAGTTGAGGTACTGTAGAAGGTAAGGTTGTGGTGGCCTTATGCTTGTGGTGGTGGTGGTGGCTGGGGCTCTTGTAGCGCTATTCCCACTGGCCAACTTTAACCAATATTTTCACTTCTTCGGATTCGCTCGCCACTCCTAACTTCTCTTTTGCTGACGGCGCCATAAGCCTGGTGCTGGTAGCTGTGGTAGTTTTGATGGTCATGGTCAATGCGGAACGATAGTTGTGGTAGCAGTGGTAGCGGTGTGGTCTTAGAGTGGTAGTCGTAATGATGGTATACAGTATGTAGTGGTCCTTATGAAAGTTGTGGTGGTGCTATGGTAATTGTGGTAATGTGGAGCAGAGTTGGGAGTGGTAACAGTGGCAATGATGGCTGTAAGAATGGCCGTAGTTGGGGTGGTGGTTATAATGATATTGGTGATGGCGATTGTGGTCTTTGGGGAAGTTGTGGAAGTTGCATAGTTGAAGGATGATTGCTGTCGTATGTACGAGTATACAGAGTCCATTTTGGTTATTACTCTGCCACCAGTCTCCAAGTTTTGCCACCATACAAATTCCTTTTCTTGATCATTGACATAAAATGTAAAAAATAAATAATAAGTTCTAGAACTGACCCTTAACCCTAGTCAGGTAACTTGGGGTCTGCCGGACCCCAACTCCATTTTTTTTATTATTATTTTCACATATTACCGTAGCCTTAGGTATTTGTCCTCCTACCTACCTTCTAGACTAGTTAAGTAGTTTAGGGAGGTGATGGGGTTATTCCTAGATATTGCTCTATTTTTGGTCTATGGAGCTGATGGGGTCCTACAGACCCCAGGTTACCTGACGTGTGACATCATTAGGGTCTGTCAGACCCCAGGTTACCTGACTTGTGATATCATCAGGGTCTGTCAGGCCCCAGGTTACGTGACGTGTATGTGTATGTATATATAAGAAAAGGGGGAAACATGTAACAATGCTATTTTTTATTTTTTTTTTATTTTTTCCTTTTCCCCTGGGGCTTCTACATCTCCTGCCACACCACTTGATCAAACTGCTGTATTGGAGGCCTGAATGTATATAAACATTATGTAAGAAGTACTTGATATATGTCCTTTCGAGGATGCCGGAAAAAAAATCCAAAATTATTTTGTCATTTTCATCGCTCATGGCTACAGTTGTTACTCATTTGCGTGATTCTACTTTTTCTTACAGATAGACGGGGCATTTATCTACTACAGATGATGATGCAAAACAGGTTCATGATTATCAGTTTTAGTCAGGTAACTGCTAAAATCAGGATACCAAAATTTTCTTCTTTTTTTTTTTTTTTAAATTCGTATAAAATATTTTTCTTTCGATTATGGTCACATACATCTTGCATTAGAAGTAAGAAGACATGCTATCTAAGTTGTGTTTCAGTGCATATTTCAGTAAATGTAATACAAGTATTTTTCCTGTATTTTTTTTTTTTTTTTTAAGTTGGAGGTCTGTCAGACACTGGGTTACGTGACTCCAAAATTATCTTGTCATTTTCATCGTCCATGCCTACAGTTGTTATTCGTTTGCTGTGATTCCACTTTTTCTTACAGATAGCTGTGGCATTGGTCTACTGCAGATGATGAAAAACAATTTGATGATTATCAGTTTTAGTCAGGCAACTGCCAAAATCAGTATACCATAATTTTTTTTTTTTTTTCAAAAATTCATAAAAGAATATTTTTTTCAGTTATGGTCTCATACATTTTCCATTAGAAGTAAGAAGACATGCTATGTAAGTTGCGTTTCAGTGCATATTTCAATACATGTAATGCAAGTATTTTTCCTGTATTTTTTGAAGTTGGGGTCTGTCGGACCCTGGGTTACCTGACATGTAATAAAAACAGAGAGTGACCTTAGCACAAGGAACTCTGTTACTGGTTTGTAGCCAGTCTACTGATTCATCATTTATATATTACCTATTCCTTGCGATATTTTAGACATTTACTAATCCATGAATATAATTTATTAAAAAAGCTTCAGGCTTAAAGTTTTTCCAGTAGTATTAGAAGAGAGACCTTATCAAATCGTTATTGGAAATGTAGGTAAATGACATCTGACGGTCTTTTTTGTCCCAGTTATTGATTATATTTTTAAACGTTTTAGGAGATTTGTAAGGTATGCTTTATGGATACAAAGTCCGTGTCGATAAAATTATCTAAATAAAGTCAAGCAGTGTATGTATGTGTTTGTCTGTGCATGCGTTTGTTTATTTCACGAGAACGGTAATAGATATCGACCTAATTATTTCAGCATTAGTTTCAGGTAAATCCAGGGAAATCAGAGAAAAATACCAAATAAAAATTGTGGTGATCGTGCGCGACACGACAGAGCAATATTGTAGGAAATGGCAACGGATGAGAATCTGTGAAAATCATTTATTTCATTCAAGAGAAGGGTCAAATTTATCGACCTAATTATTTTTGCATTAGGTTGGGGTAAACCCAGGGAGTGTCATATTTTTTTTTTTTTTTTTTTTTTTTTTTTAGGCAAATGCATGCGATGGGAAGGCACAAAAATTGTCGGAAACTGCGACGAGCGAAAATATGCAAAAATAGTTTTTCCCCATTATTTAGTCTGAATTGGTCACTTTGGGCTCAGAAACAATATGGAAATAGATATAAAGGTATTTGCAAACATTTTGTGATAGAAATGCTATTAGTTAGTCGCGCAAATTTTTGCAGGCAAGCACTAGTCTGTGATAAGATTAGGCTTGGTAAAGAATAAAGAAATTTTATCTCTAACACTTGTCACCAGAATATCGCTTAGTAGTAACCTTTGGCTAATTGGGCGGTAATTTGTTGGGTGGTTTCATTGGCTTAGATATATGATGTAGTATCAGGTTTCCATTGATGGGTATCCTACATTCAGCTAAGAATTACTGAAAACTCTTAGTATTAGTAATGGCTAATTGTCTATAGCATTCTCGTACTACACAAGGAGACTTCAAGTCCCGGCCAGTTGATGTATTTGGGCCGATTTTCTGAAGACAGTTTAATACCTCATGCTTTGTCATTTCACTGACTGGTAATTCTTCATTTTCTGCATCCTGTGAAAATAGTATGCAGGATAGGAATGTTGAAGGTAGTATTGCCTTTTGTGAAAATACTTTTAAAGTGCGGTTCAGTATTATTGCTATTCTTGTGGTGGTGGTGGTAATGGTGGCAAATGTGTTGGTGAAGGTAATGGTGACTGATGTGGTGTTTGCGGTAATGGTAGCCAGTGTGATGGTGGTGATAACCGTGGCATTAGTAGTGGTGGTAGTGGTTTGATGGTAATGGTGACATCATTGGTGGTAATACTTATGGTGGCAGATGTAGGGATGGTTATAAGAACTGGTAGTTGAGAGATGGTAGTTGTAGTGGTGGTGGTAATGGTAGTGGAGGTGTTAGTTTTGATTGTGGTGGTGGTATTTGAAGTGATGGTAGGGATGATAATGAGAATTTTGGCATTTGAGGGACTGTAGCCATAAAGTAGGTAGGGGTAGCAGTGGTATATGTGGTCGTAGAAGAGGTTGGTTGTTGTAGGGATCTGTAGTTCTGAGATTGCGCTAGCTGGTGATATTAGTTGTGAATAATAACTGAAGTGATGATGGTATGTATAGTGTTGGTAATTTTTTTCCGGGAGCAAAGTGTAGTTCAATCATGCTGGCTTCCGAAATGTTTAGGGTACTGAAGTGAATTGTTGTTTGCTACCTACCAAGGAATTCCTGTTCTTGATCCTATTTTCGTTTTTCTTGTGCTCGACTCTCGCCATAAACTTTGTTAGTCCATTCCCAACGGCCTAGCTATCCTTCTATGTGCCACACTCCTTTACATGTCACGACTCGGGAATTAATATCTACTGTCCATTCTAACTTCATGCAAGGGCTATCACAGTCATAAATGATGCAGTGGTATTAGCCGGAATGTTTTTGACACGACTATGGGTTTTGTAGAATAATAGTTAATGCAGCCTCGGATCGAACTTGTATCCTTTCGGACAACAGTCACCTTCTCTAACCATGCGACCTATACCTCCCCAGTAGTGTCACAGTTTCTCTTGACTGAATATTATCATCTGATGTTGTCTAAATTTAATTCCCAACTTTATTAATAACAGAGAAAGAGTTACTCGAGGTAGTTTCAGATGCCTTTGGCCACGATGATTTCTCTCACGAATAAACTGTGCTGTAGATAACGTGAATAAATATTAAGCAAAAAAAAAAAATCAACCACAGCAAATCAGATAAAGTTCATAATTTGCACAATGGGTGGGAGGCACAGCTCAAACAGACTTCAAAATGAATAATAAAACTGTAATGGTCAGTACTCAAACTACTGCTTCCTCACTGACTTGACCATGCTAATTATAAGACTAGTAGCAAAAAGCCTAATATGCCCAAGTTTCATATTTAAGCAGACTTTAGAACACAAATTTTCCTTCACTAAGAAATCGTATTGGCAGATCACAGTGAAACATAACCTCTGCCTATCAATTATAATTCCAACTTAATGTGGCAAATGGCAAGTTACTGAGTAATATTTGGGGGATCAAAACTGATATATTCAAATATTTATGTCCACAGTTCATTCTTGCACTACAGTGATATGAAATGCGTCACGTGCAGATTATGAAACAGCAACTGAAAAAATCTAATAAAAACACATTGTCTATTACAATAAAATACACTGAAAACAGTTTTGCTTATTTCATATTTATATATTTTGGGGTGCAGAATTGAAAAATGAAAACCATTTTTCTCCATTATATATAATTTTTTCACAAAACCCTTTTTTATAATTTTCAGTTAAAATTCTCTTTTATCATTTCACACTATTAATTATTTACATAGGGATATTTTATTACAATGATACAATGTTTGAATTTAGTATTTTCTAACATTATAATCCATGTTTAAAACAAATTTGATAATAAGCCAGAATATAGCTGGAACACATCATAGTGGTGAACCATGTAGTGCAACAAACATATGTAACTGTGACTCCGTTAGTTGACTAGTGTGCTTGTAAATTAGTTTCAATGGAGTGTTTCTTTTTATATCACAGTAATATTTATATAAAATAGTGGTTAATTGCACTGATCCTTGGTTTATTGCATTGACATAAGTGGCCTAGTGCAGAATCTTGGAAGAGATTATAATGAAGAAGAATGGAGACTGTTTATAGATTCATCTAAAAGAAGCCTGAAAATGGTACTTCTTCATAATGGTAATAAATATGTATCAATACTTGTTGCTCATTCTGTGAATTTAAAAGAAACGTACAGGAATCTGGCAAACCTTCTCAAGAAAACAATAATGAAAACAGTTGGTTCATATACGGGGACCTGAAAGTTTTGTTTATCTTACTGGGTCAGCAGTCAGGGTATACAAAATTCCCATGTTATTTCTGTGAGTGGGACAGCAGATCCAAGGATTTACACTGGATTCAGAAGGAATGGTCAAATAGAAAAAAAAAAGTCTAAAGTTTGGTACCAAAAACGTCATCAGACCTAGCTCGGTGAATACAGATAAAGTGCTGCTACCACCGCTTCATATCAAACTTGGATTAATGAAGCAGTTTGTCAAAGCTCCATCAAAAGATGAACCTGTTTAATGTATTTGTGTCAAATGTTTCCTGGTTTGTCTGAAGCTAAACTGAAAGTGGGACTATTTATCAGATCGGATATTAGAAAACTGATTTCTGATGCAGAATTTGTTGGTACAATTAAAGACCTGGAACGAGAGGCTTGGGTATATTTCAAAGAAGTAATTTCTAAGTTTTTAGGCAACAATAAGGATTCAGATTGCAAAGATATTGTTAGAAATTTGTTGGTCAAGTTTAAAGAGCAGGATTGCAACATGAGTCTCAAAGTTCACTTTTTGGAATCACATTTGGAATTGTCCCCCGACAAGCTTGGAGTAGTGAGTGAAGAATGGAATGAGAGATTCCATCACAATATCAAGGACATGGAAAGAACGTGCCATGGACGTTGGGATGTCAGTATGATGGCGGATTACTGCTGGATGAGTCATAGGGACGCACCAGAAGAGGTGTACAAGCGACTGGTCATCAAACGAAGTTTTTTGAAAAAAAAAAAAAAAAAAAAAGTTTCAAAGACTAGAGAAGTTGTACCAGAAAGCGAGTGTTGTAATATATAGTGTTGTTTCCTTTATGTATATGTTAAAAAAAATTATATTGACCAAATATTTTCATTTTCAGTTAATTTAGAACAATATTGCATGGATCGAGTGAACTTTATAATTTGCTGTTTTTAACTTCCATTTTAATTCTGGATTAAAATTTGATGTGATGAAAACATTCTAATTTTTTTTTTTCGTGTTCATAAGTGCAGTGAACAATAACTACTCAGAATTAAAACAATTTTTAATGACTAAGTTTGCAGACCTGTGTTATGTACGGTCATATTCAGCCTATTCCTCACATACATTTAATTTCGCATTTAAGAACATTTTTGAGCACAAGATTCCTTTCCCCAACAAACTTTAGTGTCAGCTAATTGGTCCAGGTTAAACAGACTAGCACAGGATATTAGTACTGTGAGCACTGGAAATGGGTGGATCAGAACCCGAAAGTTTCGGGTTACAAGGAAGGAGAAATGAATGTTTATTAGATGTTTAGGTATGAGGAGATTTACGCCAAAAAGAACACTTACAACATAGTGACTATAATCAAAGAAAATAATTTCGCCACATAAATAATATTCCGGTGTATTATATATCTGAAACACTACCTAAGTTACCAGATATACGCTCAATCAGCAAATGAGAGGTTACAGATTCAGTTCCCGGCATGACAGCGAGATCTTTGAGCAAGGTTTCTTTATTGTAGGTTATTTGCATCTAGAACTTTAAAAGGGACCCGGATCAGTATAACGAAGGTTGCTTGTCATAGTCTGGGAGAACGTCTGTTGTGGGCTTCCTCTGTTAGCCACGCAAATCGTCAACACAGATTAACCAACAGTTCCCCAATCAAACTCACTACCTCGCCCGAACGGACTCCAATGCGGTATTGTTTTTGGTCGAGTTTCTTTGTTCATTTGTTTGTTTGTTTGATTGTTTGCCACATTACAAAAAAACTGCTGAATGAAATTACGTGAAACTCTCAGGATATGTGGGCACTTGCCCCAAAGAAAGTGATTAAATTCTGGAGGTAATCGAGCGACCTTGAAGGGTCAAACTCAAGGTCACGGATATTCAAGGGGCTATTACTCTAAACTAGCTGAAGACAGAGAGATATTTATTATTAACATATAGGAAATCCCATTAGGGTTTTTAATTGGTACCATGACCTTTGATCATGTGACCTTGAATGGTCAAACTCAAGGTCACAGATATTCAGGGGGTTATAATTCGAAACTCACTGAATATAGATGTATTTCCTATTACCAAGATATCGGAAGTCTCATATGGGCTTTCATTTGGCATCATGACCGTTGACCTTGAGTGACCTTGAAAGGTCGAATGCAAGATCACGGATTTTCAAAGGGCGTAACTTGAAAACATTTGCGCCATTACCTTAGACTATTATTGTGCATTGACACTGAATGGCAGAAATAAGCCAGCATTTAACAGCAATAAAGTAAATGATGTCAGGCAGCATAAGTTGTGCCTGGCACCTCTTGTATTATTCAAAATAGCAGATATAATCCTCTTTCTCTATGTAACAGTAACTAAATCTGACACAAAGAAGATTGCGGTTTTCGGAACACTATGCTATAATGATATACAAATTCACCATTTCCTAATCCCTCATGTATACAGCATCATGTACTCAACGACCCTGCTCCTCTCTCTCGGAACAATCTTCGCCTTATCTGCACATAAAGAAGAATGTTATACTGTACTGTAGACTAAGAAAAGACACCCATATAACTGATTTTATCCCTCTTGTCATTCTTTTCCTCCTCATGGTATCCTACGCATAATTTCACATTAAAACCTGATGTACTCTCTTCTTACTGCAAAAACTTTTACAGCATTTATTTTTAATCCTACATCAATTCCGCCCTGTACTTTATGATTCATTTACTTTACCTTCATACTATTTCAGCCATGTACGTCCCCCTCATGCCTCTCTTTTCCACTCGTGGACTCACCTCGGGTTCCCGCGTTCTCGCCTCCAACATCAATTTAACGGTATCAAATTGCGTGGAGGGGATCGTGAGGAGAGCAATATTCCCGAAGCTGATATTATTGTATTGTGAAAGCTGCCTGGGATATTTCTACACTCGCGGGTCTTTCAATCATTTATCACTGCTGAAGCCGAATGTAGTCGCATTGTCAAATATAACGTGGAAAATCTTTGTCATTCTAGGAATTTCCTGATCCATCCCTCACATATACGCTTCTACCTGGTGTGTGTGTGTGTGTGTGTGTGTGTGTGTGTGTGTGTGTGAACATAAATACTAGCAATAAAAAGGAGGAAATACCCGAGGCATCTTAAGTTCACACAGGCTTCTCACCTTTTGCTGTTTGTTCAGGAGTCGTAAATCCACACAACTGTTAAGGCGGCGGAGGCAGGCGGGAGGTGGAGGCACTATGTTGCTGAGTCTGATGGATGCCGAGGCCTGAGGTGATGCTCTTTGCTGGGGATGGGGAGCTAGTATGATGTAGTATGGTGTGATGTGGTGTGATTTAATGTGATTTAATGTGATGTGGCTGGTGTGATGCAATGCTGTAGTTGGTGTGGTCTAGTGTAGTGCTGTGTGGTGTGATGGGGTGTGTTATAATGTGATGTGGTGTGGAGTGACGAGTTACTGTGTGACGAAATGTGGCATGACGGTGTGGTGTGATGTATTGTTGAGTAGTGTGGTGTGGTGTGGTGTGATTTTGTTGAGTAGTGTGGTGTGGTGTGATTTTGTTGAGTGTTGTGTGCTTGGTGTGATCTGTCGTTTTGTGGGGTATGGCAATTTTGATGGTGTGATGTGTTGTTGCTGTTGACCAGCTCGAGTCTGTTTGGCCAAGAAGACTCATCAACCGCAGGCAAGCAACCGCTCTTTTTAGGGTTGTACTGCGTAGAGAATCTATGGTACCTTGCGGCTGGCAGCGCCTCGCCAAAGCGAGGCACGAGGAATAGTGTGGAGGTTTGGTTTCTTGGAGGACACCTCATTTGTCTCTCCAATCCAGTTAACAGTGACACCTTACCCTGTAATTTGGTTATCTCGTTATCACCTAGCGTTGTATAATTATGCTTTCCTGAGTTACAGGAAGCCATGAAACTTATCATTATACAACCAGCTGAAGTGAAAAAAAGTGTAATAAAAAGTGGCAGGAAAGCATTGCGATGTTGTATAGTGTCATGTAGCGCTATGTTGTAGTGGTGTAGTGTGGTGGGCTGTGTTGTGGTGTGGTGTAGTGTGGTGTGGTGTAGTGTGGTGTGGCGTGGTGCAGTGGTGGTACAGTAGTAGTGGTAGGCGTATTGACAGACTTGGTATTTTTAATAGTCTCTCTCTCTCTCTCTCTCTCTCTCTCTCTCTTTATATATATATATATATATATATATATATGCGTACACGTATATAATCATGTAAATAAACCCCAAAACCAGCAAGAACATCACCATCAAGTTTATTGTCGTGACATTTCGATCCTCAGATGGATCACCATAACTAAAAATCAGAAGGTAAACTAGATTAAAGCTTTTGTTTATAACAACGTATAAAAAACTGCTATAATTTTAGGTATTGCTAAAAAAGAAGAAAGATGATTTAGTGGTGTGATAATCCGATGCGTGTAAGTAATGTCTTGGTGAAGGCTATTTAATGAGGTGGTGTAGTGAGGTAGTAATGTGGTATTACGTGGCTAATCACAGTGAAAACTGATGAAGTTGTGCTGATGGGAAGAATAGTGTGCCGTAAAAAAAAAAAAAAAAAAAAAAAAAAAAAAAAGGATTGTTGCTGTGATGTAACTATAGGGTTAATTGTGTCAGAGTGATAGCATGGTTAGAATTTTAAAAGCCCATCAAAACGAAATATCTCCTATAACTTGAGTAAACTTTTTAGCAGCAAAAATAATTAATTGATCAACATACCTTAGCGGACTGTGAGAATTGTTTAGTACCAAGTTAGTACGAGAGGATTCTTTTAAAATGAACAAGACCACCTAGGTCTAGCACATATATATTACTGGTGCTTGAAAGGGTACAACATGGAAGAAAGGTTGCTGGTTCCTTGAAGGCAGTGATAAGAAACACGGAAGTGAGCATGGAAGTGAAAAAGTTATTACATGACAGTATTGTGATACGTATGGAAGTGAAGTTTGGACGTTGTTGGAAGAACACAAGTCAAGAGTGAGAGCAGTGGAAATGAGTTATTTGAGAGGAGCCTGTGGAGTCACATGGAGAGACAGACTGACAAATGAGGATGTGAAGGAGCGTTGTGGTGTGGATGTGGATGTGGTAGGAAGCGTTAGGAGAAACACACTGAGGTGCTTTGGCCATGTGAAGATGGAATGTGACAGACTGACGAAGAGAGTGATGTGAGTGAGGTGGAGGGGGAGAGAGGGAGGGGAAAGACAAGGATGAGATGGAGGGATGGAGTGAAGAGGTATATGAGAGAAGGGGGTGTGAATTGGGAGCAGGGCAATGAAATGGCGGGGGACAGGGTGACGTGAGGGCAATTTGTTTGTTGTCACCCTGTATAAGGAATTAAGGCGTCTGGCAATAGATAGATGGAAGACGGCAACCCACTGAAGGGATTCATGATGTAATGTTAACCTTTTCAACAAAGTTACGTCATTTTATTATAGTCTCGTCATCTCCAAATATTTTTTACTGAATTTACGAGACTACTATAGTTTATTTCTTTACGGTATGGGTTGGACACAGCCTTCATTAGCCCTTCTACTACCAAGGCGTTGCGTTAAGATTAGAGTAGCACGAGTGAAATATGAGACATCTCTGCATCGTATGGTTACAGATTCAAACGTACTCTAGTGTACTGTAGGTGGTGAGGCTATGTAGCGATTCTGTGGTAGAGTACAGTGATGTGAGGTAGATATGGTAATGCGAGCGGTAGTAAGTGATGCAGCACGAGGGTGTGGTTATGTGGTGGGTGATGAAAGTGTGCTTGTGATGGTGTGGGGGTGAGGTTGGTGTAGGGTAATGGTGTGATGTAGTGATGATAGTGTGGCCGGTGAAGGGTGATAGTGTGGCGGTAGGGGTAAAGTGTGGGGTTAATAGAAAAATATGAATGTTTGGCTGTGGTAGTGTGAGAGTGTGGTTGGTTTGGTAGTAGTGTGGGTGCATGTGGATAATTGTTAATCATTACTAGACCCAGTCGTCGTCTGCTCGGCTGAATTACATACTCCGTATTGCATTGGTTAATGGATATTCTGAATCTATATTACAAAGTATTGGTATAATCTCATTGTTTGTTTATAATGATTTACTTCCAGTTGTGAGATGTCATTCGTCCACTGAATACAGGGCGTAAACAGTGTGGACTGTATTGCATTATGTTAATTTATATTACTGGTTGTTAATTAGCCACGTAAAGAAATATATATTTGGAAATAAAAGAATAAAAGGACCACCGGTTGTTTTATGGTTTTCTTGCCGCGAAACACCTACCCAGGTGTAAATCCTGTTTCACCTGCTGGTCACTAGTATATGTTCGTGTGCTTATATAACTTTGGTGCTGAATATCTGTTCGGGTTGTGGTGACATTGCCGTATACAGTCCATCATGCATACTCTGTGACTGGTAAGACATAAAAATCCAGAAATTGTTGACCCCTTTAGAAGTACAGGTATGCCAAAAATTTACTTGGCTGAGCTTCTCTTGAAAGTAATCTATCTGCTTCAGTGGCTTGAGTTTAATTAATGATGTCTTTTTTTGTAGGTCAAATAATTTCGTTTTTAATAATTAACGGTGAACACTATTTTATCATCAAAATCCTTCTTATTAATCCCGATAATAAGCTATGAACAGTTATATTCATACTGAGGTAGTTTAAACTTGGTGTTTGTCTCATATCCCATAAGTGGCGGATGATGAGACTGGTTGTGGCAGAGCAGGTGAGAGGTTGGTGAAAGATAAAGTATGATGATGATGGCGTGATGATGTTAAGAGTCGGTGTTCAGATGGTAAAGTGGTGATAATTTGTTGGTGGAAAAGTGGAGCGGGTGAGGACCGGGATTTGCGTTGCTGAAGGGAAAGGGACGGTTTTGTGAAATACCGTGGGGGGTAAAAATGATCTTTTGATGCATTAAAGAGAGCGAAGGTTTGTTTGCCCACATCCATATTAACCCAAGGAGCCAGGGAACGTCATTGCATTCTATTATTGTCATTTCAGATTGAGATAAACTTCTCGAATATTGAGTTTATATATCTGTCAATATACCTAGGTTCTTTCGCTCCGAGGGGGGAAGCTGAAACAGGACGACACACTCACCAAATTACTCATCCACACACACACATTTACTCGTATCTAAACCTCTAAGGAGAGTAGGGACCGCTCCTCACCGCACCCCACCGCACGAGGTTAACTGAGTTTATATAAAGCACCAATAAATCTTTTCACTACAGGAGGCCTTTCTAAGCTGGACTAGATAATCTGGTAACCGAAAAAAAAAATTGCGCATCACTTGGATTGAAAGGGTTAAGAGAGTGATGACTCATTTGGTATGTTATAATCATACCTCGTGAGCTTTGTCGTGACTGTATTATGGACGTTGTTAGATGCATAGAAAAATATGAAGTGTGGAATCGTCACCACTTAGTGGACTGGACGAGAAGTCGGCTACAGCCCAAAAGGTTGCTGATGATATATGAAGATGGTTGGTGAGAGGGGTTTAGGGCATCGTGAAGAAGTGTTAAGGAGGTGGTGAGGTTGTACTGACTACGACAGAATGTTGTGAAGATAAGGAGAGGAAATAATGATGGTGTTTGTAGTAAGGGAGTGATGAGAGTGAAAGAGTGGTGAGGGTGTAGTGAGGATATGATGACAGTGTACTGAGTGTAATGATGGTATGGTAAGGGGAGTGGTGATGCGTTGTGTAGAAAAAATGTTGTGAGAATGAATCGAAGGTTTGACGAGGGCTTATAGATGTTATGGTGAGTGTGGTAAAAATATGGTGAGGAAGTAGTGATATAAAGTAAATGGTGTGATCAAGGTACTGTGACGTGTTGAGATTAAGGAGAGTATGTGGGAGAAATACGTGAAGTTTTTCGAAAATCAGAAAAAAAAAAAAATCTGCAGGTTCAGGCCAGCTTTCTGAGCAGTTGTGCCAAGCATTAAGAGAATTCGTCAATTTTGGAGGGATTTATGTCTATTCTTGTATGATTGACCTAGGAGCCCGTCGTAAGAACGCCAGTCGAATGCATTTGTTTGCTATTAGCATTTTTCCCCCATAATCCATGTTTTTTAATGGTTTCTTAAAATGATTATTACAGTGTAGAGATGTAAAAGAACAAGGCATGCATGTCAAGTGACAGTCCTGGACCACAACTGTGGATATGAGTCACCATTACTTCTGTATCTTGGTGTTAAAATTTTATTAAAATTTTATACTTTGGAGAAAATATCTGTTGCTTTATTGCCTCCAGGGTATTTGTATATCCCCAGGGGACCAAATAGCAGAGTCTGTTTAGGTGTAAATGTATATACGTACAACAAAAACGTCATAATATTAGCACTAGAGTTCATGTAACATTAGATGCGCGTATTGAAAAATTTTAATTTTTCACATTCACCAGCTATCTACCTCCTTATTATTAAACCTAGGATCATGAATTATTGTTAGATTCATAAACAGTAGTCAGTCATATACATATATATATATATATATATATATATATATATATATATATATATATATATATATATATATATATATATATATATATATATATATCGATGTGATGATACCAAACTGATGCCTCCAGACAGTTTTACAAATTTTTCGGAAAATCTCTTTTAGTAAACAGGTAAATGAAGTCATATGCACACTGTGAAGTTTTAAAAGTCTCTCCAAAGCCAATAAACCAGGCTTGAAACAGCAAGAGTATAACTTACACGTCGTCACAGGTGAAGAGGTTCAAAGGATAACATGGAAGAAATGACGTTTTTATGATGTTTCGGGTGTGAATAAGGTCTGGTGAGAGTGTGGTGATTTGGTGATGAAGTGGTGAAGGGTTGGTACGTGTGGGGGTGTAGTGATGACATGGTTAAGCGGTGATGATGGTATAATGAGAGCATAATGAAGGTGTGGTGTTGGTATAGTATGTCATGATGAAGTGGTCGAGGAATGATGTGGTGTGGTGATGATGTAAACAGTAAAGAGGATGATGTGATCGTATGGTCATGGTATGTTTGGGGTAGGGTTATGGTATGGTGAGACTGTAGTAATGATGTGGTGATGCTGTCTTTAGTGTGGTGTTAAGGTGGCGAGACTGCAGTGGTTGTGTGGTGATGGTGTAGTGATGGTGTATTAGTGTGGACAGACTGTAGTGGTGATGGTATACTGACGGTGTGGTGAGAAAGGCAGCACCAAGACGGCCACTCTCGCCTTCATTTTTTCCGCTTCAACTGCTAACCTTCCTGGGAGTCAGTGGCGGAGTAAGAGTGAGTCAGAATTTGTGAGGATGAGCAAGAGTTGAAGGGAGAGGGTGGGCGAGAGAAATAGAATTGATGTACTAGTGAAAGAATGTGGGAGTAAAGGAGAAAGTGAGTGAGGAATATGAATGAAAATGGAAGGGGGTAATAGAAGCGAAAACTAGTGTATGAGGGTGAACGAGTGTGAATGAGTGAGAAGTGTCAGTGAGTGTGTGTTACAGAGTAAAAGTTAGCAAGTTAGCGACCAGAAAGTGTAAGGGAGGGAGGGAGGGAGGGAGATTGAGAATTACTCTAGTGTTAACAACTGCTTTGCGGTCCTAGCGGCCTCGCAACACTTGCCCAAGTGAGAGCCGTTTCTGAACAGCTGTCACCACCACCATCACAGCTGCTACAACCACCACAGATGCCACCACCATCACAGCTTCCATCGACACTATCACAGCTTCCATCACCACAGCTACCACCACCATCATCACAGCTGCCACCAACACTATCACAGCTTCCACCATCACAGCTACGACCACCACCAGCACTGCTGGCACCACCACAGCTACCACCACCACCATCACAGCTGCCACCACCACAGCTACCATCACCACCCTCATCATCACAGCTATCACCATCACAACCATCACCACCTCCACCACAGCTACCACCATTTTCTACTGAAGAAAATCGCCTACTCGTAGCATCAGTGAAATAATACACATCTGAATATAGATGAGCAACCATCCTCTCTCTCTCTCTCTCTCTCTCTCTCTGTAGAAACGTACGAAACTCCAAAGCAATGATCCGCTGCATGTTCCGCGTGCTGTAAAACCGATGGGTACAATAATCAGGAGCCATGACACCCGTAAAATTTCAGTCGACACGATATTGAACCGTGCCCATCAGTGACCCACTTTCAACCATCCAGCCAGTTTTCATATAATCAACTTTCAAGTCGGCCAGGCGACACACACACACACACACACACACGTCGATGATTATAATATATATATATATATATATATATATATATATATATATATATATATATATACACAGTATATGGGTGAGTGAAATTTTGCTGGATGCGTGAGAAAGTATCAGTAACAGAGCTCTCTTTCCTCTTTTTCCACACATACACACACACACACACACACACACACACACACACACATATATATATATATATATATATATATATATATATATATATATATATATATATATATATATATATATTTGTATGTGTGAGAGAGAGAGAGAGAGAGAGAGAAACTGGTACTGCATTATTCATATTACTCAGTTATTTATAACTCACACAGTTACCTACACAATTGCACACACAGTCGCCCACTCATTAACCAACACACATAATCAGTCACTTGCCCAGACAGTTACACGCTCACACAATCACCAACACAGTCACACAATCACTCACACTTACCCTGTATTTACTCAGGTACTCGGCGCTTTCCTCATCTCAGCTCAGGAATGTAGGACGTGTGAGTGGAGGCTGGAATTTGCGGAGACAGTATACTAATAAGACTCAGAAGTTACCTGTGCGGAAACATGAGTTTGTTTGAGTTTATGACAAGGTGTGTGAGGATGTGTTATTCCATGTGCAGGTGTGTAGGACAGGTATGGAAATTGAAGGAGAATGGTGAGGGAGGGGACATGTGTGGGGGTATGAAGGTATGAGGTCTGGGGGTTTGGATATGTGTCGCGGTATAGGGGAATAGGGATGTGCATATGAGTTGGGGAGTATAGGGATATGTGAGTGTGGATGTGTGGGGGGGTACGGGGGTGTGGATATATGTGGAGATCTTGGTGTGTGGATATTTGTGGGGGTATGGGGGTGTGGATATGTGTGAGGGTATGGGGGTGTGGATATGTGTTGGGGTATGGGTGTGTGGGTATGTGTGGGGGTATAGGGTGTGGATATGTGTGGGGGTATGGGTGTGGGGGTACGTATGGGGGTGTGGATATGTGTGGGGGTATGGAGATTTGTCAACACCAAATTACATGCACATTACGCACTTCACTTCCTTTTCAAAATTTTGCCCAACAAAAGGCATCAACAAAGCAAGCCTCGTAGTCACCATGGAGGGAATGCATCAACGCCCCACTGTCAGCCCATCTCCCGGTGACGACCCAGCGAGATGTCGGGAGTCGTTGTCTGACACTTCTTCTTCAGTTCTGCAACGTTAGCGGCATTTCCTCTAACTTTCTTTGTTGAATACCATCGCTCTCCTCACCTTCTTTTCCTACCTGAGACTCAGCTGTCTGACGCGACTGATAGCAAACCCTTCTCTGTATCCTTATCTCTGTATCATCCTACTTTCTCTATATTCATTTCAAAGCCAAAGGTGGCAACGAAATATATTGCTCTCGTGTTCCTGAGCTTGAATCTTCTGAATTCTCTACTCTCTGGCTTCGGTTTTCCTCTAATTCTACTACGAAAAATTCTTTGACTGCCTTACTTGTATGATGGAACACAGCCTATCCATTTCTCTTTTCTCTGAAATTTCCATTCTAGAAGATTTCAATGTTCACCACGTCCTGTGGCTCTCCTGTCCTTTCACTGATCCACCTGGTGAAACACAGCCTTATCACCTTAACCCGTCTGATTGCTCTAGGAAGGCCTGGGGCCCCTCCAAGGAACCATTGGTTGTGGCAATTCGGAGCTGCTGATTGGGAGGCCCTCAGGCAGTACTTCTTTGATTTTCTGTGGAATGATTATTGCTTTCATGGCCGACAGCCATCTGAGTGTGCCTTGCGCATAACGGATGTTTTTCTCTTGGATGTGGAAGCATACCGGTACATTCCTTTTTCATATCCTTTGACAAATGAAAGAAAAAAATTGATTTAATCCCGTTTGTTCTAATGCTGTCCACAACAAGGACAAGACCTACAAAAGGTACCGGATCCAACCCACTCCTGAATCTCATCTCTTATAAGTTTCTGCCAGGAATCATGCAAAGCCTGTTCTTCGCTCTGCTAAAAATATTTTCATTTGTACTAAATGCTCTGAACTCTCCAACTCAAATTCATCCCTCTCCTTCTGGCACCTTGCCAAAAACCTTTTTAACAACTTTATCTCATCATCCTTCCCTCCTCTCTTCAATTCTGATGGCTCTGTAGCTATTTCTTCTACTGATAACGCAGTACTCTTCACTGAGACCTTCTCCTCCAATTTCTCCTTAGACGATATTGGTGCTGTTCCTCCATCACTTCCTTCTCTGACTTCGTCATGGCTTGTATTAAATAATCTTCAATTGATGTATTTTCTGCTATCACTGGCCTCAGTACTAAAAATGCATATGGGCCAGATGGGGTCCCTCCTGTTATCCTCACGAACTGTGCTTCAGTGCTTACACCCTGTCTAGGTAAAGTCTTTCGCCTTTGTCCGTCAACTTGCACCTTTCCTTGCTGGAAGTTTGCTCTCATTCAGCCTGTCCCAAAGATGGGTGACCATTCCCATCCCTATCGCCCAATTGCTTCAAAATTATGTGTTTGAAAAGCTTTCAAGTTTATTATTTAAAAAAAAAAATCGTTGTACTGCTGTGGTTAACTCTTAAAGCACAATAACCTCTTATATATTCTTGCTATTGCCAGCTGTTAGTATTTATCCTTTCACCACGAAGATGCCTCTTTATATCAGTGTTACTGTCTCCTAACAATTTCATTAAGCTTTGGTAAGAATTTTCCAACTGGTGGGATAAGACATAGTCTTTATTAATTTTACCCTCTCACTGTTAGGGAACTCTCGTTCATATAAATTTACTTTTCTTTTGATAATAATATTTATTTATAAATCTAAGCTTTCAATCTCAGGTGGATGGCTTTCTTACTACAAAGAAAAAAAACAATCTCTATGTACCCCTTCTGCAATACCATGACAGTCCATGTATACTTTCTACGGCCTAGTGATGTCAATCTGCATAAGGGAGGCCTCGCACTGAAGGGGTTGATGTTACTGAATCCTGCAGATGGCTGAAGGCGAGCAAAATAATTTTTCCCAGTCCAAAACTTGCTTAGCAATTGCAAGACCCATATATTATATATCCGCTCGGTAGAAGTCCAATACAATAAACACATAATATTATGTAACCTGCACCAGAAAACACAAGACAGACGGATTGACAGATAGAACGCACACACACAAGAATATAGACAGACACACACATACGAAATAGACAGGCAGCCAGGCAGATAGACAGATGTGATTTGACCGTCATCACAACACAACAGATCGAATAATACAGGTGGATTTGTATTTCAGAGGGATCATTGAATCACAGGGTCCTACCTGAGTGAAAATCCAGTAATCTAAATATTCTACCGTGAGGAGCAGTATCATTGTTGTTGTAGCTCGTTGGTATTTAAAGCATGTTTGGTCAGTGTCAGTGTCATATGGCTCTTTTGGACAAGCGCGCGCGCGCGCGCACACACACACACACACACACACACACACACACACACACACACACACACACACACACACACACACACACACACACACACACACACACACACACACACACACACACACACACACACACACACACACACACACACACACACACACACACACACACACACACACACACATCATGTTACAGGAGAAATATTCTACTGACTTTACTGAAGAAACACCCAAAAGCAAAACAAACAGCTGTCTTTATTCATATTTACATGTTTAGCTGTGGAATGTAGCCTCAATTCTCAATAATTCATATTCATGTGTACAGCTGTGGAATGCAGCTTCATTAACCGATATTCATTTCGTCAGTTCTGGAATCCAGCCTCATCCATTTATATTCACTTGTTCAGTTATGGAATCCAGGCTTATTGAGTCAGTCAAGTATCCATTTGTTCAGCTGTGAAATACAGCCTCATTCATCCATATTCATTTGCTCATCTGTGGAATGGAGCCTCATTCACTCGTATTCATTTGTTCAACTGTGGCATATGATATAAATTTCTAAACCAAACCTGACTTAACAACATCCTATGTAATGTATCCCAAAACCACTTCCTCTGTACCCCAAACACCATCCTATATTCCTTACTACTATCCGATGTATCCCTTAACTCCATCCTATGTATCCCCTAACTTCACATTATTTACCCCATCACAACATGCTATGAACGTGAATTTGAATATGGCTCTCGGTTATTTATTTTGTTGATGGGAACAATCTTGTGGGCTTCTTACCTTTGGTTCTTTCTCCCTTGCATAGGTATTTCTCAGTAGCATCACCAAGCTATGTCCCTGATAGCACTCTCGCCTCATTAACCCTTCCACCTGCGTGCTATAGGCGCTGTCAATCACCCTGGCTAGATACGTGCTTTACAATTGTGATCCGTGTTCTGTTCAGATGTGGTTGGCCGCTTGTTGGGGTGCAGCTCGATCCCGCATTTGGTTGTTTCTCAGGCCCCGGTGATACTGCCTGTTTCTTTAACTTGCCTAAGGAATGTATTCACTGTCCACAGGAAACTTGTTGGCAACTCTTCATTACTGATTTATTCTGGACATTACACACCATACGACAGTAGGTATGTTATTGATGCAAAGAATGTCGATATTCAAACTATAAAATAACGTAACAGAGCAGTGCTATGGTGGAGTATCTAAACCAGATCACGAAGGGAAAAGCTCATCGAAGCCTATTAGCCTATGCTACTTAGAATACCGGGATAGGAACCGTATGGTAGTTGGCATAGGAGACTTTGTAACACCATTTTACTTATTATGCATGTTGTCTTAAATTTCCTCTTTTCTGTGGGTGATGCAATCATGTCGTTTTAAAAAAGAACATATGAAAAACTAATATGCAAAAGATATTACTGAGAAAGAGTTGCTACGAGTTCCCAAAGAGAATTTTGCAATTTCTGACGGTCAGGTACAGTCAAGATAACCTTTGACACCGAATGGTCTGCTAGGCTGAATGAAATGCACCTGGCAGTACCAGGAGTAATCCTCAAGTGACTTACGTTGATAGGACCAATGGAGATTGTATTTACCCCCTTCATGTCGAGATACAAGTCCGCCGGTAATCAGACTGGTAAAGATGTTAATCAACATCAAGGCTGAAACGCAGGGTCAAGGAATTATGACTAACACTCGGTGAAAGAGAACTTACAAATATTGAATAAAGAATTATTCCTGAAGAGGACACAAGTTAGCCCGAAACATTAGTGTCTCCAGATAGAAAAGAATGTAATAAAATCCAGTGTGGGTATAATTATTCGTTTTTTCCCAAAAAAACACCACACACTATGGCAAGTAAGAGCGGGCATGTTATATGAAAAATATATTTTTACGAACTCCTCCGAATAATAATTTTATCATTAAAACCATCACTTTGATGCATTACACTGGCAACCACAATATCACAGTCACCACTACAGCACCACTACCTCCCCAGTAAATGTTAATTATTGCTATCAAATTATAATCACGCCATCGCTAAGCTACCATCACAGCACCATCACAACTACCATCACCTCAACAGGTATACAACCAAAACCATTACATCACCAAACTTTTAAATATTATCAAACTACTGCACATTACTACTTTCATAACTACATCCAGTACGTACACCATCAGAATCACTCCATTGCCATTACAGTCGCTGCCACATCATCACAAGCAACGCCACAGCCACACACCAGCCAACACCAAAATTATCGACACACACACACACACACACACACACACACACACACACACACACACACACACACACACACACACACACCACTTCCCCTATTATAACAATCACTACATCGTCACCACAACTAAACTACCTGCACAGTAACTACCAAGCTGCGACTACTGCTACCACATCGCAACACCATGCCACGCCCCAACATTCACCAGCACAAACACCAACTCATCATCATCATCACCACAACCTCTGCACCATCACAGCCACCATCAAATTATCTTAACTGTCATTACCATCACTATAATTACCCTCTCACCACCGATAAGCTATAACGGCCGCAGCTACCACTACCTTCCCGTCATCACGACCACCATAACAATCACACCACCATATGTTCATGGCCTCTCACAAGCACCACGACCTACCACCCCATCACCATTACCACACAGGCATAATTATAACAGCCATCGCTACCACTACCATCCCACTCCCACGACCATACCACACACACCATTACGACAACAATAACCACAATTCTCTCATAACAAATATAACCACCACCATTAAAACTACATTCTAACTACAACTACAGCAACAACAACCACACAACTGCCATAACAAGCAACACCATACTGCCATAGCATATAGCCTACTGCAATTACCACAATCATTTCCTTTCCACTAACACTAACACTATCCATCACCGCAGTAGACAGCTACACCAACACCAGCCTCAGTCATTATTTATGCCCAGAATCACTATACACCACTACGATCATAACCATGCTGTCACAAGAAGCACCACATCACCACCACAGTTACCACCACAACCACCACCATGGTATCATAATAACCACCATCATGCTATCATAATAACTGATACAGCACCACCACATCACCACAACTTCTTAACAACCACACCACAATAACTAACACGTCAGCACTACAACATCATCACAGCGAAAAGCCACACCAACACTACTACTTAAAACACACCACCAGAGTCCTCTACACCAGCTCCACAGGCATCACTTGTGAAACACTTCACCATCACAACCGCAGCCACCACATCACCACACCATCCCTGGTTCTACCACACTGCCACACCACCACCACACCATCAAACTCCCACTACATTATCATAACAATCACTGCGCCTCCCCTACAACCAATACACCATTACAAAAACCACCACTGTGTCAAAACAACTACCATCGCACCACAGCCATTACACCATCACAATTACCACCACTCAGTTGTAACAATTACCTACACCATAACAATCCATCTATATATATACCTAGGCTGTGTCCCCTTAAACTACACGACGACACACTAACCAAAATATTCATCCACACACACGCATTTCTTCGTATCTTAGCCTGTAAGGGGAGAAGGGATCGCTCCTCACCGCACCACACCACACGAAGGTCAACTGCGCAGTGCAATCCAGCGACATCCGCAGCAGGGCCCGATGGCAGAGCTGATTTACCTCTGCCACATTATAATGAACCCATCCCCTTCCCCGCACCTGGCCCTTTCAGCTGATCAGACCACATGTTGGAGAATATCCCGTCGGGGCCGCACCACTATATATTCATTCACAACTTCTCTCCATTGATCCTTATCACGCGCAGCCACTCTTCAGAGCTCTACAGACATCCCTCTCGCATCTAACGCTCTTTTCACACAGCCAGTCCATCCTATTCGTGGTCTTCCTCTCAGCCTTACACCTCTCACATCAGATCCAGTTACCTTTTTCACCAGTCGCCCTTCATCCATTCTCTGCATGTCCTTACCACCGCAACACTCTCTGCTGAATTCTATCAGCCATCTCTTGCATAACTCCAGTTCTCCTTCGCACTTCATTTCTCACTCAAACCATACACGTAACTCCACACATCTCCATTACATTCAGTCTTTACCTCTCTGCTACTCCCATAACTACCAAGGCTAAAACACCATCACACACATCATTAGCACCACATTTCCACAACTCCCACAACCACCACCCCACCACAATCTCTAACACCGTACCGTTATAACATCCACCACACCACCATAACAACTACTACCACTACACCATCATATCATTAAAACTACCCCCACACCACTCCACACCAACACAGCTACCACCATACTATCATAACAAACACCACACTACCATAGGCCGCATCAGTTCCACCCCTAGTGATTATTTATGATATTTTATGTCCAGGTACGCTACACCACACAACGACCACATCAAAACAAAGGGCACACCATCACACTGTCCACCACATTATCGTAACTATCACAACGCCACCAACAACACTATCACCAAATCATAACAACCACCACAACATAATTATCTGCCACCTTAATTTACAACCACCACACCATACCTACCACCTTACTGCAATTTGCAACCACCACACCATAAGTACTACCTCAGTATACAACCACCACACCAAAATCATAACAACCACCACACCATAATTATCTACCACCTTAATTTACAACCACCACACCATACCTACCACCTCAATTTACAACCACCACACCAATCTACCAATTCACTTTACAATCACCACACCGTCAATAAGTGTCAAAGTACGGTACCATCTCATCTACCACCTCTACTATACTAACAACCATTACGCCATCACATTAGCACAGCTACCACTACAGTATCAAAACCACTAACACACTACCACAACCATAACCAGCATTCCAACATAACCACCACCACAACCATAACCAGCATACCAGAACAACCACCACCACAACCATAACTAGAGGGGCACTAAGTGGAGCGAATCTCTCCGACAAGGACAACGTAATTACCAAACTACTCTTCATAATGGGTCAGGTTTCTCATCACTGATTAGGGTTTCATAAAAAAAACTTCCGGATAGAGAATCTGTAATACTATCCGGATCAGTCCCAAAAGTTAATCGGCTATTCCCTGGGACATGGGCTATCTACCCGCCAAATTTGGTTCAAATCTCTCCTTTAGGTTTGAGTAATCCTGCTAACAAACAAACTAAAAAACAGCGGTCCCAAAAGTTAATAGATTGTTCCCTGGGACATGTGCTATCTCCTAGCCAAATATGGTCCAAATCTCTCTTTTAGTTTTTGAGTTATCCTGCGAACAAAGAAGTAAACAAACAAATAGGGGTGAAAACACACTCTCCTTGTCGGAGAGAACCAGCCTACCAACACAAACACCACATCGTCAAAACTACCATTACACTATACATCTACCACGCCAAAAAAAATGATTCCCACACTGTCATAACAAGTACCAGAGCACAACCACACCAAAACAACCACACCAACAACCACAACACAAGGTCACACCACCACCCTCGCAGTCATTAGTTATGCTGAATGCCTCCCAGCTCACAAAAAAGTCAGGAGTCCATTCTCTCCCCCATTGGCAACACCCTTTTTATGCTCTCCCTCCCTCCTCCCTCTTCCTCCTGACCTCTCACGTGTTCCTCCCTCTCCATTATCTATCCCTCCTTCACCCCATCCTTCCTCACTTCTTCCTTCTTCGCCCATAGTTTCGTTACCTCTCATTCACACCTCTTTCCCTCTCTATCCCCTCTCCTTCCCTCACCCCTCTCCCTCCTTCACTCCTCCCCATTCTTTATTCCTACCCTGCTTCACCACTTTCTTCCTTTACACTTCTTTTTTTCAGTCCTTTCCCTCCTCACGCCTCTCCCTCTCCCACCCCTTCCCTCCTCTGCCATCTCCATCACCTCTCTCCATCTCTCAACACTCTCACTCCTTCACTCCTTCATTCTTACACTCATACCTTCCTCCCTCCTCCTCGCCTCACTCCTCCCACACCTCTTTCACCCCGCACCTGTCACTCCTTCTCTCCCTCTCCACCTCACCTTCTGCTCTTCCTTATCACTCCTTTAGCTCCCTCACCCAACCCTTGTTACACCTCTGGCTTACTGTATATCACTTACTCCTTACCTTCTTTCTTCACTATCCTTTCACCCAAAATGCTTTACTCCCTCACCCATTTCCTCGCCTCTTACCTCTCCTACCCCCTCCCTTTCCTAACCATCCCCTCGCCTCAACGTCATCCGCAATACCTACCCTTGTAGTTAATCATTAACCTTAAACTCTCTCTCCCTCTCTCTCTCTCTCTCTCTCTCTCTCTCTCTCTCTCTACACCCCAGATGGCTGTGTAGAAATTCCTAATTACAAGATTTTTAGATGCGACAATGGTCGAGGAGCCGGGGTATGCACATATGTCCATAGTATCCTCAATCCCTCTGTCATTAACCTAGATGTGCCAAGGCCGACAGGCGTGGAGGATGTATGGGTAAAGATACAGTGTAGGAAGTGGCCGGCCATCATCATTGGTTGTGTATATAGACATCCTAAGGCTTTAACCACATCATTTGACTACATTCAAGACGTTTTTAGGATGGTATGTTTGCGTGACAAAAGTGTCTTTATCCTAGGTGATTTTAATGATGACATAATGACAACGGGCAATAAAATCAGTAAGATAATAAAAAATAACAAGTTGACACAAATAATAGATCAACCCACAAGAACAACATCAACATCAGCTACATTACTAGACCTTATAATAACTAATAAACCTGATGTCATTCTATCACAAGATGTAGTTCCTCAAGTCATAGCTGACCATGATCTAGTATCTGTTGTTTTAAATGTAAGAAAACCTAGAAAACTGCCTGTGGTAAAAACTTTTCGTAATTTGAAGAACTATGATAAAGACACTTTCTGCTCGCTCCTCCTTGACAATGTTCATAATATGAATGATATATTTTTAACTGACAATGTCAACAAACAAGTAGACATTTTTAATGACGTTTTTATTAATTGTCTTAATATGTGTGCCCCTTTTGTAACTAGAGCAGTGAAAGGAAAACCAACACCATGGATGAGTGACGATATCCGTGAGGCAATGGAGGAACGTAATAACTTACAAAGAGAGCTTAAAATCGACACAAGTAATTCACGGTTACGGGAACGTTACAAGATAGCCAAGAAACAGGTAAAGCAACTAATTAATAAAACTAGGACGGATCACTACCACGACCGTCTTAAAGACAGTAAAGGGAACACTTCGGCCACATGGAGCGTCATTAGAGAAATTATCCCGTCAGAAAAATAAACATAATGCCTATAATTTTGATAATTTAAGTGAGAAAGCCGAAGAGTTCAATAATTTCTTTTCTAGTGTTGGAGAATCCACTTTTAAATGCTCACAGAAAGAACTAACTAATGAAGGTAAATCTGTCGTCCAACTTCATCACTCTAATATCAATATTGTCTCTGCTTTTAGACCAGAACCAGTAGATACTAACACCGTTATATTAACAGTCAAAGATCTTAATGCAACCAGCTCTGTTGGCTCTGATGGTATAGGGTTACTGTTTCTCCGGGACTCGCTATGTGTCATAGTTCCTTTCCTCACGTGTATAGTCAACACATCCTTGGTGACGGGAGTGTTCCCTGAGACCTGGAAGCACGCACTGGTTGTCCCGATATACAAAAATGGTGACTCTGACACTGTGAATAATTATAGACCCGTATCTATACTACCCATCATATCTAAAGTACTGGAAAAAATTGTTGCTAAACAGCTGTCATTTTACTTAGAATCCAACAATTTATTGTCTAAGAGTCAACATGGCTTTCGACCCAGATTATCTACTGAGACGGCCCTTACTACCGTCACAGATAAATTATATGAAAATATGGACAACAAGAAAGTATCCTTGTTAACTTTGTGTGACCTCTCCAAGGCATTTGATACTGTTAACCATAATATCCTTCTAAATAAATGTTCTTTATTAAATATTGATTGCTTTTGGTTCGATAATTATTTGAAGAATAGAAGTATGTCAGTTCGTCTCGAAAACAACATATCTAAAAAGAAAATTATTAGCTATGGGGTCCCACAAGGCTCGATCCTTGGTCCAATTTTATTTGGCATCTATGTAAATGACTTACATGCACACGTTGACTGTTTCATGATACAATATGCTGATGATACACAATTTTTGCACTCGGGAACTATAGAAGATCTTAATCAAATCATTAAAGACACTGAGGACACTCATGTTAAATGTCGAGATTATTTTCTAAAGAATGGTTTGATGTTCAACTCCTCTAAAACTCAATGTATTTTTATAGGAACTCGTCAGCTGTTATCTAACATTCCACCAAACACAACGATAAATTTTAATGGGAACATCATATACCCAAGCAAACATGTGAAAAACTTAGAGTCTATATTGACCGTTTTATGCTTTTTGATGGCCACATTAACGAGTTAAATAAAAAAGCTATGGGTATTTTAATGTATATCAGTAGAATAGGTGACAGCTTAGATAAACAAACCAGAGTCATTGTTGTACAGACACTCGTTCTAAGCTTAATTGAGTATTGCATTAGCATATGGGGGACTACAAGTGACACGGTAATATCTAGGGTGCAGAAATTGCAAAATTTTGCAGCAAGGGTAGCAGTGGGAGGAGTAAAGAAATATGACCATATATCTCCATCTTTCAGGGAACTGAAATGGCTAAGATTAAAGCAGAAACATGTATTTGACGTAGGTGTAACTATTTTTAAAATTTTACGAGGATTTTATCCAGACTGGTTTTTACCATTAAGCAGTAGACAAGCTGTCACCAGCAGCATCACCAGACAGAGGCACAGCTTGTATGTGCCGCGCACTAAGACACACAGTGGAGACAGGCGCACTGCTGTACTGGGAGCCAAGCTATGGAATGCCCTCCCGCCCTCCCTCACACACGCGCCCTCTCTTAACACTTTTAAAGCTAGACTTAAGGAATTTCTGCTAACAAATAATGTTTAAGTTAGACTTAGGTTTTTATTGTCATCTTTTTAAAAAATTTACTCTCTAGTATGTCTCTCTTACTTTATACTTTTATCTGACTTTATTTTATTTTATTTTATTTTTACGTTTTTGTGTATGTGTATGTGTGTCTCTTTTATTTTAACTTTTTACCTTTGAGGTTTAGTGGTAAACAATTTATCAAATTTTATATTACCACATAATAATTGTAGGAGACTTATGCATCTGTAAGTATTGTAATTCGTGTACCTATTTGCAATTACTGAATATTCATTGTAATTTGTGTAATAACCACTTTGGTGGATAATAAAAAATCTGAATCTGAATCTGAATCTCTCTCTCTCGTTACCATTCTGTTATCTTGCTCTTTCATTTCCTTCTCCTCGCTCTCACACAGTCCCACCATCTTTTCACTGTTACACCCCCAATTCTCACCCTCATCCGATTCCACTCTCTTCCTCATCTTTTTACCTCCTCCCTGATGTTTTTACTTGCCCTTTTCACACTAACTCTTACAACATTGACACTAGCCTCTCACACACGCATACACTCCCTCTCTCCTTCTCATGCTTACACAGTACTGTCCTTTCTTCATGCTCTGGCACTCCATCACATTCACTTTCAAAACTAACTCACTCTCACATACTACCACTCTCTCACCTTTTCTCTCCCTCAGTTTCATCCTCAAGCTCTCCCACCCTCTGCCTCACCCTTTCACGCTCTCACGTATTCTTACCACCGTTCTTGTACGGAGGAAATTGTAAACATCAGTAGAATAGGTTAGTATTCATAGGGTGGATGGAAAATTATCTTATAGAAATTGGCCACAAGCTAACATCTAGACCTCCCTATGTTGCAAATATTTTCCTCTTAATGATAGCATTGGTAGTAGGCCACTAGGTTCTTGGAAACATTTGTCTCTAACATCCTTTGCTAAACATACATGTTTAGCAAACAAAACATGTTCTTTAAATATAGGCAATGCTACGCTGTTGAAATACTCCATCTGACCAAGCACATACCTCACACCTCCTTGCACATCTAACCAAGCTCATAACGGCCCTCATTCCCCCCTAATCTCTTCTTCCAAAGGTGGGTGTAAGGAGAATGCCTTGAGGACACATAACCTGGGCCCTTTAGATTCGTTGCACACGTGGCTCAGTGGGTTAGAGCGCTCCACTCTGACCGAAGGGTCGGAGGATCGAATCCACCCAAGGGTCATTGGCAGACATCAGGAAGGGCATCCGGTCATAAAATGCTACACTCTTCAATCCAAAAGTCCTCTACCCAGGGGAATCGCCTTAGCCCTTCGGGGATACCTGACGTAATAAAAAAAAATAAAAAAAAGGGTCACATTGAAATCTCCAAAAAAAAAATATATATATATATATATATATATATATATATATATGTGTGTGTGTGTGTGTTTTACTTTTTCGCTATTAAAAAAAAGCTTAAGAGGCAGCATTCTACCTACCATAAGGCACCAGTTCACTGTAAGGCACATAATTATGTGAAATTTCATGGCTTTTTAGTGAATACTTTCTGAGTTCTGGCCGGGAAACGATATCTCTATGCCCAGCCAGCCGCCCTGCCACCCTGCCGCACAAATCTATGAATATACAATCATTGATCCCAGTGGGGTTGAGGGCCGTTGTGCGCGCTTTGTTAGGTGTGCAGTGAGGTGGGGGTATATGCTTGGTCAGATGGAGGTTTGCAACAGCGTAGCGTTGCCTATGTTTTAATTTATTGAAAACGAAAAGTCTCCCCTGAGCTGATTAAGACTGTTTGTCGGTAGGAATGAGTATTTAAAAAGGCATCGTCTTACTGAATGAGTTAATGACAGACAAGCTTATACGGCATCCTTGACGGTCTTGGAGGACAATTTTTTGCAGATAGATTTTTTTTTTTTTTTTTTTTTTTTTTTAAATAACAGAACGGAGGAAGGAAAAACAAATGGGGAAAAAAAAATAATCCATACACCAGATTACTGGTGTCCTCTATTCATAAAATATCTGTAACAGTTAGACTTGAACAGTTGTGGGTTGAAATTTGGAGGAAAACAACTCTGGGGAAGCGAGTTCCAGAGAGATGCGTTCAGGGAATGAAAGAATTCTGATAGGCAGAAGTTCTGCAATATGGTTGAGTGACATTCCAGTCATGAGCGCTACCAGATGCCCGTGTAGCACGAGGGAAGGCATGCAGAGGTGGCACCATGGACGCAACTTCGTCTGAGCATTTGCCAAAAAAATATCTGTAAAATAATGCAAGGGAGGCAACATTCCTTCTTACTTGCAGGGGAGGTAGTTTATATGTAATGGCAGGGTTGTTAATGATTCTAACAGCTTTATTCTGAATTTTGTCAAGTTGTCTTAATGCAACCTCTCCACATCCATTCCACAAGGGTGAGCAATATTCAAGCTGAGAGCGCACATGACTCTTATAAATTATAGCTAACTGCTCATCGGCGAAGAAGTTACGGACTCTGTACAATAATCCAAGTTTCTTTGAGGCGGTTTTAGCAAGTGATCTGACATGAGAGGTCCAGCTGAGGGCACTGTTAAGTGAGACACCAAGAATTTCAAAACTTTTGGAGATGGGAATATTAGTAGCACTGAAGGTAATGTACGAATCTGGCAATATCTGTCTATTAGTAAACTGTATATATTTAGTTTTACTAGCATTAAAAGAGACAAGGTTGTTTTGTCCCCATTCACTGACTGTAGCTAGATCTTGATTTATAGAGATGGCTGTACTGAGTTGAGAGATAGAGATATTAGACTTCGTAAATGGATGTCTGAGTGTGAATGAACTATATAGTGTTGAGTCATCTGCATATGAGTGAACGGGATTGTGAGTGACAGATAAGAGATCATTAATATGAACCAGAAATAGGGTTGGCGCCAGAACTGATCCCTGCGGCACGCCGGCGTTAATTGAGTGGAAATTCGAATATACATCATCTACTTTTACTCTTATTTTCCTGTCACTAAGATAAGAAGAAATCAAAGGAACAAAAGACGTTAGTCCATAGCAAGGGAGTTTGGACAGCAGGGAACGGTGCCATACTCTGTCGAAAGCTTTAGAGATATCAAGAGCTACTGCATGAGTTTCTCCAAAAAGATCAATTGATTGATGGATGGTATGAGTTAAGAGATTGAGTATGTCAATGGTGGATCTTTCGTGGCGAAAACCGTATTGTCTGTCACTAATTAAGTTGTTGGATTCAAGATGTTTAACAATATGCTTATTAATTAAAGTTTCAAATACCTTACCAAGAGAAGATGTGACAGCTATTGGTCTGTAATTGGAGGGGTCAGACGAACTTCCTTTCTTCGGAACTGGGTGGATATTGGCTTCTTTCCATGAATTTGGGAATGAAGAAGTACGTATGCATAGTCTGAATAATTTGGCTAGGACAGAGGCAAGTTCAGGGGAACACTTTTTCAAAACAATTGGCGGAATTCCATCTGGGCCTGAAGCTTTGTTGGTAGGTAAATTGTCTAGGATGGATTTTACGAATCTTGTCTGTATTTTAAGTGGGGCAATTTCGGGAGAATCAAGTTCCAGTACTGAGACATTCTGGCTGGTATCATCTATGGTAGAGTTTCTTGCAAAGGTACTAGCAAAGATATCTGCTTTCCCACGTGGGTCATTTGTAATATTGCCATCTGAAGATTTTAGTGGGGGAATGGAAGATGACTTGTTAAAGTTATTATTGAAAGAATTAAGAGTTGACCAGAATATTCTATTGTCATTAGGGTTGTTAAGTAGTTTTGATGCTTGCTTTTGAAGAAAGTTTGATTTAGATAGATTTAATGCAGCTTTTGCATGATTTCTAGCAATTTTAAATTGGGAGAGTGCTTCAGATGTTTTTGATTTTAAGTAAGAGTTATATGCTAATGACTTTTGGGCTGTTGCTCTGGCACAGTTGCCACCAAACCATTTTGGAGAGTTTGGTCTTTTAGTGAATTGTTGACTTGGTATGAATAAATCCATACCAGCAAGTATTAAGTCGCAAATGTGGAACTGGGTAGAATTGGGATCACTAGAGAAGAAAGACGGCCATGGAACATCAGCAAGATAATTTCTAAATCCATCCCAGTCTGCCCTGTCAAAGTACCATCGGGTCACCCTGACAGGTTCGGAATGGGGAAGTGTAGGAGGGTTAATTAATGAGGCTTTGATGAGATTGTGGTCAGACGATCCAAGTGGTGACAGCACCTCTATCCTGTATTGATCTGGATAGATAGATAGATAGATATACTGTAGATAGATAGATAGATTGATAGAGATAGATAGATAGACAGATAGACAGATATTAGGGTGTTCCATGGCTATAGGGATAGAAATAAAATGTGCTACGAATTTTAATCCACATGATTATTCATATTCAACAGACCAAGGAAACATGTCTGTTCAAGTCTGAGTCAGATTGCACAACATTTAGAGGTCCCGAGTTTTGATGACTTTTTTGTACTTTCAGTGTGCTTTTTGTCTGCCAGCGATGAGTACTGTTTTTTGTGTAGATTGAGGGGAGCGTGTTTTATTTTCGAGTAACAAGCTGGTAATTATTTATGAAACTAATTAATGCCATTTCACTGTTATACTGAAATTTATTATTTACCTTTCTATTATTAATATTTTATGAAAGTAACTAAAGTAATGTCATTTTTCTGTGCTGGTGTAATTTAGTTTTTCCTTTCCCTATTACTGTATTAACAGTTGGTGTTGCTTGTTGGACAACTATACTGGTAATTAGTTGTGTAACTAATTTACTATGCTATTGACTTTTTTTCTTTTTCACTAATATTATCATTCTTGTTACCATTTTA
>NC_137005.1:34655541-34838041 GCF_032717465.1 Coenobita brevimanus
GCAAGCCTCCTCCAGCACACCACGGACGAGCTGGAGCTGTTCAGACGAAACCAGCAAACCATCAGCAACATTGTTTCCTCGGTGATGCGAAGACTGCAAGAGGTTATTAGGAGGCAGGAGGCCACAGGAGTACTTACTAAGGGTTTCCTTGTTGCTTTGGCTTTACCAATGTCGGTAAACATTGACATAGACATACTTGGTGAGTCTGGGTAGGATTTTGTTTTATTTTCCTTCTAACATTTTGTGAGAGGTATCGTAATTATATCCACACATATTGTATGACATTTTGTAAGATGTGTATGTATAACAGACATACACATATAATTGTGCAATGGTAATACCGTACTGCTAGGTCATTACATTACATATGGAGTTGTCCCTTTAGTAATGCCTAATATTTCACCTAAGTTGTATGATGATTCTGGTTATACAGAATTGTAGTAACATTGTATAACTTGTTACATAATATTGTAGTAACATTGTAGTAATACTTGTAACATTGTATGAATTGTTACACACAGACATCAATTAAAGAGATGCCATAAAATAGTTGACATGATGGTGACTTGTATAGACGGAGTGTATACTGAGAGGATGATCATATTTACTGTGGACACAGCCATGTCAAAGGTTGCATCTGATATTTAGTTCCAAAATTAATTACATGTAAGAGTAGAGGACGTTCCTTAATTTAGCATTACGGAAGTCAACGCCATCCACATTCCATTTTGTTTCCAAAGTCATAATAAACGGATAAACACAAATATCTGGCTCATCACTAATATTTCATCTGACACGTCAGTATATTTCTCTCACGAGCCAGCTCTTGATATTACCACCAATCCAGAGCTTGTTATCTGACGCCGGTATACAAGGTGTAGTGCAGCATTATCTACCGAATATCAACTCCTTTATGCCCTGAATTAAAGAAAATGGACAAATAATGTGACCACCACTTCATATTCATTCTCCTTCTCCTACCTTCTCTCCCTCCCCTCCCTCACTCCACCCCCACACCATCACTCGTCCCCCAACCCACCTTCCCGTCTCTCTCTCTGGACCCTCTCTCTCAGCCCCTCTTGCTCCACTGTGACTTGCCGCGCATAAAGGAGGCAGCCTGAGGCACGGGGTACTGGAGGATAGGTGATTTTTGATGACAACGAATGTAGCTTGTACCTTAGCCAACAACAAATTTTTACAGGTGATTAGCATTCAGCCTTTCAATTATTGTTTTCTACCCTATCTTCTCTCAGTACAAATTAGGCATATGGTCCTAAATAGTCCCTCCTGTTGCCTGATGAACTGTGCTTCTGTGGTGACACTCTGCTTAGGTAAACTTTTTTGTTGGCCAGCTCATGCTACCCTTATTGTTAGTCGTGTTTTCTTCCTTCGGTTCTTGTCTTGTTTAATTGTGGAAGACACCTTTACCCTTCACAAATAACCGATTGAAAAAAAAAGAAAAAAAAAAAAGGACACAGTTACCAGCCTATGATCTAGCTGTGTCTGCAAGGTTTTGGTTGTAACTACTCGTTGCCTAGCAACTGAAAAAGTGCATTTTTCATACTTTTCACGTCTTGAGCTGAAGAAGCATTATTAATGGGAAGTGTTTCCTTCTTTAGGCATAATATTGAGGTCATGACTTATCTGAAGTGTGTCATCCATTTTTCCCTCCTCTCTAGTTTGGGGGTGGCATCCCTGCAAAGATAGGCCTTAGCATCCCTAGCAACCAGTACTGTTTTCTGAAATGTCCCCCTAGTTCCCCAGAGCTCAATGACTGAATGTTTGCATGCTTATAGACATCGACTGGAACTACAACTTTCTTTTGTACACCTATGTTCTACATTGGCCAGGTCAGGGGTCAAAGGTCATCAAGTGAGAAATGGTAAAAATAGCCAAAATCACGACAGTGCTCATGCAAAATGCTAAGGCTCCGAAGATTATTAAACCAGGACCATGATTCTTGGAGGGAATGTTGCATTGGAGTACCTCCATACAAAAAATGACATTTAGTGTCGAAACTCATTTCCAGTCGCTAGCAGCGCCACCTAGAAGTTATACCTATGGTTGGCCATTCGGGAATTTCAAGTTCCCTGGCTTCACAGAGGGTGGATGGAATTGAATGAAACTTTGCATGCTTATAGACGTTAATGAGTACTACAGGTGTGTTTCATGCATGCATGACCTGTATCCGCCAGGTCAGGGGTCAAAGGTCACCAAGTGCAGGAAATATGAAAAGCTCTAAAATTACGATCTTGTTTACGCGAAATGCTAAGGCTCTGAAGATTATTAAGCCAGTGTTATATATCTTGGGAGGAATATTGCACTGGAAAACCTCCATATAGAAAGGCTGTTAGTGCCAAAGCTCACTTCCGGTCGCTGGCAGCTCCTCCTATAATTTGTACCTTGGGTGGGCCAAAGATCTGTCCACTTAGAGCTGGCCATTGTCGCCTATCGGCTTGTGTTAATTTTATCTATCAATGTATACTTTTCCATCCTCGTGAAAATTTGCCTTAATTCAGCTTATCCCATAGGCTGGTGACCATTCCTAACCCTCTGATGGTAGCCAAATGGACAGAATCTCTTGTATTTCTGAAGTCATTCAATATATTCTCAGCAGGATTCACCTGAAGCGCTTTTCTTCTCATGGCCTTTCAGATCGTTAGTATGAATTCCGTCAGAGGTGCTCCACTAGCAGTCTTCTTACATATCTTTAAGACGTGAAGCATCCTGCATTAAAGGTTTTAGAGAAATTTTGGTACAGCCATAGACTTTTCAAAGGTCTTTGACTTAGTGTAACATATCCTTCCGACGGATTCTCTTCTTCTATCTGGGTCATAGTCTAAATTTTCCTTTCTGGTCCTACTATTGTTGGTGCTGTAGACGATGGCAGCCTCTGAAACTATTAATAATTGTGTTTCACAGGGCTCTGTTCTTTCACAGACGATCACCTACTCTCTTTAGTTCATCTTTCTTTGGAGGAGACAATTTCGCTGGCGCCTGACCTTTATTTTTTTTCTTTTTTCATACAACGTACCTCACTCTCTCTGTCTCACCGTCATTCTAACTCTTTTTCACCCTTACCCTCATCCTCACCCGCACCTTCGTCTTCACACTCCTTCACACACATTGTCGGCTCTCACTTTTACCCTTACTCTTCAGTCCTCCTCAGTCTCACTCTGGGTCACTTTCATCCTTATATTTTGTCGCCGTTTCTCATAAGTATACCTTTCCAACGCTTAGCTTCCTTCCTATCCTCACACCACAGCCACTCTGAATCTGTCTCATATTTTCTTCATCCCTCACCGCTCTTTCCAGTTCACCCCTCTCATGTCCTCACTCTCCTTCCCTTATACCCCGTTTGTCTGTCTACCTATTTCACTCCTCCCGCACCTTCTCCCTCTTCCTCTTTCCCCACCCCCACCCTGACACAATAGACACTCATTCTCTCCCACACTCACACCCACATCCTCTATCTCACCCTTACTCCACACCGTCATCCTAGCGCTATAACCAATCACCCTCATTTACGCCAGCCATTTTCCCCTCCCTCTCCTCACCCTTGTTTGATATAATTATTTATATGTGTCTTCCTTTACCCTGATGCCCACGCCTTCCTGTTTCTCACCCCTCCTTCGTAACCCTTTCTTTTCTCAATCCTCTCCTCCTTTGACCTTCAGACCTCTTCTTCATACCTCTTCGCAACACTTCTCCAACTCCTTCTCCACTCCCTCACCTCTCCCTCACCTTGTTTACTCACTCAGCTCTCTCTCACCCTTCCTTCACCATTCCCCACTTCTCACCCCTCCCTTGCTGCACCCCCTCACTCTCATTTCTCCACTCCTCCCACCGTCCGTTTCCTTCCTTCCCTTATTCCACTCCTCTCCCTCACCTCCTCCTCCCTCACCTCGCCTTTTCCACTCCTTCCCCATTCACTTTTCTTCCATCACTCTCCCTCATCCCTCACTCATCTTTCCCTCACCCTTCCCCCTCTCCTTCCTCATTCCTCCTTCTCCCTCTCCCCACACCGTCCAGCCACTCTCGCCCTGCCCTTCTTCACACGTACTCTCACACCTGACATATTTACGTGCCTCTTCCCTCATCTTCGCACCCTTTCCTTTCCTCCTCCTCCTCCTTCTTCCTTCCTCCTTTCTTATTCCTGTCTTCTTCCCCTGCCCTCGTATATCCCGTTCTCTCATCCCATCTTCCTTTTTTACTTCTTTCTTACCCATTTTTTTACCCATCTTCCTTCTTCATTCTTCCCTCCATCCCTTTCCTTTCTTTTCCCTTTTCCCTTGTTGCTTTTTCCTATTTCCATTTCTTTTTTCCGCCTCTCCTTTCCTACGTCTCCCATTTCTTTCTCGTCCTTCATCATTTTCTTATCCCTCTACCCTCCCCCTTCGCCCATTCCCTTCTCTTTAAAGTAGTCCTTCTGCCACCTCTCTCTCTCTCTCTCTCTCTCTCTCTCTCTCTCTCTCTCTCTCTCTCATTGGCCGTTGTAGATCCATATTGACCTGAGTGGCCATGAACTAAGTAAACTTAATCTTAACTGTTCTAAGTGTGTCTGAACCCGGATACTGTGACCTAAAAGAATGACCAAAACTCAACAATCATGAGCAAGAGTCCACATATAATCCCCTGCCAGCACACTGTTTACGTACAGCTTTCTTCCTCACACGTCGAAGAGCATTACATCTCCTAGTGCTTTTTTGTTTTCTACTTCAAATTGGATTCTGTGTCATCAATAATTTTCGTATTGTATGTAACATCACAAATTTTAAAGTGAGGCAGGGAAGTGTTGGCCAAATATTAGTCGTGGCAATACCTTAACTGGCCGGATTTAACTGCTGGGCTAATTAATTCCAAAATAGTTAGCATAAGATAATCATGGACCATTCTGACTGTTGTTTTGGTGATAGTTTTGCCGCCTGACGGTTTGGCGTCTAAATTTTAAACCAACACGACGCACGTATGGGGACAGCGACTGCGGCTGTTTACTCGTATCTAAATCTTGCTATTACCAGACAATTGTAATCAGCTTAATAGAACGTCCTGGCAGTGAGGCGTTTCAAGAAGCTTCCCCTAAGCTGAACAAATCCTCTGGAGATAACCACCAAAGAATAAATAAGACGGAATCATAGTGAAGGGGATTAACTCTTTTTGAACGTGGGAAGTCGTACTCGAAAGCTGTCTTGTTCTAGTCAGTGCTACACGAGTTTATTTAGCACAAGCAAGTAAGAAAAAACAATTATTACTCTCTCAGGACGTGGTAAATGTTCAGAATTTTAATGTGACTACTGCGAGGTAATTTTATACGACATGGAAACATATTTCCTGTCACCTCTTATTGCTTTTCTTTCCTTTACAGGTGGCTTTACATTGAGTGACAAGCCTAATGGTTTCCTGTAAACCAAGAAACCATTTACAACGCTGGGTGGTAACCATATAACCAAACCATACGTGTTCCCTACATGTCAACAAGTGGGTTGGTGGAGCGTTAGTGTCCTTCCCCGTAAAACAACTAACTCAAAGTCAAATGGCCGCCCCTTACGGGATTATGGCGTCTGGCAATAGATAGATAGATAGATAGATAGAAACATAGTCCCGGTCAACAGTTATCTCCTATAGTTCATTCATAACTTCATTAATTTTAGCTAAGGCTTCAAAAGAAGATTTTCAGTGGACCTAGAACTCCACATATTCCATGCATTTAAAGTAGGAAACATTTCCAAAACTTTCACTGAGGAGCAAGTGTATGACTTTTTTTTTTTTTTTTTTTTTAGTCGAAACACAGGCTGATTCACTCCTGTATGCTTGTTCCAAATACTATCGGTGACACTTTGCACAAAATAATCTGACACCACAGATGATAGCTACTGTATAATGCAGGATGATTCACATCCTACGGTAGTATTCCATCCATCCATCATCCAGTCCTATGTTGCCTCATGAGGAACGTAAGAGCCAGGGGTTAGGCAAATTGGTCCTGACATTTAAGAGGAGATTGACCAACCTCACTTATCCCTAAGTGGCATTATGTAAGCAAGAAATCTCAACCACCCCTTGGATATAAGCATACTCAGTCTCAATCCAATTGGGGCGCCTTAATTACCCACTAAACCACCAGGCGCCATAATTTGGTTACATGGTTACACCCAGCATAGTAAATGGTTTCCTGGTATACAGGAAACCATGTGGCTTGTCACGATAGTAACCCTGCTTTAATCGGAATGCATCACACAGCATGCTTATGACACTTCCTAAGCATTATAAGGCTAATAATTAGCCTTATAATGCTAGTAATTAGACCGCAAGAATTTGCGGGACTAATTAATAGCCTTACGATAACAAAATGTTTGCAAATACCATTATCATTGTTTCCGTATGGTTATTGAGCCCACAATGACCAATTCTGACAAAAAAGTCGAAAAAATCGTTTTTGCATGTTTTATCGTGTTGCGATTTGCGACAATATTGCGTCGTCGCGTTGCGTGCGATTGCTAAATTTTTCGTTCGGAATTTATCTGACACTCCCTGGAATTACCTCGACCTAATGTTGAATTAGGCTGACATCTATTACTTTTCTCGTGCAAGAAAGGAGCAAATGCACAGTCAGATATTATATATATATATATATATATATATATATATATATATTGTTACGCTGTTCGCCTTTCCGTTCCCACGGATGCAGCCGTTACAGCTGGGCTAGGGGATTATGCAGTATGTATCCGTGTCATTCGCGGAGTTTACATTAGCGAGTGTTACAAGTTCTTTTGTTTCTTTCGTTCCTGCCACTGAGGGCAATTTTATTTCATACCATGCTGAGTATGCATTTGATTATTTTGATTGTCTTGTGTGAGCTACAAGTATATTTAATAATGTTTTGCTTGCATTAGAAATACCAATTCATTGTAGAGAGAGAGAGAGGGGCACGAATATAAGTTCTTATTAATTAATTTGATTATGCGTTCGCGCTTGGCCGTGCGCGAGCCTTGATCAGAGTCAGTATCTTCCCAGCTAGCTTCCGTATCGTGCGTGTGTGCACACTCTCTCTCTCCCCAGTCATTTTTATGCCGAGCTGGCGTTTTCATTTAAGTTTATTTTTATTCTTTTGTTGCTGACTGAGGAAAGTAGTTATTTTATTTTGTTTTTGTAACCGTGTTGTCTTTGGAGGGCCAGTTTGGCTCACCGTGGTCCTCTCGCTGCCTTTGTTAACGTTCCCCAACACACGTACATACACACACACCCCTAACCCCTACACAGTTAATCCCATCTCTTTGCACAAGGCTAGTGAGAACCATCGTGAGCTACTAACTGCGTTCCCCCCTTGGACACGGGTTAAGTAGAAAGTCGTCACCACCGGAAGTAAGTGGGAGGTGTTCCTGTAGGCTGTCTCGGGCGGTATTACTTCCGGTAGCGACGATAGTAGGCTAGATCTATAGGTAGGCTGTTCCATTTTATTATCAAAGTACAGAGTGTTGCGTTCTTAAGTAAGTACTTTTCCGTTGCGCAGTTTTTCTCTAGTTTGCGGAGTGTCAGTGCCGGGGTCTGCGTTATTTTTGCAACGCAGTGGAGGCCGATCATCTAAGGCTGACTTGTTGTCTTTTTGTAATAGCCCCGGGCCGGCGCTACCGTAACAGTGGCGACCTCGCATCAGGATATCCTAACAGTGCCTTCTTCTTGCTAGGATATCGTTACCTTGGCGTTCTCTGTGCTTTGAGGTGAGTTGATGTGTGTGTAGTTTCTCAGTCAGCATTAGTATTTCATTATTCAGTACTGCCATTGAATTGTCGCCATGGAGTCACGCGTGTCTACACCAGATCGCGTACGTGATGAGTCACCTGTGGATATGGAAAATATGGAACAACGAGAGGCACATAGCAAAGGTACTCCTCGTGTGAGCCCTGAGTTTGACTATGGTGCTGAGTTGCCTCGTTTCGCTACCCCACTATTACCATCTATGATGCCGCCGAGCCAGTTTAGAGCAGTTCCCCCAGGGATGTCTGGTGCTTTCCCTGGAGTTGTTCATTCCACTCCCATATACCCTGGAGCCTTGTCACCGGAGGCTCAGTTGCAGTTGGAGTTGAAAAAGATGGAGATGGAAATGCAGCGTGCAAAAGAAGAGAGGGAAATGCAGCGTGAAAAAGAAGAGAGGGAGATGCAGCGTGCCAGAGAGAAAGAAGAGAGGGAGATGGAGATGCAGCGTGCCAGAGAGAAAGAAGAGAGGGAGATGGAGATGCAGCGTGAAAAAATGCGATTTGAGCTGGAGAAGACTCGCTTGGAGCTGACTGCTAATAGACCAACTTCAGATACCCAAACCTCAGGCCGTGCAGAGGATAGGGAGAGTTGGTTCTCAAGGAGTCTAAAATTAGTGCCAGCATTTGATGAGTTGAAGGTGACAGAATGGTTTGTTAGATTTGAGAAGAAAGCTAGGGAGTTTGAGTGGCCCAGGCAGCGCTGGGTGGGGTTGGTATCTAATGTGCTGAAGGGAAAAGCTTTGGAAGTGTATAATAGGTTGAGCCCTGAGGATGTAGATGATTATGATGAATTTAAAACAGCCATCCTGAAGGCATATGAACTTAGACCAGAGGCTTATCGGTTGTTGTTCCGTGGTGCTCGGAAAAGGCCTGCTGACACCTATATGGCCTACGCTAGGTATCTGGAGGAGAGGTTAGACGAGTGGTTGCTGAGTGAGAGCGCCACTTCGTATAACGAGGTGCGTGAACTGCTTTTGATGGAACATTTTACCAACATGGCTGACAAAGAAATTGGTGTTAAAATTAGGGAGAAGAGATTTAAGACCGTGAAGGAAGCAGCGACGTGGGCTGATGACCGGGTGTTTGCCTTGCAGAGTATGGGGGTCAAGTATGCTAATTTTCAGTATTCCAGGGAGAGGACTGTGAGTGGCCCTGCCTGGGATAAATCTCCCGTGAATCAGTCCAAGGGAAGTACAGAGGAGAAAAAGAATTCAGGGAGAAAGAGCCCTGTATCCAGTTCGAAGCTAGTTTGTTACTTTTGCAAACAGAGTGGGCACATCAAGCCTAACTGCCCTAAGTGGAAGGCCTCCCAAAATGCCAAACCAGTGGCACTAATTGTAGGTTCGAGTCAGGTGAACGAGAGGAGTTGGGAGAGTGGTAACGGTGAGGGAGAAGTCTGTGGAAAGCTGGAGTGCAGCCGGCTGTGCTTGCTGCCAGCTCAGGCTGAAAAGGTTACCCAACATGCTACGCCACCTCCGGATGAACTGCCTCAGAAATCGTCCCTAGACTGGTGTAAACCTTTTATATGTCACGGCACAGTGAAAATTCATGGGATCAGTTATCCAGTTACTGTGGCTCGTGATACCTGTGCACAACAGTCTGTGTGCAGAAACGTGACTGGAGGGCCTGTAAACTCAGGGAAGTATGTGCTGTGTAGAGGCATGAACTCAGATGAATACTATGATTATGTTCATGTGGAACTCGATTGCCCCATTGTTCAGGCTGCAGCTCAAGTAGCTGTTGCTGATGTAATGCCACTAGAGGGGGTTGATTTTCTGCTGGGGAACGACCTGGCTGGAGAGAAAGTATTTCCATCTCATCCCCCACCAGTTGTTGTGGCAGAGAAGTGTTTTGACGCCCCAGAAATTGGTTTTGAAGTTGATGCAGAAGTGGAAGCCATGTTCCCGGTCTGTGCAATTACACGATCTATGGCACAGGTTGCAGCCCGGGAGGAAGAACTGGTGAAGTCACAGGTTCTTGGGGTCGACTGTGATGAGGCAGGGCCACCAATGGAGGAACCTAGTGAGCAGAGTGTTGCTGTGGTGGGTGAGGAGAGTGGGAATGCGTGCATGGGTGCCGCCCCACTTCCCACTCAGGACACTAGAGGTGGTGCTGAGTGTGTCTGTGTGGAGACTGAACCCAGCCCACCGACTGAATTAGAAGAATTTCAGGACGCTGGGGTCGACTGCGGGGATGCAGGACCACCGTCAAACGCGCCTGAGGAACAGAGTGCCTCTGTTGAGGGTAGAGGTGATGATGTCAGTGTGGAATCTGACATTCCTCCCCCTGTCGAGTGTATTAGAGGTGACGCTGAGATTGATTGCCCTTCGCAATCCAGTGTCCCGACCAGTCCCTTATCTCAGTCCTCAGTAGAGCTGGCGGGTGTTGGGTCAGCAGAATTGAGGGTGAAGCAACAGGAGGATGTAACATCAAAGCCCTTGTTTGCTCGAGTAGGGGAAGAAAGAAGTATGGAGTGTGGTAAGGAGGAGTTCCTGATTAAAGACAATGTTTTACATCGCCGATGGACGCCCACTGGAGCCACGATGGATGGAGTGGGTGAGTTAGTGCAGGTGGTGGTGCCTGTGCAGTATAGGGTGCCGTTAATACAGTTAGCACATGAGGGACCTTTAGCAGGTCACTTGGGAAACAGAAAGACAGTGCAGCGCTTAAGATATAACTTTTGGTGGCCAAGTATGCCGGGACAAGTTGCTGCGTACATCAAGAGCTGTCACACGTGTCAGATGGTGGGCAAGCCTAATCAAGTTCTTCCTGTGGCCCCTTTGACTCCCATTCCTGCAGTTGAACCTCCGTTTACCCGGGTAATCATTGATATTGTGGGCCCTTTACCTCCTACTTCTGCTGGAAACAAGTATTTGTTAACCATAATGGATGTTACAACGCGATACCCAGAGGCTATACCAATCAGAAGCATGCAGGCGAAGTCAGTAGTCAAGCAACTTATCCTGTTCTTTACTCATTTTGGCCTGCCCAAGGAGTTGCAGTCAGACCGTGGAGTAAATTTTACATCTAATTTGTTTAAGCAGACAATGACAGAGTTGGGCATCAAACATATTTTGTCCAGTGCCTACCATCCGCAGTCACAAGGTGCCCTGGAGAGGCATCATCAGACCTTAAAGACAATGCTGCGCACCTTCTGCTATGATAGTGGAAAGGATTGGGACCTAGCGGTACCCTTTGTTATGTTTGCAGTGAGAGAGGTACCAACTGAGTCGTTAGGGTTTTCACCCAATGAGTTAGTGTTTGGGCACAGAGTTCGTGGTCCCTTGGATGTGGTGCGAGAGGCCTGGAGTAACAACAAATCTGGCAACCAGGAATCCATGCTTGACTATGTCTGCCGCACTCGGGAGAGACTGCATTGCGCTTTAGAGCTTGCCCGTGACCATCTAATCGGGGCTCAAGCGAAAATGAAGGCTCATTACGATAAGGTCAGAAGTCGTGAGTTTAAGCAAGATGAAGTTTTGGCACTGCTGCCCATGCAAGGAAAACCTCTGGCGGCTAGATTCAGTGGTCCTTATATTGTGAAGAAGAGAGTTGGGGAACTTGACTATCTAATTGTTACCCCAGATAGGCGGAAGAGTACTCAGTTGTGCCACATTAATATGTTGAAGCCATACTACCGCCCAGTTGATTCTCATTGTGGGATGACTGCTGATGTCTCTCACCGGGGATGTGAAGGACGGGGAAAGGAGGACGTGGCATCAAAGGAACGTGCTGTGGAGGGAGCTGTTGGTGCCGGTAATGTGAGTAGTGGACCAGGGTTACAGCCACAGTCCCTGGAAGGTGATTTTGGAGTGGACGTTGAGGGAACCAGGGAGAGCGCTCCTGTAGTTTTGGTGGTTGGTAGTGAGTTGGAGGAGCAGGAGGAAGTGCTTAGTCGTGGTGAGATGTTACCAGCTGACCTATGGGAGGGCAATGGTTATGCAGCTCTGGTGGAGAAATTGCGACACCTTGATCCAGTAAAGCGAGAAGAGCTGTGCAACAGATTATGGAAACATCCGAAAGTTTTTGGAGATTCACCGGGATTGACAACTTGGGCTACTCATGACATTGACGTTGGGGATAGTAAGCCTGTAAAATTAGCTCCCTACCGCATCAACCCTATCAGACAGAAAGCTCTCGATAATGAGATCAAGTATATGTTGGACCATGGATTGATCAAGAGGAGTTTCAGTGAGTGGAGTTCACCAGTTACCTTGCAGCCGAAGCCAGATGGGAAGGTTAGGTTGTGTGTGGACTTCCGGAAAGTTAACTCACTGTCTAAGACCGATGCTTATCCCTTGCCTCGGGTCGATGACTCTGTGGACAAGGTGAGAAATGCCACTTATATCACCAAACTTGACTTAGTAAAGGGATACTGGCAGGTCCCGCTGACGGAACGGGCTAAACAAGTGGCTAGCTTTGTTGTCAGTGGTGCAGTATATCAGTGCCAGGTGATGCCTTATGGATTGAAGAATGCTCCAGCCACTTTCCAGAGGCTTATGGATAAAGTGGTGGATGGCATACCTAATTGTGTCGTTTACATCGATGATGTCATTGTGTATGACACCAAGTGGGAGGAGCACCTTGATCATGTGGAAATGCTCATTAAGCGGTTGGAGGAAGCTGGCTTAGTAGTCAACTTGGACAAGTGCGAGTTCGTACGTGCTAAGGTCCAGTACCTTGGATTTGTTGTGGGACATGGGCAAGTGGCTCCACCTCGGGCTAAGGTGGATGCCATTTCCAACTTTGCAGCACCCCAGTGTCGCCGTGCCCTCCAGCGATTTTTGGGCATGATCGGCTATTACCGAAGATTTATTGGGAATTACTCCACAGTGCTTGCCCCTCTTACTGACTTATTGTGCAAGGATAAGAAGTGGCAGTGGACAGCCGAGTGTGAGCAAGCTTTTACTACTGTTAAGTCTCTGCTGTGCCACCACCCTATATTGCGTGCACCAGATTTTGACAAATCTTTTGTGCTGGCAGTTGATGCTAGCCGAGTAGGGGTAGGAGCAGTGTTGATGCAGCCGGATGAGGGCCAGGTTGAACATCCCATATCATACTTCTCAAAGAAGTTTAATAGAGCTCAGAAGAACTATTCCGTCATAGAGCAGGAGTTATTAGCGATTATCCTGGCCCTACAACACTTTGCTGTCTACCTGCCCCCTTTTGGCCCTGTGATCAAGATTTATTCAGACCATCATCCCCTGCAGTTTTTGAACAAGTTCAAATTTAAGAACCAGCGTTTGACCCGCTGGAGTTTGCTTTTGCAAGAGTACAATTTAGAAGTTAGGCATATTAAAGGGATTGATAACGTAATTGCTGATTGTTTATCCAGGGAGGGGTCAGGGTCTTGATTCGAAAATTTTGATCCAGGGCTCAAAATTTTCCCTTGGGGAAGGGCGTGTTACGCTGTTCGCCTTTCCGTTCCCACGGATGCAGCCGTTACAGCTGGGCTAGGGGATTATGCAGTATGTATCCGTGTCATTCGCGGAGTTTACATTAGCGAGTGTTACAAGTTCTTTTGTTTCTTTCGTTCCTGCCACTGAGGGCAATTTTATTTCATACCATGCTGAGTATGCATTTGATTATTTTGATTGTCTTGTGTGAGCTACAAGTATATTTAATAATGTTTTGCTTGCATTAGAAATACCAATTCATTGTAGAGAGAGAGAGAGGGGCACGAATATAAGTTCTTATTAATTAATTTGATTATGCGTTCGTGCTTGGCCGTGCGCGAGCCTTGATCAGAGTCAGTATCTTCCCAGCTAGCTTCCGTATCGTGCGTGTGTGCACACTCTCTCTCTCCCCAGTCATTTTTATGCCGAGCTGGCGTTTTCATTTAAGTTTATTTTTATTCTTTTGTTGCTGACTGAGGAAAGTAGTTATTTTATTTTGTTTTTGTAACCGTGTTGTCTTTGGAGGGCCAGTTTGGCTCACCGTGGTCCTCTCGCTGCCTTTGTTAACGTTCCCCAACACACGTACATACACACACACCCCTAACCCCTACACAGTTAATCCCATCTCTTTGCACAAGGCTAGTGAGAACCATCGTGAGCTACTAACTGCGTTCCCCCCTTGGACACGGGTTAAGTAGAAAGTCGTCACCACCGGAAGTAAGTGGGAGGTGTTCCTGTAGGCTGTCTCGGGCGGTATTACTTCCGGTAGCGACGATAGTAGGCTAGATCTATAGGTAGGCTGTTCCATTTTATTATCAAAGTACAGAGTGTTGCGTTCTTAAGTAAGTACTTTTCCGTTGCGCAGTTTTTCTCTAGTTTGCGGAGTGTCAGTGCCGGGGTCTGCGTTATTTTTGCAACGCAGTGGAGGCCGATCATCTAAGGCTGACTTGTTGTCTTTTTGTAATAGCCCCGGGCCGGCGCTACCGTAACAATATATATATATATATATATATATATATATATATATATATATATATATATATATATATATATATATATATATATATGGGGAGAGAGAGAGAGAGATATATATATATATACTGTATATATATATATATATATATATATATATATATATATATATATATATATATATATATATATATTTAGATAATAAAAATTTGATAATATGGGGACACCCAGTGTTGTACTGGTCATTTCGGATGAGATCGGAGTCATCCTGCGGTACTAAAACAAAACAGAGAAACTGGTTTTGTGCTGATATATATATATATATATATATATATATATATATATATATATATATACAGTATTTATTTATATAGATTTAAATTTATTTATTTATTTTTATTTATTTATTTATATATTTATGTTAATGTGTTCCCCGTCGTATATAGAATATTACAGATGCACTGATATTATTCTGTGCTTAAAGAGGAAATGATCTCAAGGCATATTGGCTTAAGAATTAGAATGTCAAATATAAGTATTGACGTGTCAGTAAATAGTTAAGCTTGTTTATTTGTCATGTATTTTTTCCTTACAAAGTTGATATTGCTAGGAGAACATTTAATCTGTTGAGAGCTAACAATGATGCTTTAGAAATTAATGTTAGCTTAATAATTTCGTTCATTACACAGTCAGCTGAGTAATTTTCTTGTCATGCATTTTTTAAATACAATAATCAAGTGAAAACGGGAGTTTTTGTAATGAATTGTCTTTTAATGTATAAGTATATAATTCCTTCGTACTTACGGTACTGGAGGGGAATGCCTTCACATGGTAGTACCGATGCCATAGGGCGGTGGAGCTGCCAGGTTATAGAAACATCTCTGAATTCCCTCTCTCCTCCTCGAAAAAAGAATGGTGTAAAGTCGAATTTTGGCAATTTTGGCCTGCACACCACCGGGTTTATATTCAGACGAGTCTGTGGTTGCGACTACTACTTCTTTGTACCCGTATAAAGAACATGGCACATACGTACAAGAAAAGTTTTAATTAGTTCCCTGTCGTAACCATATTTTGCTTTTGCAGGACGGGGGAAAGAACACTCCTATATCTCACCTCCTTCCCGCAAAACGACTCTCGGTTCGCGGGGAAAATAAGTTGCATTCTCACAGGAAGGATAGGAGAAAAAGGATGCAGAATCTTCCCACGCCACTTGTATTTCCTCCAACAACAATGGCCTACGATATGAGATGTAGTAAACTATAACCTAAACATATTTATTGCTACGCCTTCATCCCGGAAGGGTTGGCAGCAAATGAATAGACTCCACATCATCCTGTCGTACACCACCCCTCTTTCATATTTTCCCCACCCCATCCCTCCATTTCATCCTCGGTCTCCTCCTACTCTCCCTCAGCCTAACTCACACTTTTCTAGTCGCACTCTAATCCTCCATTCCTCCTACATGTCTTGTACCCTGTCAAATCAATAAAATGCGTTCCATGACTTGCTGAATGGAATGTGTGCTGAGGTTTTCATTTAGCTTACAAGTTTTACCAGCGTACAGCACTGCATAGTTTGTGACATGGGAGAGTACAGTGTACGTGATTGTCTTACCCGTGGCTCTTATCAGTTTTGTTGCCTCGGACTATGTTGCTGCTCGATGTTGTGTAAGGGCAGGTACGGTAGGGTAGAGGGGCCACTTGTGAGAACGTGGTCGGAAAACGAAGAATGAGATACAGGAAACAGGAACCACTATCCGTAAGGAGAAAAATGTACCAAAGCTTCTCTCGGTTTACGAATATTAGCCACTGGGGGCAAGTGAGAACAAAAGGCATTAACATACTAGACGAACTTTTGTCCCCTACTGTACACATACCCCGAATCACCAATGGCCCACCCTTCCACGATACCACATCACCTTCCAACAGACGGCAATTCTCCTTATTGCACCTAGTATTACGTGATGACTTGGATAAAAGAAGAGTTCCAAGTAATTACTGTCCAGCTCAGTAACGAACCCTACTCCCAGGACACACCTTCCTACGCTGTGATTATCCATTATCCATTTCACTTCCATGACGTCTCTCTATTAAATCCTTGTCTCCAGGCGATCTGATCAAATTTAGGAAAGAATTTTACAAATGGAAGAGCAAGAAACATCCTAAGATGATTCCTTTAGTAGTGTTTCAGATGAATAAAATCTTTGGGTGAAAACTTTATTAATATGAATAAAGGACGTCATCGAATTTAAGAGCTTGAAACTTTCTTACCATGAATACTCCCGATAAAAGCGATTCCACGGATTTTTCCCTACCCAATACAGATAAGTCTTTCCGCATTACACCACCTTCCCCTCCATCCATAGGTCATTCAGTCTATTGCCTTACCTGGAGCGTAGGGGACCGGAACTAGGCAACTCAGTCCGGACATTTAAAGCAACACTGAATAATCGACCGTCTCTGAATTACATTATGTAAACTGTGAATTCCAATCATCCATTGGACTTACATTTCTATGTTTTTTAACCGACTATACCATCATCGACACCACAGATGAATTTTACTGTAACAGTTCCACCCAATATCCCGTTAATCAAGGAGATGAAACTGTTCATCCTGCAATAATGCTCCTCGAGTTAAAATTTTAGAAATAATTTCCATTACAGCCAAGGAAGAGTTTTTTTCACCTACCGCCATGGGACTGCGTTTAGCCAAGGAGCAACTTCTTAGGCTAAATAGAATCGGAATGTTCCTGCAAACGTTTCTCACAACCTAAATCATACCCATTACTGCACAGGGTTGCTGGGCATGGAATGTTGCTGGGGAAGTACTTGGCGTGCATTCTTTCACTTTCCAGCTCATAGTCGTGAAGCTCTGATGTCGAAACTCAAATGTTTCCCCCCTCATTAACTTTACGACGGGCGCTTAGCACTCGTCAAGCAACAAAGTCTCATCCTTTTCTGTCCAACTCTTTAATGCAAGGGATAACCGTTACTCCCAGTCCTTCATTTATACAACAGGTCCACTCTGTAACTGTCTCCCTCTGTTTGTATTTCCTACTTCCTATGATCTCCATTCTTTCAAACGCAGTGTGTCCAGACATCTCGAAATGAACGGAACTTAAATTTGGCTCTCTTTTGTATTGTTTTTGTTTTTTCTTGGAAGGAACAGTATGCTGGCTGCTGGCCTTTGGTTCCTTCTTCCTTGCATTAAAAAAAAAAAAAATGCTCAACGCCGTCTTTTCTGAAGGCCTATGGGCCCAACGGGTTACTGGTGAGTGTTCATAATCCCCTCCCTCCATTACTAGATGTCTCGTAAACTTATTAAAATTGTCTGGCAGTTGTAGTATACAAGTGACGTCATCGTACTGAAATAGTTACCTGAAAATAAGTGTTCTAGGAGAAAAATCGGAATATAGTGTTACAATGAGTAACGCAATCTAATATCACTGACACGAAGTGAACCCTGCTGAATATTGAAGCAATGTGGGTGACCCAGTTTGTCGCTTTAAAAAAATCGTAAAATGTTCAAAAGATTATGTTGTGCATAAGATTTCCTGGTTATGCTTAGGTCTTAAGCCATACATCCACCAAACACTGCGCAACCAAACTGTACTGAATAATAAAGGAAAAAGAATCTCTAATATCAGTAAACTACTAAAGACATTAGTTTGTCTAGCAAACTGGTTAGAATACTTAATTAATGAGTACCCAAGTGGTTAGGGATCGTATTCTTGTCAGGTAAAGAGGCTCTCTAGCATCTCTTCCTAACAGTTCATTCCTGTATCTGATAGGCTAACATATTCCAGCATGTTAATCAATATCGATTAAAAGTAAGCATAACGTCGAAGAGAAGAATTTGCTGTAATTTATATACAAAATACACCGGTAAGTAAATCGAAAGCTTGCAGCCAATGTATATACTCTTTTCGCAGCCACACATACACTGTCTTTCAAATGTGCACACGGTCACAGAGGTCCACACACACACACACACACACACACACCACTAAAGCTTTCACTGTCCCCCTTCACTTGCACTGACCAAACGGCAATTTGTCATTATACACGAATTATTGCCATTTCGGTGCGTGTGCCTTCCTCTAAATGGGGTAAACATGTCACATACTCTTTTCTTAAAATCACCTTTTGGGGGGGAAGGGCGACTCCTGTTTGTACCGCTCAAAATACGAAAGAAATAGACGTGCATTGTGATCTGTAAATTCTCGGACGTTCATGGGGAAAGATATAGATTATTTCTACGGTCTTTATTAGGTACAAATATGAAGTAACGAAATAGACCGGTGAAAATGGTAGAAAAGGTGCGGGGGTATAAAACAGGGACCGAGGAGGCACTGTATGTGCCGACGTCAGTTACAGCACAAAGCTGGGCCGATCTGTTATGTGGGGGAAGGGGAGGGGGCCAGGGTGGGAGAGCGAGGGGAGAGAGAAGGGGCGATGGTACGAAACGAGGGTGGAATGAAAAGGGTTGCGAATGGAGCGGCCTCGGAGGTAAAAGTTATGGAGGGCGGGGTGGGGGGGAGAGGAGGAATATTTACTGGTAGATGGGAATTTTTGAGCAGAAAATGCCTGAGGCGATGGAGAAAATGACGGAAGGACAGTAATGAGGATTGGAAGATTGGGTGAGGGTAGGTAAGGAATGGAAAAATAAGATGGAAGAAGCACTATGAAAGAAAGAGTATTAAAGACTTGATGGAGAGAGGTGATGGTATGAATGTACTGAAACTACAGTAGAATAGAAGAGGGTAAGGAAGGAGAAGAAAAAGAAGCATACAAGCCGAAAGGTAAACAAAGTAAAATGAATAATACTTAACGAATGATGAGGAGGGGGAAGGTATGATTATACTAAGTAAAGAATGGCAGAACATTTTTCAGGAAGAAGAAGAAAGAATGTATAGAAGTGGAAAGGAAAATGTGCAATAGAAAATGCTTAATGAGTTGCGAAGAGGGTGCGGAGAGGACTGTGATGAAACTAGAAAAGTTGATAGAGGGTTATTAAAGAAAGATAGAAAGTAAGATGGACAGTCAAGTGTAGAATAAAAACTGTAATGAAGGTTTAATGAAGAGGGTGAAAGCTGGATTATAGCAAAAAAAAAAAATAGGAAAAGGGAAAGGAAACAAAGGAAGGACGTACAAATGTGGAAGAAGAATGGCAGGGAAAATGTGGAACAGAACATACTTAAGGGGTGATGATGTAGGTGAATTTACGACTTTGCCATAAGTAAGAAGACTGGGGGTAGGGAAGGAAGGGGGGACGGAATGAGTTAGCGTGGGAAAATATAGAAAAAAAAAATCTAAAAATGATGAAGAAGGTGATTGTAAGCTTAAACTGAATAAGGAAAAGGTAGAAGTGCATTAGGAAGGCGGAAAAGAAGGGAGAGTTTTTTTTGCATTAATCACAGGGTATAAGAAAGGAATATATGCTTCCATGCCCGAGTGTACAACCTCCGTAATGCGCAAGGCACACTCAGATGGCTCTCGGCCATGGAAGCAATAACTATTCTAGGGAAAATCAAAGGAGCACTGCCTGAGGGCCTCCCAATCTGCAGGTCCAAAGTGCCACAGCGGCCTCTTCTTGAGAGGGTCTATAGGCCTTACTGGAGCGATAGGGCAGGTTTAGGTGATAAGGTTGTGATCAGAGAAGCCCAGTGGAAAGAAAAGATTGAGAGCATAAGTAGAAGGATTATTTGTAAGCAAGAGGTCAGGTATTTTGGACTCTCTCCAAGTCGGTCAGGGATGTGGGTAGCGTGCTGTACAGGCTGCTGTAGGTCATTAATGATAGAAAAGATGTTGGCTTGTTAACCAGGTGGATAAGTGTAAGGAGAGGAGAGCCAAAGGTGGTGGTGAACATTGGAACCACCTAGAATGGAGATTTCAGAGAAAGGAGAAATTGATAGAATGTGTTTCCTCTTACAAGGAAGATAGTCCGAGAATTTTCCAGAGTCAGTAAAATCAAGGGATAAGTAAACAACATTGACATATTTAGTCAGAGAATGACAGGGTAGCCGAGGCCAGGGAGTAATGAATTCACAAGATGCAAGTTCAGGAACACGAGAGCAAGGTAAGTCGTTGCGTACATATACACAACAGCCACCTTTGGCTTTGAAATGAGTATAGAGAAAGTAGAAGGATACAGAGAAGGGTTTCTTATCAGTCACCTCAGACAGCTGAACCTCAGTGAGGAAGAGAAGGTGAGGTTTAGAGGAGGAGAGGTGATGTTCAAGAGAGAGAAACTTCAATCACATCACCGAATAAAATCGTCTGGCATTAGCTTGATTAAATCCTAAATACCAAGGAGATTAGGAAAGGATTCAAGGACGGTTTTGGTAAAAATGAGAAGAAAATCACCCCTCTCAAAATGCAATTTTCCACTTGAGAAATGGTGAGGTACATCAGACAGACAGACAGACACACACACACACACACACACACACACACACACACACACACACACACACACACACACACACACACACACACACAAAGATAACTTCTTATCCTGTACGAAAATTTTTGAGGTGAAAGCAGGTTTATAATTTTCTGATAAGATAGCAAATTCTGGTACAGTAAGTCAAGCATTATCCACTACATTTATGAAGAACCCCTACGATTGTGTAATTATATCGTAACAATAACCTGATCACCAAAAACGACTTCAGTGAATGAATTTATGTCATATTAATGCACATGAAGCCAGCAAAAATTAAATGTTGTCTGTTACACATGGGTTTAATAATTTCAATGTATAGCTGTATTTACAATTCACAGTATAAAGTGGAATCGTTGAATTTCATAAATATTTCTAGTCCACTTATTTATCTCGGTTCCTTTTCCGTTTTTTTACAAACATCAGCACTTTTAGTATCTGAAGTCATTAGCGCAGCAGGTGGGGAAGTGCAGCACACCCTCCTGCGGGCAGTGATGAAGGAAGATCGGAGGGAGGAGAGCAGTGGAAACTCTGGCCTCTCTGTTTAAACACGATACAAGTGTTCAGCCATTCGGGCATAGTGAGACACAAAAGTCGGTACTTTGTCTTGATCCCAGGGTTCAGGGGTTAAATGAAAACAACATTTTCGAGTTAAGGGGGTGAAGACAAGTAAAATTTTCTGTCACAAGAATACAATACCGAAGGCATAACCGTATAGAAGTTGAGGATGAGACTACATGAGGGCTGTGAGTTGAGATTAAGAGGGCTAAGAATGAATTCCTATCAGCTGTGATTGCGTCATTAAGGATTTTTTTTTTTTTTTACATTACAGGCTTCTAGAATGTGACCCACGATTGTCGATGGTAGAGCCAGGTCTCCAGTTATGCTCCTGGATGAATAGGGACGAGAGGAAAGCAAACATTGTCCAAGAATCTGTCCGTGTCAGTAACTGAACTCTGGTTCCTCTAGATGAGTTCCGGAATGATGTGTGTCGAGTGGAGGAGAAGGAAGGTCTGAAAAGCAAGGGGAAGAAGGAGGGGAGTCAAGGAAAGGGAAGGCACGGGGAGAAGGGACTGAGAAATGCGGGAAAGTGAAAATACTGAGTCAAAGAGAGGAACAAAGGGGAAATGCTGAGTTAAAGGGAGGAACAAAGGGGAAATGCTGAGTTAAAGGGAGGAACAAAGGGGAAATGCTGAGTTAAAGGGAGGAACAAAGGGGAAATGCTGAGTTAAAGGGAGGAACAAAGGGGAAATGCTGAGTTAAAGGGAGGAACAAAGGGGAAATGCTGAGTTAAAGGGAGGAACAAAGGGGAAATGCTAAGTCAAAGGGAGGAACAAAGGGGAAATGCTGAGTCAAAGGGAGGAACAAAGGGGAAATGCTGAGTTAAAGGGAAGAACAAAGGGAAATGCTGAGTTAAAGGGAGGAACAAAGGGGAAATGCTGAGTTAAAGGGAGGAACAAAGGGGAAATGCTGAGTTAAAGAGAGGAACAAAGGGGAAATGCTGAGTTAAAGGGAGGAGCAAAGGGTAAATGCTGAGTCAAAGGGAGGAACAAAGGGGAAATGCTGAGTTAAAGGGAAGAACAAAGGGAAATGCTGAGTTAAAGGGAGGAACAAAGGGTAAATGCTGAGTTAAAGGGAGGAACAAAGGGTAAATGCTGAGTTAAAGGGAGCAACAAAGGGTAAATGCTGAGTCAAAGGGAACAACAAAGGGTAAATGCTGAGTCAAAGGGAACAACAAAGGGGAAATGCTGAGTTAAAGGGAGGAACAAATGAGAAATGCTGAGTTAAAGGGAGGAACAAAGGGTAAATGCTGAGTCAAAGGGAGGAACAAAGGGTAAATGCTGGGTTAATGGGAGGAACAAACTATTTTTGGAGGGACAGATGAAAGGGACAGGATGAAACATACGACAGACAGGTGAGGAAAGGGGATATATTTTGGGGAGGAGAATGGCAGAAGGGACAGTGACGAGAGAGAGAGAGAGAGAGAGAGAGAGAGAGAGAGAGAGAGAGAGAGAGCGCGGGGTGGGGGGAGACTGGGAGTGCTGAAAGGAAAATTTGAATAGAAAAATTAAGTGAAAAAAACTGTGTGGAGGAGGATGTAAAAGTCAGGAAGCCGAGAAAAATACAGTCAAAAATATTTAAAATTAAAGAAAAAAAAGAAGAAGGGAGGAAGGTCAGGGATCTGTTAAGAGTGATGCAAGGGTGTGTGTGGAATCAAGGAGAGTTGCTAGGGTGACAAAGAGGCTGTAAGTGTTTTGTGAATGTGCCTGGAAGGGAATGTAAGCGTGATGGAGGGGAAGGGGTGAGAGCATGAAAGAGAGATGATAAAGTGCGGGAGGAGTGTGAGTGTGAGTGTAAGGCGTGACGATGAAAGCAAAGTGTGAGGGTGAAAGCGAGGTGAGAGGGTGAGGGTGCAGGAGTGAGAGGTTGAGGAATAGTGTGCAAATGAATGGGTGTGAGGGTGAGGGAGGATGTGTTAGTGAATGGGTGTGAGGGGTAGGGAAGGATAAAGGCGAGGGATAACTGTGAGAAAGTTTGTGGTGTGAAACAGAGACAAGTATTCAGTATTAAAAGTGGGACTCAGCACTGGAGCCTTAGATGTGTGTGAAGGTGTGTGTCTCGAACAGAAACTATGAGTCTGAAGGAAATGACTTTAAAGTTTACGTGAAAAAGGTGGAAAAAGTCCTTTTGGTTCATTTCATATATATTCAGCTCCTTCATGTCCAGTCCAAGTCGGTCTTTTTCAGTTAGTCTACTCAGGGCCATCAAAAACCAGTTTAATCAGTTTAGGGTCAAATAGGTTCATTCTGATTTACTAACGCTTCTTCAGGTTCAGTCAGGTCCACCACATTCATTTCTACTTAGCTGCATAATTTCGGATCAGTTTAGAGCTACCCAGAAATAACTGGGTCCATTCAGATCAACTGAAACCCAGTTGCATCCATTCATTCTAGCGTAGGTCCTTTATGGTCTTTCACTCCGCATTCAGCTCAGTCAGATCAGATCTGGTTCACTCAGTGCCATTCAGGACCTGTCCGAAAGGACACGAGTTCAGTCCCAGACTTTGGCATGGAATAGTTTGATGATAAGAACTTCATTAAATTACCCGTTGCTGTTCTTCCACGGGACCCATCGACATCTTACAAACACACCCCCATTGACATGCACCAGTCCTAAATTAAACAGATCTAGCATGTGTTCAATATAGGTAATGGGTATTAGTGCTGGCGTGGTGACAGGTGAAGGTGTGTGGTGCGTAGTAGGACTACTAGGTCTCGGAATACGAAATGTCACACTCATGCTTACAGCCAGATTTATATGATATATATCTATTTTTTTAATTTATGCTACAGTGAGGGTTTGGGGTGCCACGAAGATAAATATAAATTTAATGGATGCTCAGGACAAAGAAGATAAGCTTAGCTGTATTTGATTTAATTCAGGTCCTTTTATGTCATCAGGTTCATCAATTCGATTTAAGCCAACGCACGGTACTCATTTCTCACCTCTGTATGTGTGTGTCATTAGTCAGTTCTTTCAATACACTAGATTACAAGATATAGCACGTCAGGTACCGATATTTTAGGTCCTTTTAGATTCCCTTATATCGGCGGTCTGAATGATTCAGAACAATATATGTCATTTAAGATCGTTCATGTGAAGAACAGCCTTGCCGGTGCAATACTTTATGGGATATTTCAATTCAGGTTTTTCAAGAAAGGATGGGATGATAGAAACAAATGGTAGGGATGGGAGGAATTTAGATAATGGTGGGTGATGGGGAAAGGTGGGTGAAGTGGGCTATACTCCATGAATATGGTCACTGTAGATTGGCTGATAAAGACGGTCACTATTATTATATTAACTATATCAGAGCATAAATGTATGGGATGGGTGGAAAGCAGCGGGCAAATTAGACTGGGTTGTGGCTAAGCTGTGGGGTATGCCGTGGAAAGTGTATGCTGTGATCGTGGGGGTTGTATGTAGACTGGTAAGGTACTGATAAGTGATACATGGACGAAAATGTGATGGGGTGAGGGGGAAGTAGTTTATAAGTGTATCTTGATAGAATGGGTTAAGATGGGGGTGAGTGATGAGTCATGGAGGGACAAGCACGCCCAGCGAAGTCTGGAACTGTATGAGGTATGAAATCCGGTGCATTCTAAAAAGTTCAGTGTGAGAAAGAGTTAAAAAAGAAAAAAACAAGAAAGGAAACAGAAAAAAAAAAGTGGGATGGTAAAGGACTGACAGGATGCGTGGGGATGATGGTTGGTGGTGGGGTGAGGGCAGGGGTAATTAACTTTGTGAAAATGGCATTGTATGTTGGCCGGTGCTGTTTAAGAAAATTCTGCCGTTTCACGGAGGCAGTAACAAAAACAACTGCTCTGAAGGAGTTGAGTATAAATGATCTCAAGGAAAAAGGCACAAAAAAAAAAAGAGAAGACACACTCACACAGACACACACAGACAGACAGACACACACACACACACACACACACACACACACACACACACACACACACACACACACACACACACACACACACAACAGCTGCCGGATGAAACATCAGGAATTTAGAACTTTTAAATGTTGAGGGGAAATGTTAGTATTGTGGCTGCAGTGCCACGCTTTTTGTGGTGCTGTAGCCACAGTGAGGCAGGAAAAGTTAACGCCCATCCAGCTATTTTCACTTGCTACCACGCTGGGTCAACAACACATTTAATTCTGTGTTTCGGTGCTGGGAAATGTTTATTGCTTAATTTAGGCCTCGCAGGGAAGACTGATTTAGCTTATTGCGTACCTTCCTGCATTTTGACATGTCATTACTCCTACACAGTAACGCTGACCATAGATAACATATGTACCACGGCTGCAATTACTCACCACCTGTTTCGCTTCCTTGAGCGGTTGGCGAAAACCTCACTTTTTCTTTTCTTTTTTCTTTTTTTTTTTAGACTAGACCTTTATGGATTCCTTTGTGTAGCAGTGGAAGTTCTTATCACAGTTCAATCGTAAGTTGAGAGTTTCGGAGTACCGAAGACACAGATGTCATTTCACCGTAATTCAGTTCGTCTCAGAAGAAAGGAAGCGCTAAGTGACGCTTTCGTGTGGTTGCACCGGTATACTTGGACGACTCCTCTGTTCGGTATATAAATGTCCATCAGCTACCACTGTGCTCCCCCCCCCAAAAAAAAAAAAAAGATGAATGGTCAGCTGCAGGAAGGGGGGAACTTCAGCCTGCCGTCCGCCTTGTTCACACTGTAGACGAACCTGGGGCTTCTGCGACTGCTACTACTACCAGTAATGAAGGAAAACTCTTTAGCAACAAACGGGACGCTGGAGACAAAAGAGTGTTAAATATTCGCTATTTCAATATGACTGCAGTAAAAGTGTTGTTGTCGGGGTATCTTGAAGTCCCAACATTATCTCCAGTATCAGGAAAAAGGGATAAATCTTTCTTATTTTATTCCGGTTGCCGATTTTAACTTTTCGTCCTTTGAGAGCTTCAGTCGAAACATCATCTGGCAGTAGCAAGAGAGAGAGAGAGAGAGAGAGAGAGATCGTAAAGAAGAGGCTAAAAATATGAATAACATAGAGGTATTGTACTGAGCCGAAGGAGGGGTAGGGAGGGTGGAGAACAGAGAAATGATTCATATAGGATCCTAATCAATTTTTACCATAAGTAGGTCTCCATATCAGTAAAGTATTATCAAACATCTTTATGGATCGCCTTTTTTGTTTGCTTAATTGCCCTAGCTACGATGACATCAAGTTCACTCGTGCAAACTGCAAACGATTTTACTCAGTCTATGTATTACGCAAGTTGAGAGCATGACAAAAGTTCCATTAACTCCTTCACAACTCCAGGTCCTCTTAATGGTGAATGAAATGGAGTGGTAGTGGCAAGAATAAAATTAAAGGCATGTGGTCATGTTTAAAAGATTAAATATTACCTTTGGTAGTGGCATAGGTTTCGTAGGGCTTCTCCTCTGCAAATTGCTTTGCATAATACACGTTACCATTTTCTTATGTTATTTATGTCGTGTCAGTAACGACATCGTTTGCATCATTAATACATCAAAGGATACTGAGATGCATTGTGGAGAATGAATCATCAAGGGAATGTTTTGAGAAATCACCAAAGCCACCATAAATACGACCCTAATAATGAATAAAAAAGACTAAACAAATATTCTTTTCAACTGAACCTCAGCAAACTTTATGAATACATTTCCAGATTAATTCCTGCATTTAGGCAACACATTATCAGGGCCAGTCACAGGTGTGGTGGCAATACTGGGACTGATTTTACACAGAACAACCACGACTATCAATACAAATACGCTTTGTCAGAGCACGCACTCTTCTTTTGATGAACACTCATTTCTCGGGCAACACAAAGCGTGCCTAGTGGAACCAACCTGATTCTCGGAAAACGACAGCTTTAATTAATGCAGTCTGTAAGCGCCTAAAAGTTGGGCAGAAGTTCCCTCACAGCCTTCAAATGCCGGAATAGTAAACCGCAGGGTTAGCATATATTAAAACGCTACTTAGGTACTGTCCAAAGTTTTCAGCTAACATCTCAGCTTAGCTAAATCCGATATGACGGCTAAATATGGCCGCTGATTGAACTGATTATTTTATAACTTCTGAACCATACCCCAGATGAAACAAGTAATGCTTCTTTCATCGGTTAACTTTGGACAATGGACTATTTTTAAGAATACAAGATCAAGGTCACCTTACAAGGTCAAGGTAAAGCTTAGCCTGAAATTTCTAAAGTAGTTTTAACAATGATTTACTGTGGTTAATTATTATAATACTGTAACCAGATAATAATTTTTCAGCACAAGATATTATATAATGTATCAGTAGCATTGTTAGGATATGTCTACAGATCAGAGTCAAAACGAGATATAACCCATACCAGAAATGATACTTTGATTATTTCTAAATACATACGGTAATACTTCATTTTTTTGGTTTTGGTACAAAGTGCTTCATTCAGCCATCTACAGTCATTGATTCTGTTAATCGAATCCATTGATAAATTGAAAAAGACGAAATTCAAATTTCCTGCAGCAGGTAATTAATTATTTAATATTCAAGATATAACAAACCATGGGTTAATCTAACAGTAGTGAACTGTAGTACTCTGTTAAGCAGAAATAGACCAAGTTTCTCCTCATATATTTTATGTCATCATGAAACATATTATTAGTAATAAATTTCTTCAGCACTACTTTATATTATTCTGATTTAAGTAAAGTAACTAAATATCAGATGTGAGGCCAATACATTTCCCACTGCACATAGGCCCCTCACACCCAACAAGTACAACTGCCTGCACATCTTCTTTGGCACTTGCAGCGGACGAGCTGATGCAGAACCTCAGATGTCTCTGGTAACTCAGTCCAAAAGGATAGTTTTTTTTTTTTTTTTTTTCACTCCTGCTCTTTAGGCAGAGGATACCTAGGGTCATGGTCGAGTTACTGCATCCATACCAATGAAATCAGAATGGCACTGTTGTGCTGCTTGAGAGCAGCTTTGATCAGTGAAATGTTCTTAATAGTCCATCCAGCAACAACGAGGGTAGGTTGGTCCTTATTGACCTCACAGTGAAGAGAGGACCGCGATTACATAACAAAGATAATTTTTTTCAGATGGGTGAGCACTGTGCTCTGCAACTTTTCAGACAGGCTATCAGCACGAATTCTCAATTTGTTAAAGACAGAGATCATGCCTGGCATGAAACACAACGCCGTTTTTTCTGGTGCTCTCACTGCCGCGAACTGCATCCAAGAATTAAAGATTACTGACACTTTCAAAGGAATGCCAGATGTTCTCCACACACCTACATTACACAGACATACTTCTGTACAAACTGCCATGATAATTAATTAACATCCAGGGTCACAGAATAACCCAAATTTTGTGTGTGTGTGTGTGTGTGTGTGTGTGTGTGTGTGTGTGTGTGTGTGTGTGTGTGTGTGTGTGTGGTTCGACCTTTGACGCCATTAAAACCTGCACCTAGATTAATATTTTATACACTGTCTGGGGGCATTTTCTCAAGGAACAGCTGCACCATGTTTGAAAGGAGCTGGTGAATAAATTAAAAAATGACGTGAAGCTCTAAATTATTTGGAAGAATGAAGACAGGAACTGAGCAAATACTGTAGGCTTCCACTAAATATTGGAAACATAATTAGAGAGCATGTGCACGTGCAGGGTTAAAGTTAAAACTGTGGAGTGGACAGCATCTGATAAATGAAACACTGTGTGTGTGTGTGTGTGTGTGTGTGTGTGTGTGTGTGTGTGTGTGTGTGTGCGCACGCGCATGCTCAATGGACGGCCATAACTTTTTACTTAGCAAAGCGATATTTTCAAAGTAGTAGACCTCTGCTCGGACCAAATTTTAGGTGGGGTGGAAACCCCAGAGGTAGTGTTGCGGCCCCCAGGGGCCCCGACCAACACAAGGTACCCTGCTGATAACTATTATATATCCTGTATTACCCTTCTGTGTCCATCTAGGAGAAGAACTGTTCTACATCCAATCATAAAATACAAAATTTCAACAATAGAGTTCAACCAGTTTGATAAGGAATTTTCAAACGTGCAGTGCCACTTTTCCATTTAAAAACTGTGCACACTTAACTGAAGAAAACAAAAGTGCCACAGAAGAAAGTGGGGGTTCGAACAGTCTAGACCTCCCTTTCGCATCCGCTATGGAATCAACACAGTAGATATAGAAAGCGTGGTGCTCTCCGTGGCCTAACGTCAGTAAATGCGTTCAGAGGTACCGATATTCCACCTTATACCTAGTGAAAAGGTAAGTTGGATTATACTCTTCTACTTCACCTTGGGTTAAAAGTGATATATCTCCCTCTTCAATAGTGAGCTGTAACAAGAGACTAACAATGCAGTATGGTGCTAATCTCAGAAAGGTATTATGGAAAAGACATATATCTGTAGTTTGTTTTATTCTGCGAATGAGCTATTATAAAGATTAATCGCTGAGCAAGATACGTTACGACATCTTCAAAGCCAACGACAATACGATCACTGGGAAAGAGCAATGACCTTATGACCCACTAATAGCCGTCATTAACCATTTCACCATTAGGACCTCATGTTCATTATTTCTTACTTTATAAAGACGATTTTATTAAACTTTTTTTTTTTTACCCTTTTCACTGCAGGTGTGATTTCCAAAACTGAATAAAACTGCATGGAAGCAGCATGAATAAAAAGAAAAAGAAAACAGAAAAAAAACGCGTCGTTGGATTGCAAACATTGATTCCTTCATTGCTACGACGTCCAGGTTTATCTTATGGTTGCTACAGTCATATAATCCCAGTCAACTAAGAAGGACTTCCCTTCAGAAAGGAGTTAATAATGCTACCATATTTAGACCTCCAGTTTAAAATATTGTATCTGTTCTGAACTGAATAATTTCGTCTGAAGAAGGCAAGAATTATTTGAAAATGATATCCCGGAGCTAAAAGGATTAAAGCCGTTCATTATTGCTTCATCGGTAAAAAAACTCACCTATTAGGGAGAGTAGGAGCCCGAGGCCAGACAACTTAGTCCAGACAATTAAAACGATAATTCGAAATCGCCTTCCCAGAGTGGCCTTGTGTGAACAGTGAACCTTAACTACACCTCGGATTTAAATCTTTGTTGGCCACATCCCGTTGCGGTCCTTAACCCACTAGATGCCCCGGCATTCATTTCTTGGCTATATGGTTATAATCCAAAATTATGAAATAGTTTCCTTGGCTATATGGTTATCATCCAAAATTATGAAATAGTTTCCTAAGTTATGAGAAATTCTTTGCCAGATCACTCACCGTAGAATCACCTTAAGGTTACAATAAACTGAGTGGGTGAGTTTGGTCTACCCTACTTAAAGCATCAACACACACACACACAGACACACACACACACACACACACACACACACACACACACACACACACACACACACACACACACACACAAAAGGTGAACATCAACTTCCATTGGAAAAATAATGTCTACCCCCACAACCTGACAGTATTTATTCACAGAGCAGGTGGAATGACCACCAGGTGAATATAGAGGCAGGTGGAACAGAGGGTACTGTAGGACACGTGGAATAGAGAACTGGTGGAAAGAAGGATGTGAAGCTTGCGATATGAAGCAAGGAAATATGAAGGTGGGTAATGTAGAAGGAGGAAGCTGAACAGAAAGTGTGGAATAAAAGGTGTATAACAAAGCGGGTGGAGCAAAAGGGATGGAATAAGGAAGGTACTGAACAGGGGATATGGAACAGTATATGGAAGATAAGTGGCAAGTGGAGCCGAGGTGGTGGAACAGAGGTGGAAGAGGAAGAACAGAATAGGTGGAACAAAATGGAGTGGGAGTAAGAGGTATAAGAGAGGTGGATACTGAAATGGAGGAGAGGTAAGTATTACAACAGAGGGGTGGAACATAAGGGAAACAGAGGGGGGTTGAAAGCAGGGTGAAGCAGGGAAGGGAAACAGTGGTTGAACCTGAGCGGAGTTGGAAAACTGGGGGTGGAACCAAGATGGATGTGGAGCAGGTGATCATGCTTTTATCTTCTGGATGGGACAGGGGGTTCGCAGGTGATGGAAGGTAATATAACTGGGTATTTGGAAGAGACTGAGAGCAGCGAAGAAAAGGTGGAACAGAGGTGTAGAATAGAGGATGTTGAGGTTAGGGGAACACAATGGGTGATACAGAAGGGGATGTGAAACAGAGGCTATGAGAGGATCAGGGGAAGGAGGTGGAAATGCGGCCGTGGGTGGAACAAAGCATGTGAGTGGAACAGAGACTGCGAGTGTACTAGAGAGGTACGTGGAACAGAGGGCGTGGACAAAGGAGAAAGTGTGGACAGAACAGAGGGAGTGGATGGGACATAGAGTGTGGATGGAACAGAGGGTTTGAGTGGAGCGATGATTGTGAGTGTACCAGAGAGGTGGGTGATACAGAGGGTGTAGATGGAACAGAGGGTGAGATGGAACTGAAGGCGTGAGAAGAACAGAATGGATTGAAAAGAGAGTGAGGGTAGACCAGGAAGGGGATGTGAAACAGAGTGGATGGGTGGTACAAGGGGTGGGTAGACAGTGGAGGTGGACGGGGACGAAACAGACTATGTGAAATGTAGTAGTGAAATACAAAAATAAATAAATAAATAAATAAATAAAAGCTAACTAACCCGTACCGAGTACTTGTAGATCACTATGGCAATCAACTTTTTTGTAGACCCAAATCTTCCCCAAGAATTTAGCAAGAAACTGTAGACTCTACATCCAGGACTTCAGTCTTGTTGTTGGGTGAATTAGGGCAATGGGTAAGCAAACACAGCATACATGGAGGGTGAATCAGTTGGTGGAACAGACAAAGGTGAAATTACAATAAATGTATAAGAGTGTGGAACATACGATGAAAGCTAATCAGAGGTGGACGGGTGGAGTGTGGAGGCTAAAGGAGATGGGAGGAGGGTAGACAAGAAGGGTAAAGGAAAAGGGTGGATGGTGGAAGCGAATGATGGAGGGCAAGGAAAATCATGGAGAGAGGAGTGGAGGATGCAAAAGAAAGGAGGAGGGAGGCAAAGAAGGGTGGCAGATAACAGAAAAGAGGTGGACGAGAGGAAGAATGGATAGTGGAATAAAAGGGAAGGACGTAAGGTGGAAAGGAAGGTGGAGGGTGGATATGAAAGATGGGGGGCGAAAAAGAATGGTGGGGATGGATGAGAAGGATGAAGGTTGGAGGTGAAGGAGGATGAAAAGGGGAAAGCTAGAAGAGAACGATGGAAAATGGAGGAGTAGGATGGAGAGTGGACCTAAGAGTAGAGAAGGGATGAATATAAAAATGTATGATAAAAGAAAAGAGAAGAGTGGAGTGAAAGGATGTAGGGTGAAAGAACAAGTCGGAGGATAGGGAAAATTGTATAAAGGATATGAAGCGGAGGTGAAGATGGAGGAAAAAAGCGTGAAATAAGCTATCCACCCCACATACTTACAGCAGCTGCCCCATTTGAATGATCACTGCCTAAGAATTTCTCCGTCATGGAAACCGTATCTAAATTATTCATACGCGGATACTTTTCTCCATGAGCCCCACCTGCCCTCGATTCTCCTTCATCCCTTTTCTTATACCCTCCTGCCTCATCACTCCTTTCCCTTCACCATCCTTCCTCCCTCTCCTCTATGCACCCCCCCCCCCCGTTGCCGCTATTCCCCACATCTACTAAGATCTGATCTTCAATGGGCTGTACTATAAAAACCAAGAGTTCAGGCGGTCCAAAGGCGACGTTCAGCCGTCAGACGTTCCTGAGCGTCAGTCATCTGTACTATAAAACATCTGGACCGTCAGTCTTAGCGAAACCCGGTTCTGGCGTTTGAATGCCACGACAATCGCTATACTGGGCGAGAATGCGCTGCATTAGCGCCAACACCATTCGAATTTTGAATCTTTCTTCAGTTTAATGAACCAGACACTTCGCTAACCCATTCTAAACTGTAATTTTTATGTAGGAAATAAGTATATATGCGCTAGCATAGGTAACAGATGTTGGTAGAACGGATAAAGATGATAAACTGACGAGCAAGATCCAGTGTACTGTATTGACTAAGAATGAATCACGATTTATCCTTCTTTTGCAGTTATCTGCATGAAGTAATTATTGAGATTATCCAGATTTGAATTTATATGAGCAAAGTGGATGTATCATTGCATACTTCATAGATTTCCATGTTATGTTTCCGGCCATCTCACCTGTCATGAATTATGCAGCAGCTTATCCGGATTATGTGCACCTTTACTCATGCAGCAGTAGCCAGTATCATGTGTTCCTAAATTTATTTTGCAAGATATAAATATAGAGTTACTGGAGCATTATTTTTAGCATGGAGACTGCTTTACATCTTTACAAAGCTCGTTGAATGGTTACATTCATTGCGGCCAGTGCCGGTTCTAGACTACCTCCATTTGGAGGGGCGGCTACACATATTGATCGGGCACAAAGGCGTAGCTAGGGGGGCCATTTCTCTTTTCCGCCACTTCTCCCTTCCTCCATCCCTCCATCTCTTTATGTTCCTTCACACGTCCCTTCCTCTGCCTCAGATTAATGGTATATCAGTAAGCTAGATTAACACATGCAAAAACAAATAAAGTATTTTCAGTGCTATAAGAAAACTGCCAAACATAATTTTGATAAATGTAAAATCCTGTACACTGTAGAAGGCAAACGTGCAAAACTCAGATGAAATCATAATGATAATGATATTTCTCCCTCTCTTTCTAAGACTGATTCACTTGAAGATGAACATGAACTAACAATCTCAACCAGAGCAAGTAAACAGTGCTCACATTTTACATGCTGTGAAAACAAAGACTTTATTTTGTTTTATTGTTTTAACAAAAATAAACCATTTCCATTACAGCATATAACACTTAAGTTGATAAAATAATAAAGCACTAGCAAACAACATCAAGGCAGATTACAAGCAAGGAAAACATAAAGACCTTTTTTTGTTTTACTGATTTTACAAATTAAACACTAATATAGTAAACTTAAGGCATAACACAAAATTTCGTTTCCCATAAAATAAGGCAAATTACATAAAGACAGAAATGGATGCACTAACCGCCTGCATATCAGGAAATTTTGTTTTACCGATAAAATAGGGAAAACATCAAAACAGAAACTTCTGCCATAGAACTTAAGATGCTTAGCTTAAAGCACTAACCGTCTGCATTTTTTGGCAAAGCATCTTACAAATTCATCCACATTTAGACTTTAAATTATTGTTTTTTCATGGGCCAAGATCACCAAATTTATCTTTCTGTCATGTAGCATACCGCGTCGGAATGGAGTCAGCACTCGTGACAGTGTGGAGACTGAGCTCTTACGTGATGCTGATGACACTCCAATAACTATACACCTTATGCAGTTCAGGAAATGCTTGTTTGTACTCTTGCAAATATTTACATATGGTAGAGAGTCAGACAGGGTGGGAATGAAGTTAGTAGGGGAGTGAAAGATAAAAATGATTGAGTACTAGTTGAGAAGGGAGAAAAAGTGAGCAGATGGAGAGAACACTTTAATGAATTGTTGAACATAGAAAATGAAAGTAATGCGAGCACAAGTGGCTGGGGAATGGCTGGGAGAAGGAGCAAGGTGAGTTGACAGGAAGAAATCAGTAGGATGGAAGTTGTAGAAGCAATGAAGAAAATCAAATTGGGGAAAGCCCCAGGAATTGCTGGAGTGTGTGGTGAAATGCCGAAGCATGGGGGAGAGATAGTAGTAGAATGGATGTGGAAGATGTGCAGATTGGCCTGGGAGGAAGGTAGAGTCCCAGAGGATTGGAAGTCAGGTATAATTATTCCCTTGTACAAAGGGAAAGGGGAAAAAGAAGTGTGTAGTAATCATAGGAACATTTGTCTTCTTAGTGTAAAAGGAAAAGTATACGGTAGGATACTTATTGACAGAGTTAGGGAAATAACAGAGGAATTAGTTGGAGAAGAACAGGGAGGCTTTAGGAAGGGAAGAGGTTGTGTAGATCAGATATTCATTCTTAGATCTTTAGTGGAAAAGTTTCTAGAGAAGGGAAAGAAGTTGTATGCGGCCTTCATGGATCTGGAGAAAGCGTATGACAGGGTGGATAAACTAGGATTGTGGAAAGTATTAAGAATATATGGAGTAGATGGGAAGTGGTTGAATGCTGTGAAGAGTATGTATTAGGGTGCTAAGGCTGCAGTGCGTGTGGGTAGTGAACTGAGTGAGTTTTTCTATCTGAAGGTTGCGTTGAATCATGGATGTGTCATGTCTCTATGGTTGTTCAATCTGTATTTGGATGGGGTTATTAAAGAGATATAAAGTAGGGCAGTGGATCTTGGAGTGACCCTAATGAGAGAGGGCAGTGTTTGGAAACTCCCTCTACTGTTGTTTGCTGATGATATTGTGTTGTTAAGTGAAGACGTAGGGGAGCTGCAAGGCTTGGTGGTTGAGTTTGGGAGAGTGTGTAAGAAGCGGAATCTAAAGGTGAATGTAGGGAAGAGTAAAGTTATGGTCTTCGAGAGAGGTGAAGTCAGTGAATGTACAGTACAGTGAGGTTGGACGGTGAGGAAATGGAAAATGTGAGTAATTTAAGTACTTGGGTAGTGTGATGAGTAAGGATGGAAGTTTGGAGGGTGAAGTGCTTGAAAGGGTACAACAAGGAAGAAAGGTTGCTGGTTCCATGAAGGCAGTGATAAGAAACAGGGAAGTGAGCATGAAAGTGAAAAAGTTATTACATGTCAGAATTGTGATACCAACTCTACCGTATGGAAGTGAAGCTTGGACGTTGATGGAGGGACACAAGTCAAGAGTGAGAGCGGTGGAAATGAGTTATTTGCGAGGAGCCTGTGGAGTCATCTGGAGAGACAGACTGGCAAATAAGGATGTGAAGGCACGTTGTGGTGTGGATGTGGATTTGATAGGAAGCGTTAGAAGGAACACACTGAGGTGGCTTGGCCATGTTGAGAGGATGGAGTGAGAGACTGACGAGGAGAGTGTAAGTGAGTGAGGTGGAGGGGGAGAGTGGGAGGGGAAGGTCAAAGGATGAGATGGAGGGATGGAGTGGAGAGGTATTTGAGAGAGGGGGGTGTGGACTAGGAGCAGGGCAGTGATATGGCGGGGGACAGGGTGACGTGGAGGCGATTTGTTTGTGGCCACCCCCTATAAGGGATTAAGGAGTCTGACGGTAGATAGATAGATATGTGTCTTATAGTGATCTGGTGTCTTTTGATGGGTAGTTTGTTGTGTCTTAAGTAATTTTTTGAAAATAATGAAAAAGCAAAAAAGAATAAGTTTTCCAGAGATTTCAGTACAACCTGCACAAGGAATTTGAAGGACCCAGGTTATGTACCCTCATCCTTACACCCACCTTTAAAAGAACAGATGGGGGGGTTAGGTCCATCATGCTCTTGGTTAGGTGTGCAGGCTGGTGGTGGGGCTTGGGTTTGTGCTTGGTCAGATGGAGGGTTGCAACAGCGTAATGTTGCCTATGTTTTATATTCTTAAATACAATAACGAGAACGATTATGGTAGTGATATTATATTATGATCATATTTTCTGCACTCAGATATATTAAATATGTATTTTCGAAAATTACCTCCACCAAGAATGTTATGTTTTACCCCGCGTTTGTTTGTTAGTGTGTTTGTTGGCAGGATTACTCAAAAAAGTATGAACGGATATTGATGAAATTTTGTGGAATGGTGGGCCATAGGCCAAGGAAGAAATTATTAAATTTTGGGGCGGATCTGGATCAGGATCCGGAGTGTCTCACACAATATCTCCAAAAGTTCTCAACGAATTTCAATGACATTTTGTGGAAAGGTGGGCCATAGACCATGAAAGAATTTATTAAATTCTGGGGTGGATCCGTATCTGGATCCTTTTTAATGGTATTGACAGAGGTATGCACTCTAGTTCTGTATACATTTTCTATACCATACGGTAGGTAGTAATGCATGAATACCCGTACTATGTATTTCCGTGCTGTAGTATTGAATACAAATATTTGTTGTGCTGCAGTGTAAATGCATTTTCTGTCCTATGATATGCCTCTATTAACCCGTTCACTGCGATGGCGTATTCCATACGTTTTTCTTGTTACCACCAAGCTATTTTATTTAGCTTAGTAAAGTGGTCGTGGTATCAGTCTGGTTAAAGGAAGTTGTTTCTGACCTTCACCACGAGGTGCTTTTCCTAAGGATAATGAAACCGCTTAATGGTGGCAAGACTATAATGCAGAAAACTTCATCGCATTGAAGAGGCAAATCTTCGGACAGTCCAGCATGAAATATATATATATATATATATATATATATATATATATATATATATATATATATATATATATATATATATATATATATATATATATATATATATATATATATATATATATATATATATATTTCCAGGGAATCAAAGGTTTCAAAATTACCATTGTTCTTCATCGCGTTGTGCTTAATACAAATATTCTAGAATGGTGTTCTTCATGCGTTGAAAAATTTCATTTTCTATGGCGTATTAAGCAAATCAGAAAGTAGACACAATCATGAGAATTTCTATTCACCAGTTTGGCCACCTCCACGTCTTCCAGTCATTATTCATGAAACTGCCATCACTCTATCTCATAAGGCCTTTCACTCATATGCCACTCCACTCAGTCGCTTCACCTCACTATGTATGACAGAGCTACTTAGTACAACTACGCACATAGCGTAATCACCACACGTACATTATCAAACCCTCTTCAGTAACATCCCATTTCCAGATATTCCAGCACTAGCAATGAAGAAACACCTACACACTCATTTGATACCCAGGGTAATCTATCATAACGATCAGAACACTATTTTACAAGCCTCTCGCCTCCCAACATCCATCCATCAAAAATATCTTTAAAAAGAGCGGTTCGAGTTCACCTACCGAGGCTTATATTGGAAAAGCATCCAGTTCTCCACAGTTCCCAGGTCGGATAACTGCTGCCGTGGGCATCGCGGCATGCCCCATCACCATAAAATGCCCCTCGGCCAGATCTGCCAGAAGTGCACGGCACAGACTCTCCGTGGCATGAAAACCCGACTTGGGCAACATGACGGGCAAAAGAGCGCACAGCATGGCCCCTAGTGTGGACGGGTCTTAAGACGAGGCACAGTGTAAACGGTGAAGGGAACCTGTGAGACGATGTCATACGGGTATTTGCTTACTTATGGTCGATGGGCTTGTTTGGTTTGACAGACCGGAGTTAAACAACGACGATGACGACGACAATTTCATCATTGGCCTCCCTCTCCCCCTCTATACCCCACCTCACGTACACTCTCCAAGATAGTCTCTCATTTCGCCAGGGTTCCACGTAGCCAAACCATTTCAGGGTGCTCCTTCAAAAAATTTCCAGAATTTGGAGAGAATTTCCTAGAGAATTTTTTCAATACTACTGAAAGGTAAGGACGGAAGAATTTTTTTATCAATAATATTTTACCTCCACGTCGTTCTTGGTCTCACCCTCTTATGCTCACCCTCTTACCGTTGCCACGTGTCCAGCAGTAAGGTCTTTGCTCCTATGAATCACTCTTAGCTGAATGTTGTTAGCTGGAAACAAAATAGAGTTATCCCGACCATGAGAGGGTTATTGGGTATAATATTAACACTCTCAGGGTCTTATGCTCACTCTCAGCTGTATCAGGTCATCTGGAGTTAACCGGTACAAAATATTTAAGTGCGTAAGACCATGAAATGATTAACTGAGACAGCATTAACACTCTCTGGCTCCCACATTCATTTTTAATTGTACAAAATCATCTGGTGTTAGTATTAATAAAATACTAGAGTTGTGTCGAGCACATGAGGGTTAAGCCGTAATATGCAGGGTAAATTACTGAGGCAAATGTCCAGCGAAGTCTCCAAAGTGAATAAGAATACAGCCCTTGGTGTTCATGGTCGGGACAACTCTAGTATTCTGTTTCAGCTAATGACGTTTCTCTTTGGCTAAGAGTCACAGGAGCCTCAGTCTTAATATTGTCACCATTAACACTATATGATTCTATTTAACTGAGAACGAGTCACAGTAGCGCAATTGTTAGTACTGTCAGCATCAACGTTCTCATGGTATGGACAACTCTAGCATTGTATCCCAATTTCGTAACACCAGAAAATTCTGTTTAAGTGCGAGCGAGAAATAGGAGCGTGAGAGATGTAGTACGCTGGGTAAATCTCTTACGAAAAATACGTGCCTCGGTCTTCCCCTGCAGCTGATGGCACGTGCCCAGCATGAGGGTCTTAATATTTTTCTGGCGACGCCCAAGAAGAGTAACTTTGACAGGGCGAAATTGTGCCTTGTTATGTGTTGCACTGCCCAGCCTGGCAGGGGGATGGAGGAGAGGAGGAGAGGAAAGGGTAAAGAAATGTGAAAAATGGTGGAGGGAGGAGGAAAAGGAGAAAATGGAGAAATTCGAATGAGGAGAGAGGATGGGTGAAAATGCGTGAGGGGAAGAAGAAAAGGATATGGGGGGAATAAAGGGGTAAAAGTGGATGGGGAAAAGAAAGGAGATATAGAGATGAAGAACTGGGAAGTTAGAAAGAGGAGAAAAATACGGCGGAGGAGAAGAGCATGAGGGCAGATGGGAAGGGAAGGAAGAGAGGGATTGGGAGGGTGAAGGGGGATGGGGAAGTAAGGTCTGGAGGAGCATGGGAAGAGAGAAAGGGAGGGGGTTAAGAGGAAAAGGAAGATGATTGAAGTAAAGAAGGGTAAAACGAAGGAAAGAAAAGGGGAAGAATTATGGATGGAAAAGAACGACAGGTGAATGAACTAGAAAAAGAGGGAAGAGAATTATGAAAAGGGAACGGGCAAATGAAAAGGAAATGGGAAAAGGAGGTAGGCAAGGGAGATGGGGGAAGACAGGATGAGACAGGAAGGAGAAATGAAGGAAAGAGGGAGAAGGGGAAAGGGTTGGAACGAAGATAAAAAGAGTGGTGGGAGAAGATAAACAAAGATAGAAAGGAGGTTAAAGCGGAGCGAAGGGAGTAGGGGTTGCAGTGGTTTGTCTATAGATACTATAAATCTGTCTTTCTTTCTGTGCATTACCTGTCTGTTTAACCCGCGCCGTCCCGAGGACGTACTTCCACGTCCTCACGTTTTGTCACAGCTAATCCCGAGGACGTACTTCAACGTCCTGCAATTGCAAGGTTCATAATTTCCACAATTTTCAATTTTCGCAAGTCATTTTTGGTACGTATACACGGGACACCTTCCTCAACAAGATGCCAGGCAGAGACAATGCCTTACCCAGCATGACCTCCTCCGCCCCCCCTGCATGCCCTTTTCTCAGCAATTCACCTGTTATCAGTGACCTGGCCAGTACTGTATAGCCATGTCATGCCACGGTACGAAATTCAGGGCCAGAGTGATTCCCCAATCATTGACAATGTGGAGGACAAACTTTACATAGCATTAGAGGAAGAAACAGTTAGAAATGATGATCAGGTAATGTGGCAAAAAAATGTCAGGTATTAGTGAGTGAAACAATGCTTATAATGCCTATATTACTGCTTGAAAACCAATATACTCTTGTACTACATATAAATTCGTAACAGTAAATAAATAAATACCGTTTATGAGTGGTGTGAAATAGTTATCCTCCCATAAAACTCGTTTTCTTTGGTGCCAGCCTGATAGAAAACCCAGTAAGGTAAGGAGGCTCTCCTACCTGTAATGAGTATTTTAAACCTCAGGTGAGCGATTTCTCTATGAATTTTCGATGTTTCTCACCAAAAGCGAAAGTTTTAGCAAAAAAAAAAAGGGTCGAAAAATGGTCGGGATTAGGGGGTACCAGTGGTCAAAAAGTGGTCGGGACGGGGCGGGTTAAGTGTCACGCCTCTGCATGTCCTTGAATGTGTATCTGTCTGACTACATAATTATATCTTTGCATGTCAGTTAGTCTATCTGTTTTTATATCTTCCAAGAGTAGTCATCTTTCAATATGCCTCTCTTTCTACAGGTGCGTGACTGTTTCTATCTGTCTTTCTGTTACTTCTATCTTCCATTCGACTTCTTTGTCTAGCCATTTATCTATCAATTTCTGTTTGTTTATCTATCTATATGTCTATCTGTGTCTAAGTACTGCCAAGCACCGCATCCTGCAAAGGGATATCTCAGCAAATGACCATCCACATGTTTCTGTCCTTCATACTATAGCCTATTCGATCTACTCCGAGAAGAGATGACCCTTAAACTTTTGAAAGCTGGCAGCTGATTGGTTGTCCGAGTGCATGCATTATCAACGATGCATTTTATATTATTTCTATTATATGGGTTACAATAACTGTTTGACGATAAGAATGCCCAAGTAATATGTTGTATATATTATTTAAAAAACGGGCCCTTACAAAGTTGATCAGATGGTCTAGACACGTTTGAAATTTTTAATTATTTGGACAAATCAAAGCACGTTCAGGGAAAGGTTTATGAGTACCTTGATTTTTCCCCTATGTTCAGGCAAATTAAAGTAAGTTGTCGTTACTACGACATTTTATAAAATCTAAATTAGAAAAACATGGGAATTCCAGTAAAAAGGACTGGTAGACACGGGTGAAGAAGTTATATGTCACCAGCACTTTTAAATATCCCGCTGCCTGTTACAGCTCTTGTAAGTTAACTAGATCGTTCGTTCGTTTGAAGATTTCCTCCACCTATAGTGGAGGCCGGGCCATACATTAGCCCGGTGTTAACTAAATGTTCGAAACTCAAAATATAGAAAACTTACAGAGCATGAGAAAGCAGAAAGCGTAATGCAGACTGATGCGATAACAAAATGCTCTCAAATAAATTCGAATATCAGTCTTCTTAGTCAAGTGCAACATTGCACGAGAGGCCTCCTTCCCGCCCATCATAATTATATGCCACGTTAGATTTAACAGACTATAGCAGTGATAACATAAATTACCTTAATCTGCCTGAACATGAGTAAAAAATCAAGGTACTGGTCAGCTTTACGTGGACATGTTTTGATTTGTTCCAAGAATTAAAAATTTTAAACGCGTCTAGACCATCTGATAAACTTTGTAAGGCCCCGTTTTTAACCTGATATATACAGATATCTATATATAATATTTTATTTGGGCAATTTTATCATCAGACGGTTATTGTAACTCTTATAATAGAAGTAATTTAAAATGCATCGCTAATAATGAATGCACTCGGGCAACCAATCAGCTGCCAGCTTTCAAAAGCTTAAGGTTCGTCTCTTCTCAGAGTAGATCGAATAGGCTATAACGACATCTGCTCCGCGACGCATTATCTGTTCCTCATATATCCATCCGATCATTATCCACTCCTTTAATGCCAATGAAGAGCTTAGAGACCCAGAGCTAGGTTACTCAGTCTCGACATTCAAGGCGACGGTTACCAGTCTCACTCTCTACTGAAAGACGTTATGTTTAGCAAAAAGCTCCAACCAAACTTCAGATATAAACTCTTACAGGTTCAGTCCGGCTGGAGCGTTTAACCCAGTAAGGCACCAAGTTCCATTATGTATATGGTTACCACCTGCCTTGTCACTGAGTGTTGAGTCACTCGAAAGCGGCACTACATCAAATGGGAGGATGGTGGACGTTATTCATGTAATTCCAAATCATTCTTTTCATGTTGGTTTTGGCCCACCTCTTCTTGTCCATCCATCCGCCAGTCATACATCCTTGTTCATTCACTCTCCTACCTTGTTCTTTTATCATTTTTTCTGTCTTATTTTCCATTCACCCACTTATAGACCGACAACTGGTCTACGGGATGTAAACAAATGGTTGTGTTATGCTTGTGGACGGCCACCGTTCTTTACCTTCTAAAAGTACTAACGGTAATTCTCATAGTTCTGTCATTTCTAACTGCAGAGTAAAAAATGCCTATTACTCCGTCTCCATGATAACCGCGGCGGGTATATTGCTTCGCATGGTGTCAAAGGTTAAGATGACAGAGCAAGATGACCCAAGCCCTAATCAGATTTTGTCCAAACTTCGTGGAGGGGTTTAAAATCTGGCAAGCATGGAGTAATTCGATCATGAGACCAGTCTGTCGAAGGTCAAGATCACAGGACAAAGTCATATGTGGGTGTTGCATAGTCACTCTGGTGTTTAATGCTTCAGTTACTCTCCTCCCCCCTCCGTCCCCCATCATCTAATACGAGAGAATCTTCCACTTTATTTTTACCTTCAGTAACGCAACTCATCCCTTTCATTGTCATAAAGTGTCCTTAGCTTGCACGAGCCGTGTGTGTGTGTGTGTGTGTGTGTGTGTGTGTGTGTGTGTGTGTGTGTGTGTGTGTGTGTGTTTGCCGACGTCTTTGAAAGTTCTTCATTGTCTTTTTGCTTTTGGTTGACATGAAATACACCAGAAATGTGTAAGGCGGCTCGCTGCATAAAGTACGTCCACTCCCTACAGCCTCTCTGTCTTCGCCGCAGTGTTGCAATTCAATCTAATGCAACGCTACTATTCTCGCAGTTTTTGAATTCTCTCCTAGCATTTCTTCTCTACTATCACAGGCACTGTGCTCCTGTCTAGTTACATACTCCTCTGCTTTTCTTTCCAACTCCGTAATGCAAGAGCTATCTGGGATCATGTTCAGGTCAAGTCACCTCAAAAGCTGTTTACTCCACCCGATCTTTCCCACTACCTAGGATTTCCAGCTTGGTATACGCAACGAATCCAGGCATCTCTAAAGGGTACGGCCACACCAGACGCGACAAGCTGGGACACTTGAGCGGGAAGGGATGAGGCGACACGATTAAACTCACTAAATCCTATGTGAGCGGCCACACTAAATGAGCGGGGAGGTTTGTCGTTCCGCTCACCCTCCACGTTCATGGCAACGCGATGCAGCACGTTCCAGCATGTCGCACACTGCCTAGGGACATCCCCAGGCTTGTTAGCTTGGACAATGGCATGTCTTCACCTATGAACAGCTTCTGACTGTCGCGCGCAAGGTTGCCGCTTCCTATTTGGACAGGCATTGCTTTGACGCTCATCTCGCCGCTCAGAGCTCGACTCTACCTCCCCGCTTGTTGCGTCCTGTGTGACCTTACATTAAATGTTTTTTTTTTTTTCTTTTAGTTTTCTATGGAAGAGGCAAGCTTTTCAAGCTCCCAGGCTTGGTGTTTTTTCTTGTTTGTATAAATGAATGCAAATTCCATCATGCTCCTTTTACTTTTTCGTCCTTCTATTCCCGTTCTTTGTCCTCTCTCTCTGTGACGTCAAAAGGTGCCAGAATTAAAGGCGCTACGAGTAATGTTTAAAAACAATACCTAAATGCGCATCGTAGTAATGTAATTAAAATTCTCACGGAGAATATGAATATTGAATTAAAGAGAATAGGGGTGAGATTGCGAAGGTGAGAGGGGAGAGAAAGGGAGTGGAGGGAGGACGAAAGAACTGAGATGGAAAAGTATGAAGAGGAGAGTGGGATGGAAAAGAATAATTAAGAGTAAAAAGGGAAAATGGTAGGAGTAAATTGTAAGGTCTCTGAGAGGGGAAAAGACAGTGAGACTAAGTTAAAGGGAAGGGAAAAGGATTGAAAATGAAATGTGAGAGTAAATAGAAAGGACGTAAGATGGACAGGAGAGAGAGAGAGAGAGAGAGAGAGAGAGAGAGAGAGAGAGAGAGAGAGAGAGAGAGGTGGGAAATTCATAAGTGAGAAAGAGAATATATTACACTCACACATCGTCCCTTCCATACCCATTCTTCTTCCTGAGTACTGCATGGCCGGAAGAGGGGAGGTGGAAGGGGAAAGGGTAGGAGGAAAGGGGAGGTGTACAGCAGAGAGAAGAGAGGGATGAGGCAGAGGGAGAGGTTCGGAAGAATAGTAGGAAGTGAGTAGGGAAATGGAGGAGAAATAGAGACGATGAGAGGAGAGAAAAAAGTAGGAAGGACGAGGAAAACGGGAGACGGAAGAGGAGGATAAAGGAGGGAGGGAATGAAGGTAAAGGGAGAGGAAAGTGAGTGGTAAGAAGCGGAGAGGGGAAACTTAAGGTTGACAGAGGGTTAGTGCCCGTCCCCAGAAAACAATTAAATATACAAACCAGAAGCCTCGGACCAGGATAGACAAACATGTGACGACCAAGGACCGGACCAAGGACATGGGACGGATTGCAATTTGGAATGTAAGGAGTGTGAATGATGAGGTGAAAGAGAGAGAGATTGTCCAGGTCACTGAGGGTGCAAAAGTGGATATATGTGGATTAACTGAGACTAAATGGTAGGTGAGGGTGTGTGGGTGGAAACATAGATGGAGTATATGAGCGAGAGTAGGTGAGAAAAAGAGGGAAAGAGAGGGTGTGTATTGATGTGTGCAAGAGATGAAAAGAAAATATAAGTATGGATCAGTCAGGTCAAGGATTGTGTGGGTAAGACTGAAAGTAGGAATACAAACGGGGGAGATTATGCGTGTGAATATGCCAATGCAAGATCATGCAAGCAGAGTGAAAGAAATACTCTGGGCAAATGTGGAAGCATGCAAGGAAATGTTTGAGAGGAATGAGAGAGTGTTTTTCACTGGAGATATGAATGGAAAAGTAGGGAATGTGAAGGTGGATGGTGCAGTTTGTGAGTGGGGTGTGCCTGTAGAAGTGGATGAGAATGGCAGAGCTCTAGTGGACCTTTGTGCTGGGAGGAGGTTGTTGATATCCAATACCCAATTCAGGCAGAAAATGATCCACAGGTACACGTGGAGAGTGCTGAGCAGGGTGGGTGATAAACTTAATGAACGGAAGGCAATGATTGATTATGTGAGTGTGTATGTGAGAATAAGAAGGTATGTAATGGATGTAAGACCATGCAGAGGTTGGGGGAGTGGACTTTCTGACCACCACTTGGCAGTGGTAAAAGTCAAGGTTCATGTGCAATGGATGAATAGAAGGAGGGGACGACAGGAAATAGTCCATACAAGGAGGATTAGGAAGGTTACAAGGGGTTGGAAAAAAGACAATATAAGGGAGAAGTGAAGGAGCTATTGGGTAAATATGAGATGAAGCAGATGGGGGAGGAGAGAGGTGTGTGCAAGATATTCACAGAAGAAATCTGTGCTTCATGTGAGGTGCTGTGTGGGGTGAAGAGAAGACGAAAGGGGGTGCAAGGAACTGCATGATGGAATGAAGTGGTGAGACAAGCAGTGGCGCAAAAGATGAAAGCATATAGTGAGTGTATGGGAAGCAGAGGCGTGGAGGAAGTTAAGAGACGGAAGAGATAGATTATGTACAGAAGAAGAGAGAGGTGAAAAGATTAGTAAGAGAAAGTAGGAAGAGAGTGGATGAAGAATTTCGAATGAATTTGATTGTAAAATGAAGGGAATGTAAGAAAATGTTTTGGAAGGAAGTAAAGAGAGTTAGACAGGGTGATAAAATGAGAGGATGGGGTCACGGGAAGGGGTGAAGGGAAGGAGCTGAAGTGAGGGGAAAGAACAGGGATGAGGGAATCATGTGTGGGGAAGGGGTGGGCGACAGGGGCGGGGTGAGGGGACAGGGTGGAGTGAGAGGAAGGGCAGGTCAGAGAGAGAGAGAGAAGGGAAGGGAGGGAGGGAGAGAGGCGAATAAAGATGAGGGATGAGGTTAATAGAGGAGGAGTATCGGGTGGACGAGGAAATAAGGAAAAATAGAGGCCAAAACTGAAATATATGTTAACGGAAATATTGAAGGAAAACTGAACAAAAGTTTTGTTAAGTAAAAAACTGAGAGGCAAAAATAAATAAAACAGTAGAAAATACATCCATCCCCACCCTGATTTTGCACACACACACACACACACACACACACACACACACACACACACACACACACACACACACACACAAACACTAGGGGTGAGGGGGCGAATTGGTCGTGATATGGCCAAAGTCAAATTGTATGAAGGGGACTGTTGGGTCAAGCATCAGATCTCAGCTGGAACAAGGAACATTCTGAGGATCGGAACTCGTTATCACAGTGTTCCCTGTTGTTCCATATGACCCAGTTTTTACATCATCAACACTTCCATTTGAGCATTTAAGTTTTCACCATACACAACTGGGCCACTCTTATAACTCGAACACTAAGTCGTGGTTGCTGGAAATTCACTGAGACTTTGTTTTAAGGTACAAAAGAGCCTCCTTGGTTGCTTGTAAAATTCAGTCACGTTTCTGACTATACGAGTACTTGCCATCGGTTAAGCTGAAAGGGAGAAAGAACTTTGTCAGGTTAGAACAAACGCGCTACAGTGACTCATTTTGTATTTTTTTCCTGATACTACCACACGATTCTGTTTAGTTTAGGAGAGTTCCCTAGTAGAATGGAAGTCAGTTAAAGGTGCATCTAACTCCTACGGTCCGAAAAGCTTATCCTGTGGTGAAACAATAGTCCGGAGAGAGAAAGAATAAAGTGATAAATGTGGCACCGGAGAAGAATTAATGATACGAATTAAATATCAAATGATCACTAATATCATAATACCAGAGCTGATTCTGATATCTCTAACAGATATGGTAGGACGGTTGCTGGTGCCCAAGTGGTGACATCTAAAGGCCACTTGGGAATAACAGATAGCGTCACAGATCTTCACGTCACCTATTAGACGTAATACCTACGTTCCTTACTGAAATCATGCCAAGGATGTCTCTTGCAAATCCCATGGGCAAACTGTTCCATTTGTGAATATGTTGATTACTGCTTAGGCCATTCCTAGTAAAAATAAGGTTATGAAGAGTACTGAGATTGGCAGCACAAGAGGGAAGTGGATAACTTATAGATGCGGGAGCCTCTCGGAGCGGCTTTGTCCGTCTGTATCTCAGTAACAATTCTTGGACGAGAGATACTTCAGTGCTATGGACTTCAGGGAATATGGTGAAGCCAAAATATACCACACCACACCACCCTCACACATCACACCACACCAAGGGCCCTGAAATTCCCACACCCAGTATTTTTGTACTTATATCTTATACAGTATTGTAGTTCAAATTTAAATGCCCTGTGCTTCATAACTGTTGCAAAGCCGAAGTATGGTCGTAAAGTATTTGTCTTTCAGTGACCTCAGGATTATATAGACAACAATTTACAGGAGTAAGGGTGATGGTTGTGGGTTGAGAGCTGTGAGAGCAGCAGGTGAAGGCTAGTCAGCCAGCCTGACATAATCCGAATGTTACCATCAAGTTCCAAGGGATACAACTGCCCCCTTGGAGCCGCATCATTGCCTTCCCCCTTCCCTTGACTCCCTCTCATCTCCCATCCCAAACCTCTCTTCCTTTTTGCATAATGTCGCATGCATGGGGTGAGCTGAGTTACATGAGCTGTTTCTGACAGTTGGGTTAAACATATGAATTAAATACAGAAACAGTACCACCGAGAAGTCTTATTCACGCAAACTCATGACGCTCCTTGGCCCCTCTTATCTAGATTTTTATATTACTATATCACACTTTAACAACACACGCACACACACACACACACACACACACACACACACACACACACACACACACACACAGCAATACGAATTAATATGTAAAGCAGTAAGACGGCAGATTCCATATGGTGGCACGGATATTATCAGGCAGTGCGACTGTCTGATTTCTCCATACTTCCCTCTCCTCAAAAGAAGAATGATGGACTGCAGGTGTGGAACAACTTCGGCAGGCAGTCTACTGCGTTCGTATCCAGATGAACCTGGGTTTGTAGTTAATGTTTCTGTTACTTCAGTACAAAGCCTATCACATGCTTCACTCTCCCAACAAACAGCCCCTTCTCGTCTCGTAGTTTTCAGTATGGGGAAGGTTCAGTGCTGGCTATCACTCTGCTTCTGTGGGAAAGAATGGTCCTGCAGTGAACCACATATATACCTTTGCGGCTAACACTTACAGGTTTCCTATGTCATTTGTATCTTAACGTCATGTGTACGTTAAAGTCTTCGGCAGAACAGATATCACAGTTGGACTGTGTTCTTGTGATTGAACTGGTTTACTCTCACATAATAAATACTACGCTGTGGTACCACAAAATTCAGAGAACCTTAGTTATTTGGCAGGAATGAGTCTCCTTGGTAATTAGTCAAATCGACCTTCCAGTCCGATCGCGCTTGGTCATTAACTGAGCTGAAAGGGGTTAGTTATCTCTGAAAACAAGCTGACCATAATATAAGGGAAATGATGGGGTCCCTAAAGGCCTACGAGATAAACGGTAACGTGAGACATTAATGAGAAACTACGTCCCCTTCAAAAACACCAAACAATGCTATAAAATGTAATTCTCCCCCCTCCTCTCTCCCTCTCTCTCTCTCTCTCTCTCTCTCTCTCTCTCTCTCTCTCTCATAGCATTTGCCTCTGTTCATATAAATATCCCTATTCCCAAAGTCACAACAACCTTCAAAAACGTCATCACTTGGTCTCTACTATTCAAAGTTTGTCCTGCGACATGCCTGAGATATCACATATACAGCTGCTGTACTGCAATGGTGTCAGAGAAAATACGCAAGGTGAGTGTCTGAGTCTTATGACGGAAATATACTTGCTCTGACTCCTTCACTTTGGTGGCATCTTTTATGGTTAAATCAGACTACCTCCTGTCCATTTTATTCAGCCAACGGAAGATGTCCTACAGCGAAGAGGTTTAATAACTATGCCCAACCCTTCAGTTCGAAAAACTCTCCAAAGTTGGAAAACTTTACCACATAAAAGAAAAAAAATGGTGTCCCGTAGTTTAAGGGAGGGGGGGGGGGAGAGTGACAATCGTCATCCCTTAAACTCAGTATGGTGCTATCTTCAGGTGACTCATCACTGAGTGATTAGCCAACTGGTTCCCTGTAACCCAGGAAACCATATACTATGTAGCGTTCTTACCATATAACCAAATGACACCTGGTGGTCTAGTGGATTACGGCGCTCCAAATGCCTGGTTTTACAAGGCTTTGCATCCTAAGGTTGGTTGCGGTTTATTGTTCATCTTATATCGTTTAGACACGCGTGTAATGTGTGTATCTCCAACATCTAAAGACACTTGTGTTGTGTCTGGGACAGATTAAAACTGCTCTGTCACTTGCCGAGTTGCGTGAGGCTGATATAATCCTAATGTGTTGTGACTGAAATATATCCATCCATAATGGATATACCTGGTTCGTCATAAAAATCAGGCTGTCACAGTTTTTATCACGCCTGGTCGAATGGTATCAGTGCCTGACTTCTATGTAAGAGGTCCAGGGTTCGATTCCCAGTCAGGAGCTTACAAATATATTTGTACACACCCATGTAATGTGTGTTTCTCCAGCATCTAAAGACGCTCGTGTTGTGTCTGGGATAGATGAAACTGCTCTGTCACTTGCCGAGTTGTGTGGGGCTGTGATATAATTCTAATGTGTTGTCTGTCTATCTATCTATCTATAGCAGGGTTATTCAACTGGCGGCCCGCGAGCCAAATCCGGCCCTTGAGTCGTTTTTCACTGGCCCTTCGACACGCTCGGAAGAATGCAAATAAACAAATAGCTACTAACATAAAACAGAAATTTTAGCATTTTTCTTTTTACTTATGTGCTTAGCGGAAAATGTAAAAGTAAATTATATATGAATTTTTCGCTTCATTCTGTGTGTTTATATAGAGAAAAAAATGGACCTAAAATAAATGTATTGCCCTTCTATCAATCTGCATCTCATAATCTGGCCCTACGCCTGAAGTACTTGAGTATCCCTGATCTATTGCTCGAAGCCCTAATCTCGCAAAGGGTGGCCGAGGACAAAACGCCTCCAAGTCGCTCTGTCACTCACCATTTGACTACCCTTCCCCCAACTCCCTCCTCCCTCATATACCTCACAACTCCATCCCTCCACCTCATACTCGGACTTCCCCTTCCTCTCCCTCCCTCCACCTCACCTACATACACCCTCTTAGTCAGTCTTTCATTCTCCATTCTCTCCACATGTCCAAACCACCTCATTGTATTTCTCCTAATTTTCTCAACCACATCCACAACCATCCCACAACGTTCCTTCACTTCTTCATTCGTCAACCTGTCCCTCCATGTCACTCCACATGCTCCTCTCAAGTATCTCATTTCCACTGCTCTCACTCTTGACTTGTTCCCCTCCAGCAAGGTCCACGCCTCGCTTCCATACGTCAGGGTAGGGATCACAATACTATCATGTAGTGACTTCTTACCTTCCATACTCACCTCTCTATTTCTCATTACTGCTTTCAATGAGCAAACAACCTTCCTTCCCTGCTGTACCCTTTCAAGCACTTCATCCCCAAAAGTTCCATCCTTATTCATCACGCTACCCAAGTACTTGAATGCACTCATATTCCCCATACCCTCACCATCCAACTTCACTGTGTATTCTGTGACTTCATTTCTCTCAGACACTATAACTTTACTCTTGTTTACATTAAGTTTCAGATTCCTCTTCCTGCACACTGTCCCAAATTCATTCACCAAACCTTGCAACTCCCATTCATCTTCACTCAACAATATGGTACTGTTTCATCAGCAAACAGCAACACCGGAATCTTCCAAATCTCACCCTCATTCATTAGAGCCACGCCCACAGCCACTGCCCTACCTTGCACCTCCTTTACAATGCCATCCATGTATATGTTGAACTGCCATGGAGACATCACATATCCCTGTTTCAGTCCCACATTGAGATAAAAGAACTCACTCAGCTCACCATCCATTTGCACTATAGCCCTAGCTCCTTCGTACATACTCTTCACAGCACTCAACAATTTCCTTTCCACTCCATATATTCTTAATACCTTCCACATACCTTGCCTATCTATTCAGTCATAAGCTTTCTCCAAGTCCATGAAGGCAGCATACACTTTCTTTCCCTTCTCAAGATACTTCTCCACTAAACATCTTAGAACAAATATCCGATCTACACACCCTTTTCCCTACTAAATCCCCCTTGTTCTTCACCAACTAGCTCCTCTGTTATATGCCCAACCCAATCGATGAGTTTTCTACCATATATTTTTCCAGTCACACTAAGCAGGCAAATACCCCTATTGTTACCACATACTTATCTCTCCCTTTATCCTTTGTATAAAGGAACAATTATACCTGATTTCCAGTCCTCTGGAACCCTTCCCTCTTCCCAAGCCAATCTACACAACTTCCATATCCACTCCACAACAATCTCACCCCCATACTTCAGCATTTCACCACACACTCCATCAATTCTTGGGGCCTTTCCCATCTTGATCCTCTTCATTGCTTCAACTGCTTCTGCCCTACTGATCTTTTCCTCCCTTTTCTCATCTCTTCTTCTCCCAGCCATTCCCCAACCACTTATACTCGCACTGCACTCACTCTCTACATTCAACAAATCCTCAAAGTGCTCCTTCCATCTCCTTAACTTCTCTCTTTTCTCCACCAACAATCTATTATTCCAATCTTTCACTCCCGTACTATTTTCCTTTTACACTGTCTTACTTTCTCTACCTCCTTCCAAAACAATTTCTTACTCTCCCTCCATTTTACACACAGATTTCTCCCAAACTCTTCATCCACTTTCTTCTTATTCTCCTTCACCAAGCTCTTCACCTCCCTTCTCCTGCTCACATATACCTCTTTCTTCTCTCTCTCATCTTCTCCCCTACCTCTGCTCGCTAGCCTTTCACTATATGCCTTCTCCTTTAGTTACACAGCTTGTTTCACCTCATCATTCCACCATGCTGTCCCTTGCACACCCCTGCATCTCCTCCTCACTCCACAAACCACCTCGCACGCTGCGCCTATCTCTTCCGTGAATATCTTACATACATTTTCCACTCCTTGCATCTTCTCTAACTCATACATTCTCAATCTTTCTTCCACTGTGCTCTTATACTCTACCATTTTCTCACTATCTTGCAACTTCTCTACTCTTCTCACAGGAGCTGTTTCCTCCTGTCTTCCCCTTCGTCTCTTTACCCATTTTCTTTGCAGTCTTACCTTGGCCATCACTAAGTGATGGTCCGAGATTCCATTCCCCCACCCTCGCCACACTCTTGCATCCAACACTTGTCTTCTTATTCTCTCATCCACACACACGTAGTCAATCATTGCCTTTCGTTCAACAAGTTCACCATCCATCCTCCTCATGACTCTCCATGTATACCTGTGGATCATCTCATGCCGAAAAAAGGTGTTGGCTATTGCCAACCCCTTACCAGCACAGATGTCCACCAAAGCACTACCATTCCCATCTACTTCAACTGGCACATCCCACTGACCAATCACTCCATCCACTCGTACATTCCCAACTATGCAATTCATGTCTCCAATCAAAAACACTCTCGCTCCTCTCAAACTTGTCCATACACGCTTCTACACTTGCCTAAAACTCATCTTTCACTCTTGCCACTCGGTCCTCTGTCGATGCATATGCACATACGAGTACAATCGCCCAAGCATGTATACCTTCTTGCATCCTCACCCATACAATCCTTGCACCCACTGTTCCATACTCTCTTATATTCTCCTTCCACTTCTTGCTTATCATCAGACATACTCCCTCTCTTGCCCTCTCATTCTCATTAACTCCCGCACATATTCCTAAACCAGATTCCCATTCTCTCACCCATTCACCTACCCATTTAGTTTCAGTCAATCCACATACATCCACTCTTGCATCCTCAACCACCTGAACAATCTCTCTCTCTTTCACTTCATCATTCAGTCCACTCACATTCCATGTCCCAGTCCTTAGCATGTCCTTTGTGCGCTCCTTAAGCCCCGTCCACACGAGCGGGCAGTGCCCGACGGGCAAACATTTATACCAAATCACATTTCAGTTGACACATTTACAAGGTGGCTGGCAGGTACGAGCGTCGATGATGTCATAAGCAGGGAAACCACTGTCAAACTATCTATAACACCCTTCCCCATTGTGGAGGCAATGCTTGCCGTATGGACAACAAAACAAGCGTGCCCGGTAGTGACCAATGACCGCCAGAAACTGCTTGATCTGGTAACAGTGCTAAAGAAGCGAGGGATATACGCTCAGCGGGCAGTGCCCGTCGGGCATTGCCCGCTCGTGTGGACAGGACCTTAGTCGTCAACTTATGGTCCGTCCCGGTCCGAGGCACTTTATTCGCTTGTTTAGCTAATGTGTTGTGACCTAAATATATCCTTCCCATAATGGATTTACCTGGTTCATCAAAAAAAAATCAGGTTGTCACAGCTTTTATCACGCCTGGTCGAGTGGTATTAGTGCTTGACTTCCAAGAGGTCCAGGGTTCGATTCCCAGTCAAGAACGTACAAATATATTTGTACACAAGCGTGTAATGTATGTCTCCAACATCTAAAGACGCTCGTGTTGTGTCTGAGATAGATTAAAACTGCTCTGGCACTTGCCGAGTTGCGTGGGGCTGTGATATAATCCTAATGTGTTGTGATTGAAATATATCCTTCCGTAATGGATTTACCTGGTTCGTCAAAAAAAAAAATCAGGCTGTTGCTTTTATCACGCCTGGTCGAGTGGTATCAGTGCTTGACTTCTATGTAAGAGGTCCAGGATTTCATTCCCAGTCAGGAGCATACATATCTATCTATCTATCTATCTATTTATCTCTCTCTCTCTCTCTCTCTCTCTCTCTCTCTCTCTATGTACTGTATATATATATATATATATATATATATATGTATATATATATATATATATATATATATATATATATATATATATATATGTATATATATATATATAAATCTCTTTCTCTCCCTGAAATATATAGATAGATAGATAGATAGATTGATAGATAGATATAGGTATATATATAAATCTCTTTCCCTCAAATCTATCTGTCTATCTATCTATCTGTATCGATAGATAGATAGATAGATTTATATAGATATATATACACACATCAGCCATTTGAGTGTCCATTGCAAGTGGCCTATCCCGACTGAAGTGGGGACGAAACAGCCAATGTATCTCTGCCTAGTGGCTTAGGCTGTCTGGTAGAGATTGTATGTAGGGTGAGAAGTGCTTTTAAGTTTAACTGTTCCGTTGGAGTGGCTTTGGATGTGTGTGTAGTCTGGGAACCAAGTGTAATCGGCCCGCGCAAGGCGACTGGATGCAAGCATACTTTATAGTATCCGACACTGGTTCAACCACAGCACCCCTTGTGTGTGTGTGTGTGTGTGTGCGTGTGTGTGTGTGTGTGTGTGTGTGTGTGTGTGTGTGTGTGTGTGTGTGTGTGCACTCGTATTGATTTTACATATTGTCACTGATACGGTTTCCTAATCATCATTATCATCATCATTATCACTGTATTATTATTATTATTATTATTATTATTACTGTTATTACTAGTTTTATCATTATTGTTATTCCTATCATTATTATTATTATTATTATTATTATTTATTATTATTATTATTATCGCTATCATCATCATTACTATTGTTATTACTTTGATGTTTTTGTTGGAAATTATTTGCTGATCCTCTAGCCGCTAGCGCGTTGTGTCAAGACTCACCAAAGATCATCACACACAGTACGTAGCATATTATACCTCGATATTCTCTTGTGTGTAGTTTATACTTCAAATACCATCTCACTTTTTGCGCTTGCAACCACTAGACGAGTTTCATCAACATGAAAAAAAATCCATCTAAAGGGTTTAGATTCATTGCATCCACCACACCGTTCACTGTGGAAAATCACTTTTTGCAAAGTCTCAGTCTTTCCTTATAATATAATATCTGGTAATCGGTTTACATCCACGTTCCCAGTTACACTGCTGAGCAAATAGGAACAAAGGAAACACAGATCAATTCCGCCAGTCCGAACGGCCCGAGAATTAAACTCAGGTTCTTCCAGTCCCAATCTGCACGTACTAACCAAGACACCACCGGCTTACGCCCACATCTGGGTCAGTCTCCCCCAGAATATAGTGGGCCTGACGAGGCCTTAAACAGATGTCTGGGAGGTGCTTTGAAGTTTGAGAGTATTTTATGATGTCCGTGATGCCGGGATGATGAAGGCGGCTTCAAGGCGCTCCTCCTCATCTTAAGTCAGCATTAGCCTCTTCATCGCCAGAGCCAAGCCGTTCATTCCGGTTAACGTCAGGCGATTATGCACAGTTGAGTGCATACCTTTGTAGTTTGAGGTTTAAAAGTTGCCTGTATAGCGCTGTAAAGAGCTTATCTGACAGTTACTCAGCTTATATAAGTGTACATACATGTCTGAAATAATTGGTTCAGTATCTGTGCTGGTGTGAGGACGAGAGTTGTGGTGTCACCATGTTTACTCCCTGTATGGATGTGGTCAGTAAATAATAATAATCATAATTATAATAATAATAATAATAATAATAATAATAATGATGATGAAGAGTAAATATTAATATTAAATATCTATGTAACTATCTAATGCCTTTCGGCTTAATCCCGTAAAGGGTTGCCACAAAGAAATCGCCTGCATGCCTCTCTGTCCCCCGCCATTTCACTGCCCTCTCTCCAGCTCACACTCCCCTCTGGCATAAACCTCCCTACCCAATCCCTTCACCTCATCCTCGGCCTCCCCCTCCCTCTTGCCCTCTCCATCTCACTCACATACACTCTCGTCGTTAATCTCTCGCTCTCCATCCTCTCCACATGGCCAAACCACCTCAGTGTATTTCTCTTAACGCTTTCCATTACATCCATATCCAAACCGCAACAATCCTTTACTTCCTCATTTGTTAGCCTGTCTCTCCTCGTAACTCCACATGCCCCTGTCAGATAATTCATTTCCATTGCTGTCTCTCTCTTGACTTGTCTTCTTCCAACAAGGCCCAAGCTTCACTTCCATACATTAGAGTTGGTATCACAATACTATCATGCAGTGACTTTTTTTCATTTCCATGCTCACCTCTCTATTTCTTATGACTGCCATCAAACAACCAGCAACCTCTTTTCCTTGTTGTACCTTTTTAAACCTCATCCTCCAAACTTTCCTCCTAATCATCACACTACCCAAGTGTCTAAAATTTTTTTTATTTTTTTTATGTGTCCGACTCTGGGCATAGGCTTCACAGCCTGCTATCAAGGCCCAGGAGTCCTTCTACATACCATACACCTCTACATGTCACCACTTCGGCGCTAACACCCACCGTCCATATTGAATACATGCTAGGGCTGTCTCATACGGGACTGGTGTATTGGTATTAGCGGGGGTATTTTTACGACATGTCGGCGGGTCTTCTGGTAGATTAGTAAAGCCTGATTTAATGAAATTCAAATCCTTAAACTGTTCCCTGCCCCAGCCGGGATTTGAACCTGGGTCCGTTAGGACCGCACGCCACCTCTCTACTGATTGAGCCACCGCCTCCCCAAATGCACTACATTTTCCATTTCCTCATCATCTAAACACACTGTACATTAAGTGACTTCATTTCTCTAGAAGATCATAACTTTACTTTTCCCTGCATTCACCTTTATATTCCTTTTCCTACACACTCTCCCAAACTCATTCACAAAGCCTTGGAGTTCCCCTTCGTCGTCAATTAACAATACAGAATCATCTGAAACAACAATAGAGGAAGTTTCCAAACACTGCCCTCTCTCATTAGGGCCACTCCAACATCCACTGCTCTACCTTGTATCTCCTTTATAACCCTTTCCATATACAGACTGAATAACCATGGAGACATGACACGTCCGTGTTTCAGTACAACATTTAGGTAGAAAAATTCACTCAGTTCACTATCCACACACACTGTGGATTATCAACCCCATACATACTCTTTATGACGGCAACAACTTCCCTTTGATTCCATATATTCTTAATATTTACCATATTCCTTGTTTATTCACCCTGTTAAATGCTTTCTCCAAATGCATGAGGGTCGCATACAACTTCTTTCCCTTCCCTAGAAACTTTTCCACTAAAGATCTAAGAATGAATATCTGATCTACACAACCTCTTCACTTCCTAAAACCTCCATGCTCTGCACCAACTAAATCCTCAGTTGTTTCCCTAATTCTGTCAATAAGCATCCTCCCATATACTTTTCTTATTACACTAAGAAGCAAATTCCCCCATAAGTATGACACACTTCTTTTCTCCCTTTTCCTTTGTTTAAGGGAATAATTATATCTGACTTCCAATTCTCCGCCCCTCTACCTTCTTCCCAGGCCAATCTGCACATCTTCTATATCCATACTACTACCGTCTCTACCCTTTGCTTCATCACCTCACCACACACTCCATAAATTCCTGGGGCTGTCTACAATTTGACCATCTTTGTTGCTTCCACAACTTCCTTCTTACTGACCTCTTCCTCACTTCTCACCACCCTCTTTCTCCCAGCCATTCCCCAGCCACTTATACTTGCATTACTTTCATTCTCCATGTTTAACAGTTCCTTAAAATGTTCTCTCCATCTACTCACTTTTTCTCCCTTCTCCACTATCAGTCTACCATTTTTATCTTTCACTCACCTACTAACTTCTTTATCACCCTTTCCAAATTTCTTTACTTCCTTCCAGAAAATTTTCTTACATTCCATTCACTTTACGCTCAAATTCCTTCCACATTACTCATCCATTCTCTTCTTACTCTCTCTTGCTAATATTTTCACCTCTTTTCCTCACAACATATAACTCTGCCGTCTCTTAACTTCCTCCATGTCTCTGTTTCCTATCCACTCATTATATGCTTTCTTCTTTTGAGCCACAGCTGGCCTCACCTATTTATTCCACTATGCTGTTCCTTGCACCCCCTCTTGTCTTCTCTTCATCCCACATATTACCTCACATGCTGAACAGATTTCTTCTGTGAATGTCCTGCACACAGGTTCCACCTCCCCCATCTGATCCAAATCATATTTACCGAATCACTCCTCCACTTCTTTATTATATTCTGCCTTTTCTCCATCTTCTTGCAACCTTTTTACCTTCCTTGTATAGAAAATTTCCTCCTCTCCTCCGTCCTTCTATTCCTCTATTGCACTTGAACCTTGACTTCCACCACCACCAAGTGGTGGTCGGAAAGTCCACTATCTGAACCCTTGTTTGCTCTTGCATCCATTTCTTATCTTCTTATTCTGTCATCCACAAACACACATTTATAATCAATCATTGCCTTCCATTAATTCAGTTCACCACCTACCCTTCTCATCACTCGCCACGTATACCTGTGAGTCATATTGTGCCTGAAGAGGGTATTGGCTATCACCAACCCCCTCCATGCACAAATATCCACAATAGCACTGAAATTCTCATTCACTTCTGCAGGCACACCCTGCTCACCAACTACTCCATCCACATTCACATTCCTTTTCCATTCATATTCCAGGTCAAAAATGCTCTCTCATTCCTCTCAAAACTTTTCCATGCACTCTTCAACATTTGCCCAGAACTCTTGTTTCACATTGCTTGCATGATTTTGCGTTGGCGCATACACAGACAATTGCCCACATTTGCATTCCCACTTTCAGTCTTACACAATCCTTGAACCAACTGATCCATACTCTCTTATATTCCCCTTCCATGTCCTGCACACAAAAATACATACCTTTCTTGCCCTGTCTCTCTAACCTACTCCCACGCATGTACCTCATTCACGCTCCCAGTCTCTCACATTCTTATCTCACTATCTAGTCGCATTTCATCTACCTATGTCTTCTTTTGCACCTTCAAGCATGTCATGAATTCGCCACATTGTATTTTTATACAAATTCATAACATTGCATTATTATTGTGGGAACGTATGAACAGTAGTGAAACCCCATAGAACTTCTTTCAGTCAGTTAACTGCTTGCATATGCACTCAGATTTTGAACAGTTTTTCAAAACATTCTTCACTACTTCAAAAGTGACTGATCTTATGCACGACATTAACGCTTTACTGAGCGGAATTTCTTGTGTCTTTATCGTTCCTCCACCTCGCCTCTCTGCCGTTAAGCTAGGCAACGCCTACTCCTGGAAATTATGTATTGGATTGTGGCTGGCGTGAGAACATAATCGGTTGGTGTCAGGGCTCTCACTTTCAGGGTTTTTATTATTTTTTTGTTATGTGTCCGACTCTGGATAAAGGCTTCACAGCCTGCTCCCAAGGCCCAGTAGTCCTCCTACATACCATACACCTCTACATGTCACCACTTCGGCGCTAACACCCACCGTCCATAATGAATACATGCTAGGGCTGTCTCATACAGAACTGACGTATTGGTATTAGCGGGGGTATTACCTTAAATCAGGTAATCGAGGGTCTCTTGAGGTAATTTTCATGGTACGAGAATTTTTAAGGTAATTTTGAAGTAATATGAAGAAAAGTGCAAAGTAATTCAGTGACTGTTAAGGTACGAATGGAAAGCCTGCCTATTTTCCCTAAAACGAATGTTTAAGAGTTTGCTAGCATTTTCTAAAGACTGGAGTCAACCGGAAGTTGGTAATACTGATTTTACTCGTGTAGCTCCTGTGAATTCTATCACGGTATCGTCCCACTCCCCAGCGGCCACACCGCCCACACGAACACGGTGTGACGGTCAGTTCATGTTATATACCCTCTGCTCCCATCACTTAGTTCACTCCCACAGACACGTATGGTCGCAGCAGGGACTTTCTTCTGCAGACCTTAAGGTAAGAAAGAACTTTTCATTAGAAATATAGTAGTTGTTTGCGATTACCATAAAGTTTTGGAGTATGAATAAGGATGTAATGTGGTACAGGTTGAAACTAGGTTTGCCAGACGTCCTGCTCTAGGAAGGACAGTCCTGCTTCTGAGCACTGTGTCCTGTGCCACCTCAAGAAGGACGCTAATCTGTCCTTTTGGATGCCTGTCTAATAAATGTTCCCCAGAACTTGCTTCTGTTGTTGCTAAATTATTCAGACTGTGCATACATACTTCTTCATTCCCTAATTCTTGCAAAGAAGCCAATATTCATCCTTTTCCAAACAAAGGAAGTTCCTCTGACCCAAATCATTACAGACCAATGGCTATCACACCTTCTCATGGTAAAGTATTTGAGATTGCAATTAATAACAACATTATTAAACATCTTGAATCCAAAAACCCAATTAATGACAGACAGTATGGTTTTCGCCACAAAAGATCCACTGTTGATATACTCAGTTTCCTGACTTATGTCATCCATCAGTCAATTGACCAATATGGAGAAACCAAAGCTGTGGCCTGTGATATTTTTAAAGCTTTTGACAGGGTGTGGCACCATTCCCTGCCATCCAAACTCCCTTGCTTTGGCCTATCATCTTTTGTTTCACTAATTTCCTCATATCTCAGTGACAGGAAGTGGTTGATGTATATTCCAGCTTACACTTGAATAATACTGGTGTACCACAATGATCAGTTCTAGCTCCACCTCTGTTCCTGATTCATAGTAATGATCTTTTATCTGTCACCCATAATCCCACATGCAGATAACTCAACACTTCACAATTCATTCACACTTCTATATCTGGCTTGTCTGCCACTGGAGCTGCAATTCGGGGGTGTTTTTTCGACTTTCATCAAGGGGAAAATCAATATGTTCTGGCTAAAGAGGAAGAATTTACACACCTGACAGCGCAATCGGCACCCCCCTAGGCCTAATGGTTACCGCACAATCAAGGGTCAAAGTTGAAAAAAATAATATAGTTACCCCAAAAAATTTTCGAAAGCCCCCATAGTTTTGATAACTAGTTATTTCTATTGTTGAAATAGGTCATTCCAATATCATATGTCACACCAAGCCCGAGAGCATGTGTTTTGGGGTGTGGGGAGATTACTTGCTTTGGGGGAGATAAAGTACCCTGTGGGGAGAAGGTTTGTAGGTATGGAAGTTGGATAAAACCATCTTTTCTCATCAAAGTAGAGCACTTTAGTTTGTTCTTGACCAACTACTATGAAAACAGATGTGTATGTACGTGTGGGGAGATAAAATTCGATCGGAGAGAAGGCCCACAACGAGTACATTGAACATTTGGAGATCATTTACAGTAACAAACAATTTGGCTTGTTGAAACAAACAAAATCTGTGATTTAGCATATCAACCATGCAAGCAGGTGTGTTTGCAGGTGTGGGGAGATAATTCACGTATGGGGAGTAATCCTGCAGTGCCTCATAGTACTTCAGAAACTTTCAGAAACACCAAATGTTTATATTGTCATGAAGGAAAATAGAATATTGTTCAATATTGTTGCAGATGCATGCAAGGGAAAAGAGAAAATGTAACTGTCTTGACTATATCGAGGTGGAGGGGTGGTGGTGGGGGGGATGGGGCTGGGTGGTGGTGGGGGGCTGGGGCTCAGATGTCTGTGATTGCACGTGTTTGCATGTATAGAATAGTATACAGGGAAGCATTTATTATGTTCAGGAATGAAAAGGCACAGGGAAAAACAAAACATCGAGGCAATACATATAAAGCAACTGTACATGTGTTGGGCGTGGGGGGGGAGAGCAAGCCAAGCTGCATGATCGCTGTCACATGATGATTTATTGGGGGTAGGAGGGTCGTATGGGGCCGAAAGGGAGGGAGGGGGTAGGGTAGGTAGGAGTATACAAGGTAGGGGGGGTTGGAGGGGGTTGGAATGGGCCTCGTGGTTGAAGGAGGGGTAATCTTCGACTTACAACGTCCTACTGGGGCGTACAGAGGGGTGGGAGGGTCTTCAGAGAGGGTTATTATGTGACAGATGACGAAACATTAAGGCAATGGGTGGGCCGAGAGGAGGGGTGACCCCCCTTTCCCCTAGAGTGGCCGGATCACCCTCTTACAGTAACTTTATAGCTTCTTGTAGTGGTGTTTTGTAGATCAGTTATACATATATTAGACTCGTGGACGAGCGGTTGTTATACATGAGTAGTTTTGTTAGTAGATAATTTTCGTTCCCTTTTGTCATGCAATGACTTGAGAGGTAAAAATTGGTATGGGACTATTATTATTTGTCTTGGAAATATTAACAAAGTCTCTCACACACGAGTGAAGTATAAACTAGAGTCCCGCGAGCTGCCTCCTTCTCTCTCTCTCTCTCTCTCTCTCTCTCTCTCTCTCTCTCTCTCTCTCTCTCTCTCTCTCTCTCTCTCTCTCTCTCTCTCTCTCTCTCTCTCTCTCTCTCTCTCTCTCTCTCTCTCTATCGCGCCCATGTTGCTAGCCTCCTTCTCCCTACTACCTATCGGTTGTATGGCCTGTCTCCTTCTGAGCTCTGCTTCCTAAATTCCTATTTTAGCAGGGGTCGTATCACGTGGAATATTCTGATGTGAAGCTTCTAGAAGCCTGTGTGTGAGTATGTGTGTATGTGTGTGTATGGTCACGAGGCATTGTTCGTGTGCATATCAAGCATTCCTTGAGTTAGAGTGTGTAAGCATGTTTACATTTGCTCGATTCTCGCTGACACACCACCTATCTCATCCCCTGACTTGCTGCTTCTATCTGTCTATCTATCTATCTATCTATCCATCATGCTATCTATTATGATTTGTCTTTATAATATGGAGTCCTGACAACCCAACCCGAGGCCGGAGGGGTTAGTTCTCATTGGCTTGAAGGGATATACGTCACAATTGGGGTGGAGCAATGTGCAGGCACTTCTTTACATGGTGCTCTATATTGACGTGATTCAGCTGAGAGGGCTAAAGTGGTCAACACATACATTGACGTGCTTCGGTATTTATAGGTTGAGCACCCATTCATAAAAGTTAATATCTCTGACTCACTGCTCAGTATAGCAATCTCTATAAATCAAGACTTACCTAAGATCACTGAATGGAGGCAAAATAACATTGCCTCATTAAATGGCAGGAAAACCAAGTATATATAATTTACTAATAGACAGATATTGCCTATTTTACCTTCAGTGCTACTACTATTTCTATCCCTAAAAGTATTGAAATTTCGGTGTTTCATTTAGCAGTGCCCTCAGCTGGACCTCTCATGTTAGATCACTTGCTAAAACCCCTTCATAGAAACTTGGACTCTTGTACAGAGTACGTGACTTCTTCACTGACGATCAGTTAGCTGTAATTTTCAAGACCCATGGGTGCTCCCAGCTGGAATATTACTCATCCTTGTGAAGTGGAAATGGAGAAGTTGCACTAAAACAACTGGACAAAATTCAGAACAAAGCAGTTAGAACTATGAATAACCCTGCAATTACAAATGAACTACCTCTCCAACAAGTTAGAAGGAATGTTGCCTCCGTTCCATTATTTTAGATATTTTTATGGCAAATGCTCAGACAAAGGTGCCTCCATTGTGTCACCTCTGCACGCCTTCCCTAGCATCACACGGGCATCAGGTAGTGTTCATGACTGGACTGTCACACTGCCATATTGCAGAATTTCTGCCTACTAGATGTCTTATTTCTAGAACAGCATCTCTTTGGAGTCACTCCCCAGATTGGTTTCCTCACAAGCTCCTGCCTACATTTGTTCAAGTTCAACTATTATAGATTTTTTTTATGAATGGAGGACATCTGTAGTCTGGTGTGTGTGTGTGTGTGTGTGTGTGTGTGTGTGTGTGTGTGTGTGTGTGTGTGTGTGTGTGTGTGTGTGTTTCATTTGTTTTCCCTTTCTCTGTTTATTTGTAACAAAAAAAAAAAGTCACTGTAGGTAAAGTTAGTTTAGCTTAATGCATGTGATAACCTTTGGAGCTAGGAGTCAGAGAATCTCCTTCCAGATATCTATTTACTTACTATCTGCATTCTTACGTGTTTTTATGGAACAGCTGAGAACATGAAACACTGGAAACCATTTCACACTATATTGCATTTTTTTACATATGAATTATATGACAGAGTATTACATGAATAAACCTGAACAGGTAATATACTGCATTATATAGTTTCCATTCATCATTACACTGGTCAATATCATCTAACCCTTGTCTGCTAAATTATTAACTTCTTTCTTTCGATGACGTCTTTTTTATTATATTTATCCATTGCCAGAATGTTGTAGCCTACTCACTTTATGAGAGATTTTTTGAACTGGGTTATATATAACCTCCGTTTACTCATTCACTAAAAACTGTTTTTCTTATGTCTTCTTGAGATAGCAAGAACAAATCACCAATTTCGTTACCGGATTAAAAGGACCAATAGTTTCAACAAGGACTGCGATAACTATCGTTAGGATGCAGTCTGAACTACAGTATGTGCAGTAACACACACACACACACACACACACACACACACACACACACACACACACACACACACACACACACACACACACACACACACACACACACACACACACACACACACACACAGAAGAAAACATACCGTACTTTGTTTCGGTATTTCCTCTGTCTGAAATCAGTGTCGTAAATGGACACACATTTATAATGTACTAGCAGGGGTATCAGGTGTTGCTGGGCCAAAAAGGCGAACACTCTAATCTTCTTTGTTCTAGTTCAATCTCCAGAAAGATCATGTACCTCTTATGCTTTTGAAGAGGGATTATAAGAGGTCCAGGAACTTTCTATTCCAGCTTTCGCAAACTAAAGCACAACATTTGTGTGCACTTGTTTACTATTATCGGTGACCTCAAATGACCTCGGAGTGTACCCCCCCTACAATATGTCTACCCCCGATGTATATATGCCCCCCCCCCCCATGCATACATGCCCCCACTAAACTTGCTGACCTAGCACGCTTTCCCAGAGTCCAAGCCTGGGCAGAGGGCGTTACTGCGTCATTTCTGAGCAGACACTCAAGAAGGGCAGACTATTTTTGTCAGAGCTCGTAATAAACTCATTAACTAGCTGTTTGTACACGGACTTTCTATCACCAAAGTATTGCAAGTTACAGGAGGTCAACCTCACATATCCTATGTCCGAACTGGAGGTCACATGAGTCTTCATGCCAAAAAATAGGGCTGCAGAAGTTACCCGGGCCAAAAAGGTAAACACTCTACCGATGACCTCATATGACCCAGATCTGAATCTTGACCCCCTAAATATGGGTCTGGGGGTCTCTGGTCCTTGGTTTGGGCGTGGTTGAAGAACAAACAAGCAAACAATGCTTTTATATAGATAGATAGATAGATAGATAAAATCTATAATCAATCACTGGAAACACCGAAACATACTAAGTCCTTTGGGTGAGAGAGTGAAAACAGTAGTACAGCTGAATGTTCCCAGTTAGTGCATTAGCAAGTCTTGAAACGAAGTGCTACACTTATTATCAATCTGAAATCAGATGACTTACGTTCCCCACGTTGACAGCCCTCAGTAATGAACTGTGCTCGAAGATTTGCTACACATTTAAATACAACATTGTATATTAAAATATTCTTTATCGTGATGATGAATTACAGTAAACTTAGATACCATATGGACTAATATGCTCCATATAGTCAAGCGGATATTTTTTATATTATCGTGTAAAGTGGTTATCTGTTATTAATAACTTACAATTACTGTTGAGGTAACTACCGTATGTCAGTGTAACCCACCTAAATAAACTCTCCCAGCACCCGTTTATGCCTATATAGCGACATTTCCGGAAGATAGATATAAGTCATACACCGAATGAATATGTAAGTGTTGGCAATTGTACTGGCTTTAAAGAAACATCCCCAAAGAGAAGGGGAAGCCACAAAGTATAATGAACAAGTGTTAAAGTAAAAGGTTCTATATCGCCATGAGTTGAAAGTGAAACAACAACTTTTAGACATGGAATATGTTAATGCGTAAGAAACTGTAAAACTATTCCAGAGAGCTCTGCATATACTTACTGAAAAAAAAAAAAAAAAAAAGCACCTAAGGAGCGGAGATTGAAAAACGTATGCAAGTTGTGCGAGGGGGAAATACATCCCTGAATAAAAAATAAAAAAATAGTTTACCTGTATAAAAGTATTTATGAATAAGAAGTAAATGTAATTTTCTTCTCTGGATCAAAATGATAAATAAAAGGAGAAACGAGCGTGGGGAAACGAAAGCATTGTTTCGGGAGCAGGGAAAATTCATAAATTGGAGATGAATACTGTTTCTTAGGAAAACATATCACCGAATAATTGCTAAAGGGAGGACGAAAAATATTCTTATGAAAGAAATAATAAACCGTAGCATTTCTCAGGGTCAAAAGAGAGCCGAAAGAGATCAATGAAAAAATGTCTTTTTTTCAGTGTCCGATTAGGACATACACTGTACTTGAAAATTCACTTCTGTCCTTGCCGAATGCATACAAGGGCTGTCTCATTTTGGACTGACGCTATGATATCAGCTGGGGTGTCGTGTATTACGTGAGTACTGTAGAACATCACTAAATTGTTTTCATAAAGTTCAAACCATCAAACTAACTCTTGCCCATTCCTGGAATCGTACACTTGTGCAACAATTGTCCTTTCAAACAGCTGACTTCTCCTCTAGCCACTTGACCAAGGAGAATATTCAAAGGTAAGAGAAAAAAAAAATATGCTTCTTTCTAAAACCAAAACATTTCTGGATAACATCTAAACGTATCCTTCCAGGAATTTTAAAATAGAAAAGAATCAGAAAATGAAAGAGGGGAATTGAAAGCATGAGGAATGCGTGTGTGGGAATAGGAAATCATTGAAACATACAAAATTAACTAAAAAAAAAATTGAGGACTTGTTAATAAGGGAGAAAGTATTGCCGGGAGAATGACTGGGTAGTTTTAGGGAAATTCTGAGATTAACGAAGTGAAATATTTTAGAATGCAGAATATAATTGTGAAGTATTATGGCTGAATAATGGAGGTAAGAAAAAGTAAGAGAGGGTACAGGTGTGCAATCACGTCTCTTATTACATTTTTAATTCTTGCTGCTACTGGACGATGTCATTCTGCTATATGAAAACACCTCTGAAAACGAAGGGGCTAGACTCGAATCATTCCTTTATACTTTTTACACTCTAATGTCAGATAGTTTTACTTGAGGAATCTCTTTGTAATTAAGAGGTCTGAAAAAGTTTCCAATGCCTCGCTTAATACAAGAAAGCCCTATCATGCATTCAGTATGGACAATAAATATTAGTAGCAAAGCGGTGATGTGTGAAGATATGTTTTTTTTTTTTATGTCAGGAAGAAGGAACCAAAGGCAACAAGCCCGCAAAACTGTTCCTTCCAATAGAAAAACAAAATACAAGAGAGAGCCAAATTCAAGATCCGATCATTTCGGGATGCCTGGACACACCGCGTTTGAAAGACTGGAGATCACAGGAAGCAGGAAATACAGACAGGGGGAGACAGTTCCTGAGCTGACCCGTTGCACAAATGAAGGACTGGGAGCAACGGTCAACTCTTGCATTAGAGAGTTGGACAGAAAAGGGATGAGAGTTTGCTGCCAGACGGGTGCTACGCGCCCGTCGTAGAGGTGGTGGAATGCATGCAGACATTTCAGAGGAGCAGTGACCATTGAAGTAGCGATAGAAAAGAGATAAAGATGCAACAGTGTGGCGAAGAAACAGAGGTTGAAGGGAGTCAGTAAGAGAAGGAGAGTTAATTAGACGAAAAGCCTTTGACTGCACCCTATTGACACTTAATATCTGAGGGAACACAAACTGTATAGTGTATCTCCAAAGATGAGAAAGTAGTAGTAGTAGTAGTGGTGGTACTAAAACTAGTAGTAGTAGTAGTAGTAGCAGTAGTAATAATAATAATAATAATAATAATAATAATAATAATAATAATAATAATTGTAATCCAGAGAATAAGCATTAACAACTTCACTGTGGCTTTTTTAGCGACTGCTTGGATAATGTTATTCAGAGCACTGTTTAGAATCATCATCATCACCATACAATATTTCCTATGTATATATGATTTCCAGTACTTTAAAAATATTTCATAGTCTTATTAAACACTTGAAATGATTGAACTTCTTTCAACTACATACTCAAATTTTGTTCGCCTGAATAAACCACCCAAGAAATCTGACAAAAAGGAATAGGTTAAATTTGTTGTTTTGTGGTAATTCCGCTTTGAATAGGAATAGTTTCTAATATTTTAGAAGCATTTGACTGCCTTATTTAATCCTGGACCGCTACTAGCAGGACAAAGACAAAATCTAGTGTTAACCTGAAAAAAATTACCTAAGACAGTTCAAACTGTAAGGGAAAAACTAGACACTCAGATAAATTTACATTCTTGTTAAGGTCAGACGACATTTTTCAGTAGTTAGAGAGCGGCGTCACGTCTGATGAGAGTTAATTGGAAAACCTCCCGTAACACTTTCAAGACATGAGAAATTTTAACTATTTTCTTTTTATTGCGAAAGAATAGTCTTTGGTCTAAATGGCTTTGTCCATTTTATAGATTTACTCCTTCTATCTGATGACCTCTATATAGTTTTTTTGTATTCCCTCTATACAGTTTTTTGTATTCAAACAAGGTTACTTAGATCAGGAGATATTCTTTGAACTTGGAAGTTTGGTAGAGCGTACATCTTTTACATTCTTAAGATACTATTGTAAACTGAATCAAACCGTCGGGTAGTAACAACAATAATATGAAAATGACGTCCTGGGACTGAACGAGTTAAAGCATTCATAGCTTCACCGAGATATTTTATTGTAGTACGTGCCGTAACGTCTTAGATTTGCATTCTTAATGACTTCAGGACGAATATACACTGCTGTAACCTCAACGATATAGACTACTTTACATTCATAGATATATTTACCTACTTGTTTCTTCATAGTTATATTCTGGTATTAGCTTCTTCATAGATAATTTTAGCCTTAACTTCGTATGCTGAAATATTTCCTACATGAATTAAGCTCATATTTTCGCATCACTTTAAACTGCCATTTACCTGTCCTGAAAGATGACCTGCAACACGAGTTTGGCACTTCACTGTGGTGCTAGTCGTGATTATTATTATTATTATTATTATTATTATTATTATTATTATTATTATTATTATTACTACTACTACTACTACTACCACTACTGCTACTACTACTGCTGCTACTACTACTACTGCTATTATTATTATTATTATTATTATTATTAGGCAAAAGAGAAGGAATCAAAGGCTAGAAGCCCGCAAAGTTGTTCCCTCCATCTAAAAAAAGCCAAATACAAGAATCGTTCATTTAGACAGGCGCGGACACTTGCGTAAAAATGAAGAAAAGGAAGAGGAGGGAATACAGAATGGCCTTATTATCTATTTCTGCCATCGACCTACGTGAAATAAGCTGTGAAAGGACGAAAACCTCCTCAAGTTTCGAGGATGAACTTAATATAGATGTTACATGGGTTGTCATTACCTGGACTCACTGACGCCTGCTGTGACGGGGCGTGGACGTCGAACTCAGAGGACATCAATTTGCACCGAACCCAGAACGTCAGCTTCAAGAAACTTACTTGTTACGTGAGATACTCTTAGTTTTAACAATATTATGTCAGGGTTACGAGCTTTGCTACATATATATACTACGTACATACAGTACATGTACATGTAACAGTACATATACATGTAACCATAGGAGAGTACTTACAGTAGCTCACATTCTGAATGTTGTCCGGATTAGTGTCCTGTGTGGGGTCGTTTTGGCTGCTACCCGTTGCTCGTCGCGGGCAAGCCATTCCGTCAAAGGTTTTTCTATCTGTCTATCTATCTATCTATTGCCAGATGCCTTAATCCAATATGGGGTGGCCATAAACATATCGCCTCCATGTCACTCGGTCCCCCGCCATTTCATTGCCCTGCTTCCAGCTCACATCCCTCTCTCTTCCATCCCTCCCTCTCATCCTCGGTCTCCTACTCCCTCTGCCCTCCACTCAATCTCTCTCACATACAGTCTCCTAGTTAGTCTTTTATTTTCCATCCTCTCCACATGGCCAAACCACCTCAGCGTATTTCCCCTAACGCTTTCTATCGCATCCACATCCACGCCACAAAGCTCTTTCACTTCCTCATCTGTCAGCCTTTCTCTCCGCGTGGCTTCACACTCTCCTCTCAAATAACTCATTTCCACTGCTCTCACTCTCGACTTGCGCCCTTCCAACAAGGTCCAAGCCTCACTTCTATACGTTAGAGTTGGTATCACAATGCGCCACGCAGCGACTTTTTTACTTACATTCTCTCTTCACTGATTCATATCACTTCTTCCAAAGAACCAGCAACCTTTCTTCCTTGCTGTACCATTTTAAGCACTTCACCATCTAAATTTCCATCCTTACTTATCATACTACTCAAGTACATAAATACACTCACAGTTTCCATTTCCTCATCATCCAGCCTCACTGTGCACTCAGTTATTTCATTTCTCTCTAAGACCAAAGCTTTACTCTTTCCTACATTCACCTTTATATTCCGTTTCTTACATACGTTGCCAGGCTCATTCACCAAGCCTCGCAGTTTTCCTTCACTTAAAAATACAGTATCATCTGCAAACAACAGAACAGAAAGTTATCAAATGCTGCTGTCTCATTATTGCTGCTCCAACATCCGCTGTCCTGCCTTATATCTCTTTTTTAATTTCATCCACATACGAACTGAACAACCATGGAAAAACGACGCATCCCTATCTTAATGCAACATTCAAATCGAAAAATTCACTCAGTTCACCATCCACACGCACTGTAGCTCTAGGGCCCCCATACATACTCTTCATGGCATTCAGTAGTTGCCCGTTTACTCCATACATTTTTAATATTATCCACATTCTTTCACTAAGAAGTAGTTATTATCCTCGAAGTTAATCATCACCATCATTAACACCATAATCCTACTTCGAAATTCTAATGCCTGTGTTGGGTATAATCCAAAAACAAAAGGGAGCAACCACAAAAGCAGAACCATTAAGAGACTACCCAGTGAAATGGGTGACTGAATCATTCACGTATCATTTAAAATGTCTAAATCTCGGTTTCTCCTCACAGGCAAAAAATACTTGCTCATAGTTCCTTTTGTCATGCCCTACAACAAATATTGAATAGCCAAGGGAACATCAAACTTTCTTGTCTCACTCCAACACTGATTCTGAACACTCATTTACGTATCCATGTGCTCTTGCACATACTTCACAATCATCGCAAAGATTCCTCACAACATTCAGCAGATTTCTATCCATATCATGTACGTATGCCTTTCCATAATACCTGCCTCTTAAAATGATCCCAAAGCCAAAGTGAAGTAGTTATTCTAGAGTCTTTTACATCTGGCTTCCCAATCATCTACACTTCTTTTCTTTCTGCAAAAGGTAAATCCTCACATTTTCCTACCATTACCATTTTGCAAACAACCGTGTTCATCATTCATCAGACATTATAACTTTCTTACATGCTGTTAGTATTCTTCCAAGTTTCTTTTCTAAAACACTCAGCTGACTAATATTAATACTCCACGAAAAAAATTGTAGGCACTTCGGTCATCTTTACGTTTATGCAAAAACATAATGACAACCTGCTTCATTGGTACTGTTCCATTCATCAAAGCTTTCTGGCACATTTGCAACAAAGTTCAGGTAAAATTTCCGCTGGTACACATAGTGCCACTGTCGAAACCACATTTCATATATTCATATATGTCTTCTCAACACCCATTACCTTTTCATTTTTCAACCTTTTCAGAGCAGACCACTTTTATCTCATATAAAGTGAACTCTCCCACAGTCTGAACAAGTGTAAAAGAGAATTACAGCTAACGCCAGACGGTTACATCCTGCTGAGAGCGATTCACTGGACTAGTGGCGTACCCTCCTCAAATGGGAAGCCATGCTGGTGTCGAGTCCTATGTGGGGATGAGGCACAGCTACACGATGTACGCTCCTTAAAAAATCCGAAATATCAGAAAGGGGATGGCGTGGCGGCAGAGGGTTCAGTGTTTTGACGGATCTGACTATGAGGCCCACTCCCCAGGTCCCTCCTAACTACCAGGTCCCTCCTAACTACCTCACCGCACTGGACCCTGTAAATATGAGTACATATAAACACTGTCATCAATTAATTCCTTTAACTATTACGATTATTTTCCAGAAAACGCCAGGAATATTAGTCCAGTAAAAACTAATTAAAGGAGACGAAAAATGCTAAATTAAATGTTTCCACGTAAAAATTATCCAAAACGTTAAAGCAGAACACAGCGAAGATAAAAGTGGAACGCAACCACGAGGAAGTGAGAGAAAAGAAGTTGAAGAGTACCCTTTGTTCTGGGAAGCATGGCGGCTCAGGAACATTATCCTCTTAACGACTGCTAATCCGACACGCGAGGAGACACAGTGAGTATGCCATTAATTTCTGGTAGTCTCCCTCCTCTTCCTCTCCCTCTTCCTTGCTGCCTGTACTTTCTCTCCTTAACTTTCTTTACCATCATCTTCTCCTCTCCCCCTTCCCTGTTTCCCCCTACTCTCCGTTCGTATCTCATCTTTCACTCACCCTGTCACCCATCTCTCTCTCTCTCTCTCTCTCTCTCTCTCTCTCTCTCTCTCTCTCTCCTGCACTGTTTCCTCATCTCTCAGCTTGTAACTCATCTTCATCTTCCTCCCCTCTCCTCTCCCTGCCGCCTCCTCTCGCGTCCTTCCTTCTCCCCCCATTCTTTCCCTCCATCCATTCTTATCCTCCACTGTCTTCTCTCTCACCCCCTTCCATCTCTCCTCCCCTTCCCACCACATCCTCTCTCTCCCCATACTTCCTCTCATCCCTCCCCCTCTCATTCCTCCTCCTCCAACACAAATCCCCTCCAGTCATACTCCTCCCTGCTCACTCTCCTTCTTCGCTCATCCTTCTTGTTCACCCCTCCCGCTCCCCCTCCGTCCCTCCTCTCCTACTGTCACTCTCCACTGCGTCTCACCTCTCCCTTTTCCTCTCACCTCATTCTCACTCTTACTCTCTATCCTATCTCACCTCATTCTCACTCTTACTCTCTATCCTATCTCACCTCCTCTCTCTTTCACCATTCTCTATCTCCTTTCACGTCCTCAATCTCATCTTTTCTCTCCTTGCATCCTTTATCCTTTGCCTTTTCCCCTCCCCAGCATGCTAAGTGGCAGCCTAGTAATGATGAACTGCCACCAACGTCAAGGCCACAAGGCAAAGTGAAAGACTCAGTCTTTAGTTGATGGGTGTAGCTGTTGCACTTTGTGTGCTCCATATATATATTTTTTTTACATCTCCTTCCTTGTTTTCAAAATTCATTTTGTTATTTTTATAAAAAAAAATACATATTTTCATTTAATTCCTATCATTGGCTTTCTTTACACACACACACACACACACACACACACACATATATATATATATATATATATATATATCTACACACACAGTCTATATCTATATATCAAAATATGTCTCTCTCTCTCTCTCTCTCTCTCTCTCTCTCTCTCTCTCTCTCTCTGTGTTGTTTATCTATTAACTAATTTATTTATTGTATACACATTAGTACAGATATACTTTTTCTCCCCTCTATCGGATTAGTTGTTCCTTTAAGCCAAGAATTTATCCCATTCTTCCTCCTTTTTAAGAAGGGGGATGCACTGTTAATGGAAAAATACACCCTGGCCTGACCAATAGCCCCTTCAGCTTAAAATAAAAAAATCTAGCTCTAGATATTATTGTTTTCAAATCTAAAAGGATTTGTTACTCATAAGATTTTATAGAAGGCTTCATCCAACATCCCCATTTCGAAATTCGAAACGTAGCTAAAAAGAAAATAGTGTGGTAGTGGCGGGAGTTTGATGAAAGTGACATGCATTTTGAAAGGATTAAGAACAAGGCTGGTGCAAAAATAATCTAGATATCCAACTTTGTTAAGTTTCTCAGGGGTACACCTCTGCCTCCCTCTCTCTCTCTCCTTCTATTTGTCTCCCCTTTTCTCCCTCACTCTTCTCCCCCTCCACCTCATACTATTCCCATTCCTCCCTCGTTCCATTATTTCTGTATCACTCTTTCCACCCTTTTCTTTTCTCTCCACACTCCTAGTCTACATCACTCTACTTCCCTCGCTTTCTCTTTCTACCCTCTCACTCATTCCCTCACCATTTTCAGCCCTCTCTCCCTTCCGCTCCTCCTCCTCCTCCTCCATCCTCTTTCCTTGCTTCTCCCCCTTCAAATTTCCCCCCTTCCTCTCAGCCCCCCTACCCCTTACACTTTCTTGACGCACTTGTGAGGTGCAAATGGAGATGAGGTGTGGCTTGGTGGGTGATTCACACGACACACAGGCACTGTCTTCTTGGAGGATGGTTGTAGCTAGGACAGAAGGAAGAAGAAAAGGAAAGGAGGGAGGAAGGTAGAAAGGAAAAGGGGAGAGGAAGGAAGAGAGACAGAGAAGAAAGAAGGAAAGGTGGGTGGATGGAATTAAGAAGAGAATGAAGGAAGGAAGAAAGGAATGAATGCAGGAAGGTAGGAAGAGTTGAAGAAGTGATAGATAAGTAGATGAAAAAAAAAAAAAAAGAATGAGCGAGGAATGGAAGAGAATTAGCAACGAAAGAGGGTCTGGGGGAAGAAAGGAAAGGAAGAAGACCGGAAAATAGGAAAGAATGATCAAACAGAGGAAAGACAGAAGAATACTAGCAAAGATGGAACGGACCGAAGACAGAAGGATACAATGCTTAATGAAAAACCTTAAGGAATGGAGGAAGATATGATGGTTGGATGGAAAGGAAAAAGGGAAGGAAGGGTAGAAGGACTGATGGAAGGATGGGAGAAAGGAAAGAAGGACTGATGGACTGAAGAAGGGAAAGGTGAAGAGATAGAGGGAAAAAAATAATGATTCAAAAGAAATAATGAAGATTATGAAGGAAGGCAGGTAGGGTGAGTGTACTAGTGAATAGAAAGAAGGAAAGAAGAATAGGTGGGCAAATGAAAAGACTGATAAAAAAGAGAGAGAGAGAGAGAGAGAGAGAGAGAGAGAGAGAGAGAGAGAGAGAGAAGAGAAAATTAAGAAAGGATGCACGAGGGGATGAGGGAAGGAAGGGCGAAGAGTATAATGAAAAGTAGGAAGAGTAGAAGGAGGTGTGGTGTGGCGAAAGGAAGGACATTCAGACGAACTAATGGGCGAAGGAAGGGATGAAAGACGAAAGGAATCATGGAAGTAAGTAAGGAATGCTAGTAGGCGTGATGGAGGGAATGAAGGAAGGAAACGATGGCGGAGGGAAAAAAAAAAAAACTCTCTGAACTGTTAGTTTCACGGAGGAAAAAAAAAAAAAAAAAAACTCTCTGAACTGTTAGTTTTGCTTCAGATAGTTCATCATACTATGTACCGTTTACTGTATCTGTTTCCTAGCTTATTGTCTCCATTTCAATATTTTCCCTAACATTCCACACTTTTCGTGTTTAGTATTGTAATCCATTTGCCAAATATATGCCTAATTAACCCTGTGAACGACCTGGTATATAAATTAGAAACCAGAAGTGAACCCAGGACCAACCTTATATGTAACATGCATCCAGATTGACTTTTTCCCACTGACAACCTTTATTTCCCATCAACCCATAAACCAACCAATGCTCCGACTGAGTATATTGCCACTCATTCCATGCTGTTTTAGTCTGGGAGGGAGTCGGTTGTGACGAACTCATCAAACGCTTTCCGAAAATCGAGGAAGGTATTATCAATGGATTTGGCCCTGTGGACAGTAATAATCAAGTGAAGGCGTCCACGGGGCGGAACGCTGAATCACGCCAAAGGGAAAACTGCAGACATTTAACCATATTATAGTGCTTTCCTTTTGGCCTTCAGGCATGATTCAGCGTTCCACCCCGTCGACACCATCACTTGATGGTAGGGTGTAACAAAGTGGTATTACAATTCCCACAAAAATTAATGGTAGCAAGTAACAATTTGACAATGTTAAGATAAAAAAAAAATATCAAGCATCATTCAAATCATTTTTTAAATTTCCTCAGAAAATGATGGTAGTATTCAGTATCAAATTCATTTTTGAATCGTGGCCGAAACAGTCACAAGATCCGTTTGAAGTATCTTGAAAATAAGCACAGTAACATGGTACCATAATATACGAGGGCTGTTCAAAAAGTATCCAACCTTTGGTTGGGAGAAATAGAATTATTCACCTGGCGGTCTGAAACCGTAAACCCCTTCAAAGTAGTCTGGGACTGCACACACTTCTCCCAGCGGTCCCGCCATTGTTGGAAGCATTTCTGGAGCACATTTTTGGGAACGGAGTACAGCTGGGTCCTCGCATTCCGAATAATGTCTTCTCATGACTCAAATCGGGTCCCTTTCAGCGGCATTTTCAGCTTGGGGAACAGCCAAAAATCACAAGGAGCCATGTCGGGAGAGTAGGGAGCCTGACGAACCACAGGAGAGTTGTGTTTGGCCAAGAAAGTTTGAATCAGATGCGAGGAATGAGCTGGTGCATTGTCATGATGCAGCTGTCAAGTTCCCGCTGCCCACAGGTTGTCTCTTGCACCGCTCATTCTTCACATCTGATTCAAACTTTCTTGGCCAAACACAACTCTCCTGTGGTTTGTCAGGCTCACTACTCTCCCGACATGGCTCCTTGTGATTTTTGGTTGTTCCCCAAGCTGAAAATGCCGCTGAAAGGGACACGATTTGAGTCACAAAAAGACATTATTCGGAATGCAAGGACCCACCTGTACTCCATTCCCAAAAATGCATTCCAGAAATGCTTCCAGCAATGGCGGACTGCTGGGAGAAGTGTGTGCAGTCCCAAGAGACTACTTTGAAGGGGATTACGGTTTCAGACCGCTAGGTGAATAATTCTATTTTTCCTAGATGAAGGTTGGGTACTTTTTGAACAGACCTCGTAGTTTCACTTTTTGTGAAACTCGGTGAGTGAATTCCGTGGAGTTTTTCGAATTTTCTTCAAGTTTCTTTAAGGGTAGGTGGAGCTTTTTAGCCTTGGTTGGCAATCCACCTAGAAGGAAACCTCTGACATAAAACCTGAATAGCCATAGTCAGTGATTCCACACCTCTGTCCATAGGCTAGTGGTGAGCCTGTAGTGGATCTCTTACTTGCTTAACTTACATTGGTATTGCTTAACCCGTCACGTCCCGACCACTTTCGCACCTCCGACACCCCCCAGTCCCGACCATTTTTGGAAAAAAATTTTTTTGGCTAAAACCTCCGCTTTTGGTGAGAAACATCGAAAATTCATAGAGAAATCGCTCTCCTGAGGTTTAAAATACTCGATACAGGTAGGAGTACCTCCTTACCTTACAGGGTTTTCTATCAGGCTGGCTGCAAAGAAAACGAGTTCTGTGGGAGGATAACTATTCCACACCACTCCTAAACGGTAATTATTTATTTATTTGGTGCGAATTTACATGCAGTATGAGAGTATATTGGTTTTCAAACAGTAATATAGGCATTATAAGCATTGTTTCACTCACTAACTCATCACCATTCCTGACCTTCTTTTGCCACATTACCTGATCATCATTTCTGACTGTTTCTTCCTCTAATGCTATGTAAACTTTGTCCTCCACATTGTCATCGATTTGGGAATCACTCTGGCCCTGTATGTCTTTATTGGCCAGGTCACTGGTAACAGGTGAATTGCCGAGACAATGGCGTACGGAGGGGGGAGGAGGTTATGTGGTGTAAGGCATTGTCCCTGCTTGGCATCTTGTAGAGGAATAGAGGAAGGTGTCCCGTGTATACGTACGAAAAATCACGCGCAAAAATTGAAAATTGTGCAAATTAGGGACCTTGCAATTGCAAAACATACCAGTATGTCGATGGGACTGGCAAATGCAAAATGTTGCAATGTACCCATATGTCGACAGGACGTCTTGGGTTAGCTTATGATGGTAGGATTAAAGTCGAATGTGAGGCATAGGGGAATTATATTACTAGTTAAATTGTACAACGATAACAATTCAGCGATAATACAGGGACAAACTTGCTATTATTTCCATACTGTGGCGAGAGTGACACACTAATACGTGAGGTGCTAGTGTGTGAGCAAGGGAGTGTGAATTAGTGTGACCGTGCTTGAATGTGTGAGTGCTTGAATGTGATATGGCAGCTCTACGGGATGCAGGTGTGTGTATGTGTGTGTCGGAGTCTGGAGCTAGAGAGAAGGCCGAGGGACCCGGGCAGGCTGCTTTTATGTCAGGCTGCAGCAGGGCATGCTGGTGTTAGCGTCCCTAGAAGGCCTGGTGATTGGCTAAGGTGAGGCACGTGGCAGCTCATGGGTCAGGTGGGGTCATGAGGTGAGGGACTGCTACTTCATAGGTAAGCGCAACAGCTGAGTCATAGTGGGACGTGGTATCACCTGTTGCGTGATTGGCGATGCACCCGTGATCTTCCTGCGTCGGCTAGAGGCAGGCGACAATGCGGCGTCCCTGACCACGTGTATACTGCTGGCTGCATGGTGCATGTAATATGATACAGGGATACATGTGCGATGCATACAATAGTGCAGGGATAGGTGTATGGTATGTATGAATTTTGGAGGTGGATCATTACACCACAAGCCCTCTCCTCATTTGGGAGGATGGGGTGGGGTTTGCGTCCCCTCCTTGTAAAAAACAACCTCATGCATATCAAGAGAAGGAAGAGGGATAGGAGTCAGTGCTTATTGCCTGACCTTGACCTTGATCCAGTTTTCCAGGGGGGTCCTCCCTCAGGTGTTGGCCTGGCAGGACTTTCTGGGCTATGACATGCTGGTGCCCACCATGATGGTTGCTAGGTAAAGCCTACAGGACCCCAGCAACCGGATTATGGAGGGGGACCCCCTAGCTCAGAACCCTCTTTTGATTTGAGTCATAGTGGCGCAGAGGACGAGCGAGCCCAAAGCTCCAAACACAGGTTTAACCTTCGGAAGGCACTGCAAGTGGGGGCTTGGAATGGTCTAAGCCTTTCAAACGATGACTGACTGCCTTTGTTGTCATGAGAGGTTGGGTAATTGGAGGTCGACATAGCTACATTCTTTGAAGTGAGGCAACTCGGGCATGGTGAAGACAAAGTAGCAATGGTTACACATACTACTGGTCTGGCTGTGATGTTTCTGCCCACCTTAGGGGTGTCACGGTGGCAGTTGCTACTCACTTTGTCTCTTGTGTTGACAGGGTTACTTCAGTTGATAAGCGTATAATGCTGGTGAGACTGAAGCACTCCTTGGACTTCATCTGTCTTCTTGCAGTGCATGCTCCAACTGAGAGGAGTGATCTTAAAGAGAAAGAGCTATTCTACACCAAACTTAGACTCTTTTTTTTTTAAGCAGTGCCCTCCTGGTCTTGGGTGAATTTGATGCAGTTACTGGCACTGATAGGGAGGGATTCATGGATTGTGTAGGTCCCCATGGCTGTGGAACCAGGAAATCCAATAGGTCGCACCATCTGGATTTCGCAAAATCCCGTAAGCTAAGAATTGCTGGATCCTGGTTCCAATGGCCAATTCTTCACTGCTGGACTTTGTATCCCAATACTGGAGGGGTTGCTAAGGAGACTGATGACATTCTTGTTAGCACTTGCTGGAGGATCCTTCTGAACTGCAGGGTTTTCAGGAGTGCAGAGTTCTTTGCTACTGATCACAGACTTGTTGCAGCTCTAAGGCTACAAATGAAAACTGAGAGATTCTCAAGATGCCACCAAAAAGGTTCCATTTTGAGAAACTCAGGGATGAGGAACGTGCATATAAGTATGCAGGGGCAGTCTCAAGTCAGTTTTAAGTGCTCAGTACCGTTGAGGATCCTGTTGAATGATGGGATACCTTTAAGCATGCTACTCTGGCAGCAGATGATGACTGAAATGGAGACAGCCTGATATCCAGAAGGGGATTCATCTTGCTGGGGATGCTGATCACATCTGAGGAGAGTCATGCTGCTAGACTGGCTGTGGATAGGGAACAGCACAGACTTCTGTCTAAATGGGGATGAGATTCACTGAGAAGGGACAAGGAGAGGTATGTCAGGGCAATCGCTGAGGAGATGGAAGGCTGGTTTCATGCAAATGATCATCGACCCACCTACCAAGCCCTGAAGAAGCTCCACTTCTAACCCACCTCTCAGGCTAACTCTGATTGGACAGCAGATGGACGGCTCATGTTGGGGGCAAGTGAGTATGGGGCTCGTTGGGCTGAGAACTTTAAGCAGCTGTACATGGCTGAACCTCCCAGTGGAGAGCTTCCGTCAGCTGGTGTACAACCAATGATTGCTGTCCTGCCAATTGACGAAGCCGTGCCTTCTCTGGATGAAATCAAGAAGGAAGTGGCTAGGTTGAAAATTGGCAGAGCAGCTGCTGTTTGCGACATCCCAGCAGAATTGATAAAAGCTGGGGGCAAAGCCATGATCAGGGGGTTACATGCAGCCATAGAAGCTGTTTGACAGACTGGTATCATTCCTCCTGGCTGCACAAAGGATTTGGCCACACCTATCTGGAAAGGAAAAGGAGACCAGCATGACTGTAATAACCACTGGTATTTCAGTGCTCAGTGTGCCAGGCAAAGTTCTTGCTCACATTCTCCTCATGTGTATCTGGGACCATTTGCTAAAGTTTCAGAGGCCTGAGCAATCCAGATTCATGCCCAAGAAGTCTACTGTTGACCGTATCCTAGCTCTTTGAGTTCCTGTGGAACTCCATATTGAGTTTCAACAAGGTCTGTAGCAGCAAATGTGGATCTCAAGAAGGCATTTGACTCAGTACATCGGGAGGTACTATGTGATCTCCTACGACTCTGTGAGATCCCTGCAGGGATAATCTGACTAACTGATGGCTTGCGCTCAAACGGTCAGAGTGCTGTCAAGTGTTGGGGAGGAACATCTGACTTCTTCCCAGTAAATTCCGGTTTAAGACAGGGATATGTCCTTGCCCTCGCACTTTTCGACACATATATGGATTGGGTGCTGGATTGGGCTGTGAGTTGAAGTCAATGCGGGGTATCAATTGGCAGTTGCAGGGTAACAGACCTTGGATTTGCTGATGATGCAATTATCCTAGCAGAGATGCCGGAAATACTACTGAGTGCCCTTGAGGAATTTCACAAGAATGCGAAGCCATTGGGATTTAAGGTCTCTGGTCTCTTGGGCCAAGATCAAAGTCCAGACATTTGGTGGCTTGTTGGATGAAGCAGTTCAGTCTGTCCAAGCAAGTAGTGAGGATATAGAAGTCATGGAAAGTTTCACTTATCTTGATAGTGTGCTCCATAACAATGGTAGATCAGACAGTGAGATCTCTTGTCACACTGGTCTGCCCTACAGGGTTGTGGATTCACTCAGCTCGGGAATTCGGCGCTGTCGTTATTTGTGTAGGGGGACGAAAAGTCCCATCTTCAAGGTGCTGGTGCTCTGTCTTCCTTTATGGCTGAGAAGCACGGACATTAAACAGTGACCTGAAGTGGCGAATTGACTCCTTAGGTACTATGTGTCTTTGCACAATCATGGGATATCGCTGGTAGAACTGAGTTTATTATGACTGACAACTCCATGAGACTGAATCAAAGCCTAGTATTCACATAATACGTCAACGCTAACTCCGGCTATATGGGCATGTGGCCGCTTTCCTGAGGCTGATCCTGCTCACAGGGTGTTCTCTGAACGAGTTAACCCAGGGTGGAGGAGGCCAAGGGGAAGGCCACGTAACTCATGGCTGGAAGAAGTCGATTACTCCTGTCGGGAGATACTTAGAGGAGGAAGAGTCGTTGCCTGGAGGGTTGCACAGGGGGACCTGCATGGGTGGAGACAGAGAGTGAGTGAGGCTATGCTCCCCGTGGCATCTGCCCCATCCTGACTGATTGATTGACTGGTTTGCAGGTAACTTACCTTAACCAAGAACCTATTTTAGCAGGCAATTAGCACTTGGCCTCCGAATGCTTGTGTTTCATCCAAACAAGCTTTACCTTCCCAAAACAACTGCAGCATCCAAAATTCATATCAGCATTACAACACCCTGTAATTCTTTACGTACTCGCATGCCCCTGTTAGAGATTACATTGATTTGGATGCTACATGCTACGATCATTTTTTGTGTAAATTTAAAAAAAAAATGTATTTGATACTCCATACTACCATCATTTTCTGTGGAAATCTCTTTAATTGATTTGAATGTTACATGATATCATTTTTTAAAATTCTAACATTGTCAAATTGTTACTTACTACCATCATTTTTTAATGGAAATGGAAAACCAAGTAAAGGTATCAACAAGTTGGAATACTGAATCACTCTTGAAGGCCTGTATTATGATTAAAGATCTGCAGTTTTCCTTTTGGCCTTCAGGTGCGATTCAGTGTTCCACCCCATGGATGCCTTGATTTGATTAAAAAAATTTCAACTAAAAATGATGGTAGTAGCATGTAGCATCCAAATTAATGTAATCTCTAACAGTGGCATGCAACTGTGTGAAAATTATGTGGTGTTGCAATGCTAGATTTGAATATTGGATGTACAGTTGTTTTGGGAAGGTTTAGCTTGTTTGAATGAAACAACAACACTCGGGGGGGCTGAATGTTAATCGCTCACCAAAGTATGTTGTTTAATAAGATAAGCTACCTACAAACCAAATTCAGTCTCTGCGTTTCGCAAAAAGCGACAAAAATATGATGGTACCATGTTATAGTATTTATTTTCAAGACTCTCCAAATGAATCTTGTGACTGTAGCAAGTGCATAGGAGCCTTGGGCCAATAACTGTCATTCATTCATTCATTCATCATCTAATCCAGTGTTGCCCGATGAGGAACGTAATGGACAGAAAAAAAAAAAAATCGGGAGTTTAGACAGGAATGCAGAATGAAGGAGTTAGTGGTATAAGATTTCAAAATAACATAAATTTTGCCATGAACGTTGTTAAATTCAGCAGTGTGTCTAACAGAGTAGTATGGACTGTATTTAGACTAAGCAAAAGACACACCCTGAAAGTAATACAAGTATATGCACCCACTTCTCACAGCACAGGTGAAGAACTAGAAACATTCTGTGATGACATCTCCCAAATTTTCGAAGCAGAATAGACGAGACATACCGTACTCAAGGGAGACTTTAATGCAAAAGTTGGCAAGTAAAAAAAAATGGAGAGGAATGTGTGGGAAATTTCAAGGTAGGAGACAGGAATAAGGGAAGTGAAATGGTGGTAAATTCAGCTGAAATACATATCATGAGAATAATTAACGTATTCTTCCACAAAAGAACAGAGAAAAGATAGACCTGGAGAAGCCCAAATAGAGAGACAAAGAATGAAACTGTCTTCATTATTGCAGGTAGGAACAAAACGATCATGCATGTCACGGTATCAGCAAGGTAAAAATAGAAAGTGACCATAGAATAGTGGATTGCATAGCCAGATTTAATTTCAAAAGTGAAAGAAAGAAGCTGAATAGATTAAAAAAAAAAAAAAAAAAGATATGCCCAACAGAAGTAGGTGAAAAGGTTGTCTTTCAGTCTGAAGTAAAGAACAGAGTTCAGGCTCTAAGTTATGCTGAGTGTAACATTGATGAGTTCCGTGACAGATTGACAAAAGTGTTACGGGCTACAGAGGTAGTACGGAGAGCAAATACAGCAGAGGCCAACAAATATTAAAAAAAGAGCCTCTCTTCGGAGGCGTGGGTTCTCTTCGGAGGCGTGGGTTCGTATCCCACCGCTGCCACCAAATGTCATAAAGACTTTGTAGTTACTTGTAGAGAAGTTATATATATATTAGACTTATGGACGAGCGGTTGTTATACTTGAGTAGCTTCGTAAGTAGCTAATCTTCTTTCCCATTTGTCATGTAGTGACAGGAGAGGTAAAGAATAGTATGGGACTATTTTTATTTGTCTTGGAAATATTAACAAGTCTTTCACACGGAACATAGTATAAGTCCCGGGTAGCTACCTCCCTGTCTCGCTATCTGTCTCTCTCTCTCAAATCGCTAAGCCCTTCTCCCGTCACCTGTCTCCTCTGAGGCCTGTCTACTTCTCTCTCCCTTGTTCGGTGGCTAATCTCCGTCTGAGCTCTCTTTCCTAAATTCTGGTGTAGCAGGGGTGTGTCACGTGTGTTCCTCGTGGATGGAAAGTTCCCGTAGCCTGTGTGTGAGTATATGTGTATGTGTGTATATGGCCACTAGACGCTGTCTCAAGCATTCCTCGCGTCAGAGTGTGTAAGCATGTTTAGCACTGCTCGATTCTCGCAGACACAACACCTCTCATCATCTGACTCCCTGCTTCTATCTATCTATTTATCTATCTATCTATTATGATTTGTAAATATAATATGGGGTCCTACCACACTAGCTCATGAAGATGGAAGTGGAAAATGAGAAAAATGAATAAGAGAGAACAGAATTACATAAGCTTATCAACAAGAGATAGAAGAAAATCGAAAAAGAAACATGGATCAGATCAAAGAAACTATCAAAATGGGAAAAAGTCTGTAACAGGTCCGAAGCAAAACGGCACTAGGAAAGCAAAAAATTATATCAGTGAAAGACAAAAATGAAGTCATTAAGTGCAGAGAGAAGATGGTGAAGAGAGTTGAAGAATTATACAAAAAAAAAAATGTGAACTAAAGACAATGTTACCGATAAGTAACTTTTTAGTCCACACATGCGAAATACCAGAGGTAACACCAGATAAAGTGAATTTCTCTCTTACAAGTGTGAAAAGAGGAAAGGCCGCAGGAGAAGATGAAATAGTAGCAGGTTTACCGGCAGATGCAGGAGTAGAAGCTCATAACTCTATAGCACATTTACTTACTCAGTGTATAAGTAGAACATTACACCAAAACATGGTGTAATGCAATAGTTATTTTGCTTTACAAGAAATGCAACTCCGAAAATTTTATGAACTTTCGACCAGTTAGCTTATTACCAGTTATTTACAAAATCTTCACTGAAGGCCTCACTTGTAGAATAATAACAAATTTGGAAGAGATCCAACCCCGTGAGCATTCAAGATTTTGAAGCTGTTATTCAACTACAACACTAATAATCTACATACAGTGAATGAGCTGGGAAAACTACAGGATATAATCAACCACTGTGCTTAGATTTTGTCAGACACGGAATGGTTTTCTAATCAGTAGAGCACGTAGCAATTATATTTTCATTGTAGGAACAACGAGTAAATGCAAACATTGTAAAATTACTGGAAAATCTATACACAGAGGAAACTGTTGCAGCATATTTGCATGAAGACTCAGAAAAAATTAAGATGGAGAAAGGCATGCGTTAGGAAGAAACAGTTTCACCAAAATTATTTACAAGCATGCCTTAACAGTGTTTTCAGAAAACTAAAATGTGAGAACAAAGAAGTAAACATAGATGGAGAATACTTAAAACGTTTAAGATTTGCAGATGACATTGTCTTAATCTCACAAACAGTAGGGACATTGTAAGAAATGTTAAATGACGTAATAGAGAAAGTCTCAAACAAAGGCTACGACTACTACTACTACTACTACTACTACTGCTACTACTACTACTACTAAGGTACTCTCCATAGCTCAGTAAAATAACAGAGCAGCAGGAAGAATAAAAATCTTACTGACGTCCTCGGACTGAAAGGAAGATTTTGTTTTCATGTGGAGAGATTAGATGTAGGTTTCGTAAATTCATTCAACTACAAGATATTTTCAGCATCTGCATTAACTCGTTTTTGGCAGAATAACAGAGCAAAAATGCCAACGTAGTGAAGTATAGGAAGGAGGTCATTGCAGTGGCTTGGCAATAAGGGTATATCTCTGGTCTCAAAACGTGCGTCTGAAACCATCACCACCTCCATCATCATCATTTTTTTCATCACATCATTATTATTATCATCATCGTCATCATAATCTGTAAAATAAACTCTAGACGTGGATGCACCTGGGCGTACATTAAAAAGGATCAGTGTTTCTAATGGTACAAATCATTATTGTACCATAGATAACGGGACAACGAAGATCTTGGGAGGAAGAGTGGATGTGTGGGTCAGATATTTACCTGATAAAAACCCCTTCACTTCATTGGGACACTCTAGAGCTGTACTCCAGCTAACGACAAACGATTTTATTCAGATGTGTGACTGCAGGTGCCTGAGAATGTTAATGCTGGTAACATTAACCCCTTCATGGGCAGATCAACTCTACCATAATATTCCAGTTACCGCCTAACAGTTTCATTCAGGTAACTGAGTTACAGGTAACATTTAGCCTCTCATGATCGGAGTAACTCTGGCAATGCATTACATTATTTTAATGTTAGGCGATACATTTGTTAAATTCCGATCACAAGTACCTAAAAACTTTAATACTGATACAATTAGCCCACCCATGATTGGAATAACTCTAGTATTCTATTCCAAGTAATAACATTATTACATTAACCTAAGGGTAAATAATAAAAGCCTGAACACATTAATCCAGAATCATAATATATATCAAGGTCGAAACAAATCTAACATTTATTCCATCAAATGCCATATTATTTTGGGGGGGCTAAAAATGAGTCAAGTAAGCCTTGAGTGCAAATTAAAAAGAAAAAAAAAAGTGATATTCAGACCTGCAGCCATTAAGTTTTCTTTAATTATTCAGCAACTTTATCATAACAGAAGAAAGAGACAACTTGTCAGCTTATCCTTCACTTACTTGTAAAAGAGAGAGAGAGAGAGAGAGAGAGAGAGAGAGAGAGAGACTTATAAAAAAGTCAGAAAGGCAAAGAAAACGAAGATCAGGGAAAAAAGAAAGACAAACAGTAAGAAGTCTTACAAGAAAGGGGAAGGAGGAACAATTAGAGAACAAGTGGAAGAAAGTCGAGAGAGAGAAAAAGGAATGATGAAACAGAGGAAGAACATAAACGACAACAAAAGAAGTAAGAAAAAACAACTAGGAGAATAGAGTAGAAGGAGAAGGAGGAGGAGGAGGAGAAGGAGGAGGAGGAGGAGGAGAAGGAAGAGGAGGAGGAAGAGAAGGTGGTGGTGGAGGAGTAAGAGGAGCGGAGCAAAGAGGAGGAAGAGGAAAAAGAGGAGAAGGAGGAGGAGCAGAAAGAGTAGGATGAAGATGATGATTATGATGACGACAAGGAGGAGGAGGAGGAGGATAATGATGATGATAATGATGATGATGATGATGATGAGGAGGAGGAGGAGGAGGAGAAACGGAGAGAGAGAGAGAGAGAGAGAGACAGACAGAGACAGAGACAGAGACAGACAGACAGACAGAGACGGAACATAACAGAAAAACGTAGAAGAGAAGAAGAGGTACAGAGAAGAGAAAAAGAAGACAAAAGGAAACCAGAAAATGAGAAAGTGAAAATAATGAGGAGTGGGTTGAGACAAAAAATTTACCGCAGAACATTCCTTGTATTTTTTGCTGCAATTTTTTCCTTTCCCCATCGTTGCCGGGGAAGATCCTGAGCAACCAAGCTTTCTCTGTCTCTATCTCTCTCTCTCATACACAAATCAGCATAAAGTAGGGTACCTATGTAGTTCATTCCCAAGAAACTGCAATGCAACAGGGAAGCGGCCTAATACATGTACAAACTAGAAAGCACGCAGAGAGCGCATACTCCCACCAATGCCATTGCAGGATCCGGATCCGGATCCCGATCCGCCCCCAGATTTAACAAATTCCTTTTGGCCCACCCTTCCACAAAATTTCACTGAAATTCATTGAGAACTTTTGGATATATCGTCTGGACAAACAGACAGACAGACAAACATAGGTGAATACATAACCTCCTCCAACTTCGTTAGCTGAGGTAATAATTCGCTAAATTGTAGTACCAAAAAATTATTTTTAAAAAAATATAACTTATAGCCTATTACACTTATAATGTTGACACAATAACGTTCATGCTCCCCTTACACACTCTTAGCTAAAGAAAAGCATCTGGTGTTGGCTGTAATCGAATACAAGACTTTTTTCAACCATGGCTGGGTTAATGGTGACAGTATCAACACCTTCAGGTTCTTACGACTCATGCAACTAAATAAGACTATCAGTCATTTACTGGATTAAAATACTACAGTTGTATTGACGGTGAAGAGGTAGTGGTATCATCAGTATTAAGACTCTAACTGCTAAGACGCACTGTTAGCTGAATAATATTGCCTGATGATAGCAGGAAGAGAATATCTGAGTGACTGTGACCATGTGAAGATGAACGGCATCAATATTAACAGATTAAGTCTGTCATGACACACTCTTGACTGAATAATACAGCCTGATGATAAATGGAATAAAATATTCCAGTTGTTGTGACCACATGAAAATTTATTTATCAGCACCAAAACTCTCTGAATCCTATTCTAATTTTCTGCTTAAATGAGCTGCCCGGCGTTGGCTGTGGTTGAATAAAAGAGCTGTCCACCCGAGAAGAAGGTTCAGTGGTACGGTTAACAACACTCTCAGGCTCCTGTGATTCACCTTCGGCTGAATGAAATTGATGTTGACATGAATATTAGCCTTTACTAGAATTGTCCCGACCATTAAACGTTCACATCACTTTCCTACCAAGCATTCACATTTTCCCGAATGTATTTTGCCATATTTTCCTCCCACATTTAGCGCCATATGGACAGTTTGGGTTTCGGTACCAACAGCCTGATTTTTTCATCAAGATCCATGCAATATTCACTGAAAAATTTATGAAAATGTCGGAAACGCCCTATCTCTCAGTGTAAAAGAAAGTGAAAAAAAAAAAATCCTGGATCTTCACCTTTATCCGGATCCGCACCAAAATATAACTGAGTCTATTCTGGGCCAAGGCCCATTCTACTACCAAGTAGAATGGGCCTACTGGACGGATTTCCACGAAGTTTCGTGGAAATCCGTCCAGTAGATTTTGTGTAATCTTGCTCACAAACAAACAAACAAACGGACAGGGGTGAAAACGTAACCTCCTTGGCGGAGGTATTTAGCAGAGTGTGTCAGTAGTCTGTAATCATCAGTCAGTAAAATGAATCAGTTATATGTTCATTTATATCCAAAAGTTAGTAGTTTAAAACCAATTTTTATTTAGGAAGTGTGGTGTCCGTGTGTGACCTTATGAAACTGCGATGGTAACCGCGACATTTGAGTGTGTAACAGCTGCTGTTTCAAGTCGGATGAATTAGTTAGCAGCCGAAAGTTAGGCGTTGGAATGTGGCCTCCCTCTGTGACCTTCTACAGTGATCATGACAACTATGATATTTATGGGATCACCAGGAACTGTCAAGCTTAGAGAACTTATTTCTTGTTCGAAAGGACGCAGTTTCGATCTGACTCTGTGGCAGAAAATAGCTATGTGATTTGAATCTCGCTGAAACAGATTCTCCCGATCTGCCACAATACCCACCGACATAACAAAAAAATACCCTCATTAATACCATCACACCAGTCCTCGAAGAGACAACCCTTAAATGTAATCAATATGGACGTTGTGAATTAGCGCCTTAGCGGTGACAAGTGAAGATCAGATCTTGTTGGAGGACTGCTCGGCCTCAAGAAACAGAATATCCATGTCTATTACCTTCTAAGAGAAATTAAATTGCATACAGAAAACAGCGCGGATCAGAGGGATGGAGAAAAAAATTATGGAAACTGAACGAATAAAATGAAAGGAGCAGAAAAATATGGATTAGAGACAGACAGACAGACAGACAGACAGACAGACAGATCATAAATTATCCGCCAAAAGCCACAGCTGACCCTTTACTTTCTCCGTCCTATGTCTCCCTCCTTACACTGAATGGGATCATCAGTAAACATGGCCTGGTACTGACGGGTTAATGGAGAATAGTAGTTTATAACACGTAGTCTATATTCTGTTTAAAAGTTGAACTGAATCTTTTCGTGGTAAGAAGAATCAAACCAAGAATTCATCATCGTTGTGAGTAGATTAAAATTTAGTAAAACACATATTCATGGGGAGACTTTACTGTACTTGCCCAGTTCTCCTCCTCCTCCTTTTTTCTTTCTTTCTTTCAAACGCTTCATTTTGATGCTGCTCCGTCATTTCCTCACAAGTTCACTGCAACTTCGGTACAACTGTAATTTGGGCAAATCCCTCAGACTCATTATTCTTCTTTGTAGGGGGGATTCAGACCTTTGAATGGGGTTTATAGAGTTAAAGGTCAAACGAAACAAGTTCACATTCAGCAAACTATAGCTAGGAAAAACAGCAGAATTTACCACTTGCTCTGGGGACTAGCGCTTCATTGTGCTTATGATTTTCCTATGGAAACCATACCGCATTCTCTTGGGCGTGCTGGAAGTCTTTATTTTTCTGAGATTTCTTGGAATGATTGTGCAGGATTGTTTTTATTAAAACTGAAAAATAGTTCTCATAGCCATATATATTGTACAGAAGTAAAGAACCTCAACACATGTGGATGTGACTAGTTCAAAGATTCATTGTAGATAAACTATATATTCATTCTAAATGTAAGAATACAGATGTGTACCTTGAAACTAAAACGCGGCAGCAAAATTTGTCTTTAATGAATGATTTGCAAGAAGTTTATATTTACACCTACTGACTGCTCAACGATTATTAAGACACATTTATTATATTATAATTTACACTTTCCACACCTCTAAGGTAAGACTGTTTTTGTCAACATTGTTGTTAATATTATTACCACGTATTTTAAAACTGCGATGTTTCAAAGCCTATTTGGCCTACAGCCTTCAAATTTGGTCAACTTAGTCAGACAGCTGTCCGCTTCTTTTGGTCAAATATGGTGGCAATCTGTCAACCGGATCTCCTGAAATTATCCGGAACACAGAAAAATGAGCTAGCCACGCTATTTCAAGAACAGCTTAAGTTAAGAAGCTGAAATTTTATTGCAGTATAGCCTTATCGCGGACGCAGGCCGGAAGGGAGTATGATTCTAATCAGTTGGTTATTCCTTGAAATCGACTGTGGTAAAAAATTGGTATTTTCAGATAATCTGGATATCACCTAATATTCCATGAAGGATTAAAGCAAAAACCACTAAGCTTGGTGGCCTTATAGACTGTGATGATCTAAGGTGTTATACACAAGATCAGTGACGACCTTACGTAGGGTAAAAAATCGGGACTTTTCTGGATATTCTGAATGTCACCTAATTACTTCTGACGGATTACTTACTAAGGATGAAAGCTACTGTACAGCCGCCAGAGTTGATGGGCTTATATACTGTGATGATCTAAGGTGACACGCACAAGAATGGTGACCTTGACCTCGCTGGGGTGAAAAACTGGGACTTTTTTGGATAATCCGGGTGTCAGCTAATTTTCCGTGAAGGGTTAAAGCTAGAGCCACCAAACTTGGTGGACTCATAGATTGTGATGACGTAAGGTGACATGCACAAGATCAGCGACCTTGAACTCAAGGTCCTTTTATAGCTCGGTTTCAAGTAGGCAATGGCTGTGGGAAGTTTTTCTTTATCAATATTGTCCTTGGACAACTGTACAGCTTTTTAGTTATTATTATTATTATTATTATTATTATTATTATTATTATTATTATTAATTATTATTGTTGTTGTCGTTGTTGTTGTTGTTATATAATATCCAGTCTTCCCGAGCACGACCCACAACAGTCGATGGTACTACCAGGTTCCAAGTGTATTATTGGGTGAAGAGGGACATGGGAATAGTTAACTGCGCTCAACAGTTTGACAGGCCCTGGAATCGAAGTTAAGTTCTTCGGCCGAGAGTCGGATGTGCTAACTAATGCATCACCTGCTCTTCAACGGTGTACAAAGTCAACACCTAGTTATCCATATTTTTTAACCTGTAAATGCTGGAATAGTGGTTAAATGTCTTAGATGTTCTTCATTCAGTAGCTTGTTTACGTGTATGCCTTCTACTTCCCTAACACAGCATAAAGATGGAAGTTTTATAACACTGGTAATACACTGCACATTCATATATATTTGTTTTGAAAAACGCAGACAACACCAGTACTCACTGTAAACCATCAATCACTTGAGTAGACACTTTACAGTCGATGACAAACTTTCACCTAATATTTCATCTCTTCTGCTTCTCACCCTCCTCTTCTGGCTAGTAAACTTAATCTGAGAGAAGCTTACTATGTTCCTACACCCATAGGTGATTCCGGTAGATGAGTCAGGGAGAATAATGATATAACGAAGGAGTGCAATGGATTTCCGGGCGAAATTTTCCCCTTGCCATACAAAGGGGCTATCTTTCTTATAACGCGTCCGTAATTGGATTCCCTGCAAAGGGAAGTCAGGATCAGTAACTACCTCCACCTCGCTGCAGGAGACTGTCAACTCGATGCACAGAAGAATATAATACAGGTTACATCTTCCAGTCTGACAGGACTTCTTTGTACCACAAACAGACAAGAACCAAAGTCTTTTGATATGACTATTTGCCACCTTCACCCCGGCCACGCGTTTTATATTATTTTTTACTTGTTCAACTCTGAAGCTAAGGCTTAAAGCCCGTTCCCCGAGGCCCAGCAATCCTCCTACGTCCACACGCCTTCACATGACACCTCTTTGGTACCAACACCTACAGTCCTTCCGTAATTAATACATGATAAGACTGTCTCATGTAGACGTGATAGTAAGGGATGTGACAAGGTTTGTTATTTTGTGCTGTACAGTTTTAAACCTACAGTCTTTGCAGGGAAGAACATGGAGGTTTAGATCACAACTTATTGATTACACAAGGGCTATCAAAGCAAACAATCTGTTTTTTGCCACCCCAGCCTTCCTCTAACATACGAACTGCAACTATCGAAATTATATCTAGGTCCTTAGTTGTACTGCTGGATGTAAAGGGTAAGGGAGAAACACACTTTGTCCAAGAGTCTGATCGGCCCGAGAATCGGTCGCGAGTGTTTGCAGTAAGGATCTGCGAATGCTAATCAGTGTACCAGCTAAAATGCTGAAGGCCTCGGGAGATAGAGGATTAGGGTTAGTTACTTATTTGATAAATACGATTATACATGGGTGCAATGTTCCAGATGATGGCTAAAGAGTTTGATTTTAAATGTGTACAACGGGAAGAGTGATGCCATGGAAAGAGAAAATTATAGAGGCATATAACTATTGGACCAAATAATGAAGGTAATGGAGAGAGTTTTAGAAGAATGATTAGGGAAAGAGTGAATATTAATGAGATATAGTTTGGGTTATACTAGGCAAAGGAACTACTGATGTCATTCATTGTCCGACAGCATCAGGGAAAATATATAAGAAAGAAAAGGGGGCATTAATATGTTGTCGCTCATTTGGAGAAGGACTTTGATAGAGTTTCTAGGAAGGTGGTGAAGTGGGCAATGAGAAAGTTTGGGATCGAGGAGTGGCTGGTTAGAGGGATTGTGGCTATGTATGTAGGTGCTCACACCAAGGCGAGAGTGAATGGATATTTGAGTGATTAGTTTTCCTTGAATGTAGACGTGAATCAGGGGTCAGTCTTGAGCCACTTATTGTTTATCATGGGACTTGAAATCTTCACAAGAGACTTCAGAAATGGACTGCCGTGAGAGCTACTGTATGCTGATGATTTGGTGTTCATTGCAGAGAATGAAAAGGAGGCAGAGGGAAGATTTAGAAAGTGGAGAGATATTATGGGGTATAAGGGCTTGAGAGTAACTGCAGATAAAACAAAAGTAATGGTATGTAGGGTTGGTGAGGGTAGTGTCAAAGAAGAAGGAGAGTGAACCTGTGCTGTTTGCCACAAGGGCGTTGGAGGAAATTCCATCTTGTACAGTATTTGTGAAAAGTGGGTGCATAAGAGGTGTAGTGGTATTAGAGGAAGACAGCGAGGTAAAGCTGATTTCTTCTGCATGGTACGTCTCTTGAGTTTGTGAAAGAGTTTTGTTACACCGGAGACTTGTTATGTGCTGGAGGTAGGGCAGGAGCTTGCTCTGTGGCTAGAGTGAGAAGTGGTTGGAAGAAGTTCAGAAAGCTGTTGCCTCTCCTGACACTGAGAGTGCTCTCCGTCGGTGCGAAGGGAATTTTGTATGCGGCATGTGTTAGGAGTGTATTACTGTATGCTAGTGAGGCCAGGGCAATTAAGTAAGGAGATATTCGTAGGCTCAAACGCACAGAAATGACGATGATTAGATGGATGTGTAATGCTTCCTTGAATGCGATGCCTGGGGGCAGGGATTAGGTTTACGAGGGAAGAGTTGAGATGAAGGACGGGAATGGAGTGTTTTGATGCTGTGATGAGGAGTTGATAGAGATGGTTTGGGCATGTGCAGAGGATGAGGGATGACAGTTGGGCGCGGAAAGTGAGAACTGTGAACGTTGGGGGTAGGATTGCAAGAGTCAGACCCAAAAAGATCTGAGACGAAGTCATACACTTAGACCTTAGAGATAAGAGATTGAGTAAGGAAGTGCCAGAGATCGAGCAGAGTGGAGAGCTGCCATTAGGCGAATAAGATGAGGCAAGCAAGCATGCTGGAGCTTTAATAAACGAAACGAAATGAAACCAGTGTATATATATATATATATATATATATATATATATATATATATATATATATATATATATATATATTTGTGGTAGGTGGGGGCGCTCACCATCCCCTCACTCAATGTAGTGCTGCTCTCGGGTGTCTGCCCTGTCCTCTCCTCCATCCTTCTTTCCTTCCATCTTCTGTCTTTCTTTCCTTCATTCTTTCCTCGTCTTTCTGCCTGCGAGTGACTTTACACTCCCTCTTCTGTCTTTCATTCCTTCATTCTTTCCTCTTCCTTCTGCCCGTGGGTGACTCTACACTGAGTGACAAGCCAAATGGTTTCCTGTACACCAGGAAACCATTTACTACGCTGGGTGGTAACTATATAACCAAATTTTGGCGCCTGGTGGTTTAGTGGGTAATTATTGTGCTTCAATCGGATTGAGCCGGTGAAGGTTTATACCCAAGGAATGGTTGGGGTTTATCGCTCACGTAATGCCACTCAGGGATGAGTGAGGCTGGTCACTCTCATCTTAAATGTCAGGACCAACTGCCTAGCCCCGGGCTCGTACGCTCCTCATGGGGCAACGTAGGATTTGATAAGGGATGGATGGATATATATATATATATATATATATATATATATATATATATATATATATATATATATATATATATATATATATAACTCAATCCTCGTAAACCGCGTGTTTATAAACCACGGATTCGTAATCTGCGGCAAAGTGGCTGTCAGACTGCCAGCACCCTTAAACCGCTGTTAAGTCACGAAAATCGCGGATCTAGGCACCGAAGTGGGCCTTTTCCGAGGAGAATCGTAAACCGCGGCATTCAATTTGATAACCACGACCCAACAACCAATCACCACCCGTCCCTGGTGGCAAGTGTGCATACTAATGCCGCCATATTGTTGTTGTTCTGCCCGCCAACCCGCACAGTACAGAGCATCACCGTGCGGTACGAGAGCTACCTGCCTTTTTTTTGCGCGCTTTCCCCCCACCTCCTACCTTCCATGGCCCCTCCCGAACCCCCGAAGAAGCGCTCTAAGCCCTGTGGCATCAAGAAGCAGCCGCTGTTGTCGTACAGTCAACGTTTGGAGCTCATTTGTCGTGTTGAGGAGGTAGAGATGTTTGCAAGCCTGGCGAAAGAATATGGGAGGAACGAGTCGACAATAAGGACGATCTACAAAACCAGGGAGAAACCAAAACAAAACCAGGCAGACTTTGAGGGCTTCCTGAGGGAGGCTGAGCTGGAGAAGGGAGAACAGCATGAGGGAGCACCCCCACCTCATGCTGAGAGGTTCTAAGTTCTTCCCAACACAACCCCACTTCATTCACTTAAGCAGTATCGTCATAGGATTAAGGTGAGATCCCTTAGCCTTGCTTATTTCTATTAAATACATGCACTGAATATTCCTAAATTTGTATGTTTGTGTTTGATGGTGCCTAGATAGGTGTAGGTAGGGTGCTTTGGGGGGTGGTTGGCCAAAGTCCAGACCCTAATTAATTTTTCACATAAGAGTTATTATTTATAAACCGCGGAATTTGTAATCCACGGCAGTGGTCCAGACCCAAATTGCCGCGGTTTACGAGAATTGAGTGTATATATATATATATATATATATATATATATATATATATATATATATATATATATATAGATAGATAGATAGATAGACAGATTTATAAAGAAAGAGTGAGAGAGAGAGAGAGAGAGAGAGAAATTACACAGATAAATAGACAATCAGTCTCTTCAGTGATTTATAGGAATAACGGTGTTGTTATTGATTGATAGGCTTAACATAGTCACTAATCACAAAAATTTGAGGATAAGATAGAAAAACGGAAGGCTAACTCCCACCCTCATTGTCCTTTGGCAATTTCCATGTCCGGAAAGGCGAAGATTCAACAGGAACACCTTGCAGGCGTAAAATACTGAAGGAAATTTTACAATGTCGGTAAAATAAGAAATACTGCCTTACATATATAACTAAACAATTGATAGTGAGATCATAGCTCAGCTGACAACGCGTTTTCAATATTCTTATTTCTTTCCATAGTACAATACGTATTGCTTACTTTTTCCTAAAGAAATAGTCACTTGTTTTAAACCCTAATGTAAAAGAAACGGAAGCAAATGGGTAGCTTTGAATTATAAGGCTAGAGAGAGAGAGAGAGAGAGAGAGAGAGAGAGAGAGTGTTGCATGCCACATTCTGTAGAATCAGCCTCAAACTACAGCCAATTTTATACTCCTTCAGTCTAAGAGCTCCTATCTCAACCTGAATAATACCATCTGTTTTTTTTTTTTTTTTTTTTTTATAATGCAAGGAAGTAGGAACCAAAGGCCAGGAGCCCGCAAACCGTTTCATCCAAGAAAAAAGCAAAAACAATACAAAAGAGAGCCAAATTTAAGATCTGTTAATTTCTAGATGCCTGGACACACTACGTTTGAAAAACAGATCATAGGAAGTAGGAAATAGGGAAACAGTTCCAGAGTTTACCTGTTGCATAAATGAAGGACTGGGAGTAACGGTTAATTCTTGCATTAGAGATTTGGACAGAACAGGGATGAGAGTTTGTTGTTAGACGGGTGCTACGCTCCGGTCATAGAGGTGGAGGGATGCAAGCAGATAGTTCAGAGAAGCAGTGACTGTTAAAGTAGCGATAGAAAATAGATAAAGATGCAACAATGCGGCGAAGAGACAGAGGTTCAAGGGAGCCAGTAAGAGGTGAGTTAACGGGACGAAAAGCCTCTGACTCCACCCTTTTGAGAAGAGCTGTATGTGGGGAGTCTCCCCACACTTGAGAGCCGTACTCTTCACAGGGGCGAATAAAACCCGTGTATAAAGTCAACAACTGTGCAGGGGTAAAGAAGGAACGGAGTCGGCTTAGCACACCTAATCTCTTGAATGCAGATTTTACAAGAGATGTAATATGATCTTTCCAAGATAAGTCCCAAGTGAATGAAACTCCAAGTATGTTCAAGGATGATGCAGGATTGAGCTGGATATTATTAGACATTAGTGGGTACTCCTGTGGAAGATTCTGTCGAGTTGATAGGTGTGAGAACTGAGTCTTTGATGCATTAAGAACAACACGATTACTTTTACCCCAGTCAGAGATACGAGCCAAGTCAGACATTAGGTGTGCCATAGCCTCATCCTTTGTTTGTTGAAGTAACTGCTGAGATGGACGTTGCTGGAACCGAATGGAAAAGTGAAGGGTGGAATCATCAGCGGCCTGAGGATCATCAATGTTGAAATGATAATAAAGCATTATACAACTTGGGAATTAGTTCAAACAGTTCATAGCCCACTTAGACCAAATTCTTTATCTTTAAGAGAAAATTATTTTGGTACTTCTATTATTCTTATCTATTATTTTTTTCTGTTGAGTTCGACCCTGGACATAGGATTAAGAGCCCGTTCCCTGAGGCCCAGCAGTCCCTCAACAAGCACACACACTCACATGTCATCACTCTTGCACTAACATCCGTCGTCCGTATTAATATATGCCGAGGCTGTCTCGTCCTGGCATGGTGCACTGGTATTCTGCGGGAATATTCGTATGGGCGAGCCTAGTGGAAGCGCAGTAAAGTCTATTGTGACGAAATTCAGTTCACCACACTCAGTCCTGGCCCAGTCGGAAGTAGAACTCGAACTATTCCAGACAACAGACAATCTCTATAATCGCTGCGACTTAAAAGCCAGATGTGGTGTTTGGGTACGGGGGAGGAAAGAGGGGAGTTGGTGGAGAGGAGTGGTTGGGAGGGGCAGATGTTGTAGTGAATGGGGTCAGGGTGGAGAGAGTACAAACTATTTATATCCTGAGCATGGTAGGTTGTCCTGTATAGCGTGATGATTATGGTATCCTTCAAAAACTTTTCAAGATAATTCTTTCTTGTTTTTCCCTCCCTCCAGCTTTTCTCCACGTGTGCCTCCTTCCTTGTATGCTTCAGGACGCTCACCGCGACGACAGGCAACCCACAAAAACGACAACACAGTTTGCCACAATAACAAAAAGAGGAAAACAGTAACAACAGCAATAACAACGTTTATAATACCAATCTTCCTTGTGTCAGAAGAAGAATAAATAGCAGCAACAACAAAAGCAGCATAATCACCCCTATCTCCACCAAAGCGAAAATTAAAATACTCGAACCCAACATTCTCCCGTCTCAAGGATGACTCATAAAATTTATTGTTGCTATTACTTGATGATGTTACTCAGCTGTGGAGAGATTTGGGGGAACAGGAGAATTTACTACATGTTTCAGCTGCCCATTCATTACCAGAGGGCTCTCCTCAGACGGGTGAAATCGCCTGGAGATGGCAATAATATACCGCTCGAAGACGTCAACAGCTACAGGGAGTTTCAAGGCACCGGTGTGTGGTTCAGGACACTCACCCCGGAGACTGAGTTGTGAGTGTCCGGACTGAGACAGAGGTTGCTGTCTTGCTCTCTTTTTTTTTTTTATCTTCATTCTTATTCCACAAAATTCCTTTCTTTCTCGTCGTTTTCTATTTCTTTTTTTCTTTTATATCGACCCTTTCACGGTCGGGAAATTTTTGTATTATAATTCATCTAATGTCAGACAGTTAAACCAAGCTGAGCGTGAGTCACAGAGGCCTAAGTGTTAACAGCAACACACACACACACACACACACACACACACACACACACACACACACACACACACACACACACACACACACACACACACACACACACACACAGCTCTTCTCAACGAGGTGGAGTCAAAGGCTTTTCATCTCATAAACTCTCCTCCTTTTGCTAGCTCCCTTCAGTTTCTGTATCATTGCCGTACTGTTGCATCTTTATCTCTTTTCTGTCACTACTTCAATGGTCACTCTTCATCTGAACTGCCTACTTGCATCCCTCCTCTACTACGGCGGGCACGTAGCACCCGTTTAGGAACAAACTCTCATCCCTTTTCTGTCCAACTCTCTAATGCAAGAGTTAACCGTTACTCCCAGTCTTTCATGTATGGAACAGGTCGACTCTGGAACTGTTTCGCTCTGTCAGTATTTCCTACTGCCTATGATCTCCAGTCTTTCAAAAGCAGTGTGTCCAGGCATCTGGAAATGAACAGTTTTTGAATTTTCTTCCTTGAAAGGAACAATTTATAGGTTCCTGGCCTTTGTTTCCTTCTTCCTTGCGTATATATATATATATATCTATATATATATATATATATATATATATATATATATATACTCAAAATCACAGAAAGAACTATTCCAAATGTGTCTGTTACTCGTGGTTCAGGACGCTCACCCCGGAGATTGAGAGTTACGATTGGCGGGATTGAGACAGATCTTGACCTCCTTCCTGCCCATATTCTTCTGATTCCATCTCTTATCTCTTTTCTTCTACTTATTCATTACATATTTTTATCTTTTTGTCGTCGTTTCCCCTCTTTGCCTTTCTTGTTTCCTTCATTTTGTATTCTCATATGTTCTTGTAGTCCCATCTATTGTTTTGTTTTATATTTATCACTGCTGCTGTTGTTGTTTTTTTTTTTCCGTACGAATGATTCAGAACGCTCAACCAGGAGATTGAAGAGTGAGAGTTTTGGAATGGAGAAAGAGTGGCCTTTCGCTTAGTCGTAGGTTATTTCTTATTTTTCTTCATGTCTTTCGTCTTGGTCGTTTTCTCCTTATTTCAAAATACCCTTCTCATGGTTTGGACAACATTAACTTTACATTCAAACTAATATCAGACACTTATATTCAAACAGGTAAGTCACAGGAGCCTAGGTGTTATCGACAACGAATAAAAAATCAAAACAGCAAAAACAACAGCACCTGTGCATCATTGCTAGGTCTGGTTCAGGACGCTCACCCCGGAGACAGTTGTTGAGTGGCGGGATTGAGATTGATACCTCTCTCTCTCTCTCTCTCTCTCTCTCTCTCTCTCTCTCTCTCTCTCTCTCTCTCTCTCTCTCTCTCATACACACACACCACACCTACCGCACCCTTGCGTCAGTAACTCCACCATATGCTCTCATAGTCCACAACTGATCCACAGTCTTCTCCCTTCCCTCGTGTTCACATTGTTCTTAGATCATCTCTCTCTCTCTCTCTCTCTCTCTCTCTCTCTCTCTCTCTCTCTCTCTCTCTCTCTCTCTCTCTGTATCTAATATACTGTAGCACTAACCGTGTGTGTGTGTGTGTGTGTGTGTGTGTGTGTGTGTGTGTGTGTGTGTGTGTGTGTGTGTGTGTGTGTGTTTTGGGCAGCCGAAACTACACATTCAAATCGCACCGAAATTGGCACCAAAAAAAATAATAATAATAATAATTTGGTTTTACGCCAGGTATCCCCGAAGTGCTAAGGCGTTGCCCCTGGGTAGAGGACTTTTGGACTGGAGCGTGTAGCATTTTATGGCCGGATGCCCTTCCTGATGTCTACCAATGACCCTTGGGTGGATTCGATCCTCCGACCCTTCGGTCAGAGCGGAGCTCTCTATGAAAAAACTTGGTCCCATCACGATTGAAAACTTTTACTATATTTAATGAGTGATCACATTTTGACCAAAAAAAACGCCGCTCCCGGCGCCCGGCATAGGATCTCCGTAGAATTTTTTGCCCATAGGTACAACTAAAGTACTTCGGACTTGCGTTCGGACAACTTGGGTTCCATTCCCGAAGCTGCAAATAACACGATCAATTGGTTAGCTGCAAAAAATCCAAGTGACAAAGTTACACTAGAACAGCAAATAAACGCAAGAGCCCTACGCAGGAGTAAGTGCGAGGGGCTCGATGGGCCTACGAGCACACACACACACACACACACACACACACACACACACACACACACACACACACACATTATATATATATATATATATATATATATATATATATATATATATATATATATATATATATATATATATATATATATATATATATATATATATATATATATATATATATATATATATATATATATATATATATATATATATATATATATATATATATATATATATATATATAATCCCCAGACATTTGAGTTCATAGTTTTTCCCTACATTTTTTCTTTATTTTCTTCATTCCTCCTTCCTGTTCTGTCTGTCTGTCTGTCCAGTATTATTAATCTCCTCCAACTCTTCTCTCTCCATCCACCTTTGTGATCCATTTATCCTTCCGCCAACTTTCAACTCTCGTGTTCTTTCTCTTTTACCTAGGAGTACCACTGAAAAGACTTTAAGTTCACACAGTACAAAACTGAGCCAGCCAAGAAAACAAGCAGAATGTTGGAGTTCATCAACAGACTCTTGATTTTTAACCACATGAATATGATGAAATAAAAGTTGGCTTAATCATCCTTAATGTTATCTTCAGCTAAACTATTCAATTTGAAGTGAACTCAGTAAAAGTATGAATGAATTAACAAGTCAGATCTGCATGACCAGTACTACTGGTTTTATCGCCCGGCGAGAAGCTTAACTTTCAGTACTTGTCGTTTTCGTCAAAAGTTCACTTAAGTAATTTTGCCTTCAAAGGCATTATGTCTACCTTTTTTTCCTGAACGGCGGACTGCCGGAGGGTTTGGAGGAAGGGAATGGAGGAAAGCGTTCTACAGTTCTTTGCTATTATATTCTTCCGCCTCAGTAAACAAAGAGCAAATCCATCATGTAATATAAAGTCCAAACGATGTATTAAGAATCGAAAAGACTGTGTGATCTGCGTACCTTTTAATTTAAGTCTCCTCGTCTTCTTTCCAATGGCATTCTTGTATAACTTACGGGACGTATCTTAAGCTGCAGGAGTGGCTTCGTTGCACCTTTTCCTTAACGATATATTCTGCATATAATACTTCAACATTTTCTTGTCCGCCATTAATACCGCTTCAATACCAACGCAGTTTACATCATTAATATACAAGAGGATACCGAGATATAATATGCAAAATTAATCGCTGACGAAGTTTTACAAAATTTTAAAAAACATTCAGAATACGATCCTTCTCTCTCCACTGTTCATTCAAAACAAATATTCAAGGAAGAGGCGTTATGACATCAAATCCACTAAACATGACATTCAGTTCTATCCATTTTTCAATCCTGGGTTTCTCATTTTCACTTTCGTCCTTTGAGCGTTCCTTCTTTCAACTCTTCAGTCAGAATAAATCGAGATGGAGGAGAGGTAATGAAATTTCCAAAACCACTTTTTTTTTATTTTTTTTTTCTGTGTAGTGGGCCCTAATTTCACTTTCATTCAATGAGCATATCTTCAACTGCGTTCTCCCGTCATCATTTGGTCTTCGCCTTTTTTTCGTCTGTTGCGTATTTAATTTTCTTTGTTTTGCCAGAGTTTCTCAATTAGCCCTCCTTTTCCATTTAGTCTCTCTCTGTTTCTGCCTCTCCTTTTCATTTTCTAACCTTCCTTTTGTTTCAACAACTTTACTCGCTCACACACACACACACACACACACGTATACGAGTACAGTCAGCTTCCACATAAACTTTATTTCTACATACCGGTATAACACTTTCATCCCTCAGCACGATTATGTATTTTTACATCCTTGCTCATGGAGTGAAAGCGGATGTTATGTTTTACTCTACTAGCATTGTGTGTGTGTGTGTGTGTGTGTGTGTGTGTGTGTGTGTGTGTGTGTGTGAAAATCGTTCAGTTCTATCAAGATACTGGAGAAGGGGTGAGGATTAGCTTGGAGTTTTTTTTTTTTTTTTTCGAATAACATATAGAAGGCCAAGGTGACAGGGCTAAATCAAAGTTTGACCTAGCAACATCAACATGTGCTTTTATTAAGGCATGAACGAAGTGAAATTAATTTGAGAGGAATTGGGCAAAGGTCAAGGTCGCACAGGAAGGTCAAATTTTGACTCAAGCGTCTGGCTTTGAGCACGATAACTAATATACGTCTCATCTATTTTCTACTAAACTGATGGAAGGGTTTAGGGTCAGTCAGGAAGTTGACCTAATGTTGTTTAGAACAAGATGTCACCTGGCAAAGTCAGCTCATAGATTTTTATCCATTTGGGAAAGGTTCAGGATAAGGAGAGTAAACGAACTCAATTGTTAAAACAATCAATATATTGTCATATTCGCTAGAAAAGGTCAAACGTCAAGATCACACGACAAGGTCACCTTAAACAATTTCGATCTTATGTAGACCAAACTTTGTGAGAGGGTTCAGGGTAAAGCAAGATTTGAGAGCAATCGATCAAGGTCACAAGACAAATTCAAATGTTCGGCTCTTAGTCCAATTGGCGGGTGCGCAAGAGTCACTGTTAGTGCTCGTTCTTCTTTAGTGTTTTGTTTAATTCAGATGCCTCCACTGAGCACAGAGATTACTCTGTGATGTGGAGGAGTTAGATACTCGCATGGCTTTCACTAACACTTAGCTACTTATGACAAGCCTCTACTGCAGGTGAATATATTAGCTGTCTGTAGCCAGAATAAAATAGGGAAACCTCAATGTTGCCGCAATAAAGGGTTGATATTACTTTGTATAACATGGACCTACAAAAAATACTAATAACTTCATTCGTTTTATTCCTGCTACCTTTAGACAATTTTATTTAGCTCAGGGGAGATCATCAGCAGATAACTGTATTTATGAAGACTATTATCTAGCCCCTACATTTTGAAAAGTTTCTGGTAAACTGAATAACTTAGTCTAGAGATGGTGTGAATAAAATGATAAACGCGTCACCGTATTAAAGGAGTTAACGTGCCATTATGCAGGAATGCACTGGTAAGAAAGGAGTGCTAGGGAGTCTCTTAGGACCTCGAGAATATGACCCTAATAGTTGGTTTATCAAAACTTGGTAATTTTCGTCATTGTATAGGTTATATGCTGTAGCTCGATGGTAGAATGAGACAGCACTACGACTCTACATATTATTTGTAGAACTTTGTCCTGACTAGCATCATTTTTGAGCTTTAATCTCCTGTTACAATTCAGCGGTCAGGATACAGAGATGAAAATCTTAGGTGACTGTTAAAATAGAGTAAAGTAACGAAGGAGTATCATTCCTCGGCTATAATTAAGGTTCACTGAATTTCACGCAACCACCACGAAGTATTTATATTGTAGTGAATGACCCCGTTCACTCAAGTAACACCAAACCGACTACACTCAGTCTTTCCTCTGACCACAAGTAGATGCCCATGATGAAAGAAAATATACATAAAAATATCAATAAACAAATAAATAAGGAAAGAAATTTATAAATGGATTGCACTTGGCGGAACCACTTCACAACATATACAGTGTTGTAAATATTGAGGTATTTGACTTCCTCCATAATACGAAGAGTCGCAACCTATGTAAATATCTGTACATTTACAGTATCCCTCCCTACAACAGTCATTACAGTAACTAAGCGAATTTCACCAGTCCTCTAACAATTAATATCAGTCACTACAACTTAAACTATACCTACAACCATTACAGTTGAGGAGTTATAGTAGTTGATGCAACGCCGAGCTCATCTGAATCATGAACCTTGTAAACTGCAGACTTAAACTGTCTGCTTTCTGCAATCTGCAATCCTGTTTTCGAAAGGCAGGGAAGTAGAAGAAAAATGTTTGTTAGCCAGGCAGTCGAGTCGCCTGGTTACATTGGTACCACCACATGATGGCGTCTCTCTCTCCAGCCCCAAAATTTCAGGTGAAAAATGCATATACAACATGTAAGAGAAAATTAACGTGTCACGTGAAGAAAAAATAAAGTGCTAGGACTGAAGAAGTACTAGGAAGCCTTAGAAGAGAATTCCATTGTCATACATCGAAATATGTATGTAGATACTATCTATCTATCTATCTATTGCCAGACGCCTCAATCCCGTTTGGGGTGGCCACAAACAAATCGCCTCCAAGTCGCCCTGTCCCCCGCCATTTCACTGCCCTGCTCCCAACTCACACCCCCCTCTCTCATATACCTCTCCACCCCATCCCTCCATCTCATCCTCGGCCTCCCCCTCCCTCTTCCCCCCTCCACCTTACTCACATACACTCTCTTCGTCAGTCTTTCACCCTCCATCCTCTCCACATGGCCAAACCACCTCAGTGTGTTCCTCATAACGCTTCCTATCACATCCACATCAACACCACAACGCTCCTTTATATTCTCATTCATCAGCCTGTCTCTCCATGTGACTCCACAGGCTCCTCTTAAATAACTCATTTCCACTGCTCTCACTCTTGTGTCCTTCCAACAACGTCCAAGCTTCACTTCCATACGTTAGAGTTGGTATCACAATACTGTCATGTAGTAACTTTTTCACTTCCATGCTCACTTCCCTGTTTCTTATCACTGCTTTCAAAGAGCCAGCAACCTTTCTTCCCTGCTGTACCCTTTCATGCACTTCACCCTCCAAACCTCCATCCTTACTCATCACACTACCCAAGTACTTAAACGTACTCACATTTTCCAATTCCTCACCATCCAACCTCGCTGTACGTGCATAATATTTCAGCAATGGACATAAACAGTTCACAAAAGAACAGTACAACAACATTTCATATACAAAAATAAATTAGTAAGAAAATGAGCTAGAGGATAGAGAAGTGTAAGGAAGGGATGATAGTGAGAAAAGAGGAAGTACCATCACGAAGAAAATTTTCACTGAAATTTACCTCCGGCTGTGGCTACGAATATCTGAAATATTTCTATGTGCAGCACTCATCATGAGAGTATGAAAAGGAAAAACACTGTCATTGTCATACTGGGATGAATGACAAACACAGAAGGTAGGAGAATGTTGGCTGGGAACTGTCGACGAATTTCTGCATGTGATAGTCCTACAAGAACCTCCACATCCCACGAAAACACTCCTAAAGCTTAACAGTAGTTGACATGCGGTAACAATCTGACCGCAGAGAGCTTGTTCCCAAACATTCATCGACCAGCGCTGGACATCAAACACACATCATCACCATTATTACGCCAGGTGCCGGAACCGCTCACCACCTCCACAGAAATTAACGTTACCGTGTTAAATAAGCAGGAAGCACAGATGAACATGGATCAGGGATGTGAACGGTGACAATTAAATGCACAAACTTAAGGATGTCACTATTATGTCTTTTGTTGTTTCCTGGTGATTTATTGAACGCTAGCAAGGTTCGCGTATTTAATGTCCTTGTTATATCTTCACAGTTCACAGTTTTATGCAACTAATGAAAAGCCACTCGTATCAAAAAGTTTTTTTTTTTTTTTTTTTTTTTTTTTTGAAATGAATAACCTACAGAATACAGTACTTAATGTGAAAGTATAGTTTAAGTTAAATAGTAAGTAACTGTGTGAAGGAAACTAGAAGAGCTTCAGGGAAAAAGGGGATAAACACCAGGGATAAACGCCATAACACTCACTGGGCAATGTCCTTCTTATACTGAACAACTGCTGTTGGAGCCTGCGGGAGTGGGGACGGGAACATTACAATATCTATATACTGGAACACTTTAAAAGACGTCAGCAAGCAAATATAAAGTTATAGAACTTCTATATTAAATATTACTATATTGGAAAGGGTGTTAGGCATGGTGGTGTCTTCTATGTCAATTATTTTTTTATTCATATATAAACAGTATTTTAGATAACGTGATCCAGGTGGAAGTAGCATGCCAGTGGGGAATATTTAGGTGTAATGTTCTTGTTTACGCTGATGACGTGGTACTTCTAACTAAATCTTCATCAGACATGAGTAGACTTCATCTTTACTGTGTTGCTGTATTGGAGACCATCAATTAACTGTTAAGAAAAAATCAAACGTATGATCTTTAGAATACATGTCGGAGCCAGGTGAAGATGGGCTAAGGTTGTGGAGACTTACAAGTATTTAGTGCATTATGAGCAGCCTAATTTACCGGATTATGACAATATACAATTTCGATTACGTTGTTTTCTTCTTCTTTTAATAGCATTTTAAGGGATTTTAATTTCATAGATATTGATGCATTTTCATTTCTTTTTCATTCTTCTTGTTTTCATGACTATGGACTAGCCTTATGGAATTCATAAGATGTTTTTAGAACTACAGTTTTCAAAATTTTAATATTGCTTTTAATAATGCCTTGAAATGTATGTGTGGTGTTCCCACCTATGCCAGCAGCCACATAACTGGAAATCAGTGCAAACTGCCTCTATTCGCATCATGCACCTCTCGTACAGACAAGAACTCTTAAAATGTTACTTAAATATAATATTCCTATTTTAATTTGTAGTATTACTATTCTACTTTATCGATATTTTGTTTCATGTCCGTAACTTATTCAGACCTACTTGTCAAATATGTGTTATTTAAGCTAAGCTGTTCTTTCATCAAGATTAGGCTGGGTATATTTAAAAAAAATAAATAAATAAATCTACACTAAATGTTTTTAAGCAGTGGCCTTCCTATTTATTAACTTTCACATGCAAACATTTTTAATTATTTTAGGCTCTTTACCAGATTGGTCTTTTATGAGTTCAGCAACAAGTTTTTGTAATTTTTAAAATTGTTTTATACCCATAATGATTTACAAGTATGTGCATGACTCCCAGTAGTTTTAATTGACTTTTACAATTTGTTTATTTTACAGTTTCATTTGTTTTTACGGTTCAGCAGCAATTAGAACAAACATATTTCACACACACACACACACACACACACACACACACACATATATATATATATATATATATATATATATATATATATATCTGCAGTAAGCCAAGTCTAATTATCACTGGGTATTTCTCAAGTATTATGAATGGTTCTAAGCCTTGTCACCAACAAGTGTTTTTATTATTGTTATTACTGAATTAATTTTCACTTGACCTAAATATCTTTTTTGTATTACTTACTGTTTATGAATATGTTGCACATGATTTCTGGAGGCGCCCATCATCCGCCCACTTAGGGTAGCTCTACATTCAGTGGCAAGCCAGATTATTTCCTCATAACCAGGATATCATTTAATATGCTGGATGGTACCCTTGTTAGGACTCCATATTATAATTACAAATCATAATAGATAAATAGATAAATAGATAGATAGAGAGACAGATAGAAGCAGGAAGTCAGATGATGAGCAGGTATTGTGTCTGCGAGAATCGAGCAATGCTAAACATGCTTACACACTCTTAACTCAAGGAATGCTTTACAGGCACACGACAGCGCCTCGTGACCATACACACACATACACAAATACTCACACACAGGCTTCTAGAACTTTCCAACCACAGTGAACACACGTGACACGACCCCTGCTACACCAGAATTTAGGAAAGAGAGCTCAGAAGGAGAGAGGCCATAGAATCGGCAGGTAGTGGGGAGAAAGGCTTAGTAACTTGGAAGAGAGAGAGAGAGCGAGACAGGGACTCTACTTATACTCACTCGTGTGTGAGAGACTTGTTAATATTTCCAAGACAAATAAAAATAGTCCCATACTCTTCTTTATCTCTCCTGTCATTGCATGACAAATGGGAACCAAGATTATCTACTTACAAACATCTCAAGTATAACAACCGCTCGTCCACAAGTCTAATATATATAACTAACCTACAAACTTCACTACAAGTAACTACAAAGTCTTTTATGACATTTGGTAGCAGCAAACGTATACGAACCTGGTCTACGAATCAACAGTGAATTCCTACAAAATATCATGGTTGAAAACAAAAAAATACCTCTCACAACCAGCTCCTGACAGTATTCTCTCCAACCAGCCCCCTCCGTCTCCCCGATCATCACGCTGATGAAGAGGTGAAGAGGTCACAGGACGCCTTGCAAGTAGTTTAACAAAGTACTGATACAAACAATCTTGAAATTTCTACGACGAACCAACGAACTACAACCATCTACAATCAGCTACAAGTAACAACTCTACGAGTCGTCTGTATAATCTTCTACACGCACCTACAAGTAGCGGCAGTCTTCATCCTACAACGAGTAAATCACAAGAAAAAAGGACCGAGAATACATCGAGAAAGAACAAACAAAACAAACAAACGAAGAGTGAGATACGACTCACAACTCACAACAACCAGACCTCACCCTCCTCTCTCTGCTACATCCACCCAACCGCCACCGCTGACGCAGGAGTGAAGAGGTCAAGACAACGAAGCAAATACCAAGCCCATATTCACAACTCATCTTACTCACTCATCTTCACTCAAGTTACTCATCGCTACTCATTTACTCACCACAGCTACCAGTGTGTGAAGTCGACGTCATCATGCGTGCTTGCTGAAAAGACGCCACGTCAATCAACTCACCACCTGCACCATCTCTAACACCATTCCCACCACGGTAAAAATTAGTGAGTTACATAGTTACTTCATTTATACAATACACAGTGATAGACAACACATTTTGCACAAACATATAAAACGTGCTGTATACTTACAACTTACATACATATACCTAATTCAGTTATCTTCATAATTCAATCATTACATACTTGCACCAACAATAAATATTCTACACTGTATATATTCATTCATTTATTATAACATTTATTTACTACCAACGAGTGTTACCATTTATACCTACATAAAATACGTGTTACATACATACAGCTATACATTATTACATCTACAAAGTAATAAAGAAAATATACCATCACAATTACTCAGTGAGCGATTAAAAGAACTGTATTAAACATTAATTAAAGCTACCTAGTGGAAACAGATAAATTAAGTTACAAGGAAAACCAGAAAAAAAAAGAAAAAGAAAAAAATGGCCAACACAAATGATGTTAGCAAGAATGAACATCTTCAACACAATCGTGAAGACAAAGATTTCCACACAATGCTGACACATATATTGCCCACGATAGGGACAAGTGAACAACAAGTCAGTGTATATAGTTAATACTGTATATAGTGTATATATATTTTTTATATAAAATAACAAAATATGGGGCTATATAATATCATTTTCAATAATATCTGTGCAATATAAACTAAACCTTAAAAAAGGGTCCCAAGGAAATTAGCCAGCAATTATGCAACCATGAACAACACAGAAAAAGCGTAGACAAACGAAGAAAAACAAACTATAGAAAATCAATACATACCAAAAAAAAAAAAGAAAAAAAAAAAAAAGAGAAAAAGAAATAAAGTAAGATCACATTACAAACAAATGAAAATAAGTGTAAGTGTTACTACATATGCCAAAATACCACATAAACTACAAACAAAAAAGGAAATTGTTGTCTCCACAAGCTAGTGGCATGGCACATCACTATCATCGACCGCAGCATGACCAGATTCAATGTCAGGTCTGCAATTATTACAATTATGTAACTACAAACGATATGTAACAATTATGTAACGACAAACGATTGCATTATGTTACACTTGCTACAATTATGTAACTACAAACAATATGTAACAATTATGTAACAGTTGCATTAACAAGATGTAACTTTTATGTAACTTTAACTACAATTATGTAACTACAAACGATATGTAACAATTATATAATGACAAACGATTGCATTATGTTACACTTTGCCAATTATGTAACAGTTGCATTAACAAGATGTAACTTTTATGTAACTTTAAGTACAATTATGTAACTACAAACAATATGTAACAATTATGTAACAGTTGCATTAACAAGATGTAACTTTTATTTAACTTTAACCACAATTATAAGGCCAAGACACTTATGTAACAGTTGCATTAACAAAATGTAACTACAATTATAAGGCCAACACAATTATGCATTACCACAATATTATGTAACAATTCATAAAATATTACAATTATGTATTACCACAATATTACTACAATATTATGTAAAGTCATACCATTATACCACAATTCTGTATTACCAGAATCATCTTACAAGTTAGGTGAAATATTAGACATTACTAAAGGGATAACTCAATATGTAATGTGTAACCTAGCAGTATTGCCATTGCACAATTATATGCGTACGTCTGTTGTACATGCACGTCTTACAAAGTGTCATACAACAACCATTGCATTTATTCAAATATGTATACAACTCGTTTAAAATGTAATATTATTGAATCATTGCAATTTACTATGAATATTATATGTATACAATATTATAATCAATATTATGTACTAATAGATTAGCATATGTCAATGATAATTGTTGTTGGAGGACCTCCAGCTGCGTGTGCCGAGCATATGTTAGGACTCCATATTATAATTACAAATCATAACAGATAAATAGATAAATAGATAGATAGAGAGACAGATAGAAGCAGGAAGTCAGATGAAGAGAAGGTATTGTGTCTGCGAGAATTGAGCAATGCTAAACATGCTTACACACTCTTAACTCAAGGAATGCTTTATAGGCACACGACAGCGCCTCGTGACCATACACACACATACACACATACTCACACACAGGCTTCTAGAACTTTCCAACCACAGTGAACACACGTGACACAACCCCTGCTACACCAGAATTTAGGAAAGAGAGCTCAGAAGGAGAGAGGCCATAGAATCGGCAGGTAGTGGGGAGAAAGGCTTAGCAACTTGGAAGAGAGAGAGAGAGAGAGAGAGAGAGAGAGCGAGACAGGGAAACAGGGACTCTACTTATACTCACTCGTGTGTGAGAGACTTGTTAATATTTCCAAGACAAATAAAAATAGTCCCATACTCTTCTTTATCTCTCCTGTCATTGCATGACAAATGGGAACCAAGATTATCTACTTACAAACAACTCAAGTATAACAACCGCTCGTCCACAAGTCTAATATATATATAACTAATCTACAAACTTCTCTACAAGTAACTACAAAGTCTTTTTAAGACACCCTTATAACCAACCAACACGTGTTCCATACTTGCCAACAAGTTGGTTGGAGGAGGGTAAGTGTCCCACCCCGTAAACAACTAACTAAAATACAAACAAGAAGCCTCGGACTAGGACAGACCAACAAGTGACGACTAAGGACAGAACAAAGGACATGGTATGGACTATGATGTAGAATGTAAAAGGTGCAAATTATGAGGTGAATGAGAGAGAGATTGTACAGGTGCTTGAGGATGCAAAAGTGGTCACATGTGGTTTAACTGAGGCTAAATGGTGAGGTGAGAGTGTGAAGGAGTGGTAGTATAGACGGGGTACATGCGCAATAGGTGAGAATGGGAGGGCAAAAGAGGGAGTGTGTATTGTGTGCTAGAGATGGAAGGGGAATATAAGAGAGTATGGATCACATGGTTCAAGGATTGTGTGGGTTAGATTGAAAGTTAGACAACAAATGTGGGTGATTTTTTGTGTTGCACTGACACAAGATCGTCCAAGCAGAGTGAAAGAAGAGTTCCTGGCAAATGTGGAAGCGTGCATAGAAAAGTTTGAAAGGAATGAGAAAGTGTTCTTGACTGGAGATATGAATGGAAAAGTAGGGAATGTGAATGTGGATGGAGTAGTTGGTGAGTGGAGTGTGCCTGCAGAAGTGGATGAGAATGGCAGTGTTCTAGTGGAAACTTGTGTGAAGAGGGTGTTGGTGATAGCCAATTCCCTCTTTAGGCACAAAATGATACATAGGCATACGTGGCGAGAAGAGTGGGTGGTTTACTGAATGAACTGAAGGCAATGATTGTTTATGTGTGTGCGGATGACAAAAATAGAAGGTATGTAATGGATGCAAGAGCATAATTATAAAGGTTGGGGGAGTGGACTCTCTGACGACTATTTGGTGGTGGTGAAAATCAAGATTCAAATGCAATGGAGAAATAGGAGGGAAGGGCAGGAGGAAGTAGTCCATACAAAGAGGGTAGAAAGGTTGCAAAAGGATGGAAAGAAAGCAGAATAAAAGAGAGAAGTGGAGGAGCGATAGGGTAAATATGATTTGGAGCAGATGGGAGAGGTGGAAAATGTGTGCAAGATATTCACAGACGAAATCTGTGCAGCTTGTGAGGTGCTGTGCGTGGTGAAGTGAAGATGAAAGGGAGTGCAAGGAACAGCATAGTGGAATGAAAAGGTGAGACAATGTGTGGTCCAAAAGAAGAATGCATATAGTGAGTGGATGGGAAGCAGGGGCATGAAGGAAGTTAAGAGAAAGAAGAGACAGTTTTATATAGAGGGGAAGAGAGAGTTGAAACAATTGGTTTGAGAGACTAAGAAGAACGTGGAGAAGGAATATGGAAGGAATTTGAGTGTAAAATGGAGGGAATGTAAGAAAACGTTCTGGAAAGATGTTAAGACAATTGGGCAGGGTGATAAAGAAGTTAACCGGGGATTGAAAGAAAGAAAATGGTAGACTAATAGTGAAGAAGGGAGAAAAAGCAAGCAGATGGAGAGAACACTTTAAGGAACTGTCGAACACAGAGAATGAAAGTAATGCGAGTGTAAATGGTTGGGGAGTGGCTGGGAGAAGAAGGGAGGTGAAAAGATAAGAAGAGATCAATGGGATTGAAGAAGCGGAATAAATGAAGAAAGTCAAAATGAGGAAAGCCCCATTAATTAATGGAGTGTGTGGTGAAATGCTGAAGCACGTGGAAGCAGTAGAATGAATATGGAAGATATTCAGATTGGCCTGGGAGGAAGGTAGAGTCCCGAAGGACTGGAAGTCCAGTTTAATTATTCCCCTATACAAAAGAATAGGGGAAAACGAAGTGTATGGTAATCATAGAGGCATTTGTCTTCTGTATGTAATACGAAAAATATAAGATAGGACACTTACTGACAGAGTTAGGGAAAGAACAGACGAATTAGTAGAACAGGAAGGTTTTAGAAAGGAATGAGGTTGTGTTGATCAGATATTCATTCTTAGGTCTTTCGCGGAAAAGTTTCTTGGGTTGGGAAAAAAATTGTATGCTATCTTCATGGATTTAGAGAAAGCATATAACAGGGTGGATAGACGAGGAATGTGGAAAATATGAATATGTGGTAAATGGGTAGTTGTTGAATGCCGTGAAGAGCATGTATGACGGTGCTAGGCAAAAGTGTGTGTGGATAGTGAATTTTTCTATCTGAATGTCGAACTGAAACAAGGATGTGTCCGTCTCCATGGTTGTTCAGTTCGTACATGGATGGGGTGAGAAAAGAGATACAAGATAGGGTAGTGGATGTTAGGACGGCCCCAAAGGAGAGAGGTCAGTGTTTGGAAACTTCCTGTACTGTTGTTTGTAGATGATACTGTATATAAGAGAAGACAGAGGGGCGCTGCAAAGCTTGGTGAATGAGTGTGGGAGAGTGTGTAAGAAACGGAGTCTAAAGGTGACTGTATTGAAGAGTAAAGTTATATGCTTTGAGAGAAATGAAGTCATTGAGTGTACAGTGAGGTTGGATGATGAGGAAATGGAAAAAGTAAGTCCATTTTGGGGAGGTGGTGGCTTAATCGGTAGAGAGGTGGCCTGCAGTCCTACCGGACCCAGGTTCAAATTCCGGCGCGGGCAGGGAACAGTTTAAGGATCTGAATTTCATAAAACCACACTTTACTGATCTGCCAGAAAACCCACCGACATGTAAAAATATCCTGGCTAATAGCAACACACCAGTCCCGTATGAGAGCCCTAGCATGTATTGAATAAGGAAGGTGGGTGTTAGCGCCGAAGTGGTGACAACTAAAGGTGTGTGGTGTGTAGGAGGACTACTGGGCGTTGGGAGCAGGCTGTGAAGCCTATGCCCAGAGTTTGACACATGTAAAAAAAAAAAAAAAATGAATACTTGGGTAGTGTGATGAGTAAGGATGGAAGTTTGGAGGGCTATGTGCTTTAAAGGGTACAACAAGGAAGAAAGGTTGTCGGTTCGTTGAAAGCAGTGATAAGAAAGAGGGAAGTGGGCATAGAAGTAAATAAGTCGCTGCACGATAGTATTGTGATACCAAATCTGACATATGGAAGTGAAGCTTGGATCTTGTTGGAAGGACACAAGTCATGAGTGAGAGCAGTGGAAATGAGTTATCTGAGAGGAGCATGTGGAGTTACGTGGAGAGACGGACTGATAATTGAGGATGTGAAGAAGTGTTGTGGTGTGGATGTGGATGTGATAGAAAGCGTTAGGAGAAATGTACTGAGGTGGTTTGACCATGTGTTAAGGATGGATAGCGATAGACTAACTAGGAGAGTGTACGTGAGTGAGGTGGAGGGAGGGAGAGGGAGGAGGAGGTCGAGGATGAGATGAAGGGATGGAGTGGAGAGGTATAATATTATGAGAGAGGGGGATGCGAGCAGGGAACAGGGCAGTGAAATGGCGGGGGACGGGGCGACATGGAAGCGATTTGTTTGTTGCCATCCCTTGCGGGATTAAGATGTCTGGCAAAAGAGAGATAGATAGATAATATATGTGCATCTTTGTATTTACATGTGAATGTATGTTTGTAAATGTGTGTCATTATGTATGTGTGAACGTATGTTTTTATGAATGTATATATCTAAGTGCATGTGTATGTATGTATGTATGTAAAAAAATGTAAGTAAATATATGTGTATATATATATGTATGTGTCTGGATGAATGTACTAGCATGTATGGATGAATATATGAAAGTGTTTATATACATATCTATGTATATATTCCCGAACATATACATATAACATAGCTTGAGAGACAGGAGAGACACTTACATGTAGGGAGGAATAGAGAGGTTAAAAGAATAGTAAGAGAGTCCAACAAGAGAGTGGATGAGGAAATTGGAAGGAATTTGAGAGTAAAGTGGAAGGAATGTAAGAATATGTTTGTGAATGAGATAAAGAGAGTTAGACAGGATGATAAAGAAGTTAGAATGGAGTGAAAGATAAAGATGGTAGATCGATAGTGGAGAAAGAAGAAAACGTGAGCAGATGGAGAGAAAACTTCAAGAAATTGTTAAACATAATGAATGAAGGTAATGCGAGTAAAACTGGCTGGGGAATGGCTGGGAGAAGGAGAAAGGTGAGAAGAGAGAAAGAAATCAGTAGGATGGAAGTGGTGGAAGCAATTATGAAAGCCGAAATGGGGAAAGTTCCAGGAATTGATGGAGTGTAGGGTGAAATGCTGAAGCATGAGGGAGAGACAGTAGTAGAATGGGTATGGAAGATGTGCAGATTGGCCTGGGAGGAAGGTAGAGTCCTGGAGGATTAGAAGTCAAGTATAATTATTCCCCTGTACAAAGGAAAGGGAGAAAAAGAAGTTTGTCTTTATCACTGGGGCATTGGTCTTTTTAGAGTAATTGGAAAAGTTTATGGTAGGATACGAAGTGACAGAGTTAGAGAACTATCAGAGGAATTAGTTGGAGAAGAAGAGGGAGGTTTTAGGAAGGGAAGAGGTTGTGTAGATCAGATACTCATCCTTAGATCCTTAGAAGAAAAGCTTCTAGAGAAGGGAAAGAGTTTGCATATTGTCTTCATGGATTTGGAGAAAGGATATGACAGAGTGAATAGGCAAGGAATGTAGAAAATATGAAGAATATAATATGGTGTAAACGGGAAGCTGTTGAATGCCGTGAAGAGTTAATACGAGGATGCTAAGGCTGCTGTGAGTGTCTGTCGCAGGGTTTTGTGAATTTATATTAAGGAATACTTTATAATGTTATTTGTCAATATTAACAATGAATTGACTTGTGAAAATCAAGTAATGACTGATGCTTTATGCCGGCTTACTTCGCCAATTCTCTAAGGACGAGAATTTTTAGACTTTCTCAACAGTACACAGCAAAGACTAATTACTCACACGCGCTGTTTGTTAGTACTGTTGGCCTCTGGAGAAAGTGACTTCACCCCTGACAATCAATAACTAATACTAATAGTAATAACAGGTTCTTGCCGGTGCATTAACTCCTGGTTGCACAACGGATTTAAGTTAATAAAAAGGACCGGCCTAAGTACCAGTTACGAATAATGCAAAGCATTTATGCAAACTAGGAGCTATAACTAAAATAAGCTTAATGTGGAGAAATAAAACACGAGTTTACATTACATTAAGCTCAAGAAAAAGAACTGTAAATTTATTAATAACAATGAAATAAATTTACATTACATAAGTCTCAAAATGACTTCAAAATAACAAGGAGAATACACTCACTCACTCATTCAAACGCTAACACTTAAACCTAGGAAAAACGAAAGAAATACTGGTCAGAGAGTGGGCTAAGCGGAATGGACTGGGCATCGTTGATGAGGAAGGACGCTGCCACACACGCTGAACCTCTCGCCGATTCACGCTAGGTGGAGATTCAGGAACTCGCTGCTCCACACTGGGCCCAATCGAACCTACTCCCACGGTACTCTAATCCTGACTAAATTCAAACAAGCGAGGCGAGGGCTGAGGCCAGCCACTAACTGGTAACAGCTAACGGAAAGAGAGTGAGCGAAACACGCCCATAATAAATCACTCAGCGAAAGTGCTAATGTCACGCGCAAGGACGATCACTCATGAAACAGTGAAAAATTGTTCTGAAAACACTCCCAATCGGGTGAATACGTGGCGGTTGACTGAGTGATACTTACTGGGATTCCACTAGAATTGGTGGTTTTCCACCAAAGTTCAATGTCACTAGTTCGTTTAGATACAGAATGTGCCAATTCATGACATTACGCCTCATCAAAATCAAAATTATTTTCCCTCAGGAAAAAAAAAAATTCAATTTACATACATATAAATCCTAACTCAGTCACACAAGATTCATACTGTGGTGTGTGTGCGATCCTGCTACAGGAGAAAGTCACAGTCGCCAGAGAAAAAAACTCGAATTTACATTAATTGAAGCAGGCTTGAGGAAAAAACTCCGTGACGACGGTGAAAAATCCTGTACTCAGGTCAAACTGAGCGAAAAGTTCGCTACATTTACATTAACAACTAATTGTTATGTAGCGTGATGTATGTAATACACAGTGTAGGTGTGACAGTTGTGGTGTAACAGTGCCTACATGTAAAATTATGTAATACAAATTAATAGTAAAGAGACGACGAGGCAGAAGGGAAGAGGCGGCAGCATGCAACAGGGACGACCAGCTGATCTGCACGACAATGCTGCACCTGCCACCTGCACCTGCAAAAGGAATCAAGGTGGAGCATCAAAAGTGTCATTTCTCTCTCTCTCTCTGCCAAGCAATCAGTACTTATGTTATTATTAACCAGGAAATGTAGTCTTTGGATTTACAAATCTCTCAGAACCTTGTAGTTTACTGGTTAAGCTTATTAACCAGGAAACGTGCCAGTTCTTGAATTTACAAATCTCTGAGAACGGGCAGTTTACTAGTTAACCTAACATTATTAACCAGGAAACGTGCCTGTTCTTGAATTTACAATTCTCTGAGAATGGGCAGTTTACTGGTTAACCTAACACAACACTTACGAGTAATGACAGGAAGCTGAGAATCGCTACGCAATCTCGGGCAGGTCACATTTTAACACCCACCATGGATGTGAACACTCATGTGGATAATGTGCATTCTCCAGGAATCCTCAGAGAGGCCCACAGCTCGAGACGTTCCACAAGGTAATTCATACACAGCCTCAGACTGTCTCTGCGGGGTTCTCGAACTTCCTCCTTAACTTACGGTACATTATGTGTGTACAGGCCCTGGACATACTGTGTCCTGTGGGGCCAATGGGTGAGACGTCAGGTCTGCATCCACTTCACCACTGCCCTGTCTCTCAACTGACTCAGAGATTACAGGTGTGGTTTCAAATGGCACAGGAAGGACCTGTCCCTGATTAGTGTTACATGGACATACATTGCAGGAACACACAAAACTATCTATTTCTCGTCCCATCCCTGGCCAGAAAAAGTAACCACGGATACGACCCTGGGTTTTCCTTTTGCCCATGTGACCTCCTGAGGCTGAACAATGACCCCATTCTAACACAGCTAGGCAGTATTTGGCGGGAACGACAAACTGCAGTCGAACCTCGCCCTGAGGTGTTCGTGACTCACGGTACAGCCGTCCTTGTTTACAAAGGAACTTGGCTTGACCTCCCCATGAATACTTTATCACTCTACCCTCTTGTTTCTTCCGCATGGCAGCAAGTGTTGGGTCAGAATGTTGTTCTTGAGAAACAACTTGGCTACACATCAGATCTTGCGGCGATTCAATGGTCACTGGGGTGACACAGTTTGGAGCCTCAGCCATGGCTCGTGTTGCTGCAGCCGAAGTCTGAGTAGCATCATCTTCGGTGCAACTATGTTTGGCACCGGGAATATTGCCTATGATGAGGTCAAACAAAGGTTCTGGCATGACAACTGTGACTGTCGCACCAGTGTAAAATGGAGATGCCACCTGGATACATGCCTCAGGGAACAATCTCACTGATCCATCAATAAGGTTAGCTTGGATGTGTCGACCTGTGTACTCCTCAGGCTGAACTAGACTCTGCCTGACAGAGCAATTTGAGGAATGCCTCCCACAAACCCTAGCTGAACAAGGAAAGCACTGTCACCTGTTGGAGGGCCTGCAGAGGAAGCAGCCAGCCACTGATGAGGCTGCTGAATAAATGATGCAGCAAACATGGTGCCCTGAGAATTTGATACTTGAGGGGTTGTACTCACTGTCTGGGGAGATGGAGGGTTGACCTCCTGTGGCAGAGTGTTCACTGTCACTGGGGGACTAGAGAACTGTGGGTAAGTACCCATACTGGTGGGGTTGGCACCACTGTGCGCTTGTTGTGGCATGAAGGCTGCATTTGCATCCTGCCTCCGATACACTGGGACTGGTGCTGAAAAGGTTTGTCCCATCGGTCGATTGTGTGGCTGATACCGCTGCTGGTTAGGGTACTTGTTGTGCTGCTTCCACTCAGGTTTCTGAGTGTTTTGCCCCTGGTCTTTCTTCTGCGGTTTTGGACCTTGGCCATTATTCTGAGAACGGCCTTGTTGCTGGGGTTCAGTCTGAGACGGTTTCCCAGATTTATCAGCTTTCCTGTTCCAGGTATGCTGCTTGCGAGTTTGATACCCGTATGCAGTGAAGAATGCATCAGCCTTGTCCATCATTTGGCTGGCATCCCTTACCTGGCAGATCTTAAGCTGAGCCATAAGTTCGGCAGGCCACGACTTTTCTAGCTGCGTGCACAGCATAAGGTCAATTATCCCCTCATGCGTGGAAGGAGTTTCATCTTTCTCCATCCACTCATCTAAGTAAGCAGTAAGCCAGTCAAGAAACTTAACAGCAGTCTCTTTTTCCTGTAAATGTGCCCTCATGAACTGACTCTTGGCGTCGTCAACTGTGAGACGTTACGCTTTGACGAGTGTGGCCTTCATCATCTCATACGTGAGATTGTCTCCACGAATTCTGTGGAGAATATCGAGAGCAGGACCCTCAAACAGACTAAGAAACTGAAGCCGCTTAGCTGCATCATCCAGGTGGTACAGTTGAGCCATATCTTCAAAACGAGCTATGTATGACTTGATTCGCTCGCCTTCCTGCTTGATGTGTGGGGTCGCCAGAACATGTGCAGGGAGAGCGCTCGTGGAGCTTGGGCCAGCTGCACCAGATGTGTCTGAAGCCAAGAAATTTTGCTTGAGCTTCAGCACTTCAAGTTCATGTTTTTTACGTGCTTCTCGCTCGGCACATTCGTGTTCTCATTCTCTCTCACGTTCCTCGCGCTGTTCTCACTCGTATTCGCGTTCTCTCTCTCGTTGTTCTAACTCGAGTTAGCGTTGTTTTTGCTCATGTTCACGTTTTTGCTCATATTCACGTTGTTCTCACTCATGTTCGCATTGAATTTACGCTCTTCACGATCATCATTCTCGCATTGCTGCTCGTAACTAAACCGAGAGAGGACGTAATCCTTTACTTCTTTGGGGTCGGTAAGCCCCATATCTTTAGCTTCCTGTACATAGACTTTGGCATCCATGATGCTAACTCAGTCTGAGTGAACTAAGGACTAAGTACTGACTGCTTTTTTGCAGAGAAATGCCAATAATCAAGAATAAAAAATATAGGCACTGGTGACCAGTTTTATGTAATTAAACTTGTAAAGTGACTATGAAAACTATTATGTAAAATTAATAGAAATGAATCAATAATCACCAGTAAGATAGTGCCTATAGACTTTAATGATAAATACCTAAGTATGAGTGAGTGAGTATTATCTCATGAATAACTTTAGAGCTAGGAGTTAATATCCTGGCGAGGTTGCCAGGTGTCACGGGGTTTTGTGAATTTATATTAAGGAATACTTTATAATGTTACTTGTCAATATTAACAATGAATTGACTTGTGAAAATCAAGTAATGATTGATACTTTATGCTGCCTTATTTCTCTGATTCTCTAAGGACGAGAATTTTTAGACTTTCTCAACAGTACACAGCAAAGACTAATTACTCACACACGCTGTTTGTTAGTACTGTTGGCCTCTGGAGAAAGTGACTTCACCCCTGACAATCAGTAACTAATACTAATAGTAATAAGCAGGTTCTTGCCGGTGCATTAACTCCTGGTTGCACAACGGATTTAAGTTGATAAAAAGGACCGGCCTAAGTACCAGTTATGAATAATGCAAAGCGTTTATGCAAACTAGGAGCTATAACTAAAATAAGCTTAACGTGGAGAAATAAAACATGAGTTTACATTACATTAAGCTCAAGAAAAAGAACTGTAAATTTATTAATAACAATGAAATAAATTTATGTTACATAAGTCTCAAAATGACTTCAAAATAACAAGGAGAATACACTCACTTCCTCATTCAAACGCTAACACTTAAACCTAGGAAATACGAAAAGAAATACTGGTCAGAGAGTGGGCTAAGGGGAATGGACTGGGCGTCGTTGCTGAGGAAGGACGCTGCCACACACTCTGAACCTCTCGCTGATTCACGCTAGGTGGAGATTCAGGAACTCGCTGCTCCACACTGGGCCCAATCGAACCTACTCCCACGGCACTCTAATCCTGACTGAATTCAAACAAGCGAGGCGAGGGCTGAGGCCAGTCGCCAACTGGTAACGGCTAACGGAAAGAGAGTGAGCGAAACACGCCCATAATAAATCACTCAGTGAAAGCGCTAATGTCACGCGCAAGGACGATCACTCATGAAACAGTGAAAAATTTTTCTGAAACCACTCCCGATCGGGTGAATACGTGGCGGTTGACTGAGTGATACTTACTGGGATTCCACTAGAATTCGTGGTTTCCCACCAAAGTTCAATGTCACGAGTTCGTTTAGATACAGAACGCGCCAATTCATGACAGTGTCGATGTTGAACTGAGTGAATTTTTCTACCTGAATATTGGATTGAAACAAGGATGTGTAATGTTTCCAAACTTGTTCAAACAGTATATGGATGGTGTTATAAAAGAGATAAGGTAGGGCAGTGAATATTGAATTGGTCCTAATAAGAGAGGGCAGTGATTGGAACCTTCCCGTTTTTTTGTTTGCAGATTATACTGTATGTTAACTGAAGACAAAAGGGAACTGCATGGCTTGGTGAATGGGTCTGTGAGAGTGTGTAAGAAACGGAATCTAATGGTGAATGTAAGGAAAGATTGTGGTCATCAAGAGAAATGAAGTTGCTGAACGCACAATAAGGTTTGATAATGAGAAAATGGAGAATGTGCGTCCATTTAAGTACTTGGGTAGTGTGATGAGTAAGAATGGAAGCTTGAAGGACGATGTGCTTGAAAGGGCACAATAGAGAAGAAAGGTTGCTGGGTCTTTGAAAGCAGTGATAAGAAATAGAGCAGTGAGCATGGAAGTAAAAAAAAAAAAAAGTCGTTGCATGATAGTATTGTCATACCAACTCCAGTGTATGCAAACGAAGGTTGGACCTTGCTGGAAGGAGACAAGTCAACAGTGAGAGCAGTGGAACTGAGTTCTGTGAGAGGTGCATGTGGAGTTACATGGAGAGGAGGACTGACAAAAAATGAGGAAGTGACGGAGTGTTTTGATGTGGATGTGGGTGTGGATGTGATAGAAAGCTTAAGGAGATATACACTGATGTGGTGTGGCCATGTGGAGAGGATGGAGAGCGAGAGAAGAATAAGGAAAATGTATGTGAGCAATGTGGAGCGGGGAAGAGGAAGGGGGAGGCCGAGGATGAGATGGAGGGATAAAGTGGAGAGGTATATGAGAAAAAGGTGTGTGAGTTGGGGGCAGGGCAGCAAAACTTCGGGGAGCAGGGCGATTTAGAGGCTATATATATATATATATATATATATATATATATATATATATACAAATAAAGTGTGTGTATGTGTGTGTACATTTTAATTTTAAGAATATTTTGATATCATACAATCTGTAATTTATTGTGTAGTTAAAAGTCTACATAATACTTGGATTCAATTATTACCTAATGAATACACTAGTAAAGTATTTGCATTACAGTATGAAAAAACATGAAATTGCCATAGGCAGAGCACTTGCCAGATGGATCCAATCGTCTGCCTAGTTTTCACTGGCGTGTAGGCAGTCATTTGGCGAATTTTTTTGCATTTCATTGTGAAACACAGAATGGGTTAGGAAGCTAAAAATTGCATTGTCAGGTGCGCCAGACGTTGCGCTTCAGTTTAGTTAAAATAATCGGTTTTCGAAATGTGAAATAATCTTACCTGAACCGGCTACTGGGTCCCGACGATTTCCCGACCCCACCCAGCCCATGGCCTTTGACAGATTTTGATGAAAAAGTATAGGCTTTCAGAGTTTATGGATATCTACCTTCTGATTTTATTTTCAGAACGTTTGGCACAAAATTGTGACATGTAGAAAGCAAACAAACAGATAGACAGACAGACAGATGAAACTGCCATAGGCAGAGCGCTTGCCAGATGGACTTGATTGGATTTTGGATTTTCAGCCCCCCACCCAGTGCACCACTGAAATTTTCTGGGGTGAAAATATTGACATTTCCCAGTGCAATGTTTTTTCACTCCTCTTCTCAGTTTTCACCGGTGCTTAGGCAGTCATTGGTACAATTTTTTTGAGTTTCATTGTGAAGCACAGGATGGGTTTCAGAAGCTAAAACTTGCATTGCCAGGTGCGTCAGACGTTTCTCATCAATTTGATCAGGGGAAAAAAAAAAAAAAACGATTTTCGAACTTGGTCCCGACGATTTCCGGACCCACGGCCATTGAGGAGTATCAACTCCTTACCCAACCCAGGGCCTTTGACCGATTATGATGAAAAACAATAGGCTTCATGGTTTATGGATATCTACCTTCTGATTTTGTTTAGAACGATTGGCCCAAAATTGTAACCTGTAGAGTACAGACAAACAAACAATCAGACACAAACAAACATACGGAACTGACCGACATGCTTGCCGAATTGAAAGATTCTGGCAAGCAACCATCACACGGAAGTGACCATGATGCTTGGCGAATCTTTCGATTCCGGCAAGCAATGAATTGAACTGAACTGAGCCGAATTACCAACTCCCAGTACAACTATAGACACAAGGGCTCGTGGGCCCTTCGAGCCCCTCGCACTTGCTGCTGCGGAAGGCTCTCGCGTTTATGTGCTGTTCTAGTGTAACGTTGTCACTTGGATATTTTGCAGCTAACCAACTGATCGTGTTATTTGCAGCATCGGGAATGGAATCAAAGTTGTCCGAACGCAAGTCCGAAATACTTTAGTTGTACCTGTGGGCAAAAAATTCTACGGAGATCCAATGCCGGGCGCCAGGAGCGGTGCTTTTTTGGTCAAAATGTGATCGCTCATTAAATATAGTAAAAGTTTTTCAATCGTGATGGGTTCAAGTTTTTTCACATCAGCGATTTTTTTTTGCGCTTTCTGTGTCAGTTTTGGTGCGATTTGAATGTGTAGTTTTAGCTGCCCAAAATACTGTACACACACACACACACACACACACACACACACACACACACGGCTACTCCTATAGTATATTAAATTACCACACACACACACACACGGCTACTCCTATAGTATATTAAATTACCAGCAACAAGTACAACGACAAACACCATTACCAGCACCAAGTACAACCACAAACACCATTACCAGCACCAAGTACAACCACAAACAACATTACCAGCACCAAGTACAACCACAAACACCATTACCAGCACCAAGTACACCCACAAACACTATTACCACCACCAAGTACAACCACAAACACCATTACCAGCACCAAGTACAACCACAAACACTATTACCACCACCTAGTACAACCACAAACACTATTACCAGCACCAAGTACAATCACAAACAACATTACCTGCTACAATTACCACCAGCTATAGCAATCACCAACTCCGTTCCCACCACCACAGCCACCAACAATGACCATCACAGTAACCACCACTGCCACCACCTATAACACAACCATCCATGGGAAGCACACACACAAACGGTAGTGGTAATAAAGAGTGGATATAGACAAATCAATTATTTGTGGATACCGAGCTCTCACCCTGTTGTCAGTATTGTGGGCTCACGTTGCCCTAATGCCGCTGGTGCTTTTACCTCCGGCGAAACTGACAGGTCTATAAGTGGTATGCTTGGGGGATTTTTATTTTCTCCTGCAAGAAAAGTTATAGTACCTGCTCTTGATGAGCTCTGAGCTATTTTCATAGGATATACAAAGTTGTTCAGCATCAAATTTTGAGTCGATGTAACTTGTCAGCTGTTGCATCAACTGACGCATCAGCTGACTATTAGGCAATTTCCACTTTCTGTTAAAAGGACGCAATTTAGCTACTTTCGTATGAAATACAAAGTAGCTCAGCTTGAAAATTTGAATTTTGACGTGTCAGCTGTTGCATCAGTTGATTAGCAGGTTTCTATTCTGGCCATAAGGAGACATTTTAATAAAACAATTTAACATATACTATGAGTTTCAAAGAGAGAAAGTTTTAAAAACTGGTTATAGTCGCATCGCTGCAGGTCTATGAAAACAGTCTGTTCTTGTTTGCACTCTCCCAGCTACCTGAAATCTTAAGAAATTTTTGTTAAACCATCAGCAATACCTGCAGTCCGATGACGTAATTTAAATAATTTTCGCGATTTCCTTCTGACGATATTATTCAGCTTAGAAGAGATATTATGTAGTGAAGTTAATTAAATGTCTCGTTGTAGAGCTCCCGTATTACGTTAGAATACCGGTTTTTGCCAAAAAATAAAAAGTCACACTCTCATTCTTAAACAACCACTGCCTGATAAAGCCAGACGCCATCAAAACACAAACTCTTGGTAAAAATTCCCCCTTCTCCTATATTCATTTGACACAGGGATATTAAAGAGCAGATTTTTTTTTTCTAGCCATCCCTTGTAACCATTGTAGGTATATCGAGTGGAAACAATTATATATGACTTACAAATACATAACTGGCAGTGTATGGCAGGTACTACACTCCTTTCTGGTTCAGTCGTCTATGGGAATGATGCATCAATTCATGGCAGGATCCATGTTTTTATTTTTTCCTTTGAATTCTTTAATTTCCTAATGACTAGTCGTCCTGGTAATGTGATAATACTAACACATAACTAAGACCTTCACATGACCAAAAGAATCGGCATAAAAAGCAAAATGAAGATGGTTTAAGAAAAGTTGAACCTGCTCAGGAAACAACACTCAGACCGGGGAACCCCCTGCCTCAGGTGTGGATGGTGAATTTAAATGACATTTCCTTACCTCCTGGCCACTCAAAAATCTGGAAGTTTATTCCTATTAGATTTAGTGTGTTTAGGATTGACTGAGGCAAGGAAAAAATGTATTTGGCCACTCAGAAGGCAAATTTATATATCTGACTCTTACCATCTGCGAGATAACCCTATCAACTGATTATTTGCAAACCTTGCATTCAGAACAACGCCACAGAATGTCAAAGCCCTGGCTTACTTGAATACTTCAGGCTCAGACGAACACAATAAATTTTGAACTCTCCAGGTTCAAGTGCACACGATAAATTAAAACACATCGCCTAAGTATGAACACTACAATAATTCTCAACAAACTGGCCACAGATGAAAAAATTTCCACTCTCAGATGACATATACTACAATTCGTGAAGACTATTGGCTTTCATGAATAGGTTACTACGGACTCACATGAATACATAAAATCCTGAACACTCCGGGCTCACATAAACACATGGAATCCTGAACACTCGAGCGTACGATGAACACCACCAATGTTGATCACTATAAATCCCAAACACTGCAAATACTGAATCGTTAACATTTTGAATACTACAGTTCTAAAAGACTCCAGGCCCTGTTGAATACTAAATATTCGTATATTTAACCCCTTCAACTAGAGGAAGAAATATTCGTGGTATTATTGCTTCCATCAGAAGATTCTGTTGAGCTTAAGCGAGACATTTTCAAAAAGTGAGGTGTGAGTTGGTTACAGATTTATTAACTCATGCACTAAGAAGTCTTCCCTGACCAGAACACAATCGACTGGAGGTAACAAGAATAAAATGAAAAGACGTCATTGATTTAAGGGGGTTTACACTTCCAGTTCAGACGAACACAACAGATCTTTAACCACTTCACTAAGATGATTTCAAAAACTTCATTCGCCTTCAGTGACAACAGTTTCACTTAATTTTGGAGAGAAAGTCTTCGAGTAAGAGAAGTTAGATAAAGCTTTCGTTGACCCATTTATTACCTATGTGTTCTACCTAAACTATATGAAACCGGACGGAGATAGACAAAATGAAATATATAATAACGGGCGTCATTGAACTAAAGGAATTAACACTCCAAACGCACATCAACCCAATTTTCGAATGCTGTAGTAATGGATATTTTGCCGATAAACACTTTACTGCCATTTCCACATTGATTACTTTTGCTATGGACGAATCATGGGACAGTTTCCTGAAAACGATTAATCGCTTCAGTACAATGATATCTACTACGAGTATGTTTATTCAACAACTGGATGATGGTAGGATGGATGGATAGTATCCTATTAGTGAACGAACTATTGAAGGCTGTATGTGGCTCCTTAAGGTTGAAAATCTCTCTTAAACTAAATAAAATGGTCTAAGGTTAATAGGTATAAAAGTAGGCTACAGGCACGTTACTAAACTGAAGTGTAAACCTATTCAGTTTGAGAACGTTAATCATGTATTGGTCTTGCTACCTCCAGACGATCTGATCTTGCTAAGAGATTATTCGAACTGAGGAAGGGGTTAAATACAGTCCTAATGAACCGTATCACTAATAGAAGGTCGAAATTACGTTGAAGATATTTGCCTGGAGATAGCGAGAATAAAATATAAATGGCGACCTAGTGGTGAAGGTCTTCCATTTCAACACCTCTCCTCTTACTGACTACTTTCAATCTCTTTCTCTCTCTCTTCGCCGTAGTGTTGTATTCTCTCTCTCTCTCTCTCTCTCTCTCTCTCTTTCAACCATCGCTACGGCTCTGTTCATACACCACTCCCGCATTACGGCGGGGGCGTAGCACCGGTCTAGCAACACACACTCACTCCCCTGTCAAACTCTGATGTAAGAGCTAATCATTTCTTTCCGTCCTTCGTATGTATAGGTAACTGGTCAGCTTACAGCCGTCTTCCACATTCGGTGTTTCAGTCTGTATTTCTGTCTATGACCAACAGTCTTTTAAACTTAGCGTGTTCAGGCATATGTAAATGAACGATCTTTCTTTAGGCTTTACTTTCTGCATTTCAAAAAACCTCGTCATAAGTGTATGTGTGAGTGAGGTGGAGGCTTAGAGGTGAATGAAGAGACCGAGGATGAGGTGGAGGTGCTGGTGGTGGAGAGGTATGTAAGCGAGGTGTGTGACTTGGAGAGAGGATAACCTGATGACCTGATACAGAATGGTATGGAGGTATTTCGTCTGTGGCCTCTTTTTCTGGGATTAAAATGTATGGCTAAATATAGACAGATAGATAGATAGATAGACAGTTAGATAGATAGATAGACAGATAAACTGACAGTCAAATAAGAGACAAACGGACAGACATGCAAACACACAGATAAACAGACTGATAGATAGATAAATAGATGGATAGATAGATAGATGGAGTGGTAGACTGACAAAGATAGGCAGATGGAGATAAAGAGAAAGACAGATGGATGTATAAATAGATAAAGTTTCATGTGAAAGTACGGCCAAGACAGACAGTAACGCAGTTTTGATCATTTTCGATGTATGGCAAAAATTCTCGGGCCATTTTGTTTCACTTTTTTTTTTTTTTTTTTTTTTTTACAGGTAAGGTGTCGGGTGACCCAAATTGCCATGTATGGCTGTCAGAAAAGAAAATTTTTTTATTATCGCTGTGTTTTACTCTCTGAAACACAGTACCAAAGTGTCTGAAATATGTATAACAATCTATTGTGTGACGTCTTTGATTTATTTAATTCTTAGTCGTTCCAGCCGATTTTTTATAGCCCTCCTCAGCACTGCATTGAGCGTATGCGTAATTTATTCCAGTCTCTACTGGATAGCCTTATGATTAGTACTATGTTATATCTCCTATTTTATCTCTTTCGCAACTATTATCTTTTATTTCAGTCGCGCTAAGTCTAGGCGATTTTTAATCAGCTAAACAACTTCCTTACTGTGAAGTTTTTTTTTAATTCTTTCTATCACGTTTGTAATCGGCGTAGAAAGGTCCCCCTAGCAGAGAGGGAATTAATGAATGCTGAATGCAACTCCTCCAGTTCAGTGTTTCTTTGGTCTCGACTGAATGAGGTAACCTGGTAGCAGCAAGGAAAAAATAAAATACATTCACGCTGGCAACAGGAATTTTTGGAATTTGTGGAGTTAGATACAACCTTAGATAACACTTTCACCACAAAAAGTCTCCTCTGAGCTGTATAAAAACACAGGAAACAAGTAACAAAGACGCCTCCGTATTGAAAGCGCTAATACGGCAGCAGCAACTGTGCTATTACTAACAGTAGTTACACATTACACCAGATAACCACTTTATACCACTCAGTCACATTAATACAACCAACATACATTACACTGTACAACGATATTATACCTCACCACGAAACACCAAACCACACTTCACACTCTTACCCTATGAAACAGTATAACGTCAACATATTAATCAAGCGCCATCACCACAAACATGAAGCCTTGCACGTAAATATCTTGGTCAGTAATTATTATAACCACACCGTGCCATATCACACCATATCACACCACGCACCACACCACACCAAACAGCAGCATATCATCACACCAGAACATACAACCAAACCACAATACATTATAACGCATCATGTCTCCTCGACCCACAACACCACACCGTACTACACCAAAACACCACACCTCATCACATTGCACAACATTTAATCATGTCACCTGTTCTTACATCTTTAGTTTCATTACAAACACAACAAATATCACAAAGTATCTTCTCTAAAAGTTACATATCTTCTACAACCATCGCAAAACAACCACCACGGCTACCACTGTCCCCTCATCAAATAAGAGCATCTCTTTAAACAGCCACTACGTCTACACAGAGCTATCACCTGCCATTATTCACAGTAGTTACGTATGAAAATGGTGACTTCTGAATCTGTCATTGTTAGCCTGTGTTTCCCTCGACCTATGAATTCCAGTTTTTTAAACGCAATATGTCAAGAAACTCGAAATGAAAGAATCACGATTTTGGCTCTGGTTTGTTCAATTGTTTTACATGATCCACTGATTTTCAAGCTTTCAGCTTTTGGTTCATTCTTTTTGCATTAAAAACACACTTGTAAAAACTAACACCATTATCTACTTTTAGAAATATCCCATTCAAAATTACTTACCAATCCTATATATGCATTACACCCAATCACCCACAGCAACAGCTCCCTCTTCGTCACAAAGGTGAAATAAATATGTTACTACACCACCACGAACACCATCGCCATCATTATTACTACAACTACCACCACCATCGTCACCCTCACCGTCAACGCTTACCCCACCAACACCACAATAACCCAACCTTTGACCACTGATACCCACCCCAGCACCAATATATCCCCAGCCGGCCAGCAAAATAATCCCTTCATTATCCTGATCCAGGGATGTTGGTCAGATATTTTTCTCTCTGGCACACCTGTAATTAAGGAGCACAGCACCTGTCACCCCAACCCCAATTTACTAATGGCATGGGGGAAGAAGCACTTGGCCACCCTCACCTTCATAGTTCTCCTCTCTCTCTCTCTCTCTCTCTCTCTCTCTCTCCGTCTGTGTGTCTTTATGTCTATAACTGCTTGTCCCTTTTTCTTCTTATTCCTCCTCCTCCTCCTCCTCCTCCTCAACCCCCAGCTTAATATGTTTACTCCTGAATAAAACACGTATGCATTTCTTACTCTCCATATAGTGAATGATTAGCGAGTGGAGGTAGGGGAGATGAGAGAGAGAAGAGAGAGGTATATGTGAGCAGGAGAAGGGAGGTTAAGAGACTGGTAAAGGAGAGTAAGAAGAAAGTGGATGAAGAATTTGGGAGGAATCTGAGTGTGAAATGGAGGGAGAGTAAGAAATTGTTTTGGAAGGAGGTAAAGAAAGTAAGGCAGTGTGAAAGGGGAAATAGCAGGGGAGTGAAAGATAGGAATAATAGATTGTTGGTGGAGAAGAGAGAAAAATTGAGGAGATGGAAGGAGCATTTTGAGGATTTGTTGAATGTAGAGAGTGAGGGCAGTACGAGTATAAGTGGTTGGGGAATGGCTGGGAGAAGAAGAGATGAGAGGAGGGAGGAAGAGATCAGTAGGGCGGAAGTAGTGGAAGCGATGAAGAAGATTAAGTTGGGAAAGGCCCCAGGAATTGATGGAGTGTGTGGTGAAATGCTGAGGTATGGGGGTGAGATTATTCTGGAGTGAATATGGAAGTTGTGTAGATTGGCTTGGGAAGAGGGACTGGAAATCAGGTATAACTGTTCCTTTATACAAAGGAAAAGGAGAGAGAGAAGTATGTGGTAACCACAGGGGTATTAGCCTTCTTAGTGTGACTGGTAAAATATATGGTAGAATACTCATTGATAGGGTTAGGCATATGACAGAGGGGCTAGTTGGAAAAGAACAAGGGGGATTTAGGAAGGGAAAAGGGTGTGTAGATCAGATATTTGTTCTAAAATGTTTAGTAGAGAAATATCTAGAGAAGGGAAGGAAAGTGTATGCTGCCTTCATGGACTTGGATAAAGCTTATGACAGAATAGATAGGCAAGGTATGTGGAAGGTATTAAGAATATATGGAGTGGAGGGGAAATTGTTGAGTGCTGTGAAGAGTATGTACAAAGGAGCTAGGGCTACAGTGCGAGTGGATGGTGAGCTGAGTGAGTTCTTTGATCTCAATGTGGGACTGAAACAGGGTAGTGTGATGTCTCCATGGCTGTTTAATATATGCATGGATGGGGTTGTAAAGGAAGTGCAAGGTAGGGCATTGGATGTGGGGGGTGGCTCTAATGAATGAGGGTGAGATTTGGAAGATTCCGGTGTTGCTGTTTGCTGATGATACAGTATTGTTGAGTGAAGATGAATGAGAGTTGCAAGGTTTGGTGAATGAATTTGGGACAGTGTGTAGGAGGAGAAATCTGAAAGTTAATGTAAACAAAAGTAAAGTTATAGTGTTTGAGAGGAATGAAGTCACAGAGTGTGCAGTGAGGTTGGATGGTGAAGATATGGAGAATGTGAGTCCATTCAAGTACTTGGGTAGTATGATGAGTAAAGATGGAACTTTGGGGGAAGAAGTGCGTGAAAGGGTACAGCAGGGAAGGAAGGTTGTTGGTACACAGAAAGCAGTGATGAGAAATAGGGAGGTGAGTATGGAAGTTAAGAAGTCACTGCATGATAGTATTGTGATCCCTACCCTGACGTATGGAAGCGAGGCGTGGACCTTGCAAGAGGGGAACAAGTCAAGAGTGAGAGCAGTGGAAATGAGTTACTTGAGAGGAGCATGTGGAGTGACGTGGAGGGACAGGTTGACGAATGAAGAAGTGAAGGAACGTTGTGGGGTGGATGTGGATGTGGTTGAGAAGATTAGGAGAAATACACTGAGGTGGTTTGGACATGTGAAGAGAATGGAGAGTGAAAGACTGACTAAGAGGGTGTATGTAAGTGAGGTGGAGGGAGGGAGAGGGAGAGGTAGACCGAGGATGAGGTGGAGGGATGGAGTAGAGAGGTATATGAGGGGGGGGTTGAGTTGGGGGGAGGGTAGTCAAATGGTGGGTGACAGAGTGACTTGGAGGCGTTTTGTCTGCGGCCACCCTTTGCGGGATTAGGGCGTCGGGCTATAGATAGATAGATAGATAGATTTTTGGGGGGCCTGGGTCAATTTATTGAATGCAAATATAGTACAGTATATGCACAGACTAGGATATGCACAGATAGCCCTGAGTTAACGGTCATTACTCATACTTTCGACCTGTGATCGGCTGTGGTTCACTGAGGGTCCCTGTTAGTTCAGTGACCGCCATCGGGATTCCTTTAATGTACCAGTGGTCACTGCTTCTGGAGGTGATTTGTGTGCTTGTCCCACATGGGAAAGTTCCTGGTCTCAGTGGAATGAACGGAGCTGGGGCCTGATTGACTGCTGCCTTCCTTAATAGCACCAGGCAAGGCTCCCGCACCACCCCTGAGCATCCACACTGCGCGCTATGCAATTTTCACGCTGTGTCCGCAGACGCCTCGTTAACTCTACGTACCCGTACATAGTGTCATGCATTATTTATTTATTCGATTACTAATTTTACTTTACTACTTTCTCTTTCAGGTTGTTCATATTGGTAGCTTATAAAGTATTATAGAATGTAGCTTTTCCTTTTGAGTCTTTCCTATGAAATTTCCATGTCAGTTTTTCTATGCTGCATGGTGATATTTCTCACTTTTTCTTAACAATTTTAACTGGAGAGTTTGGAGGCTGGAGGAGCCTTCTTGCTTTACTATCCTTATCCTTCAGCATGTTAGGTTAGATCTCGTAGTCATAGTCCACTCTGTAACAAACAGCCTCGAAAGGACTATAAGGTCTGTTGCTGTTTGCTTTCCATTGTACTCCATTGTACTCCATCTCTCCCTGCCTCCCTCCTTTACCCTTCTCTCCAGCTCCACCTACTCTTCCCTTTCTCTTCCTTTCTTTTTCACCTTTTCTTCCCTCCTTCCCTCCCTATTCCTTCTGCCTCTGGGTAAACTTGTGAAGAGTTTCTGAAGCCTCTTGTTGGATTCCAGTGATGCTGGGACGAAGGGAAGGAGAGGGAGAAAGAGGGAGGGAAGGAGGGACAAAGAAGGATAGATAAAAGAGGGATGAAGGTAGGAGAGGGAGAAAGAGGGAGGGAAAGAGGGACAAAGAAGGATAGATAAAAGAGGGATGAAGGTAGGAGAGAAAGAGCAGAATGATGTAAAAGAAATGGGAACAAAAGAAGGGAAGGAAGAAGTGAAGAGAGAGTAAGGAAATGAGGCAGGTAATGAGGGAGGAAAGAGGACGGGAAAGACGGACGAAAGAACGAGGGAAGGATGGATGAAAGAGAGAGGGAAGGTAGATGAAAGAGAGAGCAAAGATTGATTAAAGAGAGAAGGATAGATGAAAGACGGGGGGACGATGTTTGAATTAGGGAGGAAAGGCCAGAGGACGAAAGAGGGAGGGCAGATGCATGAAAGAGGGAGGGAAATGTATGAATGAAGAAGATGGATAAAAAAAAGAAGGAAGCTGGATGAAAGACGAAGGGATGGTGGTTAAAAGCGGGAGGATTATGAATGAAAGTGAAAGGGAAAATTGTGAAAGGGCAGTAGTGGGACAGAAAAAGGAGTGAGTGAGGGAAACATGGTTCAAGGTCGGACAGGAGGGAAGAAATTAAGGAGAAAAAGGGATAGAAGATAGAGGACGGGAAAATGGGGTGAAACAGGGAGGATAAAATAAGGGAGGGATACAGTTTGAGAAGGGAGGGATGGAAGAATTTAATTGAAGGGCAGCTGGAAGAGGGAGGGAGGAAGGGATGAGAGGGAAGAATGTAAAGGTAGGTTATTGAGTGAGAAGGAATTTCGTGTTGAAGGAGGGGCATCAGAGACTGGAGGGAGTGGCAGATTGAAGTGAGTTATTCGCTTAGGGAGCCAAAAGAGGTAAGGAGGAGAGATCAAAGGGAAGGAATGAGGGACGGGAGGGAGGAAGAGCGAGGATTGGGAGAGAGGAGGAAGAGGTGGGGAGGAGGGAGGGATAATAAGAGTAAGAAAGAAAGTAAACAATAACAAACGTAGCCCTTTCAAGACTTTCTTATAAAGTAAGTTTATAACTATACTCTTTTTACTCCAACATGACTTAAAACTGCCATGGATCATCTTCAAAGCTGAGCTGTAACAGCAGATTAGCAGCAAAATATGATGCTAGGCACGAACATGTGCTACGAAAAGGATGCAGAATCATAATAATATCTAACTGTGACAACGAGTTACGAGAAATATTCAGCGAAAGAAAGAAAACCTAAGCCAAAAAAAGTGAAAACAGTATAGGTATGTACTGTTTAATGTGTCAGTGATAGCAGTGGAAATGATAGCAAAGCAGAAAGACTCACTCCATCCACAGGTATTTCCAGAGGACAGATCCTGGAAAGAGTAAGAAGGACCACAGTACACCTTGTGGAGAAAAAAAAATGCCCTAAAAATTTCAAAGGAATGGGTGACAGGAAAGATAAGGAAGTGGTTGGGGTAGGGAAAAGAGAATGGTCAGTCGCGGAGGAGGAAGGGACATAAGGAGAGGTGACTGCGACAAAGACAAGTGTAAAGAAAGACGACATGGAGAGAAGGAAGGAAAAGGAGAAGAAAGAAAGAGGAGGAGGGAAGAGGACGACCAGAAGGGAGAGAAGGAGGTAGGTAGGGAGGGGAGTGTAAAAGGAAGACTGAGGGAGAGAGAAAGAGGGCGGATGAAAGGAAGGAAGAAGGAGTGAAGGAGAGAAGAAGGAGGGTAATAGGAAGAAAAGGAATGGCTGACCAGGAAGGAAGGAGGGAGTGGGAGAGGAAAATGGAAAAGGGATGGTTGACCAGAATGCAGGGAAGGAAGAAGTAGAAGATGGATGGAGAGATATGGCTGATCACGAGGGAGGGATGGAGGGAAAAAGGAGGAGAAGGAGAAAAGGGTGTGTAGATTATGAAGGAGGGAAGGAGAGTGATAAGTGGAAGGAGAGGTGAGAAAGGTCGTGGGTGAGATGATGAAAGGAGGGATTTAGGGAGAGTTACGGAGAAGCCTGATAAGCTTGATGAGAGAGAGAGAGAGAGAGAGAGGGAGAGAGGGAGAGAGGGAGGGAGGGAGGGAGAAGGGAACGGGCAATTAATTAAACGAAATTACTACCTTAAAGAGATTCAGAAATAGATATGACAAGAGGAAACGTCTTCGGTATTCCAAAGACACACAGACAGGACGGGAAGAATAGAGAGAGAGAGAGAGAGAGAGAGACCATAACTTTCCGTCGTACTGAGGCTGCTGTGCCTTAATATTACAGGTAACGCGCACTAATGAAAGGACTGCTCTCTATGTACAGAGGAATCTCCTCCTTGCTTTAATTTCCAGACCCTCCAGCCAGAAACATCGTCAATCTCATGGCACATTTTTTCCCAGTATTCTTGTTGTTTCAAACAATTTTATTCCTTACTAGTGTTTGTCCGCAAAAATTTGCAGGACCAACTAACACCCTTTCCATCACAAAATTCTTGCAAATATCATTGCCCTTGGTTCCATACCGTAATTTAGTCTACAATGATCAATTTTGACCAAAAAGTGGAAAATTATTTTCCCTTATTTTCGCGTGTCGCGGTTTTCGACAGTTTCGCGCTGTCTCGTCGAGCGCAATCACCAAAATTATTTGTTTGGTATTTTTTTGACAATCCCTGGACTTACCTCACCTCAGGCAAAAAGAATTAAGTCGATACTTATTATTGTTCTCGTGAAAGAAACGAACAAACTCACAGACAGACACACACATGCACAACTTGACTTTCTTATTTAAAGGCAGAACTTTTATAACTGAATGGGTTATAGACGGCCTTAATTAACACATTCACTACTAAAGATACTTCTGAAGACGAATATACTTATCTGAAAAGGGGAAGCATAAAAAAATAGAAATTCTAGTGAGGAGGTTAACTGTTCAGGAAAAGAGGCAGAACCATCAAGTTTTTAGACCAGATTTCTGAAGAAAATGTTCTGCGAATATTACAAATTAATATTGAACAAAAATCTTTAAAAACACTAGTAATAATACTAAGTAGATATTCTTGCCCATTTTTGCTTTTCATGTACTGAAAATAGTGACATTACCAGTATTGCATTTATACAGCTTGATTTTAACCATAAGTATTGTAACCAGTCTTAATAACTCATATCAGCCCTTCTAAAATAACTTTATGCATCAAGAAATTAATTCCATAGAGTTTTGGGAGATGAACCAACAAACCATTCAGGTATATATCCATTCCAATTCCTTTATAGTACAAACTTGCGTCTATACATCCCTGCCTATGGTTGAAGCCCAGTGATCGGTGACCTACCTTACATTATTCTCTTGCACCTTAATGGTGGTCGATATATTGCCCCCTGTTGCCTCTTACGTGCCGGATCCTTTTGTGTTGAGAGACTCAGTCAGTGAAACCACTGTCTACCATCTTTCATTCTCTTCATCCCATAACCCTTTTCGTGTCCTATACTTTCTACGTTTTTATTTCTACTGATTGCATGACAAATTAATAACTCCATAAGGCAGCTGAATGAGCTGTCCTTGCAACCCACAAGACAACTCCATATGAGTGTCAAGGCGGAACAATATACATAACACCCACTATACTTGCTGCTTACAGTTTCCAAATTTTTTCGGAAGCCCATTCCTTTCATTTACAAAATGAAGCACCCAGAGTGCAATATCGACGCTAGACAATTGGACTATCTAAAGGCCCGCCAACACGATCAGTGGGCACTTGTGGTATTGGAACGCAATAATGAAACGTTATTAAGAATCGTGTAGCAGTGCTGAACTGAAGCACCTCCCCCGCCACTGATGTACTACTAACAGTAGAATTCTTCAACGTGCTTCCCACGTGCAACATGCTCAATCGGGTAGGTGGCCAATGATCGTGAGGAAGAATCTTAAGGCAGAACTTTTGACCCTACCCTGTGCCCTTGATCACTGACTGATTGTTTTCAAGGGCGAAACAGTTCATTACTGCCTGGCGCTAAGCCCATCCACGAAGTTTGGATGACCTTTGACCTAATGTTCTGAAAATAAAAAGAAAAAAAATATCCGGTAATCTTCAGATCATTCCACTGTTTTATCCAGATGAAATAAGACTTGAGTTAAAAGATCGAAACCTCAATCTTGTCTTGTGACCTTTTCTTTTCAGTGATTGTTCTCAAAAATAGTTAATTTCATCCTCCCCCATCCTTCAGTCATTACACCAAGTTTGGTCAACACCGGATCAAAGTTCTCAGTTGACGTTGCCCTTGGCCTATTATCTGTGGACTTTTTCGGTCAAACTAATCACTTGGTCATCTAATGGTTGTAAATCACTAAGATATATTTAGAGCAATCCCATATAACAGGTTATTTTCAGAATCTTATTAAAAAGCAGACAGAAGGAGAGAGACAAGCCAGACCTAACACACAACTCCTCACTGCGCGTGTGGATGTAATATCGTATCTAAAAAAAAAAAAAATTGTATTTCATGATACAGATTATAAATGAACTGAGCTCAGTTAATTTTGAGCTATTCCAGAACGTATACAAATCTTAGGCAAATGTGTTGACTGATCTGTGGTAATGCTATCAGTCGCTCTGAATATTCTAAAGCATCGAGAAAGAGTTCCTCTTCATTCCCTGGCACTGAGGATACATAATTAAGTTTTCCCAACACTAGGAGATTATATTCAGGTTAGAGGACAGACTGCTCTTCGAAATTAAGAGATGTAGTATTGCCCTCACTCATTCCAGCTCCTCGAGTGGGTTTCAAATGTTTAGCACACCATAGTCAGTTGGAAGTTGCATGAATAAACTAAAAAAAAAAAAAAGTCACGGTATTAAGGGGGCAAATCGACCTTTGGATAGTGTGTTTCATGAAGAGAGGAAAGGGGAGAACCTAAGGAACACCGTTTTCAAAAAGTTTCAAAAGATTAATAGTGACCATATTGTCACGGGGTTTTTGAAGAGTATACAATATTAAAGAAAATATTCGATAATACTTAAGAGCAGGGACAAGAACTGTCTTGTGAAAATCAAGCAATGATTACTTTATGCCGGCTTACTTCGCCGATTCTCTAAGGACGAGAATTTATAAACTTTCACAACAGTACACAGCAGAGACTAATTCCTCACAATTGCTGTGTTAGTACTGTTAGCCTCTGGAGAAAGTGACTTCACCCCTGACAGTCAATAACTAATGCTATTAATGATAACAGGTTCTTGCTGATGCATTAACTCCTGGTTGCACAATGGGTTTTAAGCTTAATACAAAAGGACTGGCCTAAGTACCAGTTATGGATAGCAAAGCGTTTATGCAAACTAGGAGCTATAAGTGAAATAAGCTTAATATGGAAAATAAAACACGAGTTTACATTACATTAAGCTCAAGAAAAAGAACTGTTAAATTTATTGATTACAATAAAATAAATTTACGTTACATTTCAGAATGAATTCAAAATAAGGAGATCGAACTCACTTGCTCACTCAAAAGCTAACTCTTAAACCTAGGAAAAATGAAAAGAAATACTGGTCAGAAAAGTGGACAAAGCGGATGACTGGGTGTCGTTACTGAGGAAGGACACTGCACACGCTGAGTCTCTGGAATTCAACGGCAGCGGCGGGAACTGGGAGTCATTGCTGGAGGAAGGACACTGCCACACACGCTACCTGCTTCCACGGCGCACAAATCTTGACTGACTTCAAATTGTGAGAAAGAGGCGAGTGTCGAGCCGCATTGCTAACGGCTAGAATGAGCAAAACATGCCCATAATAAATCGCTCAGCGGAAATGCTAATGTCTCACACAAAGACGATCACTTATGACACAGTTAAAAACTGTTCTGAAAACACTCCCAACCAGGTGAATACGTGGCGGTTGACTGAGTGATAAATACTGGGATTCCACTAGAATTCGCGGTTTCCCACCAAAGTTGATGTCACAAGTTTATTCAAATACAAAATCGCTCCGACTCGTGACATTAGGCCCCATGAAAATCAATTTTTTTTTTCTTCAGAAAAAAAAAATTTCAATATACATACATATAAATCCTAACTCAGTCACACAAGATTCACACTGTGGTGTGTGTGTCTGTGCTACCCTGCTACAGGAGAAAGTCACGGTCCCCAGTGAGCGAAAAAACCTCGTATTTACGTTAATAAAAGAAAGCTTGAGGGAAAAACTCTGTGACGATGGTGAAAAATCCTGTACTCAGGTCAAACTGAACGAAAAGTTCGCTACATTTACATTAACAACTAAATGTTATGTAGCGTGATGTATGTAATACACAGTGTAGGTGTGACAGTTGTGGTGTAACTGTACCTACATGTAAAATTACATAATGCAAATCAATAGTAAATGATGACGACGAGACAGAAGAGAAGAGGTGGCAGCAGCATCAGGGACGATCAGCTGTTCTGCACAGCAATGCTGCACCCACCAGCTGCACCTGCGAAAGCAATCAAGGTGCAGCATCAAAAGTGTCATTTCTCTCTCTCTGCCTAGCAATCAGTACTTATGTTACAAAAAGTACACTATTAACATTATTAACCAGGAAACGTAGTCAAGGCGTTTCTGCAGGACATCAAATGCTGACCCAGTTTACTGGTTAAACCTTATACCTAATTAGTGAAAAGACTGGGCATTTCTGCAGGACATCAAACGCTCTAATTCGCTAAATTAACCAGGGAACATGGTCATGAGCGAAAAGACTGGGCGTCTGTGCAGGACATCAAATGCTGAGATTCGCTAATGGAACCCAGTTTACTGGTTAACTAACTCTACGCTTACGAATAATGACAGGAAGCTGAGAATTGCTATGTAATCTCGGGCAGGTCACATTTTAACACCCACCGTGGGTGTGAACACTCGTGTGGATATTGTGCATTCTCCGGTAATCCTCAGAGAGACCCACAGCTCGAGACATTTCACAAGGTAATTCATACACAGCCTCGGACTGTCTCTGCGAGGTTCTCGACTTCCCCCTTAACTTACGGTACATATGTATGTACAGGCCCTGGACATACTGTGTCCTGTGGGGCCAACGGGCGAGACGTCAGGTCTGCACCCAAATTACCACTGCCCTGTCTCTCAACTGACTCAGAGATTACAGGTGTGGTTACAAACGGCACGGGAAGGACATGTCCCTGATTAGTGGTGCATGGACACACATTGCAGGAATGCACAAAACTATCTATCTCTCGTCCCATCCCTGGCCAGAAAAAGTCAGCTTGGATACGGCCCTGGGTTTTCCTTTTGACCATGTGACCTCTTGAGGTAGAACAATGACCCCATTCTAACACTGCTTGGCGGTACTTAGCGGGAGCGACGAACTGCAGTCGAACCTTGCCCTCGGGTGTTCGTGATTCACGGTACAGCCGTCCTTGTTTACAAAGGAACTTGGCTTGACCTCCCCATGAATACTTTATCACTCTACCCTTTTGTTTCTTTCGCACGGCAGCAAGTGTTGGGTCAGAATGTTCTTGAACAACAAATTGGCTACACATCAGATCTTGCTGCAATTCAATGGTCACCGGGGTGACACAGTTTTGAGCCTCAGCCATGGCTCGTGTTACAGCAGCCAAAGTCTGAGTAGCGTCATCTATGGTGCAACTATGCTTGGCACCTGGAATATTGCCTATGATTAGGTCAAATAAAGGTTCTGGCATGACAACTGTGACTGTCGTACCAGTGTAAAATGGAGATGCCACCTGGATACGTGCCTCAGGGAACAATCTCACTGATCCATCAATAAAGATAGCTTGGATCTGTCGACCTGTGTACTCCTCAGGCCGAACTAGACTCTGCCTGACAGAGCAACCTGAGGAACCATTGTCTCTCAAGACCTTCACAGGAATGGCTCCAACAAACCCTGGCTGAACAAGGAAGGCACTGTCACCTGTGGGAGGGCCTGTGGAGGAAGCAGCTAGCCACTGATTAGGCTGCTGAATAAATGATACAGCAAACATGGTGCCCTGTGAATTTGATACCTGAGGGGTTGTACTCACTGCCTGGGGAGATGGAGCATTGGCCACCTGTGGAGGGGGGCTCACTGTCGCCGTGGGACTAGTCAACTGTGGGGGAGTACCCATATTGCGAGGGATGACACCACCGTGCCGCTGCTGAGGAATGAAGGCTGCGTTCACCTCCTGCCTCCTATTCACTTGAGCTGGTGGTGAAAAGGAGAGTCCCAACGGTCGGTTGCGTGGCTGATACTGCTGCTGGTTAGGGTACCTGTTGTACCTCATCCACTCAGGCTTCTGAGTGTTTTGCCCCTGGTCCTTCTGCGGTTTTGGACCTTGGCCATTTTGAGAATGGCCTTGTTGCTGGGGTTCAGTCTGAGACTTTTTCCCAGATTTATCAGGTTTCCTGTTCCAGGTATGACGCTTGCGAGTTTGATACCCATATGCAGTAAAGAATGCGTCAGCCTTCTCCACCATTTGGCTGGCATCCTTTACCTTGCAGATCTGAAGCTGAGCCATAAGTTCAGTAGGCCATGACTTTTCTAGCTGTGTGCGTAGCATAAGGTCAATTATCCCCTCACTCGTGGAAGGAGTTTCATCTTTCTCCATCCACTCATCTAAGAAAGCAGTAAGCCGGTCAAGAAACTAAACGGCAGTCTCTTTTTCCTGTAAAAGCGCCCTCATGAACTGACTCTTGGCGTCGTCAACTGTGGGACCGTACGCTTTGACGAGTGCGGTCTTCACCACCTCATACGTGAGATTGTCTCCACGAATTCTGTGGAGAATATCGAGGGCAGGGCCCTCAAACAGGCTAAGAAACTGAAGCCGCTTAGCTGCATCATCCAGCTGGTAAAGTTGAGCCATGTCTTCAAAATGAGCTATGTATGGCTCAATTCGCTCGCCTTCCTTGTATGGAGGATGCTTGATGTGTGGGGTCGCCATAACATGTGCAGGGACAGCGCTCGTGGAGCTTGGGCCAGCTGCACCAGATGTGTCTGAAGCCAAGGAATCTTGCTTGAGCTTCAGCACTTCAATTTCATGTTTTTCACGTGCTTCTCGCTCGGCACGTTCGTGTTCTCGTTGTTCTCGCTCGTATTCACGTTCTCTCTCTCGTTGTTCTAACTCGTGTTGACATTCTCTCTCACGTTGTTCTTGCTTGTATTCGCGTTGTTCTCGCTCTTGTTCTAACTCAAGCTCGCATTGTTTTCGCTCGTGTTCACATTCTCTCTCACGTTCCTCACATTGTTTTCACTCGTGTTCACGTTCTCTTTTGCGTTCTTCATGAGCATCTTTCTCACGTTGTTGCTCGTAATTAAACCGTGAGGGGACGTAACTTTGGATTTTTTATGGGTCAATAAGGCCCATATCTTTAGCTTCCTGTACATAGATGTTGGCAGCCATGATGCTAACTCAATCTAAGTAAACTAGCGACTCAGTACTGACTGTGATTTTTGCAAAGAGAGATGCCAATAATCAAAAATAAATATAGGCACAGGTTAGTGGTGACCAGTTTTATCTAATTAAACTGGTAAAGAAAGAAAATTAAACAAACAACTGACTGTGAAAACTCTTATGTAAATTAATAGAAATGAATCAATAATCACCAGTAAGATAGTGCCTATAGACTTTAATGATAAATACCTAAGTATGAGTGAATGAGTATTATCTCGTGAATAACTTTAGAGCTAGGAGTTAATATCCTGGCGAAGTCACCAATTGTCACGGGTTTTTTGAAGAGTATACAATATTAAAGAAAATATTCGATAATATTTAAGAGCAGGGACAAGAACTTTCTTGTGAAAATCAAGCAATGATTACTTTATGACGGCTTACTTCGCCGATTCTCTAAGGACGAGAATTATAAACTTTCTCAACAGTACACAGCAGAGACTAATTCCTCACAATTGCTGTTTGTTAGTACTGTTAGCCTCTGGAGAAAGTGACTTCACCCCTGACAATCAATAACTAATGCTATTAATGATAACAGGTTCTTGCTGATGCATTAACTCCTGGTTGCACAACGGGTTTTAAGCTTAATACAAAAGGCCTGGCCTAAGTACCAGTTATGAATAGCAAAGCGTTTATGCAAACTAGGAGCTATAAGTGAAATAAGCTTAATATGGAAAATAAAACACGAGTTTACATTAAGCTCAAGAAAAAGAACTGTTAAATTTATTGATTACAATAAAATAAATTTACGTTACATTTCAGAATGAATTCAAAATAAGGAGATTGCACTCACTCGCTCACTCAAAAGCTAACTCTTAAACCTAGGAAAAACAAAAAGAAATACTTGTCAGAAAAGTGGACAAAGCGGATGACTGGGTGTTGTTACTGAGGAAGGACACTGCACATGCTGAGTCTCTGGAATTCAATGGTGGCAGCGGGAACTGGGAGTCATTGCTGGAGGAAGGACACTGCCACACACGCTACCTGCTTCCACGGCGCACAAATCTTGACTGACTTCAAATCGTGAGAAAGAGGCGAGTGTCGAGCCGCATTTCTAACGGCTAGAATGAGAAACACGCCCATAATAAATCGCTCAGCGGAAGTGCTAATGTCTCGCACAAAGACGATCACTTATGACACAGTGAAAAACTGTTCTGAAAACACTCCCGGCCGGGTGAATACGTGGTGGTTGACTAAGTGATAAATACTGGGATTCCACTAGCATTCGTGGTTTCCCACCAAAGTTGATGTCACGAGTTTATTCAAATACAAAATCGCTCCGACTCGTGACACGTATACATTAAAATCTGAAAAACGACCATATAATATACTGTATATGCTGGGCATATAGGCCCTAAGCATCTATAAATGTATGTATGTAAGTATGCAGTTAAACAAGAGAGAGAGAGAGAGACAGACAGACAGACAGACAGACAGACAGAGAGATGACTGCCAACATGTTCATGGGAAGGCAAGATGGTCCATGCACAGGTAAAACAAACTGACACACGGATAAGGCAAGACTGTGTTGGGACACGCACGTGAATGACTTAAGAGGGCAACAGCCTTTGTTCCTTTGCCCTACCGGTTATAAAGTGCCCTCTTACACAGATCTCTCTCTCTCTCTCTCTCTCTCTCTCTCTCTCTCTCTCTCTCTCTCTCTCTCTCTCTCTCTCTCAAATCTCTAACACTCAACAAGGTGAATGTGTCCCTCCCTCCTAGCAAGCTGGTATATTCTATGCATCCATGATACCACAGTTACATATGTGTGTTTGTATGGTTTGGCCTGGATCTCCTCACTCCCCACTTTAAAAAAATGAAATGCCGAGAAGTCAGGCACAGAGCATTCGACTGAGTATGTCACTCAATATGCCTCCACCAAGCCTTGCACACGGGATTGCCATACAGCCTCTATTTCCTTGTTGAACAAATCAGTTCATCATCCCTTCATACTGTATCACTGACCAAAGTTTTGTCGAAATCCACCGAGGAGTTCAGGAGATATCGCGCCCACTATGATAAATAAATTCGTCCCCATATGACCTTCCCCTTTGACGTCCTAACTGACCAAGTCAGTTCATCATCCCTTCATACTGCATCGCTGACAAAAGTTTGGTGGAAATCCATCCGAGGGTTCAGGAGATATAGCGCCCACAGGAGTGTTACAGATGCATGGAAGCATGCGATAAATCAAGTCGACTTCATATGGCCTTGACCTTTGACCTTACGACCTTAATGACCTAATTAGCTCATCATCCCCCCAGACTCTATCACTGGAAAAAGTTTGGTCGAAATCGATCGAGGGGTTCAGGAGATATCGCATCGTAATGATTAGCTAATTCAACCTCATATGACCTAGACCTTTGACTCCTTGACCTACATGACCTGATAAGACCATCATCTCCTCATCCTGCATCACTGACAAACGTTTGGTGGAAATCGGTCAATTGATTCAGGAGATGTCGCATCCACAAGATTGTTATACGTACGCAAGCACCACTTACACACGGATGAACAAACCAGTCACTTAATGCCTCTTCCACCATAGGTGGACGGAGGCATAAAAATTTAAATTGGTGTCTGGAGGTATTTACCCATAGGAACAATTGCCCCAGTGCCACAACAAATTGGTTAAAAAAAAATGGCCAAGTACCAATACACCAGTCCTGCATGAGACAGCCCTAGCATGTATTCAATATGGACGGTGGGTGTTAGCGCCGAAGTGGCGACATGTAGAGGTGTATGGTATGTAGGAGGACTGCTGGGCCTTGAAAGCAGGCTGTTAAGCCTATGCTCAGAGTCGGACACATAAAATAAAAAAAATAAAAAAAATAAATAAGCTGAAAAATGCTAGGAAGAATAAAGGAAAAGAAAAAAAAAACATATGAAGTTATTTCCCACCGCAGTAGAGACCATAATACGTGTTGTTGTGTGGAATTGCATAATGTGGTCTGATGTGCACTAATGCGGTGTGCGGGGTCGTATAGCAAGATGTAATATGGTATGATCTAGTGCTTAGTACGGTGAGCCATGGTGTGTTGTGGTCCAGTATAACAAGGTACAGCAAGTATGGCATGGTGTAAGTTGCGGTACATGGTGATATAGTGATATAGTATAGCTTGGACCTAATGTGGTGAGGTGTGGTGTGATGTGGTTTGCTGTGCAATAGTATTGTATGGATACAGCAGTGTGTTGGGGACTGTTTAGTTGCCGGCTCAGTCCAAGTTACTGCAGAGAATAGTTTGTGGGTTTGATTTCGATCATTATGTTCATTGCACTTCCATTTAACTTTACCGACAAGTCTCTGAATGAATCACCACGAATAATAAAACAGAGCTGAATATAACTATTAGTTACCAAGTCCTACTGGTCAATGTACTTTTCTCACGATGTACGAGCCTCGTATAAAGGGTTTCAACCTCTGTCATGATGGATATTTACAGTAAACTGGGTGCTGGTAATGTGTTCCTTCAATATCCATATAAATTCCATTTTGTGAATTTTACCAACGACATAAAAACTCTTGTCATACACCTACTTCGAGTTGGTGGTGGTAATACTGTACAAAGAAGAACGGGTATGAAATGTTATTTTACAGTACCTAAGGTCTCGTAACGTGAAACATTGGTATGGTATGCCGTTCTTTGATTGCTGTTATATAGGCAAGAATGGGTGTAAAGCAACGCAGCAGGGTATGGCTGAGGGCCACAATCCAGGTGGCATAGAATACTTCATAGCATTTTTTGTTTAGCATGCATTTTGGTTATTGCACTTTAGCATTCATTTGTATGCTGTTTTTATTTTTTTTTATATCGATAGTGTTTGTATCAACAATATACAAGAAGATGCGGCAGTGAAATATCTGTAGCTGTTGGTGTACTTTCAGGTCTATTGAAACTTGAACTCGGTGGACTGAAGGCTTGACTTGCCTTTCTAATACGGGTCACTGTCCTCCTTTTGGGAGCATAAAGAAGTAGTTAAAGATGTTTGTATAGCCAGGTAGTTAAGCCACCTGGTTATATTGGTGTCCTCTCATGAAGGCGTCTCTCTGTAGACCTATTGTAATGTAATGTGCAAAACAAACCGTTAAGGAAGAATGTTGAGAAATCCTAAAGTTTTGTGTAACCCCACTTCCTCCCACCCCCAACTTCTAAATCCGTCTCTATTTTACGGCCCCAACTTGGCTGGATCTGCATCAAGTGTGGGCTTAGCCTGTGGTTTATTGCAGTATCGTGTTGCGTCTCACCTTACTGTTTTTTAGAATGGAGGGATGGTTGGATTTGGCCTGCTTTTTGATATGGATTGTGATAACTTTTTCTTTATGCAGGATAGACGGAACCAAATTGTTCCCGCAAATTGTTCCCTCCCAGAAAAAAGAAGAACAAGATAATAGTGAATCAAATAAAAGATCCATTCATTTCGAGATGCCTGGACACAGTGTGTTTCAAAGACTGGAGGTCACTTTATTGTTCGTCTGCCTCATTATATGTTTATCTGCTTATTTGCCAACTGTATTTATCTGACTTTCATTTCTGTATACTTGCGAACCTCGCCCCCCCATCTCTCCCTCATCTACCTACCTTTGTCTATCTGTCATAAAAAGGACTTAATGTCATAAAAGACTTTGTGATTCCTTTGTGGTTGAGTTATATATATATTAGACTTATGGACGAGCGGTGTTTATATCATGGAGTAGCTTCCCATTTGTCATGTAGTGACAGGAGAGGTAAAGAATAGTATGGGACTATTTTTATTTGTCTTGGAAATATTAACAAGTCTCTCACACAGAGCGGAGTATAGAGTCCCGGGTAACTACCTCCCTGTCTCGCTCTCTCTCTGTCTCTCTCTCTCAAGTTGCCAAGCCCTTCCTTTTTCTGACCTGCCTGTTCTAAGGCTTGTCTCCTTCTGAGCTCTCTTTCCTAAATTCTGGTGTAGCAGGGGTGTGTCACGTGTGTTCCTTGTGAGTGGAAAATTCTAGCAGCCTGTGTGTGAGTATGTGTGTATGTGTGTGTATGGTCACTAGGTCTTTGTTCACGGTTGGACTGCTGACAACTAACTGCATCATCATCTGTCGTCAGCTTTTCCTCAGTGTAACTTGCAAGTTCATTTCCTTTTCCCAGGCTCGCATAAGGCTGTCTATCTATCTATTTATCTATCTATCTATTAAGATTTGCAATTATAATATGGAGTCCTAACACACTGCTCGGCCGCGCGAAAATGGCGTACCATCGACAGTTAATAGTTCTAACATATTAATATATATTATATACACATTATAATGAACTTATAAGCTAATTAAGTGAAATACATAATATTGTAAAAGTAACATAATTGTATGAATATTGTATACATATAATATAGTAAATAGTGATTATTCAGTAATATTACATTTTAAACAAGTTGTATACATATTTGAATAAATGCAATGGTTGTTGTATAACACTTTGTAAGACGTGCATGTACAACAGACGTACGCATATAATTGTGCAATGGTAGTACTGCTAGGTTATACATTACATAGAGTTATCACTTTAGTAATGTCTAATATTTCACCTAACTTGTATGATGATACTGGTAATACAGAATTGTGCTATAATTGTATGACATATTGTGTTAATGCATAATTGTGTTGGCCTTATATAAGTGTCTTGGCCTTATAATTGTAGTTAAAGTTACATAAAAGTTACATCTTGTTAATGCAACTGTTAATTGGCAAAGTGTAACATAATGCAATCGTTTGTCGTTACATAATTGTTACATATCGTTTGTAGTTACATTATTGTAGTTAAAGTTACATAAAAGTTACATCTTGTTAATGCAACTGTCACAGAAATGGTACATATTGTTTATAGTATTGTTTGTAGTTACATAATTGTAGTTAAAGTTGCATAAAAGTTACATCATGTTAATGCAACTGTCACATAAATTGGTACATATTGTTTGTAGTTACATAATTGTAGCAAGTGTAACATAATGTAATCGTTTGTCGTTACATAATTATAATATGGAGTTACATAATTGTAATAATTGCAGTCCTAACATATGCTGCGGTCGATGATAGTGATGATGTGTCATGCCACTTGCTTGTGGAGACAACAATTTGCTTTTTTGTTTGTAGTTTATGTGGTATTTTGGCATATGTAGTAACACACTTATTTTCATTTGTTTGTTATGCGATCTTACTCTATTTCTCTCTTTTCTGTTTTACTTTTCTTTATTTATTTATTTTTTTTTTTTGTATGTATCGATTTTCTATAGTTTGTTTTTCTTCGCTTGTGTACGCTTTTTCTATGTTGTTCATGGTTGCATAATTACTGGCTAATTTCCTTGGGATACTTTTTTAAAGTTTAGTTTATATTGCACAGGTATTACTGAAAATGATATTATATAGTCCCATATATTGTTATTTTATATAAAAAATATATACACTATATACAGTATTAACTATACACACTGACTTGTTGTTCACCTGTACCTATCGTGAGTAATATGTGTGTCAGCACTGTGTGGAAATCATTGTCTTCACGATTGTGTTGAAGATGTTCACTCTTGCTAACGTCATTTGTGTTGGCCATTTATTTTTTTTTTTTAGTTTACCTTGTAACTTAATTTATATGTTTCCACTAGGTAGCTTTAATTAATAAATGTTTAATGCAGTTCTTTTAATTGCTCACTGAGTAACTGTGATGGTATATTTTCTTTATTACTTTGTAGATGTAATAATGTATAGTTGTATATATGAAACACGTATTTTATGTAGGTATAAATGGTAACATTCGTTGGTAGTAAATAAATGTTATATCTATTGTTGGTGATTATTTAGTGTTTGAGTTATGCAGATAACTGAAGTAAGTATGTGTATTTAAGCTGTAACTATACAACACGTTTTATATGTTTGTGCAGAAGCTTATTGTCTATCACTGTGTATTGTATAAATGAAGTAACTATGTAACTCACTAATTTTTACCGTGGTGGGAATGGTGTGAGTGGTGTTGCACGTGGTGATAGCGTTGTTCTTCACGGGTTGATTGACGTGTTGTCGTCTCAGCACATGGTGACGTCGGCTTCCCACACTGGTAGCTGTGGTGAATACTGAGTAGCGATGCTTAAGCTGGGTGAAGAAAGGTAAGTAAGTCGCGTTATAAATGTGGCTCTGGTGTTTTGCTGCGTGTCTTGACCTCTGCGTCAGGCGGGAGAGAGTGGTGTGCTTGTTGCTTTGGTCTTTCCTCTTCTTTACTTGCTTTGTTTTATATTCTTCTTGTTGCTGCTTGAAGTTACGTGAAGATTATAGAGTTGTTTTGTAGACTTGTAGACTATTTGCATTGTAGGCTGTATTTTGTAGGGATTTACTGTAGAACTGAAGCTAATCTTGTAGAGTCTCGCCTGCTTTTGTAGAAATTTGCTTTTAATTCGGAGACGATGTCCGTAGATTCGCTGGTTCGTCGTAGAAATTGCAAGATCATATCAATGTTTTGTTAAACTACTTGCAAGGCGTCCTGTGACCTCTTTCACCTCTGCATCAGCATGATGATCGGGGAGGCGGAGGGGGCTGGGTGGAGAGAATACTGTCAGGAGCTGGTTGTGTTGTTGGTTGAGAGAGGTATTCTTTTTGTTTTCAATCTTGATATTTTGTAGGAATTCAATGTTGATTCGTAGACGAGGTTCGTATACGTTCGCTGCTACCAAATGTCATAAAAAGGACTTAATGTCATAAAAGACTTTGTGATTCCTTTGTGGTTGAGTTATATATATATTAGACTTATGGACGAGCGGTGTTTATATCTTGGAGTAGCTTCCCATATGTCATGTAGTGACAGGAGAGGTAAAGAATAGTATGGGACTATTTTTATTTGTCTTGGAAATATTAACAAGTCTCTCATACAGAGCGGAGTATAGAGTCCCGGGTAACTACCTCCCTGTCTCGCTCTCTCTGTCTCTCTCTCTCTCAAGTTGCCAAGCCCTTCCTTTTTCTGACCTGCCTGTTCTAAGGCTTGTCTCCTTCTGAGCTCTCTTTCCTAAATTCTGGTGTAGCAGGGGTGTGTCACGTGTGTTCCTTGTGAGTGGAAAATTCTAGCAGCCTGTGTGTGAGTATGTGTGTATGTGTGTGTATGGTCACTAGGTCTTTGTTCACGGTTGGACTGCTGACAACTAACTGCATCATCATCTGTCGTCAGCTTTTCCTCAGTGTAACTTGCAAGTTCATTTCCTTTTCCCAGGCTCGCATAAGGCTGTCTATCTATCTATTTATCTATCTATCTATTAAGATTTGCAATTATAATATGGAGTCCTAACATATCAGTGTATCTATGTATCAATCTATCTGTCTTTCTTTTTGTCTGCCTGTCTGTCTGTTTCACACTGGATCGTGTCTCACAGCTTCCCAAGTAATAAGCCAAAGTTTACTGTCAGTTTTTTTTTTTTTTTTTCATATTTGTCCAAGTTTTCTGGTTAATTATCCGAAGTTTGTTGTTTGTTGATGTAACTGCGAATAGTACAAGTGTTTTTTTTATTTCTGTCTGCCTGTCTGGCTGGCTGGCTGTCTACCCGTGTCTGTGTCGGGCTATCAATCTGTCCATGTCTGTCTTTCCCTGTCTGTATGTTTGAATCTGTCTATCTATCTGCGTATCTGTCCACCTGTCTACCTATCCATCTAATCACCTGTCAATCTCTCTCTCTCTCTCTCTCTGTATCTGTCTGTCGGGCTATTAGTCCGCCCATGTCTATCCGTCTGTCTCTTTTTACTTGCCTGTGTATGTCAGTCTGTCTACCAACCTACGTACCTACATACCCACCTACCTACGCACATAACTATTGTATCTGTCTCCTTATGGCTATCTATCTGCATATCTCTGTCTGTCTGTCTATTTATCTATCTATCCACCTTACCAACTGTCCACCTGTCCATCTACCTACCTATCTACCTCTCTGTCTACTAGCTCTTTGTCTGTGTAACTGGATACATAGCTAGCTAGCTATTTATGTAACCATTCATCCATTCATTTAATTATCTATATTTTCATGTATATATCTATCTAATTTAACGCCTGACTTCAGCATCACAGATCCAGCTTCCCCGACTGTTACCAGCATCACCAAATTCTCCAACTTTCACCAAATTCACCATCTTCCCCAATCTTACTAGTTTCCATCTTCTTCACCATCTTCGTCAACAAGACTCAGGCCTTTCTTATTTCCCACCTCCATTCCCTGACGTGGCGCTGACAAGAAGCCTGCACGTGGTAGCGCTGTTTGTCCTGGAGGGAGTTAAGCAATTGAGGTGTCCACCCAGAAGGCAGACTTCCTTATATTTCCATAAACCTTTCCGTGGGAAGGACCCTGGTCCAACCCTGGCGAGGCGTTTGCCTACCGCTAGGGGTGCCGGATTATGGTTTATATACTATAGTGTTCCTGTTGGACGGCCCCACAACAGCAGTTGCTTACCAGTGGCCTGACAGACCAGGGTTTTACAGTAACAACAACAACAACGACAACAACAACAACAACAACAACAGCTACTACTTTTACCACTACTACTCTGACGTATTCTCTATTTTCTCTCGCTACCTGCAGACTCCTGTATTCAGCTTTGGAGAAACTGTATTAGAATGCTAGTTTTAACGCCTTCGCTCTGGGAGATTTATCCTAATCTGAATACAACACTCTGGAGGCAGCAAGAATAAAATAAGAAGAGACGTCTCCATACTGAAGGGATTAAACTGAGCACGTGAGGGTACATGCAAGACCCTAATATATAATGGAATCTGAAACACATGGAAGAAGGACTATGGTTGGACTGCACACTACCTTGCAAAATAAAGTCAGCAGAGAGGTAGAAAGGTCAAGTTACTTCTACTTTTTTTCCTTGTGTATTTCATTAATGATGTAAAAAGCTGGACATCTGCCTTCTACTTCACTCTCTTCGTTTTATCCCCTCCGATTCAGTGACGTCAACGTTTATTCTTCCTACCTTCAGTCTACGAAAGCCTTTTCAGACTAGAAGGGTTACGTACTCGTATAGCCTTCATTAACCCATTTGCTAAAATAGGTCCCCCAAAGCTGCGTCACATCATCTGTTCAGAAGCAAGAATAAACTAAAAGTAAGTCAACAGACTGAATGAGTAAGGAGCAAGGTCGCTACAGTTCGTTCACCTTAACTATGCCCAGACTTTTAGTCCTTTTATGGATTATTTCGTGAAGCTAATTGGGAAAAAGAAAGAATCCCACAGCTTTACATACTTTCCATAATAATTCTGCAATCAAAATGGAGAAATGGCAAACTTAAGCTAAGGTAAAGAGAAGAGCATAGTCCATTTATTGACATTTCACGTGGGTTCCTCCACCCGTGCAGCAGGAGGCTCGATATATACTTGATTAATTATATAGCCTTAGTATTGCTCTTAACTTTTTAGCATCATCTTGGTCTCAATACACCTACTTTCACTTCCACGAACTTCCACCTTAACCCTCCCACTCCCACGTTAATCCAGCAACTCCCTACTCCCACTCCTACTCACTCCACTTACTTCGACTCCCGCCACATCCCTCCTGTCCTCACCCACCCTCGCTCCACTTACTTTCATTCCCATTCATCTCCACCCCCACCCACCCTCGCTCCACTTACTTTCATTCCCATTCATCTTCACCATCACCCTCTTATTTCCATCCTCATCCTCATGCATTTGGCAACACTTACACTCACATCACCCACTCCCACCCACTCGTAATTTCAGTCATCATCACCCACTCCCCAATTCCCACCTTCATCTATCTACTTCCTATTCCCACTCCCACCCACCCACTTCCCCTCACATTCTCTGCTCTTGATGTCACACTTCGATCGACCTACTGCTCAATTCCCATTCTGACCATTCTCTCTCTCTCTCTCTCTCTCTCTCTCTCTCTCTCTCTCTCTCTCTCTCTCTCTCTCTCTCGTCAATTATTCTAAGAGGCTCGATCCCACGACATTTCCCGGAACCAAGTAGTAGGTTTGGTCAATCATCAAGGCTCATTTATTTTACATATGCATATTAACGGACGCCAGGAGGGTTAGTCGGTTACAGCGCTCCAACTGATATGGATGATAAAGGTTTAGGCCTACAACGATGGGGTACAGACAGTGAAAGAAGACGGGAGTGGATGGAAAGAATATCACTGTACGGCGATGTATATGACTGTCTATGGCTGTACTCAACATTAGGCTTAGCTGTAGACGACATGGCCCTATTCTAGAGGTACTAAGAGAACGACTTGACCTCTTCAATAGAATGGCGTGTTACTGACAATCACTACTCCTAGACGGGTTTATTCGGTTTGGAAAACTTTTTGCAGTGAGAGCGTTAATGAAGCTGCACGCAAACTATCGAATTCAGACAAATTTTTCCTAGGGCCCTCCCCCGCCAAAAAGAAAAAAAAAAGTAATATGTACAAAATTAATACGTCATTGCAGCAGCGTAGTTAAACTTGGTCGTCAGTGGTAATGCTGTATCCCATAGATATTGCGAGAGCGACTTATAACTATCTGATTCCTGTGACCCACTATCATGTTAGATTAATAAAGTAGTTTGGAAATACTCAAGTTGTCCTGACGGTGACAGGGTTATAGGGGACAACATCAACTCTCCAGGCTCCTGTGACTCACTTTCAACTGAATATAACTGTTTGATACAGATTTGCAGCTGAAGAGGCAACATCTGCATACAGATGAATCATATTTCCGGATGCTTGCCTTTGTATACGTAAATGTATGTATTTGCTTGTATTTTAACTCATATAAAAAGAACTGCAAAATAAGTAGGCTTGAGAGATTGTTCAAATCAAACTAGCCCTGTATCTTCTTTTGATGGTTCTTCCCCTCCCCCCATTTTACTATTTTTCGTTTCGTTGTTTTATAAAAGGTCCAGCATGACTGTATACCTAGGCTATAGCCACCTACTGGCGGCTCCCCTTGTTCAAATCGAATTTGCCTCTTATTTTATTTACATATTTATTTTTTTTTTTCATGGTTCCGACCCCGTCTTTTTACTCTTGTTCGTTTAGATTCGTTTTGTTCATAAACGTTCCAGCATGACTGCATACGTCGGCTTTGGCCACCTAGTGGCGGCTCTATACAAAGCTTGATCTTAACAACTTCCCTATTCAGTCCCTAGTCCCAGAGGTCATTCTGTATGACATCCTGCTATATAAAACCTTTTTAAAGGACTAAATCAGAAACCTTTGAAAAATATTTCAGTGAAACACACTCTAGTATATGAACAGTAAGATTCCGGCCAGTCGGGTCAGATACTGTATAACGGAGCGAGGCTGTGGCAACGAGCAATGGTATGAACGAGCAAACCAAGAAACCGATGGGGAAAAGAAAAAAAAAATCCCTTTGTTAAATGTAAATACCACAGGTGAACTGCGGTGTGCGGCCAAACATTTCGATGGCATGAATGAACAATAAAATAATACTCGGATAATAGCACTACCGCTTTAATGAAGAGGGAAATCATTTAAGGATTTCGTTCGGAGATTCGCACTTTCTCAATGTATACAGATCACTCATGCTTACAACAGCTCTAGTACTTAATGCCACGACTCAGAGTGAGATCGGTTCACAGGAGTCTGAATGTTAGAAATGGTGTCATTAATCGTTGTATGGTAGGGACAACTCTAGTACTTCATTGCAGTTAACTTCAGACGATAATGTTCATCATAGAGTACAGTAGGTCACAAGACAGAGAATTAACACTGGCACCACTGACTCTCACCGTCCCCTTCGGTACTGCATTTTATCTGAGATAACACCAGATGATTTTCTTTAGCTGAAAATGAGTCTTTGAAGCGTCAAAGTGTTAATGCCGGAAACGAAAACCGTATCGTCTACACGACATTAATATTCCATTCCAGCAAACACTAGACGATTTTATTCATCTGAAACAAAGAAATCTCAGAATGTTGATACTGGTGACATTAATCGTCTCATGTTCAGAAAAACGTTACCATTCTATTCCAACTACCAACAGACATTTATAATAAGCTTAGAGTAAGTCATAGGTGCCTATGTTAGTAGGCTACTGCCGCCATTAACCCTCACATGGCTACAGTACCAAATTATATATGAGCTAACATCAGACAATTTTTTTTTTTCAGCTGACTGAGTGACAGGAGCTTCAGTGTTAAACCTGGAAACAAGAACCCTCTCATATTCGGGGCAACACAACACAGCACAACAGTTCTTTCAACTTAACTTGGCCGTAGAGTCCCGTCCTTCTGCAGCATATTTCACGTGATTCAGAGGACATGTCACTGCTCTACACACTTCTTCACACACCACCTCTTCATGACTGTCATTATATTGTTGTGGTAATTTATGGTAATAGCTGAATGTTTAAGGTGGGTGAATGGCAGAACAGTAATCACTAAAACAAACGCCAGACGATTGTATTCAACCGGGAGTTAGTCTAAGGAGCTTCAGAGTGTTAATAACAGATCTCTCTTGGTTATTCATCTCTTTTTTTATTGCTGTGTCGTGTATTATTAAAGGTGCATCAGGCGCTTGGTAGGATGGTGACTATTTTTGAGGGTTCACAGTACAGGAAAATTGGGTACAGGTAATAGTAACTAGATATTGAATGTGCATTACTCTCTCTCTCTCTCTCTCTCTCTCTCTCTCTCTCTCTCTCTCTCTCTCTCTCTCTCTCTCTCTCTCTCTCTCTCTCTCTCTCTCTCTCTCTCTCTCTCTCTCTCTCTCAGATTAACAATCACGCAGAATGTTCAGAAAAATGGTCCACACATACTCGTACATTCACTCATCTTTAAAGTCGTCACAATTTCTCGGTCCATCTCAGACCAAACAATCCACAAAATACGGCGCTTCTAATGCCTCTGGGGTAGAAAGACCATTGTCACCAAATCCATTTTCTGAGAAAAAAGAAAACAGCCATGAAACAGAACTGCTGCCACTGGCACAGCATTTATTAATCACTTTACTCCAGTAATGTATTCTTGCAATGCCTAGACGACGCCGTTTTGCTTAAGAGAGATTTTTTGAACTGGAATGGCTACAAATCACATTCTTTAATCCATAGAGTACAAGAGATCTTTCTCAAGGTGAGTCAAATAATAAATATGAAGGAAGAATAAACAAGGAAAATGCGTCTTCTGATTCATTTAGTTAAGATGTAAAAGAAAAAATCCTTAATTTTCCTATCACTCACTTCCACAGTCACCTTCGTCAGTGACTCTCGTTAGCACACGAACACTGACCTGTTCAGTCAGAGGACACCTTAAGAGCTTTATCCTTGCTACCATCGTATAATTTTCTATTCAGGAGAGGATTTTAAACTGGAATGGCTCGATATAACCTTCATTAATCTCGTCAATATGAAAGACCTTTCATATGGCAGCAGCATGAATTTAAACAGTCATCATACTGAAATGGTTAAAATGAGCTATTTACATCAGTAAAAAAGTAAAACACTGTTCTTATCAAAACCTCCTTTCCGAACATCAGCATGGGACATCCAGTGACGATCCTTTCACTTTCCTTTCCTTGGTCATCCTATTATCGGGACATTGGCGAAAGCTTTGCCACTGCACCTGACATCTCTAATGCTTTCGACCTAGTCTGGCATAAATTTTTTATTTTCAATCAGCTCTACTACGATTTCTATCCTTCTGTCTGTGCCTTCATCTCTAACTTCCTTTCTGGTTGTTCTATAGCTACTGTTGTAGACTGCCTCTATTCTTCAAAGGTTATCAATAGTATTATTCCTTGGGATTCTGTCATGTCACCAATTTTCTCCTTTTTTTCATCAAGGACCTTCTTAGCTGCATATCTTCCTCTATTAAAGGCTGATGACCCACCCTTCACTTCTCTGTTCGGTTCTCATGGCGTCCATCACAACACTTACATCAGCAATCACGTGATGAGGCTATAGTACACCTCATTTCTGACTTGGCTCATAAGCCTGACTGGGAAAAAAAAGAACGTATTGTTTTCTTTGCGTCAAAAATTGTTGCTATATCTTCCGACCAACCAAAATCTTCAGCAGGAGCATCCTTTAATATTCAACAACAGTCTATCTAATCTTGCATTATCTATTAATATTCTTGAGGTTCCTTGCCATAGGGACGTATCATGGAAGGATCACATTACCTCCCCTGCAAAATCTGCCTCCCAGAGGTTAGGTGCGCTAAACTGAATCCGTTTCTTTATCCCCCCACAACCGCCGATTTCGTACTTACTTTAATGACTCCCTTTAACCTCTCTCTCTCCGCCGCACTATTGCATCGTTACCTCTTTACAGTCACTAGTTCAATAGTCACTGCTCTTCTGGACTGTCTGCATGCATTCCTCCTTCAAAGTGGTGGGTGTATACTCGTAGCACCCGTCTGGTAGCGAAATTTCATCCTTTTTCTGTCCAGCTCTCTTCTGCAAGAGCTAGACCACACTTTCAATCCTTAATGTGCGCAATAGGTCAGCTAAGAAACTGTCTTCCTCAGCTTGTATATCCCTCGTCTATGATGTTCAGTCTTTTAAACACAAAATGTCCACGAATACTGAAAAGAACGGATCTTGAATTTGGCTTTGTTTATGTGTTTGTTGTAACAGTATACCACGTTGAGTACACCGCTTCCCGTCCGATCAGCGAAGTTAAGCAACGTTGGGTCTGGTTAGTACTTGGATGGGTGACCGCCTGGGAACACCAGATGCTGTTGGCATCCCTACGTGTCAAGTGGGGTTGGTGGAGGATTAGTGCCCCTCCCTGTAAAACAATTAACTCTAAGCCATTGGCCACCCCGTCTGGGATACATGGCGTCTGGCAATGGATGAATGAATGATTATGTGTTTGTGTTTATTTTATTCTTCGAGGTAACGACTTTGTAGGCTCCCAGTCTTTTGTTCCTTCTTCCCTGCATAAAGATTTGCCATGGAGTCTTTAGTAAGCTCCAAACCTCCCCAATGAAGCCTATTTCATAATGGATTATTTTTGTTGAGATCCAAACAGATCGGCTTCAGGAGTGTTCCTTACAATTCAGCTGCTCGATCATTGCTACAAAGGTCAGCGTCTACTGCATTACAAGATCCAGTATTCATAGGCAATCGGTAAATGTCTGACTGACAGGACAATTACTGGTTTACTATTACAACTAACGCCAGACAGTTTTACTGAGTGAGTCATAGGAGCCTGAATGTTAATACTGTCACCATTAACTGTAACGGTCAGATAAATTTTAGAACCACTATGTTCCACCTAATCCAAAGCAATTTACTTAACTGAGTGAGTCACCACTTGTTACTGGTGCAACGTAAGATTTTCTTCTCAAACGAGTAAGGCTGCCATGAGAGTGCGTAACACTAGTAGAATCTGACCAGAATTCATCTGCGGACTAACGTGGATCATCAGCTTCAGTTAATGTAAACATTTTACAGTTAGGACGGTCATGAATAATTAATGTGGGAGAAATATGAGTGCAGATAGCTACAAGGAAATGGACATTTTTCTTATAAAATTAAACTGCTATATACAATAACACTTAACAAAAGGGATAGTTATACAGACATTATATACAGTTGAAGGGGTTAGATGAAGAGGAAGATAAGGAAAAAAATGCAAGTCGAGAGGTGAGTTGAGGAAGATATATTAAGTATAGAGATGCACTAAAATGCGTTAACACTCCTTTAAGTATAATGTACAAGAATTATTTATAGCCCGGATATAAAATTGTATAGTGCTGGGTAGCAGTTATAAGTTCAGTGCTGAATAATTCGCACTATAATGAGGGTACATTCACATAAAATCACAGTGAGTGATGAGCAGGGACTGTAGAAGCAAATCGCTGTGTAGATACGTCCACACGCTTATCTGACGTGAATATAACACGTAACGCACACGGGTGGTTACACACAACTGTACATACGGTACATAGTTGACGGCGTGGCTCAGGGCTTTATGCTGTCATCGGGGTGAAGGTGGTCTGGCTTGGCAACACACACACACACGCACACACTTCAGGGGCAATGATTCACAACCAATCCTCATTGTGAAGAGAAGGTAAAGTCATGTTGCTAGGACGTGTTGGCGTGGCAGAGGCAAGGTGTCTTGCAGGGGATGAGGCCGGCCGGCTAGGTAGAGTTGGGTACGGCAGGAGTGTGACGGCTCTCAGGGTCAACGCCACAGCTCCGTCACTTCAGACACCATAAAGGAGCGACTACTCTGGTTCAGACTGACGCAGAAGGGAACTGCGATTAATTATTGAACTGGTCACAGGAAAATGATGAAAAATAGTCTGTACCAGATTTGTGATGGCAAATCTCAAAAGAGAGTCCCAGAAGACAGACATTGCAGGGCCTGACACTGACGGAGTAGCAGAGAACGTAAGGATGTAATAAACTTGCCAGACCTCAGGAAGAAATTTGGGGCCATTCTCCACTGTCCTATATAAAAGGAGCAGGTGCAAGTGTGAAAGTTAAACACCGTACACGATTGCTTCTTGAGTACCGAGCTTGGTGATACAGGAGTGTGTGTCGTATCAACGTCTGTCTGCTACTAGCTTCAGGGGTAGTAACGAGAGCCGGTCACTAGCCACGTTTCGTTCACGTTTCAGTGAATTGGCAAATACTCTGATCTAGCCACAAAGAGTTCCCAACTGCTAAGGTGTAAGGTACTACAACTACATTATAACACCAGCCGTCCAGTAAGGCATATATATCATCATACAACTGGCTATACTGCACATTAAGGCATATACTGTACCATACAGTGTTTCAATTGCTTCATTTATAAACTCAATAGTTGATATCCTTGCAGCTCACAGTCTGAAGCACTCTTTTATGCTCGAGGCCGTCACTATATTTAAACGCAATAATACATATAAAAGAATTTAAATACTTAATTGGTACATTTTATATTCAAAGAGAATATTATGAAGATTAGCTCAACAAGGACTAACCAGTATATGTGTATGGGATGTGGGAAATGTGCGGATATAAAAACCAATTCACTTCATCATAATAAAGATCAAGATTGTGAGCAATGATTTGTCAGTCCTACTGATACGCTTGGAAGAACCCGTTAAGCGTTTTCAGAACATTTTGTAATCTTTAAAATTATTGAACTAAAAGGTCGAATGATATTCGAATGATATTACTGTCCGCAACTGTACCTCATGTAATGAGCATTGAATTTACAACTTTACGTTTGTTTAATCTTGCTAAAATATTTCCCAACACCAGAATAAGCATAAATTGCCAGAGCTAAATAATACAATGGACCGGTACACAAAGTGTTCCAGAACATGACATTATAACTTCAGGAGGTGATTTTTGGGCTAGTTTTGTGTGTGTGTGTGTGTGTGTGTGTGTGTGTGTGAGAGAGAGAGAGAGAGAGAGAGAGAGAGAGAGAGAGAGACTATTGCCTCCATTAGCTTTAATCTGAATATCTGTCTATCTACCTACAGCCAGATTCCTCAATCCCGTAGCGGATAGTGAAGTGGCAGTTGACAAGGCGACATGGAGGCGATTTGTTTGTAGCCACCCCATACGGGATTAAGGCGTCTGGTTATAAAAAGAATTTGAACATGAATGTAATAAATAAAAATATTCCTAGTATTGTAGTATACTGTTCTACTAAAGAAAAAAAAAATCCAGACATGATAATCTTGCTACGTGCTGAATCTAGTCTTCCTGTAATGCAGTTCTCCTGAAGATCTGAAGTACGATAAAATGACTGTAATTATTATAATATCTTCACTACAATGATACGTGGTAGCTTATTCTTGCTATCCCCAGACGCTTTTATTAAGCTAAAAAGCGATTTTTCGAACTAGCAGGGGTTAGATATATATTTTTACTGACCCCTTCACAAACAAAAGTGACCCCAATATGAGTAAAGTCGTCGGAGGCAACAAAAATAAACCAGCAATGTCATAGTGTTGCAGTTGATAATATCTTCAGTACGATGACTTTATGGCATTTTACTCATACTACTCTACTTACAGATAGTTTTATTTTAACTAAGGAAATCCCTCTGGGTTGAAAGGGTTAAGAGGAGGCTACGGTATATCTAACTTCTCTTGTTCGAAAAGTCTAATTTGGATAGAATAATTCGCAGAAAAGAATAAAATAAAAATCATGTCTTCGGACTGTAATGATTAGTCTTTTATTTCATCGTTCCCGTCGCACTGTATCTCTTAGCTCCTTAAATCTGCGAACGTACACCCATGGTTAAGTCTTACTGCCTCCTGGCATTTGGATTCACATTAACTATGCTCTGCTCACTTTAACTTGGCGTAAAAATGTCATTTTCCATTATGACTGCCGGTATATATCAAGAGAATTAATAATCATCCCCACAATTAATGCATGTGGTGCGGATATAGAATCGTCCGTCCATTCGTCTGTCTGTTTGTCAGTTTGTCCGTCTTTCCGTCCAGGCTTGTATCTCGAAAAGTACCAGGTGAATTGGCTTCATATCACACAGAAAGATAGAGTATGTGTCGTAGTTGATGCCCGTATATGTAAAATTGTCATATTGTCTGTACTTTACGAGCTTTGGCCATATAAGGAAAGTCTGTCTTGTGTTATATTTTGGAAACTTCTTGTTTGATTCTCTCCATATCTTACAGAAAGATAGAGTGTGATTCCTAGTCTATGTCCTAACATATGAAATTGTCACATTAGAATATTTTACGAGCTATTTCCATATAGGGAAACTAATCTGTAAATGGCTGTCTTGGAAACTACTTGCTGGATCATCTTCACTTCTTCAAGAAATATAGTGGCAAGTCCAAGTTTATGCCCTATATTTGATACTGTCATAATTATTTGTGCATATCCATATATTCCTTACCACATGGTGGGGATGTGTCTTTGGTAAAGGCTTGTTACGTATAGTGTTAGTGACGAAGATGGGCCCAGGGAAGGATGTAAAGAGATACCGATCTTCTCATTCTGCCAGTGAGTTACGGGAAACAGGCTACAAAAGGGCAACGAGCTCCGTCAAGCTAATGAGAATGAACTACAGATGGTATAAATATAACATTTATGACCACCTACTTTAACACAGGTTCTTCCTAAGTTAAAGAAAATCATCTGGTAATAGAAAGAATGAAGTATAAGGAAAACGTCAAAGGACTGGAAGGGTTAATAATTTCACCCAGACGAAAGCCAAACAATGATATTCAGCAAAGGAAAATCACCTACAGCCGGAGAGTTGAAAAACTATCTCGTTTGCCTTTTTACAGACAGCCTTCCTCGCATTTACTGATTTTATTCGTATTAATTACAGGCGATATTCAGCTACAATAAAATCCCGATCCGTCAATATGGTGATTAATTAAGTGGCGTTATTCGGGTGGTTAATATTTCAGTACCGATAATTAAAGTCATCGCTTATGTGGCGCGATAATGGGGGCGTATGATAGCGATGCGTTCACAGATTAATATACCGGTATATTATATAATTCAGTGAACACTGGCTAACAGTTACAGTACTTTACTCTTCTCTATACATACTTACATTTTCTTCAATTCGCTTATATCTATCTATCTATGTATCTATCTATCTATCTATCTATCTATATATATTCATTTATTTATTTATTTATTTATTTACTTATGCGCCCACGCTAGATCGTGCAAGCAGAATGAGGGAAGAGTTCTGGACATATGTGGAAGCGTGCATGGAAAAGTTTAAAAGGAATGAGAAAGTGTTTTTGATTGGAGATGTGAATGGAAAAGTAGGGAATGTGAAGGTGGATGGAGTAGTTGGTGAGTGGGGTGTGCCTGCAGAGATGGATGAGAATGGCAGTGGTTTAGTGGACATTTGTGCCGGGAGGGGGTTGGTGATAGCTAATACCCTCTTCAGGCACAAAATGATCCTGTGATGAGAAGGGTGGGTTGTGAAATGAATGAACGGAAGGCAATGTGTGTGTGGATGAGAAGGTGTGTAATGAATGCAAGAGTATATAGATGTTGGGGGAGTGGACTTTCTGACCACCACTTGGTGGTGGTCAGTATTAAAGTCCAAATAAAATGGAGGGGCAGAAGAAGGGAAGGACAGAAGGAAGTAGTACATACAAGGAGAGTGGAAAAGTTACAGGAGGATGGAAAAAAAAGGCAGACTATAAGAGGGAAGTGGAGGAGCGATTGGGTAAATATAGATTGGAGCAGATGGGGGACGTGGAAGGTGTGTGCAAGATATTCACAGAAGAAATACGTGCAACATGTGAGGTGGTGTGTGGGGTGAAGAGAAGACGGAAGGGGGTGCAGGGAACAGCATGGTGGACAGAAGAGGTAAGAGTAGCTGTGGCACAAAAGAAGAAATCATATAGTGAGTGGATGAGAAACAGAGGCATGGTTGAAGTTGAGAGACAGAAGAGAGACAAATGTAGAGAGGAAGAGAGAGGTGAAAAGATTAGTAAGAGAGAGTAAGAAGAAAGTGGATGAGGAATTTTGGAAGGAACTTGAATGTAAAGTGGAGAGAATGTAAGAAAATGTTCTGGAATGAGGTAAAGAAAGTTAGACTGGGCGCCAAAGAAGTTAGCTGGGGAGTGAAAGATAAAAATGGTACATTACTAGTGGAGAGGCGAGAAAAAGTGAGCAGATGGAGAGAACATTTTAAGGAATTGTCGAACATAGAGAATGAAAGTAATGCAAGTATAAGTGGCTGGGGAATGACTGGGAGAAGGAGGGATGTGAGAAGAGAGGAAGAAATCAGGAGGATAGATGTAGTGGATGCAATGAAGAAAGTTAAAATGGGGAAAGCCCCAGAATTTGATGGAGTGTGTGGTGAAATGCTGAAGCATCAGGGAGAGACAGTAGCAGAATGGATGTGAAAGATGTGCAGATTGGCCTGGGAGGAAGGTACAGTCCCGGAGGATTGAAAGTCAGGTATAATTATTCCCCTGTACAATGGAAAAGGGGAAAAAGAAGTGTGTACTAATCATAGGAGCAATTGTTTTCTTAGTGTAATAGGAAAAGTATATTGTAGGATACTTATTGACAGAGTTAGGGAAATAACAGAGGAATTAGTTGGAGGACAACAGGGAGGTTTTAGGAAGGGAAGAGTTTGAGTAGATCAGATATTCATTCTTAGATCTTTAGTGGAAAAGTTTCTAGAGAACGGAAAAAAAGTTGTATACGGCCTTCATGGAACTGGAGAAAGCATATGACAGGATGGATAGACAAGGATTGTGGAAAGTATTAAGAATTTATGGAGTAGCCGGGAAGTTGTTGCCGTGAAGAGTATGTATGAGGGTGCTTAGGCTGCAGTGTGTGTGTGGATAGTGAACTGAGTGAATTATTCTATTTGAAGGTTGGATTGAAACAAGGATGTGTCATGTCGCCATGGTTGTTCAATCTGTATATGGATGGGGTTATAAAAGTGATACAAGGTAGGGTGGTGGATGTTCGGGCGGTCCTTGTGAGAGAGGGCAATGAGTGGAAACTACCTGCACTGTTATTTGCAGATGATACTGTGTTGTTAAGTGAAGACAAAGGGGAGCTGCAAAGCTTGATGAATGAGTTTGGGAGAGTGTGTAAGAAACAGAATCTAAAGATGAATATAGGGAAGAGTAAAGTTATGGTCTTCGAGAGAAATCAAGTCAGTGAATGTACAGTGAGGCTAGATTAGGAGGAAATGGAAAATGTGAGTGCATTTAAGTACTTGGGTAGTGTGATGAGTAAGGATGGAAGGTTAGAGGGTCAAGTGCTTGAAAGGGTGCAACAAGCAAGGAAGGTTGCTGGTTCCTTGAAAGCAGTGATAAGAAACAGGGAAGTGAGCATGGAAGTGAAAAAGCTACTACATGACAGTATTGTGAAACCAGCTCTAACGTATGGAAGTGAAGCTTGGACCTTGTTGGAGGGACACAAGTCAAGAGTGAAAGCAGTGGAAATGAGTTATTTGATAGGAGCATGTGGAGTCACATGGAGAGACAGACTGACAAATGAGGAAGTGAAGGAGCGTTGTGGTGTGGATGTGGATGTGATAGGAAGCGTTAGGTGAAATACACTGAGGTGGTTTGGCCATGTGGAGAGGACGGAGAGCGAGCGACTGACGAGGAGAGTGTATGTAAGTGAGGTTGAGGGGGGGAGAGGGAGGGAGAAGCCAACGATGAGATGGAGGGATGAAGTGGAGAGGCATATGAGAGAGGGGGGTGTGAGCTAGAAGCAGGGCAACGAAATGGCTGGGGATAGGGCGACATGGAGGTGATTTGTTTGTGGCCATCCCCTGCGGGATTAAGTCGTCTGTATATATATATATATATATATATATATATATATATATATATATATATATATATTATATATATATATATATATATATATATATATATATATATATATATATATATATATATATATATATATATATATATATATATATATAGCCAGAAACCTCAATCCACTAAGGGATGGCCACAAACACTGGCCTCCATGTCGCCGAGTACCCTGCCATTTCGCTGCCCTCACCCAACTCACACTCCCCTCACTCATATATTTTTCCACTCTGTCCCTCCATCTCATCCTCGGTCTCCCTCTCCCTCTCACCCCTTGCATCTCAATCACATATATTCTCGTTAGCCTCTTTCTGTCCATCTCAACGTGGCCAAACCACCTCAGTGTATAATTTCTCCTAAAGAGTTCTATCAAATCCACTTCCACAGCAAAACTCTCTTTCACCTCCTCATTTGTCATTCTGTCACTCCATGTAACTCCATATGCTCCTCTCAAATAACTCATTTCCCCTGCTTTCACTCTTGACCCATGTTGGCGTTTGTTCACACACACACACACACACACACACACACACACACACACACACACACACACACACACACACACACACACACACACACACACACACAAACAGTGGTAACGTTCTCGCTTGCCATCTGGTAGACGGGAGTTCGCGCCTCGCTCAGGTTGCGAAAAGTTTCACTGACGAAGTGGGTGGTTACTGTCCCCCTTGAGCAAGGGGACGGGTGTGTGCGTGTGTGAAGGTCACAGCCTTGCCCTTAGATCGGACTATATGAGCTCTCAGCTCCCTTCCGGGAGGGTAAAAGCTGACGATCACGACCATCAAGTGATCCTGACCGACCGACCCGGTGAATTACACACACACACACACACACACACACACACACACACACACACACACACACACACAGAGTTAAGTGGGTTATTATTAGAGGACACCAGTGGGAGTGACGGCCTTGCATCAGGAGCAATGGTTCACAACTCACAGAGGTGACCACAAGTTCCACCATCACGTACATGCTACTCTTAATGTTTTGGACTATATAAGCCTAGCATCAGGTACCTACGCCCCGAATGGAGTATATTACTTTGGAGTGGCAGAGAGAGAGAGAGAGAGAGAGAGAGAGAGAGATAATAGATAGATAGATAGACAGATAAATAGATAGATAGACAGATAGATAGATATATAGATAGATAGATATAGATATATAGATATAGATATAGATAGATAGATAGATAGATAGATACAGATATAGAGACAGACAGACAGACAAATAGATAGATAGATCTACAGATAGGAGGATATATATAAGTGCTTGTCCATAAAGGTTTGTGGAACTAGCTACAATAACAGCCATTCCATCAGAAAACTCTTGCAAATGCCATTAACTTTGTTTCTGTATCGTTATTGAGTCCACAATGACCACATCTGACCAAAAGCCGAAAAAAAAAATCGTATATTATCGTGTAGCGATTTCTGACAATTTAACGCCGTCTCGTCGCGCACGATCACCATTTTTTTTTTTTTTTTCATTTTTCTGACACTCCCGAGACTTACCCCGACCAAATGTGAAAAGATTTAAATCAATATCTATAACTGGTCTTATGAAAGAAATGAACTCTCTCTCACACACACACACACACACACACATATAAATATATATATACTTGTATATATATATATATATATATATATATATATATATATATATATATATATATATATATATATATATATATATATATTTTTCCATCCATCCATCATCCAATCCTACATTGCCCCATGAGGAGCGTAGGAGCCCGGGGCTAGGCAGTTGGTCCCGACATTTAAGATGAGAGTGACCAGCCTCACTCATCCCTGAGTGGCATTATATGAGCAATCAACACCAACCATCCCTTGGATATAAACCTTCACCGGCTCAATCCGATTAGAGCGCAATAAGATCCCACTAAACCACCAGGCGCCAAAATTTGGTTATGTGGTTACCACCCAGCGTAGTAAATGGTTTCCTAGTGCACAGGAAACCATTTGGCTTGTCACTCAGTGTAGAGTCACCCACAGGCTAAAGGAAGTGGAAAGAATGAAGGAAAGAAAGACAGAAGAGGGAGTGTAAAGTCACCCGTAGGCAGAAGGACAAGGAAAGAATGAAGGATAGAAAGACAGAAGAGAATAGAAGGAAAAAATGATGGAGAGGAAAGGGCAGACATATATATATATATATATATATATATATATATATATATATATATATATATATATATATATATATATATATATATATATATATATATACAGTATATATATATATATATATATATATATATATATATATATATATATATATATATATATATATATATATATATATATATATATATACATGATAGATAAAACAAACATAGATAGCTAGACAGATAGATAGATAGACAGACAGATAGATAGATGGATAGACAGAGAGATAGACAGATACATAAATGCATAAATAACCTCCATACCAGTCTGAGCCTTATCCGATTTCTTTCTTCTTTCAAGTTAGACATGGGCCAATGAGAGAAGCCATAAAAAACTGCATCTCTCCCTCTCCAGCAGACTGGAGCCACGCCGCAGATTACGTCCTGCTTTTTTATTGCAAGAATGTCGTAAATCATGCAACTGCGGGTTCGTTTGACCAGCTAGGGGTAACTTATTCAAAACTGGTCTCGAGTGCTAGATTATATCTGGATAATGCAGTGCTTGTACCGGATTATGTCCGGGTTATATAGCAGTGGTTATGGGTTTATGATTTGGTGGTTATTTCCTTAATCTGGGTTATGTAGTGTTGATTGTTCTTTATGTCAGGTTTTTGCAGCGGTGGTTGTTGTTTATGTGTAAGTTTTGTAGCTCCATTTCAGTATTACTCATAATGTTGACAGACTCAGTTATTCACCTTTTAAAAAGGCGTCAATTAACCCTTTCCACACATAGACGTCTTGTTTTTGTTCTTGTTTTCATTATCTTTGGTCTGTTAGACTGAGCAAACAGGTCGACCACAGGTAAGCCACTGGGTCCGTGTACCGGGCCTACATGTACAGTAAAGGCATACCGTGTAGGAACTCAGCGCCCCTTTGTGGTATGTAGCGCCTCGCCGGGGTAAGACTAGAATTCTTACCACAAGGAACAGGGAAATATGAGGAGGTTTGACTCCCGGGTGGAGGCCACTCCATGTACGGTGAGCAGCGCCATCAAGTGCAGGCATCTCTTCAGCGCCACGTCCTCTCGTATTATTCTCAAAAGGTAAATTACTAGCAATGAAAAGCTGATCTCCTTCAGCATGATAACGTTTACCATATTTTATTTAGTCTATCGCCAGACGACTGTTTACAAGGGAGTGAAATTTAAACCGAGTAAATTATGTATAATAGCCAATATCTATAACAATGTGTAGCCACATAACTCTGATGGTATGCTCCTAAAACGTAACGATGTGTGTGTGTGTGTGTGTGTGTGTGTGTGTGTGTGTGTGTGTGTGTGTGTGTGTGTGTGTGTGTGAGAGAGAGAGAGAGAGAGAGAGAGAGAGAGAGAGAGAGAGAGAGAGAGAGAGAGAGAGACTTTTGCAAGGCCTCCATTAATCATTTGAGTATGATGATATGTTGACGTCATTTAGTATTTTATTTTCGTTTCTGTCGGCCGATTTTTTTCCAGGCATCAAGACACCGATAACTTATAAGAGTTTAAGTTGATGAGCCAGATGGTGTATTATAGAAATCTATTCCTGCTAACTCCAGACAATTATACTCAGATTAGCATAGAAACTCGTATTTGGGTAGCCGGGATTAGATATAACCTTTATTAACCATCTCACTACTACGTCTCCCCGAACGTGCATGAAATCACTTGGAGGTACAAACGTAAAATCACTGTTATGCTTTATGATTAAGTAGATATTGATTTTGTTGTTGTTGTTGTTGTTGTAGTTGTTATTCCCCAAGGCTCATCAGAAACGTTATTCCGGTGGACTGCAGACCTAAGTTGCCATTGTCCTTCTCTTCACCATCGTTCTTACGGGGGAGAGGGAATTAGATGAAGGACTTATAACCAGGCAGTTGAGCCGCCTGGTTATATCAATGCCACCACATGAAGGCCTTCCCCTCCTGAACCGCATTAAGCTGTAAAGGAAGAAGGTTCCATGGCTGTAATGTTACGGTTGAGACGCGTTAAAACCACATAGCCTAATACTACCCTGATGTTAAGATACTGAAGCGTAACGTTGTAGCTGTTTGGGTTAAGTTAGGGAGTTACAAACGTTCTCCAGTAACACTTTCAGCACGATGATGCCATTATTTTTTTTTTTTTTTTTTTTTTAGTCTTACCTTTCTCCTGAATAATTTTTCCAGCTTAGAAGAGACTTCTTCTTGGGGTAGCTAGATATAGCTTTCATTACCTCCCAAATTAGTAAGGTCTTTCCCAGGTTAAACAGCCCATTCAAGGGTGTCGGAATTAAACTCAAAGATGACGCTGTTGCAGCCGCCCCAGAGTTGCCAGATATCGAAAATGAAAGGGAAAGGTGAGTCTAAGTTTGGAAGTGTGAATGGAAGATTGTCAGGTGTTGATAGAGGAAGGGCAAGAGAAGGTGTGGCCTTGTTAATGAGTCCGGAAGTACAACAATGTGTGATTGAATGGAAGGAGGTGTCATCGAGACATATGTGGGTGAAAGCGAAATTTGAACGTGAGTTGTGGGTGTCTGTGAGTGCGTATGGGCCTGGTAGTGAAAGGGATGAAGAAGAGAGGGAATCTTTCTGGATGCAGAGTTTTGAGCGAATGTGAATGTGGTAATGATAGGAGATCTGAATGCTAGAGTGGGAAATGTAGCAGTTGTAGGTGTAGTTGGTATGCATGGTGTGCCTGGAAGAAATGAAAATAGAGAACGAATGATAGGGATGTGCGCTGAGCGAGAGATGGTGATTGGAAATACCCTGTTTGAGAAGAAAGATATTTATAAGTATATATGGGTGAGACAGGAGGGTGGAAGGGTTGTTGATAGAGCGTTGATGGACTATGTGGTTGTGTCCAGGAATGTAATAGGAAGATTGTTGGATGTGAGAGTTCTGAGAGGGGAGGGTGGAGGTATGTCTGACCACTACCTGGTGGAGGGAGAGTTAAGAGTAGGTAAGAGATGGGTGGGAGCCAAGAGCGTTGGATAAAAGAGAGAACATTATAGAGTATCAAGAGAAATTGAAAGAAGAGTGGAAAACAGTGAAAGATCAGGAAAATAGCAGTGTGGAGGAGGAATGGCAGTTGTTTAACAGTGCTGTGGTGGGGCATGCGGAAGAGGTGTGTGGTGTTAGATGAGTGGGTTGTGGTGTAAGAAAAGGAAGTGAGTGGTGGTGCGAGGAAGCAAGTATGTCTGTGGCTGAAAAGAGACGTGCATATGAAGTGTGGCTGCAGAGGAAGGATGAGGTGTCATAGGAGAGGTATAAGGAAAGGAGGAATAGGGCGAGAAGGGCTGTGCGTGATGCTAAAGTGGCAGCAGATGGGAGATGGGGTAAACGGTTGACTGAGAATTTTCAACAGAATAAGAAAATGTTTTGGAAGGCGGTGAAAAGGGTGCGATAGGGAGAGTCTGGGAAGGAAGAGAGAGTAAAAGCAGAGGATGGAAGGATGTTAATTGAGATGGATGCAGTAAGGAAGAAACGGGCGGAGTATTTTGAAAAATTGTTAAATGTAGAGGAGGAAAGAGAGGCTGAGATTATGGTGGATGGAAAGGTGCAAGGAATAAATGTGTTGGGAAAGTTGAATGATTCTTTGATGACTAAAAAAGGAAGTGCAGGAGGCAGTAAAGCTGATGAAAACAGGGAAAGCTGCAGGTATGGATGGGTGTGCGGTGGAATGCCTGGAAGGTGGTGGAGTGACTATTGTTGACTGGTTAGTAAGAATGTTGAATGTGTGCATTGTGAAAGATATGGTGCCAATTGACTGGGCAAATGCTTGTGTGGTCCCGCTGTATAAAGGTAAGGGTGATTAGTATGAATGCACTAGCTTTAGGGGTATAAGTTTGTTGAGTGTTGTAGGTAAGGTGTATGGCAGAGTGTTAATTAATAGAGTCAGAGAGGGTACAGAGGGGGTGATTGGTGAGGAGCAGTGTGGCTTCAGGAGAGGGAGGGGATGCGTGGATCAGGTGTTTGCTGTGAAACAGGTGTGTGAAAAGTATTTAGCAAAAGGTAAGGATGTGTTTTGGGCGTTCGTGGATTTAGAGAAAGCGTATGATAGAATTGATAGAGAGGCTTTGTGGACTGTTTTAAGATTGTATGGACTTGATGGTAGGTTATTAAAAGGAGTGAAAAGTTTTTATGTAAATAGTAGAGCGTGTGTAAGAGTGGGAAATACTGGGAGTGATTGGTTTCCTGTGAGAGTGGGTCTGTGGCAGGGATGTGTAATGTCGCCTTGGTTGTTTAATATTTATATGGATGGTGTTGTAAGGCAGGTTGATGCAAGAGTGCTAGGTGGAGGTCTGAGTCTGGCGAATGTTGATGGTAGAGAGTGGAATCTGAAGCAGCTGCTATTTCCAGATGATACTGCACTGGTGGCTGATTCAGAGGAGAGATTGAGACAGTTGGTAGAGGAGTTTGGAAGGATGTGTGAAAGGAGGAAATTGAAAGTGAATGAGAATAAGAGTAAGGTAATGAAGTGTACGAGGCTGGTAGATGGTAGGAGGATGAATATAGTTTTGAATGGTGAGTTGCTTGAGGAGGTAGAGTGTTTTAAGTATTTAGGGTCACATGTTGCTGTGGATGGAAGAATAGATGCAGAAGTGAAGTTTAGAATGAATGAAGTAGCAAAGGTGCTGGGAGGAATTACAAAAGTGTTTAGATGTCGTTCACTTAGAATGGATGTAAAGAGAAGGCTGTATGAGGGTGTTGTGGTCCCAACTGCATTATATGGGGCTGAAACGTGGAATATGGGTGTAGCAGAGAGGAAAAGTTTGAATGCAATGGAGATGAGGTGTCTGAGGAGTATGTGTGGAGTGATGCATATGGCTCGAGTGAGAAATGAGGAAGTGCGAAGGAGAACTGGAGTTGTTTGGGAGATGGCTGATCGAGTTGAGCAGAGGGTGTTGCGATGGTTTGGGCATATGGAGAGAATGGACAATGAGCGATTGGTGAAAAAGATAACTAGATCTGATGTGAGAGGTGTTAGGCTGAGAGGAAGACCATGAATAGGATGGATGGACAGGGTAAAGAGAGCGTTTGATGCGAGAGCGATGTCTGTTGAGCAAGGAAGAGTGGCTGTGAGTGATAGAAATGAATGGAGAGAAATTGTGAATGAATAAATGATGACTCAGCCCTGAGGGGATATTCTCCCACATTTGTCTGATCAGCTGATCAGGTCAGGTGCGGGCAAGGGGATGGGTTTATTATGATGTGGCAGGGGTAAACCAGCTCTGCTGTCGGGCCCTGCTGAGATGTCACCGATTGCATGGCGCAGTTGACCCTCGTGTGGTGTGGTGCAGTGAGGATCTGTTCCTTCTCCCCTTTGGGGATAAGATGCGAATGAATGTGTTTGAGTGGATGAGTAAATTGGGTGTGTCGACCTGTCTCGGCTACCTTCCTTTCCCTGGGGGAAGCAGCCTGGGTTTATATATATATATATATATATATATATATATATATATATATATATATATATAAGAGAGAGAGAGAGAGAAAGAGAGTATGAATCATATTAAAAGAAGAAAAAGGCAAATGATACAGTAAACCTGAATGGGGAAGAAACCGTGAAAGAAAGAGCGATAAAGACTTAAGTGAACGACTACCAGAGACATGAAAGGAAGGATGACGAAGACGGGTGGATGGATAAAGAGATGAATAAGAAGAGGCATAAAGAAGGAGGGACGGATGATGAAAAGAAACGAGGACATTTATCATCCTGGGGCTCGGAGGGAAAGTAAGAGGAAGAGAGGGAATGGCATCTTAGAACAAGGTGTGACACCATTAAGCTAATTTTACTTTCGTTTCAAACATATTTAGGATAAGATATTAATTATAGGTCAGAAAAACGTTAAGACCTGATTTTATTTTTCTTCAATCAAAATACTGCGTTCCTTTTAGTTTTGATGTCTGTTTAGACCTGATTTTCAGTTTCCATTATATTTTAACCTTTTACGTTACGAAGCATAAAAGCCTTTCTTTTGAGGTTTAAGTTTCTAAATTTTCAGAAAGATATACATTTCTTCTTGAAAATATGAAACGTTGGACCAAGTTAAAATGTCATCTTTTAATTATCATATCTGTGAAAAATTTATTTCACTTTTCTTTTATTTATGGGATTTGTTGGACCAAACTTTTGCCTTCCTGCTGCTAAATCTGGTAGACACGATTTCTCTTTTGGTATGAATATTATTTATTCATTTTTCCACATTTACGTTCAGAAATTTAGTAGTGTTTGCTTTTTCCTGGTTGTTAAGAAATAAAACTAAATAACCAGATCTTCTTTGTTATGAAATCTGTCTGACTAGATATCCTTTTCAGTTTATGCTGGGAAATATTTAACTTAGATTCCCTTTTTTGCTACTGAATCTGTTAAACATTTTTAAAAGCTCTTTTTCATTATACTTCCTCTTCCCTTTTTGTAAATGGAATCTTTCATACAGAGTTTCTTTGTATTATTTTTGTCACATTATGTTTGTTTTTTCCTACAATTTGCTATGAAACTCTCATATATTTGTCACTTTCCTCTTGCTATGAAATCATATATACAAAATTTTCTTTTTGTTATGAAACATGTTTCACCAAACTTCCCTTTTGTTATGAAACTTTTTTTTGGCTAGAAAATGTCGTAGAATTTTCAATTTTATTCAAAAACAGGTTTTTCTGCACAAAAATTCATGATGCAGATGAATTAATGTTTACTTATTTTTTTTTAACTCTAAGAAGACTTCTAATGGAGAGATCTGAAACATATCATTAATTCCTTCACACGAAAGTTGTCCTTTATCACAATCTTCCTACATTTTAGTGAGATCCATTTAACCCACTGACTCCCATCGACATATAAGTACATCCGAACGTTTTGTCGCTGTGACTCCCGTTGACATATATAAATGTGCCGCATCTGCAAGTCCGTCATTTGTCCAGTTTTCAAATTTCGTGAGTGATTTTTGGTATGTATACACGGGACACTTTCCTCTACCAGATGCCAGGCAGGGACAATGCCTTACCCAGCATGACCTCCCCCCCCCCGCACTCCATTGTCTCGGCAATTCACCTGTTACCAGTGACCTGGTCAGTAAAGACATGTCGCGCCACAGTACGATATTCAAGGCCAGAGTGAATCCCCAATTGATGACAGTGTGGAGGACAAAGTTTACATAGCATTAGTGGAAGAAACAGTCAGAAATGATGATCAGGTAATGTCGCCAAAAAAGGTGAGATATGTTGATGTGTTTGGTGAGTGAACCAATGCTTATATTGTCTATATTTCTGTGTGAAAACCAATATACTCTTGTACTACATATAAATTTGTACCAAATGAATAAATAAATACCTTTTATGAGTGGTGTGGAATAGTTACCCAGTGTTGCCAACTATGAAATACAAATCCAGCTAGATGGACCTCAAAAACCCGCTAGATTGGAGCACAAAAAAGCTAGATATGTTGACATGGTGAAATAATCTTTTATTGCACAAAAATGTTAGGTAACCACGGATTACATTTCGTTATTACTGTAGCTAGGCAATATAAAATTGATACCAAAAGAAGACTCTATATATGTCATGCATTTGCTGTGTACCAGTGCTGATATTTAAATTACACTCACCCCTTATTTAAGAAAAAAACTAAGCTACAAACACTCACCTCTAAAAAAAAAAAAAAAGCAACTTTGTGAAATCATCATCATCATTATCTTGAGTTTCTGATGTGCTGGTATTTGGCTGTGGTTCATCTTCGCTGTAGGTTTGGAGAGTTCCGATCTTGCTTAGAGCATCAGCTGGTATTTCGTACTCATAACAAGATTTTCCAAGTCTTCATAAACCAGGTCGTACTGATTTGTACTTTTTCCACTGGGAAATAATACTCATCGACCCCACGAAATTTTAACCTATTTTAACTGACGTTGTGTCGTACACCTGAGACGATTATGTGTACCGGTGAAGTAGGAGGTGGCTACAGGGAGGAAGGTGAAGGAGGCAGGGATAGCAGATTTTGACTGATTAAATGTTGGGTGATGACACTAATAATTCTGTGTCTGTCACTGAAGATGAAGCCAGGTATGTGGGGGTAAGGTACAAAATATAACTGAGTATAATAAGTTTGCGGGTTGGAGATGAAGAGAGAACAGGTTGGGAAGGATCTTGGGTTGAGGATGAAGTGGAAGGAGGTTGAGAAGGAACTGGATTGGGAATGCTGGTTGGGAAGGACAAGGGATTGGGGATGGTGACTGAGATGCAGACATAATGGCGTCGTTGACCAGAACACACATATCCAAGAACCTCCCTGTAACCTACTGTACATGACCAATCATCATAGCGACACCAGAGAAAATGGTCGATTAAGGAATATGCAATTTTTACTTGCTAGATACAGTACTATTTAATTTTCAATTTTACTATTGTACTTTGTGGTTCTGTATTTCTGTTATCAGTAACAAATGATAGTTTAATCACTAGGTAAGTCAGATTGCTTATTTTAAAAAGCTAGAAAAAAAGCTAGCCACCAGATAGAAAATTTACCTGCCAGATTACAAGGAAAAGAGCTAGATCTAGCGGGAAAAAAGCTAAATTGGCAACACTGTAGTTACCCCTCCCATAGAACACGTTTTCTCTGGAGCCAGCCCCATAGAAAACACAGTAAGGTAAGGGGTACTGTTACCTGTATCCAGCATTTTAAACCTTAGGTGAACGATTTCTCTATGAATTTTCGATGTTTCTCATAAAAAGTGGAGGTTTTAGCCAGAAAAAACAAAATCGAAAATCTGCTGGAATTGGGGGGGGTCATTGGTTAAAAATCTGCCAGGATGGGGCGGGTTAAATAAGGAGATAAGACACAATCTTCGTTAATTTACTAAGGATAAATTGACGTTTCGTACAACCAGGGAACTTTGAAATTTCATTTTAATTTTATACACATCTCACTTTCTACTGTCATTTTTAATTAATACTTAATCATCACAGATGATGATTAACATTAATATAAAAACGTTATTGTGGTCATGCCTGGGACCATGGGCAGGGTTTTTGGTGGGGGGAAATGTACGGGAGCACCAACCAATCAAGCTGAATTTCTTTAGTCACGTGACACTTATGCAGATGCACCAACCAATCTGATTTGAGGATCTGAGTCACGTGGCACCTACATTAACATGTGTCTCTTGAAAGTCGGATCTGAATTCTTTTTAAAAATGGCTGCTCTATGTTGTAGTTGCGGCAATAAATATGGGGATTTTGTGAAGTGTTTTTACAAGGAGAACGATGTGGCACTCAATTTTTTAAAAATCACTTGGAGTTCTACCAACACATGTTGACTGTCCATAGTGCAAATTGCCCTGTATTTACCGAGAAGACAAACATGTGTGGTACTGAGGATGCTTACCCTCCTCTGTCCGAGAAAGAAAGAACTGCTTCCAAAATGCCTCCAGGTCCATTCAGCCAAGAAGACTCGAACATCCAAGAACTGCAACCACCGACTGGTAAACAATAAGGTAAAATTTACATATTTTCAGGGATAGGTTAGGTTAGATTAGTTATGTGATTAGGTCAATTAACATCGGGGGGATTGGGGGCAGAGCACCCCAGTCAGGAATTATTATTATTATTATTATTTTTTGTTGTTGTTGATTCGATGTATTTTGGCCTTCAGATTTATCGCAGATAACCCGTTTCAACCGTGCTCCCCCCACCCAAAACCCTCAATTCCACACCGGTCCCCCATTATTGTTGGGGTGGGGTGTAACTCTAAAACTGTTTATTTGCGACAGAAATGAGGTTCAAAATTGATCAAATCAACAAAAAACACCAGAAAACCAAATTTTCATTTTTAAATTTGATTGTTGTATGAAATCGCAAATTGACTCTTATTTAGTAGTAAGGCCTATAATTTTTTTTTTTTTACCTAGTTACTGCTACACAATTTTTTTGCAGCCTCGGGAAGACCTCTCTAATTGAGGACTTGTGAAGCTGCCTACAGCTAGAGGCCACCACCGTTAACAGCTTGTCCATCCCGAGTGCATGTTAAATTATCCTGATTTCTCCCTGTTGATGTGAGAACCTGTGTGCCAAAATACCATCATACACTACTGAAATATTGAAAAAGCTTCGTAACAAAAATATAGCAGGGGATAATACATTGCTCTCGTTGTTTTATTTCCCCGAAAACGAAGCCCACACTTTGAAAACCTGGCACTTACATATTTCTTTTCATCATTTTTTATGACGCTGCTACAGCGCTGAGTCTATTCTTTTATCTCTCTATCTATAGCCGGACGCCCTAATCCCGCAAAGGGTGGCCGCAGGCAAAACGCCTCCAAGTTGCTCTGTCACCCACCATTTGACTACCCTCCCCCCAATTCACTCCCCCCTCCCTCATATACCTCTCAGCTCCATCACTTCACCTCATCCTCGGTCTACCCCTCCTTCTCCCTCCCTCCACCTCACCTACATACACCCTCTTAGTCAGTCTTTCATTCTCCATTCTCTCCACACGTCCAGACCACCTCAGTGTTTTTCTCTTTATCTTCTCAACCACATCCACATCTACCCCACAACGTTCCTTCATTTCTTCATTCGTCAACCTGTCCCTCGATGTCACTCCACATGCTCCTCTCAAGTAACTCATTTTCACTGCTCTCACTCTTGACTTGTTCCCCTCTTGCAAGGTCTACGCCTCGCTTCCATACGTCAGGGTAGGGATCACAATACTATCATGCAGTGACTTCTTAACTTCCATACTCTCCTCCCTATTTCTCATCACTGCTTTCAGTGAACCAACAACCTTCCTTCCCCGCTGCACCCTTTCACGCACTTCATCCCCAAACGTTCCATCCTTACTCATAACACTACCCAAGTACTTGAATGCACTCACATTCTCCATAGCCTCACCATCCAACCTCACTGTACATTCTGTGACTTCATTCCTCTCAAACACCATAACTTTACTCTTGTTTACATTAACTTTCAGATTCCTCTTCCTACACACTGTCCCAAATTCATTCACCAAACCTTGCAACTCCCATTCATCTTCACTCAACAATACTGTATCATCAGCAAACAGCAACACCGGAATCTTCCAAATCTCACCCTCATTCATTAGAGCCACCGCAATATCCACTGCCCTACCTTGCACCTCCTTTACAACCCCGTCCATGTACATATTAAACAGCCATGGAGACATCACACAACCCTGTTTCAGTCCCACATTGAGATCAAAGAACTCACTCAGCTCACTCCAACTTTACCACTTCCTCCTCCTCCTCTTGCCTCCTGAAATGTTCAATTTATACTGTGGTTTTAGCCAAGCACTGGATTTGTTTGTGTCACTCGCATGTGGCGGAAATTTAGTGATGATGTATTAAATTATTCTACATTAGCCATACGAGCTCAGAGACAGTCCCCGTTCCAAGATTTGATTTGACTTATTTGAAAGTGGTGGTACCGCATTTTCCAATACATCATCAAATCTTGGAACGGGGAATGTCTCTGAGCTCGTATGGCTGATGTAGATTAATTTAATACATCATCATTAAATTTCCGCCAAAAGAGAGACTGGCCCAAACAAAACAAGTGCTGGGCTAAAACTACAGTATAAATCGAACATTTCAGGAGGCAAGGTTTAACTTAGCTTTGTAGCAACTTCATTAAAAACGACGAAAAAAAAATATATAAGGGCTAGTTTTTCAAAATACAGGCTTCGTTTTCGGGAATATAAAACAATGGGAGCAATGCATTCTCCCTTTTATATATATATATATATATATATATATATATATATATATATATATATATATATATATATATATATATATATATATATATATATATATATTGTTATGAAGCTTTTTCAGTTCTTCAGTCGTGTACGATGGTATATTGCCAAACAGGTTCTCACGTCAACAGAAAAAAAAAAAAAAAAAAAAAAGCACGGTAACTGAACATGCGCTTGGAACAGAGAAGCTGTTAACAGTGAGACATCTGGTGGCAGACGATTTCTAGAAGTCCCCCATAGAAAGGGTTGAACCATCTCTCTAGGCTTTATTAAGTTAGTGTGATGGACTCATTTAAATTTTTCCCACTCTGCCATAAAATCTTATAAACAATACTGGAGAATACCTATAGTAGTGATGGTGTTCAAAATCACAGTAACTGAGGCTTATTTTAAGTGTGTGTGTGTGTGTATATATATATATATATATATATATATATATATATATATATATATATATATATATATATATATATATATATTAGACAAGAAAAGATCAACTTGTTGAGACAGCAGACTAAAGTCAAAGACATTTTTAGAATTTTTAAAAGAACATAAATGGAGGTGAGCAGGACATGTAACAAAAATAAGGGATAACCGATGGAGCAAGAGGCTGGCTAACCGGACACCAAGAGATC
>NC_137005.1:34840541-34855541 GCF_032717465.1 Coenobita brevimanus
TATAAAACTGAATTGCTGCTTCCACCAACTTACATATGAGATGATTCGTGGCATAAGACGTGATATAAGAAGTCCGATAATGATTTCGACAATTTTTAGTAGACGGCCTTTGATTTCCATTGTTGTTCACCATACATTAGCCACTCATCAACTCGCTATAGACCATCAGCCAATATTATATCACTCGCCAATACACCATAGTAAGGGCAAGATTATGGCTCTGATCGTCCACCATGGATTTTCTTGCGGACGTATGATCAAGTTTGTTTTACACATTCTTACATACGAGGTGAGATCAGAAAGTTCTGACAGTGGTTGTTAAACTCAGGTTTATTGAAATTTAGACGCATGCTTCAGTTATCCCTGCGAAAGCACTGCGCTCCTGCATGTACAAATTTTAGTGTTCCTGTCACTGAGGGAAGCATCACTGGCACCCCTCTTTCCTTTTGCCGTTTAGGACGCACATCATTTCAAACTGGAGATCTTAAGTGTTAACAAAAAGGTTTCCTTGCTTTGAGGAAAACCAGGAATTGCATAATGCTGTCACGTGTATAATTTTAATATGGAATTAAAGGATTCTTTTTTTCTTGAGCAAAAACTGCTGGATAAGGTTGAGCACGTGGTCGTGGTGAAGCAGCCACCCATCAGTTCACTTGTGTCAATTGCATCTCATTACCTCAGGCAAATATTTTAAAACTTCCAGACAGAAATGCTGCAAAAACAACAAAATTCTGGAGAGGAATTTTGTGTGAGCAATTCTGTTCCCATCAAAAAATGCAAGCAACATGACGTTTTCTTGCTATTTTGCCTTGCGAGCTTCTCTGGGTCTTGATTATATTTGTTTCATCCACTGAGAGCTCTGTCTTTTGGTTTCCGGGTCAGAAGCCACAGATCCATTCAATCATCCTCTGTTGAGACCTTCTATAAGAACGTTGAGTCTGATTTACGATGATAAGTCAGCAAAACACCATGCTCCTATTGATTAAAGGAGTATAAATATTTTGTGCACAAGTTTGTTGTTGTTTACAGATTTCTTGCACCTACAGGGCAGGCCGGGCCATACATTAGCCCGCTCAGTTGGGTAGGGGCTGAGTATAAAACAGTAAGCGCGGAGATCACGGCCTTGGGATTGCCCAGCACACACGCCCTGTCTCTTGGCTGGCTTTGTGGTGTGCGTTTTTTTTTTTAATTTTTTTTTTTGCCTATCGACCATTGGGGCCGGAGCCTCTGGTCATTAAGGCAAAATATATATATATATATATATATATATATATATATACAGACATCCATGCATATGAATATACACACTTTCATGCACCCGTACATATACGTGTGGGAAGTTGCTATGTACTTAGCCAACCCCCCTGCTGACCAGCCGGTCATCCTATTATCACAATAAGCTACAGTGTTTTACAAAGACAGTACTTAGTGAGAAACGAGCTGTTAATAAGTAACAGTTATGGAGACGTTTTTCGTAAAACTGGCTTTCTGTTTACATGGAAGTCAATCACTTATCGCAAAAAAAAAAAAAAAAAATCAGAATCTTTTACTAGTACCTACCCCTCTGTTTACCTGTCATTTCAAACAACACAATCGCTGTCATTCGGGCTGGGTGCACTTCCCATAGTCATCACTTCAGATCCCATCTCTCCTCAACAATACGGCATCGCATGTTTTACGATGCGGCTGTGGATCGTATGTTAACTTCGCGATATTGCTCCCTCGAGTCAGCGTGGGGTTGGGGTATTTGAGAGTGGGGGGATGTCCAGTTAGTGGGGATATAGAGAGAGGTCGAGAGAGGAGAAGAGGGTTAAGAGACAGGAAAAGGGGGCTGAGAGAGTGGGAGAGAGGGATTGTGAGTGAGAAACATGAGAGGGGTTGAGAAAGAGGGAAAGTATGCAGAGAGAAGTGAAAGGATGAGAAAGACAAAAGAGAGGGGAGGGTTAATGAGGGAGAGGTTGGGGGGTGAACGGGTTGAGAGAGGGGGGGGAGGGGAGGATAAGGGTAAGGGCAGTATCTGTCCTGGTGCTGATAAAAGTGAAAATCGAAATGTCATCTACCAGCGGTAATGTTGCTGTTTCTCCGCCATTACAAAATGATGACTCTCCCACTACCACCACCACCAGGCACAACACTACCTCCACCAACACTGTGCTAACTATTTCTTTTCTGCTACTTCTTCCTCCTCCACCTCGTGATCATGATTATGATGATAATGATGATGATGATGATCATCATCATCATTTCCTTTTCCTTTTGCTACATGGATCAATTTTACAGTTAGTTTACATCCATCACATTGAAAATAATGCCTAACATGGTAAGCATCACTTGGGAGGCATGAAGGTCTCTGAGCATGTCATGGTAAATATTCTGATAATACTTATGTTACCGGTATTGATTAGCTCGACTGTGGAAGGGGTGCGAAGAAGAGATGGTTTTGCTGTCCAGCCTCACAGCAAGTATTATAGCGACTTCGTGTCACCACCAAGTGTTATTTCCAAACTAACCCTGCATTTTCATGTAAAGCAGTAGTCATGTTTTCGTGGGATAGTGGGGTTTCACAGTAGTCTGTATCAATTCCTCGCAAGTTTGCTTCTGCATGAAGCACGATCCGCATACGGCGCCTTTCATTTTCCCTCAGCCACAATATATATATATATATATATATATATATATATATATATATATATATATATATATATTACTTCTACAAAAATCTCGTATACTGCAGGTGTTAGCGATGGCTGTATCTACTCTCCCTCCCCCACAGCTGTTCAAAAGTCTCTCATAGGCAATATAAAATTGTCTGAAGGTAGCAAGAAAAAATATATAAATTATATTCTGTCATTGTGCTAAAGGGTTAAGCAAGCTCTGTCGATATTAAACCTAAAAATACGAAGGCTTAGATTTTTGCCTGTCAACTACTGGAGGGTCATTAAGACAATCAGTCGGTCTGTGCTAAGTCAGTCTTCCCCTACAGATGCAAATAACATGCACGTTAATGTTAAACCTTGCAGCTAACATTCAGGCATGGATATTTCAATCTCATTAATCTGCAAACGATTATACTTAGAACAAGTAGGCTAGTGCCATGCACAACAAACTTCGCCCAACAGCGGTTGTTTTATTACTGTAAAACACTGAAAAAGTACTGTCATTTAGTGTCAGAGCGGTACACAATTAAAGTCTAAGGTAGTGGCGCAAATGTTTTGAAGTTACGCCCCCTAAAAATCCGTGATATTGCGTTTGACCTTTCAAGGTCACTCAAGGTCAAAGGCCATGGTGCCGAATGAAAGCCCATATGAGACTTCCTACATTATGATAATAGTAAATATCTATCTTCAACGAGTTGCGAGTTATAGCCCCCTGAATATCCGTGACCTTGAGTTTTACCTTCCAAGGTCACATACGCTCAAAGGTCATGGTACCACTTAAAAACCTATATGGGACTTCCTACACGTTAATAGTAAATACCTATCTTCAACCAGTTTCGAATCAGAGCCCCCTAAATATAGGTGGCCTTGAGTTTGACCTTTCACACTGACTGAAGGTCAAGGGTTTTGGTGCCAAATGTAAGTCCATATTACGAGTTCCTATATGTGCGTAATAGTAAATATCTTTATCTTCTAACAGCTTCAAGTTATAGCCCTCTGTAATTCTGTGACCTTGATTTTGACCTTTCAGGGTCACCTGATTACCTCCAAAAATTAATCAGTTTCTTTGGGACCAGTGTCCACATATCTGAAAGTTTCATGTAATTTCGTTCAGTCGTTTTTCCATAATGTTGCTAAAAAAAACAAAGAAAATCAAGGAAACAAAGAAACTTGACCAAAACAATACCGTGAGGTAATAAATTAACCATATATAACTGAAGGGTGGAAAAAATTTTGATATCCCTTGCACAGAGCTGGTTGAAGTGATATTTAACTCTAGTTTACGCATGACCAATTTATGAAGAACTGAAAATAACCTACACAGTCGAAAGCTTGCGGCGTCAAATATAAATTAACCCTCCGATTAACAGACATTAAGGATAATCCATGACCAAGAAGAATATGGCCATGTTTCCGCAGCGTTATTAGCACTGAGTAAGCGAGGATGTTAGCAATCCTCAAATCTGTGACGATCGTTTAAGGAAAACCTGCAACTGTAAGATACAGCTGATCAGCCTGCATCCCTCATTACAAAGCCTTGTTAGAAGTTTAACATCAGGTCAGATATGGTATGTTTTATCTCAAAATGCTTTAAAAACTGTCTTAAAAATAAGCGGACTGCTCCCTCCTTCGAACTCTTATTTTAAAAAACAGGCTTTGGGCTAGTGATTCATATTCCCGTTGCCATAACACTCCGTAGCACCTTTTCCTTAATTTTTTTTTTCTTTTATAGACAAAAAGTAGTAACACTGCTCGCTCCAGTCAGTGTAAACTCACCCACTCCATCTCATTCCGTATCATCAAACACCAAGGAAAAAAAAATATTACAGCACAGGAACTAGACAACACCATGACCGAAATTACTTGTCACGGGATCGACAGGCCGTGTTTTCCGGCCACAGGTATAATGATAAAGTAAATAAAGTTGTGATGCATCAGGGGGATCTATGAGTAGTAATGGTGGTGATGGCGTGAGCGATAGCTGGTAGCACACTGACTATTTTTTGGCTGCCACTGGTGTTGATGTGGATGGGTTGGGGGGGGAGGGGGATTGTCTGGGTATTGAAATGGATGGTGACTTAGGTGTTGTTGTTGCTCAGCCCTGGTCTGTCAGTCTTAGCAGATCATCAGCCACAGGCAAGGAACTGCTTTTGGGGGGCCGACTTTTAGGACAAGTAGAGTACATATACAGTATAGGGATCCGGCGTCCACTTGTGGTAATCAGCGCCTTACATGAGTCGGACCATGGGCTTTTCACAGCGAGGTGGAAGGAAATATGAGGAGTATGGCTCATGGGAGGACAAGCAGCTGCTCCACCAAGGGCGCACAGCGCCGTCACGTGTTGGCTCCACGTCAGGTACAGACTGAGGCTGTGGTGGATGGTTGTTAAAGTGTATGTCGAGAAGAATGGTTAAAGTGAATGGCTCAAGTGTTAAGGTGGATGATTCAGGTATATGTGAGGTGGATGGTTTAGGTAGATAGTTCGGATGTTGTTATGGAGAGTTCAGGTGCTGATGTGGATGGTGTAGGCGATGAGGTGAATTGTTCAGGTGTTGAGGTGGACAGTTGAGGTGGATGGTTCAGGTGTTGAGATGGATTGTGCAGATGTTGAGGTGGATGGTGTAGATGTTAAGATGGCTGGTGTAGATTTTGAGTCGAGTGGATCAGGTGTTCAGGTGTTGAGATAGATGGATCAGCGTGATGGTACTGGTACTGAGGTGGATGGTTCAGGTGTTGATATAGATGGTTCTGGAGGGTGTTTCAGATGCTGAGCTGATCGGGTTGGATGTTCAGGTGGTGAGGTGGATGGTTCAGGAGGATGGTTTAGTTGTTAAGGTGGGTGGTTCAGAGGTTGAGGTGAATGGTTCATGTGTTAAGGTGGATGGTTCAGGTGGTAAGGTGGATGACTTAGGTGCTGAGGTGGAAGGCTTTGGTGTACCTGTGCGTTGATAATAGGGATGATTTAGGCGTTGAGGTGGATGGCTAAGAGGGTGTAGTAGAGGGGAAAGGGAAAGGCGGTGTTCAGAGTCTGGTCTGTGTGAGCTAATATTTATGTTATCACCTCCACCAACGTAGCTGGAGGAGGTCATGTGTTCACCTATGTTTGTCTGTTTATCTAGACGATATCTCTAAAACTTCTCAATGAATTTCAATGAAATGTTGTGGAAGGGTGGACCATGAAAAAAAAAAAAAATAGATTATGGGGCGGATCCGGATGCGGATACGGATCCTTTATATCCCGCAAAATATTTCCAAAAGTTCCTCATGAATTTCAATAAATTCTTGTGTAAGAGTGGGCCACGGGTAAAGGAACAATTGGTTAAAACTTGGGGCGGATCCGGATCCTATGTATTCAACACAATATCTTTACGGATGCGGATCCGGATCCTTTTTAATGGCAATGACATTTGCGGAGGTATCCTCTCTCTGAGTCCTTTCTATTTTGAGAGTGTGATGAACAAAGTTTTGAATAAGATAAAATATAATTGTACTAAGTAAGTATGTGCAGTGAGTATATTCATGAAAACTTTGTAAGTGTTGTGAGAACATTGTTAAGAAACTTTGGTAATGTGGCAGTGGAGAAGGGCGGCAGTGATCAAATTTTGGTGCATTTGTTGAATATTTCGCTTTGACTAAACATAAGAGTATTATGAAGATGATGATAATGATCATGATGATGGAGGATGAAGAGGAGAAGAGTGGCAGTGATCGGTTTGGCCGATATGAGCGTTGTGAATAAACCATAGCAAATAATATTATTCTCCTGATAAAGAAACTATGTGGGGTGAGTAAATAATTATGCAGCGTTAGTATAAAATTATCAAGAGATGAGGTTTGGCCTTATGGAGAAGAGAAGGGGCGGCGTACTGATCCAAGTTTGGCTTGTGGGAGTAAATATAAGTGTTGAGGGAGGTAATGAGGCCTGGAAGTGTGGCCGAAAGGAGCAAAGTAGCCGGTCATGAGGTGAAGAGGGCCAGCCACGCCAGGAAAAGGCTGGTAAAGAGGTCTGATTGTACGGTAATATGCAGCGCAGCCTGGTGGTGATGAGGGGCAACACTGCACTGGTGGTGATGAGGGGCAACACAGCACTGGTGGTGATGAGGGACAACACTACATTGGTGGTGATGAGGGGCAATACTGAACTGGTGGTGATGAGGGGCAACACTGTACTGGTGGTGATGAAGGGCAACACTGTACTGGTGGTGATGAGGGGCAACACTGCACTGGTGGTGATAAGGGGCAACACAGCACTGGTGGTGATGAGGGGCAACACTGCACTGGTGGTGATGAGGGGCAACACTGTACTGGTGGTGATGAGGGGCAACACAGCACTGGTGGTCATCACAATCTGGGCACAAGCTGACCAGGAAACCGTGTGGAAGTTCAGACAGTGTTCCGGCGAGCAAAACAATTCACCACAAAGTACTGGTGTTATTTCCTGAGGCTTTAAATTAACGAAAAATTTTCGGAATTTAAGAAACTGTACACTTCTCAGATTCATCACCATCATCATTATCACCGTCATATACATTTTCCTTCCCCTCCACCCTCTCCTCATCATCATGATCATCATTTCCATTCTCCCCCTCCTTGTCCTCCTCCTCCTCTTCCTCTTCATCATCATCATCATCATCATCAACATCATCATCATCATCACAACCCTATTCCCACTTTTACAACGATCTTCCTGTGTACAGAAGCATACTATGGTTTTGATGGCAGGCCACTGACTCCATCACAGAACATCATACCTTGGAAAGCACCACCTGAGACACACTTACATCTCTGCTTGTACAACTTTTAACACACATTAGGTATATGGTGAAGTCGAAGGCCTCTGGTTCCAGCTCTCCACCCCATGCATCACAGACTGTAGATGCCTTATATGGGGATTCAAGCCACCTTCTTGTTGTATCAACTTCCAGATTTTTTTTTTAAATCTGCGCATTTGCTTACGTGTCTGTTACTAATTCTGCAGATTATAAATGTTACCTCCTGCTTTGTGTTAAGGCCGACCGTCTTTCAAATACAAATACTGATGCATTCCTTTCGAACTTTAATACAGGGATATTGACGAACGGGTATTGGTATCAATTCCCTCTCCACCATCACCACAACTTTCCTCTTTCATCACCATTCTTCCCCATCACTATCACCACACAATGTTAAACTTCAAGGTTATAAGTAATCTACCTCCTACACCTTTGACACGGCAGTTTCTGGATGTCTTGTCACAGCGGTTAGACCACATTTGGTTTTACTATTATGTATAGATAGCAAGTACATGGGAATGCGGCAGGAGGACATGTTCATGTGATGATACTGATAATTATGACTGGAAGGCTTCATTACCTACTTACACCGTCATCCCTCAGGTCCCTCCCATTTCTTCAAATGGAAGATGATGGACTACAAAAGGGCAGCTTCAGCCTACACTTCAAAATGTTCACGTTTCAGATGAACCTGGGACCACAACATTTACAAGAACACTAGGCACATGGCAAAAGTCAAGTTTTTTTTTTTTTTTTTTTATAAATAACAGGACGGAGGAAGGAAAAACAAATGAGTAAAAAAAAATAATCCATACACCAGATTACTGGTGTCCTCTGTTCATAAAATATCTGTAACAGTTAGACCTGAACAGTTGTAGGTTGAAATTTTCAAGGTTCTAAATCCCCATTCTTTTTGCTCCAACAAACTCTTTCACTATATGTCAATGTTTGTGGATGTTTTACCTCAGTACCCATGTTGCTATTCGTTGCGTAACACTACATAATGCGATTTAAGTAAAAAAGTAACCAAAGAGCATATCTACAAAAAAGTGTATGAGAGAAGAAATCAGATGAGAATCAGTCTCCCTTTACCAACTTCCTATTGTCCCAAGGCAGTTTCAACCAGTCCCTTGCAGCAAAACTCATTTATCTAAAAAATCCCAACATTTTCTCACCTTCCCTTTCCCTCTACACAGTCTGTGAGCGCTGCGCCTAAATCAGTAACCTTACCACCTCTGGCTCCATTTCTTTACGTACGCAGTGTACCTAATGTGATAGTCTAGCTTACTGCTTTCGAGGGTTCTAAGGTCTCCCTACACCGGACCACGCATCACAGCTTGTGAAAGCCATATTTTATTAGCTAATCAATCTACCCTAATTTACATGCATAACAGTTACACGGTAAATACCCTGGGAAAGCCCAGCCTACTTTTTTTTTTTAGGTTTTCTATACATGCACCCATCCTACCAACCCCCTCCCACCCACATTTCATCCTGTGGAAGAAAACTTGGTAGCCAAACCACCTTCGACTGAGCAGTTTTACCTGCACAAGAAATATATGATCCAAGTCAAGCCTATTGATCTTCCAGGTTCAGCGTAGTATGCAATTCCGTGAAATGGTCGCCGGGGGATATGTATAGGATCGACAGTCGGTGAATGGATTAAGTTTACTTTGATTAGTCGGGATATAAGAATGGGAAAAGGATACAGTTAATTATAATAAGATTCTGTGATGTATAGCTAAGTGAACCAATTACATTCAGCCCAGTTAAATCGCTCCAGAATAATGGCAGGCACAGAATAAGAGGCCAGTCCCAGAATATCGTATCAGTTACAGTTCTGAAAGTCAGCTATTTTTTAATGAGTGCATGACTAACTATTTGCCTCTCCAGTCCAAGAAAATTATTTATATTTCATTCTTGCTACCTCCTGGCGAGTATATTCAAATAAAAGGAGACATCTCAAAAATGAAAATAAAAAATGGTGGGGTTAGGTGCGTCATCCATTAGTCCCTTCATTACTAGTGTGCTCTGCAAAACAGAGCAAAGTTGCATAGCAGTAGAAATAATGAAGCATTAATAATGCCCTGGAGTTGAACGAATTTAGTGATGGACAGAAAAAATATTTTTCCTTCTGAAATACTGAGAAAAGGAGCATTCCAAAGTTCATAGATGAAACGGGAAGATATGAAACTGAACTGAAGATATGAAATATCTCCACTGAGAAAGGGAAACAGCCAGAATATCCTTCTCCCTTTGTTGACTAGATACTAGCTGGGAAGTAATGCGTGTAGTGAGAGCAGTGCATTGTGCATGTCAGAGGTGGAAGTGTTGCTCTGGCTGTGTAACAGAATCTGTACGCTTTTCAGACTGGAGTGGTTATATATAGCTTTCGTGACTTTTTCCACAAGGGGTTCTTCTAAACTGAGGAAAACAATTTGGTAACACCAAAAAGGAAATACAAAACGATATCACCATATTGAAGGGGTTAAAAGCGAAGAAAAGACTAATTTTTAAAATAAAAAATGCTACTTGGTGAGCAGAGCGAAAGTCATTCCAAAACTTCATCTGACTTAACATGACCTGAGAAGAGAGACACACCCAGGGGGCCTACCCAACTTCCAATTCCCTCCTGCCCGTGGGAAAGGATCCCAAATGAGCAATTCCTCTTTCGTTAATGAGGAAAACAGTCCAAATCCATCTCCGTAATTACGAGGGGTAATGAGAAAAGAAAAAAAATGGAAAACTTGAGACGAGGACGACATTCTGGAAACCGGGAAAACAATCAGGCAGAGGGGAAGCAGGGCGGTCGCAAAAATGGTGATGCTCGGAGGACATAAAATACCCGGAAGGAGAGAGGAACCCCGGCGAAGGAAAAGGGAAAATAGCCGAAGGAAAATTGAAAAGGGTGAGGGGCTAGGAGAAAGAAAAAATGTGGTGAGTGGAGGTAGGAAGGAAAGGAAAGGAGAAATCGGTTGGGCTGGAGAAAAGGAAGAGAGACAGAACTGGCGGTAACCTAGACTGGAAGTGGCTTAGTCCGAAGGTATTTTACTTTAGACTGGAGGCAGCATTCATTAGATGTGGCTAGAATGGAGGTAGTCTAATATAAGGGAAATTTAGACTGGAGGTAACCTGGTCTGGAGGTAGCTTACTGTCGACTGGAAGTGGCATTCATTAGATGGACTGTGGAATAGAGTTAGTTTAATCAGAGGGAAACCTAGACTGGATGTAGCCTTCACTGGATGTAGTCTAGACTGAACGTAAGACAAGACCAGCAGTAGCCTAGACTGGAACTGAAGCATGCTAGCTGATGGGCTAGTCTGGATGAGGTAGCTTAGACAAGAAGTGAGACATCGTAGAGGTGAGACACATATAATGGATGTATGGTAACCTAGATTAGAAGAGATAACCGAGACAAAAGAGGGACAGTGCTAGACTAGGGGTTGAGTAGCGTAGATTTCATGTTTGATAGACTAGACAGATGGTGAGGTAGCATTAACAAGAGCTTGGGTAGCCTAGGATACAGGTTACATAGAATAAAGGCGAGGCAGCTTAAGCAAGAAAAACGGTAACTTATAGTACAATTAGGCCTAATGTAGACGACAGGCGAGGTGACCATCGATGAAGAAAGGCAGTGGACGGAAATTGAATGTTGATCCTACAGACTATACATATTGTAATAAGTAGGTGTGTTAGTCCAGTGGTGAAGTAGTTAAGTGGTGAGGTAGTCTATTGGTGAGGTAGTCTAGTGGTGACTTAGTCTAGTGGTGAGGCAGTCTAGTGGTAGGTAGTCTAATGGTGAGGTAGTCAATTGTTGAAGCAGTCTTGTAGTGAGGTAGTCTTGTGGTGAGGTAGTCTAGTGGTAGGTGGTCAAGTGACGAGGTAGTCAAATGGTGAGGTAGTCTACTGGTAGGTAGTCTAGTGGTAAGGTAGTCTATTGGTGGGGTAGTCTTGTGGTGAAGTAGTCTAGTGGTGAGGTTGTCTACTGGTTTGCCAGCGTGGTGGTGAGGTAGTCAATTGGCGAGCAGTCTTGTGGTGAGGTAGTCTTGTGGTTTGTTAGTCTAGTGGTGAGGTAGTCTTGTGATGAGGTAATCTTGTGGTAAGGTAATCTTGTGGTAAGGTAGTCTTGCGGTGAGGTGGACTAGTTGTGAGGTAGCTTAATGGTGAGATAGTCTAGTAATGAACTAGTGCTGTGGTAAGGTAGTGGTGAGGAAGTCTAGTGGTGAGATAGTGATGATGTAGTTTCTAGGTCAGGGTGTGTGATGGTGGGGCTATATGGCAGTGAAGGTGTGTAGTGGTGGGGTCTGGAGTTCATCGCACTAGCGATGGAGTGAAGGAAATCTGTGTCAATTAAGTTATGATGGCGAAGAAGTGCTTATGAGAACTGACTTGTTGCTGGCGTGGAAGAATGATGGTGATACAGACGGTGGTGGCGAAATCTGGTGGAGATATACTGTATATATTGGTGGTGGAGTGTGGTGGAATGTGGTGCAGAAACAGATGGTGGTGGTGATGAAGATGAAGGTTGATGACAATGATGAGGTTGGGTATGCTGGAGATCCATATGGCGGAGTGGTGAGCTGAAGATGGTGATGTTGGTGGTGGTGGTGATGGAGTGCAGTGCAAGTACTTAACGATGATGGTCGTGGTGATGTGCTGGAGAAATCATATGGTGGTGCTGGTGGTGAAGGAGATACAATTGTGGCAGTGGAGAGTGTAGGTTACTGATTGTAGACACTGTGGTGGAGATACAAATATGGTGATCGTGGATACTGGAGGTCATACTCTTGTTTCAGATTTAGAGGGTGGTAGTGGTGGAAGTATTATACATATTTTGGTGTAAGTGTTGGTGTTGAGTGTTGCGGAGATGCCGATGGTGCTGGCATCGGTGGAAGTACAGGTAGCGGTGGTGAGGTTGAGTGTAGTGATGGACATAGTGATGAAAACAGGCAATATGCAAAAAAAAAAAAAAAATCTTAAGATTGTGAGGTGCTTAAGGTATTCGTCACATCGTTAAAAAGTCTTCTCCTAAGGTGATTAAACTGTCCGGCGGTACAAAAATATAAACACTAGAACATCATTGTGCTAGGGGCGTACTGTTTATGGTGAATGAAAGAGTGATACATATATCTATCTACCTGTATCTATCTATCTATCTATCTATCTATCTATCTATCTATCTATATATATATATATATATATATATATATATATATATATATGAGCCGCGTTGTTTGTCCTTCAGTCACGCCCAAACAAGGGCCAGAGACCCCCAGACTCATTTATTCTGAATCATGGCGACCCAAGGATAGTTTTAAGGGGGACAAAATTCAGATTTGAGTCATCTGAGGTCACCGGCATAGTGCTCGCCTTTTTTGTCCCGGGCAACACCGAGTACCCCTGCAGCCTAGTTTTTGACATGGAGACTCACATGACCTCCAGTTCGGACATAGGCTATGTGAGGTTGACCTCCGAGGTCATTTGAGGCCACTGGTCGGAGGTCATTTGAAGTCATCGGTAATAGTAAACAAGCATGCACATCTACCGTGCGTTGGTCTGCGAAAACTGAAGTAGAAAGTTCCTGGACTTCCTATAACCCCTTCTGAAAGGCATAAGAGGTACATGGTCCTTCTGGAGTAGAAAGAATTACTGAACTAGAACAAATATGATTAGAGTGTTCGCCTTTTTGGCCAAGGCAACACAGGGTACGTCTGTAAGTATATATATATATATATATATATATATATATATATATATATATATATATATATATATATAAACGTCCTCGATACCTACTACACATTTCACGAGAACATGATCTAATAGGAAACTTGACTTCTATTTCGCATAAAAATTTATTATTGTATTCAACTTTGTTTTAGGAAAATCAATGTTGCAGCAAGAATCGACCAGAATTCCAAAGTTAAGATTTCAGTGATTTATCCTTAAAAACCTTCACTAATATATATATATATATATATATATATATATATATATATATATATATATATATATATATATACACACACAGTAAATGTGCAGTAAACCCTTGATATAATGAACTAATTAGGGGGAGGGGCGTGTCACTATATCCAGAAGTTTGCTATATACGCGGAGTCAGTGTTTCCGAGAGATTACCGAACTATCTATCTATCTATCTATCTATAGCCCGACGCCCTAATCCCGCAAAGGGTGGCTGCAGACAAAACGCCTCCAAGTCGCTCTGTCACCCACCATTTGACTACCCTCCCCCCAGCTCACCCCCCCTCCCTCATATACCTCTCAACTCCATCCCTCCACCTCATCCTCAGTCTACCTCTCCCTCTCCCTCCCTCCACCTCACCTACATACACCCTCTTATTCAGTCTTTCATTCTCCATTCTCTTCACATGTCCAAACCACCTCAGTGTATTTCTCCTAATCTTCTCAACCACATCCACCCCACAGCGTTCCTTCACTTCTTCATTCGTCAACCTGTCCCTCCATGTCACTCCACATGCTCCTCTCAAGTAACTCATTTCCACTGCTCTCACTCTTGACTTGTTCCCCTCTTGCAAGGTCCATGCCTCGCTTCCATACGTCAGGGTAGGGATCACAACACTATCATGCAGTGACTTCTTAACTTCCATACTCACCTTCCTATTTCTCATCACTGCTTTCAGTGTACCAACAACCTTCCTTCCCTGCTGTACCCTTTCACGCACTTCATCCCCCAAAGTTCCATCCTTACTCATCACACCACCCAAGTACTTGAATGCACTCACATTCTCCATATCCTCACCATCCAACCTCACTGCACACTCTGTGACTTCATTCCTCTCAAACACCATAACTTTACTTTTGTTTACATTAACTTTCAGATTCCTCCTCCTACACACTGTCCCAAATTCATTCACCAAGCCTTGCAACTCCCATTCATCTTCACTCAACATTGCTGTATCATCAGCAAACAGCAACACCGGAATCTTCCAAATCTCACCCTCATTCATTAGAGCCACCCCCACATCCACTGCCTTACCTTGCACCTCCTTTACAACCCCATCCATGTATATATTAAACAGCCATGGAGACATCACACAACCCTGTTTCAGTCCCACATTGAGATCAAAGAACTCACTCAGCTCACCATCCACTTGCACCGTAGTCCTAGCTCCCTCGTACATACTCTTCACAGCACTCAACAATTTCCCCTCCACTCCATATATTCTTAATACCTTCCACATACCTTGCCTATCTATTCTGTCATAAGCTTTCTCCAAGTCCATGAAGGCAGCATACACTTTCCTTCCCTTCTCTAGATACTTCTCCACTAAACATCTTAGAACAAATATCTGATCTACACACCCTTTTCCCTTCCTAAATCCCCCTTGATCTTCTCCAACTAGCTCCTCTGTCATATGCCTAACCCTATCAATGAGTATTCTACCATATATTTTACCAGTCACACTAAGAAGGCAAATACCCCCATGGTTACCACATACTTCTCTCTCCCCTTTTCCTTTGTACAAAGGAACAATTTTACCTGATTTCCAGTCCTCTGGAACCCTTCCCTCTTCCCAAGCCAATCTACA
>NC_137005.1:34860541-35038041 GCF_032717465.1 Coenobita brevimanus
CTGCAGGTGTTTTGTGCAGGCTTGGATGCGCCACCCATCTTAGTTCCTGGGACTTCCATCCTTATGATCATTTCCCCCATGGGACAGAGAGTGTCTCTTCGAATAAAGGGAGGATTGTCGAAGCAAAAAAAAAAAAAAATAAGGGGGGGGGGAATGGCGCCTGTGCTCCTGTGGTCCCAAGAGCCTCTGTGTCTTAGTCTCGTATGGTAGGTTGTGTATGACTTCGCCGTAGGTTGTTCCATCCATTTCATTTCTTGGTAGATAGCGACTTCGGGTCCCTTAACCCTTCTTCAGTAGCCTTGGTAGATAGATGTTTCTTCCTCTGTGACAGAGGTGAGAATCCACTGAGCAGGTGAGGTGGGCGTTATTTAACCTGCCCCGTACCAACTAATTTATTACAAAACCATCCCCCAAAACACCACAGATTTTCGACTTGTTATTTCTTGCTTCAAATCTCGCTTTTGGTGAGAAACAATTGAACACTCACCAAAGAAATTGCTCACCTAAGGTTAAAAATGGTCTAGACAGGTGACCCTCTGAACACTTGATAAGTGTGCTTTCTGTAGCCGTGCTGCTGCTGTCGCGTTTTCTATGGTAGGGTAACTATTGGAAACCACTCAAAATACATAGGCCTAGTTATTTATTCATTTGGTACAAATTTTCCTGGAGTACAAGAATATATTGGTTTTCACACGCGCGCGCACACACACACACACACACACACACACACACACACACACACACACACACACATATAGATAGATAGATAGATAGATAGATAAGCATTGTTTCATTCACGAACACATCAAAATTGCCGAATTCTTGCACAACTGACTTACCATGACTGTTGGGGGTAGGGGGGTTTCAAGAATAGTCCCCCAGTATCCCTGCTTGTTGTACGAGGCCACTAAAAGGGTTGATGGTGGGTTAGTGCCCCACCCCATAAAAAGAACTAACTAAACAAGCGAATAAAGCACCGTAGACCAGGACGGACCATACATTGACGACTAAGGAACGGACAAAGGACTTTCTGAGGGTGGGAACGTGGAATGTGAGAGGAGTGAATGATGAAGTGAAAGAGAGAGAGATTGTTCAGGTGCTTGAGGATGCAAAAGTGGATATATGTGGATTGAATGAAACTAAATGGGAGAGTGAAAGGGTGAGAGAATGGGAATATGGTGTAGGTATACGTGCGGGAGTTAATGAGAATAAGAGGGCAAGAGAGGGAGTATGTCTGATGATAAGCAAGAAGTGGAAGGAGAATATAAGAGAGTATGGAACAGTGGGTGCAAGGATTGTATGGGTGAGGATGAAAGTAGGTATACAAGCGTGGGTGATTGTATGTGTGTATGCTCTGACGGAGGACCGAGTGGCAAGTGTGAAAGATGGGTTTTGGGTGAGTGTAGAAGCATGTATGGACAAATCTGAGAGGAGCGAGAGAGTGCTTTTGACTGGAGACATGAATGGCAAAGTTGGGAATGTACAAGTGGATGGAGTGGTTGGTCAGTGGGGTGTGCCAGCTGAAGTAGAAGGGAATGGTAGTGCTTTGGTGGACATCTGTGCTGGTAAAGGGTTGGCAATAGCCAACACCTACTTTCGGCATAAGATGATCCACCGGTATACATGGAGAGTAATGAGGAGGATGGATGGTGAACTTGTTGAACGAAAGGCAATGATAGACTACGTGTGTGTGGATAAGCGAATGAGAAGACAAATGTTGGATGCAAGAGTGTGGAGAGGGTGGGGGAATGGGGTCTCGGACCATCACTTAGTGATGGCCAAGGTAAAGCTGCAAAGAAAATGGTTGAGGAGATGAAGGGGAAGACAGGAGGAAACAGCTCCTGTGAGAAGAGTGGAGAATTTGCAAGATAGTGAGAAAATGGCAGAATATAAGAGCATAGTGAAAGAAAGATTGGGAAGGTATGAGCTAGAGCAGATGGAAGGGGTGGAAGACGTATGTAAGATATTTACGGAAGAGATACGCGCAGCGTGTGAGGTGGTTTGTGGAGTGAGGAGGAGATGCAAGAGTGTGCAAGGGACAGCATGGTGGAATGACGAGGTGAAACGAGCTGTGGAACAAAAGAAGAAGGCATATAGTGAATGGTTAGTCAGTAGAGGTAGGGGAGAAGATGAGAAAGAGAAGAGAGAGGTATATGTGAGCAGGAGAAGGGAGGTGAAGAGACTGGTGAAGGAGAGTAAGAAGAAAGTGGATGAAGAGTTTGGGAGAAATCTGAGTGTGAAATGGAGGGAGAGTAAGAAATTGTTTTGGAAGGAGGTAAAGAAAGTAAGGCAGTGTGAAAGGGGAAATAGCAGGGGAGTGAAAGATAGGAATAATAGATTGTTGGTGGAGAAGAGAGAGAAATTGAGGAGATGGAAGGAGCACTTTGAGGATTTTTTTAATGTAGAGAGTGACAGCAGTGCGAGTATAAGCACTTGGGGAATGGCTGGGAGAAGAAGAGATGAGAGGAGGGAGGAAGAGATCAGTAGGGCGGATGTAATGAAAACAATGAAGAAGACCAAGTTGGGAAAGGCCCCAGGAATTGATGGAGTGTGTGGTGAAATGCTGAGGTATGGAGGTGAGATTGTTGTGGAGTGGATATAGAAGTTGTGTAGATTGGCTTGGGAAGAGGGAAGGGTTCCAGACGACTGGAAATCAGGTATAATTGTTCCTTTATACAAAGGAAAAGGGGAGAGAGAAGTATGTGGTAACCATGGGGGTATTTGCCTTCTTAGTGTGACTGGTAAAATATATAGTAGAATACTCATTGATAGGGTTAGGCATACGACAGAGGAGCTAGTTGGAGAAGAACAAGGGGGATTTAGGAAGGGAAAAGGGTGTGTAGATCTGATATTTGTTCTAAGATGTTTAGTGGAGACGTATCTAGAGAAGGGAAAGAAAGTGTATGCTGCCTTCATTGACTTGGAGAAAGCTTATGACAGAATAGATAGGCAAGGTATGTGGAAGGTATTAAGAATATATGGGGTGGAGGGGAAATTGTTGAGTGGTGTGAAGAGTATGTACGAAGGAGCTAGGACTACGGTGCGAGTGGATGGTGAGCTGAGTGAGTTCTTTGATCTTAATGTGGAACTGAAACAGGGTTGTGTGATGTCTCCATGGCTGTTTAATACGAGTATATACATGGACGGGGTTGTAAAGGAGGTGCAAGGTAGGGCAGTGGATGTGAGGGTGGCTCTAATGAATGAGGGTGAGATTTGGAAGATTCCGGTGTTGCTGTTTGCTGATGATACAGTATTGTTGAGTGAAGATGAATGGGAGTTGCAAGGTTTGGTGAATGAATTTGGGACAGTATGTAGGAGGAGGAAGCTGAAAGTTAATGTAAACAAAAGTAAAGTTATGGTATTTGCGAGGAATGAAGTCACAGAATGTACAGTGAGGTTGGATGGTGAGGATATGTAGAATGTGAGTGCATTCAAGTATTTGGGTAGTGTGATGAGTAAGGATGGAACTTTGGGGGATGAAGTGCATGAAAGGGTACAGCAGGGAAGGAAGGTTGTTGGTTCACTGAAAGCAGTGATGAGAAATAGGGAGGTGAGTATGGAAGTTAAGAAGTCACTGCATGATAGTATTGTGATCCCTACCCTGACGTATGGAAACGAGGCATGGACCTTGCAAGAGGGGAAAAAGTCAAGAGTGAGAGCAGTGGAAATGAGTTACTTGAGAGGAGCATGTGAAGTGACATGGAGAGACAGGTTGACGAATGAAGAAGTGAAGGAACGTTGTGGGGTAGATGTGGATGTGGTTGAGAAGATTAGGAGAAATACACTGAGGTGGTTTGGACATGTGGAGAGAATGGAGAATGAAAGACTGACTAAGAAGGTGTATGTAGGTGAGGTGGAGGGAGGGAGAGGGAGGGGTAGACCGAGGATGAGGTAGAGGGATGGATTTTAGAGGTATATGAGGGAGGGGAGGGGAGTTGGGGGAAGGGTAGTCAAATGGTGGGTGACAGAGCGACTTGGAGGAGTTTTGTCTGCGGTCACCCTTTGTGGGATTAGGGCGTCGGGCTATAGATAGATAGATAGAGACATTATACTCTTCCACTAACATTAGACCAGTTTCCACCACAGGTCTTACTATTATAGTGAGTGTCATATTATCGCATATTTACAGGCCTTACTATTATAGTGAGCCTAGTATTATCTCAAGCACACACAGTATCGGTAATGTACTTAAATGTACTAAGGTGTTGTAGAGGAAGGTGTCCCTTGTATAAGTACCAAAAATCACGCGCGAAATTTGAAAAATGTGCAAATGATGGACCTTGCAATAGCAGAACGTTCTTTGTACATTGTGGGGACTGAACGTGAAAAAAAGTTGCAACGTGCATCGTACAGTTTGGGTGTGGGGCGGGTTAATCCGTGTCCTGGATCGGACAACTGAGTGTACCCATAAGCTTGGGAGAGCTTGGTGATCTGATTTGAGGATATTAAGATCAGGAGTGGAGTCATCATGGTATACACGATTGAGGATGTATCCAAATATGTACTTCGTAGCTTGTCTGAAGGCTGCACCATGGAAGCTCCTTTCATCTGCCCCCGAGGTAATAAATACAGCCAGCAAAGGGCACATTGAACACTTTAAGCTCCATCTGCAAGAGATCTTTGGCCTACTTTCACCATAGAAAATAGTGCTGATGGAATGATGTCATTTCTCCATGTTCTGGTAATGCAAGATAAATACTCCTTTAACACAGATGGCTATGTGAAGGCTATGAACTCTGGCCATTGCCTAGACTGTGGTAGTGAGTGTCCACAGAGATATAAGGACTCAACCATAGGTGCTTATATCCGAAAAGCACTCACTTGCTGCAGCTCTTGGCAGCAAGTACACAAAGAAATTGAACCCTCTACAAATGTATTAATCAGCAATGGCTTCTCTAAAAAGGCCATCAACCAGCAAGCAAGGGAAAACCATCGATAACTGATACAACAAGAATAACGACAGAAACCATAAGAAGGATGACATCAAACTTTACTACAGAGCCACCTTCTCATCAGCCTACAAGGAAGAAGAAAGAATTATAAAACAAATAGCGAAGAGCAATTTGAAGCCATTAAACCCAGAAATGACACTTAACCTGGTAATATACTACAAGAGTAAAATGACCAGTCACATGCGACTAAGGAACAGCCCCCGCCAGGAGAGAGGCATACCTCAGAGGTCGCATGTTGTATTCAGGTTTACATGTAAACGAGGGAAGTGCAAAGCCCTTCCCTCTGCCTGTGTGGGCATGACGACCATGAAATTGTCACGACGCCTGAGTTACCTCCATAAAGCTAGAGTACCTAAAAACCACCTTTAACAGGAACACGAAATTGCCCTTACAAGGAAATTTTTTGGAAGAAAATACAGAAATTTTAATTACACGTGAAGATGTTTGACGCCTCCACTTACTTGAAGCGCCCTATATCAAAGAATAAACTCCAAACTCAATATACAAGCGGAAGATCTCCAAGTCGTCCCAAGCTTACAGCAGGCCACACCCTATTATAACAACCAATCAGGATCGAGTACACTGAGGTGTCCGATCCAGGCCACGGAATAAACAGCGTCCACCTCACCTGCTCAGCACGGGGAGCGGACTTTTATGCATAGTTGCGGAGGGTGCGGACGTGTTTTCATCTGCTCTCTTCTCTAGCTTTGCAGGGCTGCCTCACTGGCATTAGTTTTGTACATAGCACTAATAAAAGTTAGGTTAGCTAGTCCTAACTTTCCTCCCGCCCTTTAGGGATATACTGTAGTAGGTGTCTATATCTGTTCCCTGAGAATGCCTTTACTTCCTCACCTCTGGAGTATACCCCCCACTGATAGCTCTGGGGTGCAAGTTACACACAGGCGCGTCCTCCCGAGAGTGGTTTGAGAGGGTAACCTCAGACTAGGTGTGTCTTCCCTAGGTACTTTGTCCCTTGCTCGTTTTTCACTTTCTTCCCACTTCCCTCATGAGGGGGAAGTGATTACTATAACGGACGCCCCTGCTGCCTCCCCCCCTTCATGGGGGGAGGTGGTCCTGCCAACAATAAAATTGACCAGACTGCCCCCAGACTGACAGACACCAGACTCAATCTCCACTTGACGTTCCCGTAGGGAATGCCACCTATGTGACAATCTGTGCTCTAGGTTCCACTCCCCTGTCCAGTCTCAGCCCCTTCCTTATCAAGAAGGTGATTGACAACTGTGCGAAAGAGGTGGAGCAAGTGATAAAAACTTGTGAACGGAGATCTCCTGGTCAAAACTGTTAACTTGTCACAGGTGAAAGATTTGCTGAAACTGCATAAATTCCACAGTTGCGATGTCGAGCCTAAAATCCCAGTCTCCATGAATTCTTGCAAGGGTGTTGTCACTTGTAGGGATCTCATGGTGATGAGTGAGGACGAAATAGTACGTGAATTGGCACAGCAAGATGTAATTGATGCTAGATTCATTACTTGTTACTCGGAAGGCACATGGACGAAGACGGCAACTATTATCTTGACGTTTTGGCAAAGTTTCTCTTCCTAGTCATGTCAAAGTTGGATATGAAATTGTTCACATGAGGCCATACATCTCTAACCCTCTACATTGCTTGAAATGCTATCTGTATGGGCATAGCGACAAGGCTTGTCAGGCTCCCAGCCAGAGTGCAGCAAGTGTGCAAGCCAGGGTCATGATGCGAAACGTTGCACATCCGAGACAGTATGCTGGTTTCACTGCAAGGGTACTCACTCCACTTCCTCTGGGGACTGTCCCAAGTGGAAGGAGGAGAACGAGGTCTGCACGGTGAAGGCAACTGAGGATATTTCCTACTACGAAGCTAGGAAAGAGGTGAAGGAGTTGCATGGAACTCCCACGCCAAATGGGTCCTATGCTTCTGTGGTAATGTCCCGTCCTGTGATGTGCTCTGTTGAAACACAAACTGACCTTGTCCTTTTCCTTCCTGCCACTCACTGTACCTCTCCATCTCAGCCTCCTATCTGCTCCAACTCTCTCACTGAAATCCCTAAGACTTCAACATATTCTCAGGCTGCTGCTGCCTCTCCATCAGTATGGCCTAAACCAACGTCTGATAAGTCTGTTAAGAGTAACATGACCACCTTTACAAAACAGTCACGTCCTCATGTTCTTCCAGCTTCTACTCCAGTGAGGGAGAGAAAGCGTAGCTCTTCCTCAGTGGAGTCTGGGAGCCAAGTTGTTGATGAAATATGGAGGTTTCCGTCAACAAGCACCGAGATAGGTTCCCCGGTAGTCGCTCGCCTGCTGGCGGGCGGCGTAAAAGACTGAGCACACTGGCCCCCAGTGTAAATCTTAAGCTGTTGCATTCACTATATTACAATGGAATTTTAGGACTCTTGGGAATAAACCACATTATATAGCAATCTTGCTTTCGATACACAGGCCAGACGTTATTTGTTTACAGGAGACGCACTCGGTGGATCACCCTGATCCTCCACAGTTCAAACACTACCACTCATACAGAAGATATGATGGTCATGGAGTTGCCATATACACAAAGAAATCACACCCACAAACGGAAATGATTCTAAATTCTACTCTGGATGCTGTCGCATGCAGAGTAAAATTTAGTAACTTGTATCTATCTATTTGCTCTCTGTACTGTCCTCCACATGGCCCCATTGATAGTGATGCTTTAAATTCACTATTTGAATATCTACCTTGGAATAAGTTAGTGTTGGGCAACTTTAACGCCCATCACTATCATTAGGGTACCTTGAGGATCGATGGTCGTGGTAAGCAAGTAGCTGACCTAATACTACAGTCCAACCTCTGTCTTCTGAACGATGGTAGAGCGACTCGTGTAGATGATCGTACTGGTACTTTTTCGGCCATTGATTTATCTCTGGCCTCCCCTGGTATACATCAAGATTTCTCATGGGACCTTTATGATGACTCCTTGGGAGTTCATCATTTACCCATCTGTCCTTCTTATACATGCGATCCTTCTCAAGGATCACCAATTTAGATATATCTGGGGAGACCACAGATGTTAAGGTCGAAAATTTAACCAATTCCATATTACACACGGCTGAGGCCGCTATTCCCAAGACTTCTACAGTTCATGAGAAGCACAGAGCACATTGGTGGATGCTGGATTGCCGACATGCACTAAGGAAATGCAATAGGAGATACAGGATTTTTGATTGTCAGCCTATGGAGGAAAATTTTATTGCATAGAAACAGGCACGGGCTGAGGCAAGGAGAATAATTAGAAGGGCCAGATGTGACTCCTGGCCGTCCTTTGTGTTCACGGTGAATCGATCAACTCCACTCACTAAAGTCTGGTCCACTATTAAAATATTGAATAATAAATGCCCAAACAACACTGTGACCACCGTGCAGGTGAACAACACCATCTATGGCGATCCCGTGGACGTTGCTAATAATATCGCCAGGAGTTTTTCTCATGTAAATAGCTCAGCCAATTATGACCCGCGTTTCCAACATCATAAACGCACGGCTGAGCTACGAATAATAGACTTTGCCACAGAAGATGTAGATTCCCCATACAACCAAGAGTTTACAATAGATGAACTGCTCCTTGTCCTTAAATCCTGTAAAGACATCAGCCCTGGGCCAGATACCATCACGTATGATATGATCCAGCAACTTAATCAGGACAACCTGATTAAGATGTTAGCACTGTGCAGTGAGCTTTGGGCATCTCGAACGTTCCCAAACTTATGGCACTTTGCGCACTTCATACTGATATCCAAAGAGGCTGGTTGTCTTATGAATCCCAATTCATTTCATCCTATTGTGTTTACTTCTTGTCTATGTACAGTCTTGGAACGAATGGTAAACAATAGGCTTCTTCGTCAAAGAATTTGTTAAACGATCAACAATGTGGCTTCCGTAAATACAGAAGTTCACTAGATCATTTAATGAATTTGGAGCGCTGTCTTTCAGAGCCGTTTGCCAATAAAGAATTCATGATAGGGGTGTACTTGGACATCCATAAAGCCTATGACATGACATGGCAACATGGTACACTAATGAATCTCTATGCTTATGATTTAAGAGGAAATTTGCCTATTTTTATTTCCAGTTTCTTAAGTGACAGGACTTTCTCTGTCAAATTGCCTCGTAACGCAACATCAGATATATTTATCCAGGAAAACGGGGTGCAGCAGGGAAGTGTGCTTAATCCCACTTTATTTTATGATCAATGATATTCTGTCATCAGCTCCCATCCCCAAGAATCTTAAATACTCTCACTGCACTGACGATTGTGCAATATGGCACCCTTCCCGTAATGCACAATTTTCGTCTGGGTGGATTCAAGCAGCCCTTGACTCCGTCCACCAATGGGCCTTGCAGTGGGGATTTAAGTTTTCCATCCCTAAGCGTGCTGTTGTAGTTTTCACTAATCGTAATGTACCTAACTTGTGCTTAACTTTAGATAATTAGGAGATACCTTTTCAAAATTCTGTAAAGTTTTTGGGAATACATTTTGATCATCGTTTGAACTTTAAAATTCATGTCAACAATTTGCTTGCTCGTTGTGATAAACCATTGAAGGTCCTCAAGTACTTAGTGGGTACTACATGGGCTGCCAACAGAAAATCTTTATTAATGGTGTATAAGTCCCTTATTCAATCGTAGCTAGACTATGGTGCACAGGTGTATGGCTCGACATCCGATGCCACATTGAAAAGGTTAGATGTGTTGCAGAATAAATGTTTGTGAATGTGTCTTGGAGCCGTCCGGTGTACCCGTGTAGCTTGTATGGAAGTGGAGGCAAATGTGCCTCCCCTCCATATTCGCTGTGACCACCTGGCCTTGTACTATGGACCTTAACATACAGGAAGAGTAATATTGGCAACGTGGCCTGTACCCCCCTGTGTCAATACCACCCTCTTATGCAGGGGGTGCGTCGGCCACTTGCCGTTCGCCTCCACTTACTAACTCAGGAACTTGGTGTGGACCTCAGTGACAGTGACAAGTTGGTGACTAAAAATATAGTGCCCTGGGAGCCACCCGGCTTCACTGTTGATGTGTCGTGGCTCCCAGCACCAAGGACCAAGGCGCCGGAGGAGGAGGTCCACCACTAGTTTGTAACATCATCGTTCATCACTTGGGGTCCCACCAATTGTACACCGACGGCTCCAAGTCAAGTGAATCTGTGGGTGCTAGTGTGTAGTTGACTGAATGTGCCCTAATGTATCGGTTGCTGACTTACACATCTGTGTTTACCTCCGAACTTTTTGCCATTGACAAAGACATAGACTATGCTCTCACTTCTCGACATGACTCATTTGTCATATTTTCAGATTCAAAATCAGCCCTTCAGGCAATTGCTTCTTGTACTATGGACTCTAATGAGATCCAGGGCCTCATTATTAATAAATTGCTTTCGTGCGACAAGTCCTTCACTCTGGTCTGGGTGCCTGGTCATTGTCGTATTTACAGCAATGAGCAGCCTGACTTACTTGCAAAGTCAGTCGTAGAGCTCGAGGAGACTTGGGACGTTCCTCGCGATCTACGGTCGAGTCTCTCTCTCGGAAAGAAATCAATAAATCTTCTGTGGCAAGGTCAGTGGACCAGACTTAATATTCCAACTTGTAAGCCGTACCTGGGCAACCGAGATACTGCCAACCGTCCCAGTCGTCTTGAGAAAAAAGTATTGGCACGATTACGGCTCAGTGCCACCGTGATAACACACATGAAACCGTATATGGATGTTGTTTTGATGTTCCTTGGTGTGGGTGGATGTGCTGCCAGAAACTGAGTGCCCCTCATGTCTAGGTGATCCTTGACTTTGAAGACTTTGGTTTCTTGATGTAGGTGGTCTGTGGGTGTAGTAGCTGTGCAGCCTGTGATTATTTTTAGGGCCTTATTCTGTGTGGTCTGTACAGTGTTGTAGTGTGTTTTGGTGAGGTTAGAAGCCCAGGCAGGGCTTGCATAATTCATCACTGAATGTATGTATTGTTTGTATACTGTGGTGGTGGTTTCTTTGTTGTGTCCGAATGTTGTATGAGCAAATGACCTCAAAGCATTGAGTCTTGGTGTTATTTTATTTTTAATGTTTGTGTTGTGTTGTTTAAATGACATTGATGTATCGTATGTTACACCAAGGATTTTGTGTGTGTGTGTGTGTGTGTGTGTGTGTGTGTGTGTGTGTGTGTGTGTGTGTGTGTGGTATGGGTGTTGTTTATGGTGAGGTGTGGGATGTGACTGTGTTCTGCTGTCCAGTTTGTGAGAAGAGTCACTGTAGATTTAGCTGGGGCTATTTTGAGCCTGCTTATGGTGAACCATTCGTGTAGTGTGTTGAGGTAAGGTTGAATGATGTGTGCAGCTGTGTTTGCGTTTTGATGCATACATGTAAGTGTTATATCATCTGCATAGGAAGCTATGTGTATCTGTGGTGTGTGGGGTGTGGGTACGTCGTGCATGTATAGGTTAAAGAGTGTAGGGGACAAAACAGATCCTTGGGGGACGCCGTTTGTGAAGTTTCTGATGTTAGAAGACTGACCGGCAAATGTTACGTGTGCACATCTACCTGCTAAGTAGTTTGCCAGCCATCTTTTTGTGTTATTGTGCATGTTTGTGTTGAGTATTTTGTTTGTGAGGTTGTGGCGGGGGATGGCATCAAAAGCTTTGCTAATGTCTAGTGTGACTAGAAGCGTTCTGTGTGGTGGCCTAGCTGAATTCATGCCATCAAAAACTCTCTGTGTAAGGTCTGTAAGAAGGGTGTTTGTGGAGTGTAGTGGCCTAAAGCCATGTTGTGACTGGGCTAAGGGAATGTGAGGTGTGACTAGTTGTAGTACCAGTCGTTCAGTGACTTTAGAGGGGGTGCAGAGGAGTGTGATGGGGGCGATGTGAGGAGGGTAACGTGGGGTCTTTGTTGGGTTTAGGGATAGTGATGATATTGCCATGCTTCCAGATGTTGGGTATTATGTTGTGTGAGTAGCTGTAGTCTGATATGTTGGTGAGTGCTCGTATGCCTTGTGGTCCTAGGTGTTTAAGGTGAATGTTGCTTATGTTGTCTGGTCCACAGGCAGATGAGTGCTTGAGGTTGTTAATGATGTGCTTCGTCTGCTTGTAAGTGAAAGGTGCGTAGTCTGGGTCTGTGGGGAACTGAAGGAGTGGTAATGAGTGGTAGTTGAGGACCTGGAGGATTTTTTGTCCCAACCATACTAATTGAAGCTTGTGATTAGGCGTCCAGGAACAGAGACAGACGTCACGTGGTGTTGCGCCTTTGTTTTAAACTGACAAAGAACCCCAGCCTCTTTCAGCTCAGTTGATGGCCAAGTAGTCAAACTGGAGGTTTGATCTAAGCAGTAACCAAGGAGATTCATTCCTACCCCATTACCAAGGCTGATCAAATTTCATGTAATCACAACTTGGTATTCAAGTTGTCGATGTTGCCCAGTTCCTTCAAATGAAACAAATGAGATGGTGATTACAAAGTGACTATGAGCCATATTTTCTTTATTACAGAAGGCTTCGTAGCACTTCTTCGTACTCATTTGTTGTTTCCGTATTAAATCTTAACCCCTTCAGTCCAACGACGTATTTTCATATAATTTGCTTCCTTCCAACGATCGTCTTCAGCCTCAGTGAAGACCCTAAACGATGAAGGGGAGTTCATGAAAGCTTCATCTACCCTTTCCATTTCCAGAAATCACTCCCTCGCCATTAAAACAGACCATCGGTAGCAAACAGAAACAAATAAGAAGACGTAATAGGATTAATATTCCTTTGTATGTCATTTATATCTTTTCAAAATTGACACAGTTTCCAGTAGTAAAAGACAAAAGGATGTCAAGCTATATTTCGTTCATTCTCCTTCACTTGGAAGAGAATTTTGTCTTTTTTATGCCTGCTTCCCGTATCTCGATGGTAAAATAATACAATCTTGCAGGTCTACATACTTCCTATAATACATCTTAACTAGCACCATAATCTAGCGTGAATCTACCACTTAAGATGGAAAAATGTTAATTTTAGGCCTAGTTAAATTAGCAGAATACGGTATAGGCAATATGAATTGCCAAAAGAAAGTAATGGTATTAAGTCTCCTATACCAAAGAGAATACGACCCAGTTAATCTTGCAGGCTTCAGATTCTCACAGGCACACATTCTTCCACATAACACAATAGTTAATAATGGCTTGTGTGTTTCGTATGCAAAATATGTTGGTATTAAAGAAAGTAAATTATTATTCACGAGAATACGGAGATGGAACTTATAATACTAAAAAGATCTAAGAGTGTGAGGGGATTTACATTTCTCGCCGTGTGTGTGTGTGTGTGTGTGTGTGTGTGTGTGTGTGTGTGTGTGTGTGTTCTGATGTATAACTAGGTGTATGATGATGTATATGCCTAGATATTAGCTATGGTACAGTATGATACAGTTGTAAGATTTCGCGGTGTTGCTGCTGAGAGCCTGTTGTGACAAGATTAGAGTATATTAGAGTATTTGCAAGCTCAGTAAACCGTTATCGAAACGTGATGATCGCGTGAATCCCAAGCTGCCCCTTTTTTCCGTCTGAGAGCAGCATAGAGACAAGTATAATGCGAGAACACGATCTGACAGTGGGATGTCATCAGTTGTGCTGTACCCAAAATCTCCAATAAATTGTGAAGGCATCGTAAAGGAATTTCGCAACCTGAGTTCCTGTGTTTGTCTGCCGTTACTCAGCTCCTTCCACACATCCACACTTGTCCCAGAGTCTTAATCTCAAGAATTCAAGATTTGTGATGTGTGTGGTATCTATCTATCTGTCTATCTATCTATCTATAAACAAAGAGAGAGAGAGAGAGAGAGAGAGAGAGAGAGAGAGAGAGAGAGAAAAGGAAGAAGAAGAAGTGAATATAATGTTGACAGTAGTGGCGATAGGGAATGGACGAAGGGGAAGGAGGCGAGGAAGAGGATGACGACAACGAGATAAGGAGGGGGGCATGGGGGTCAGGGGAGAAGACAGGGTCGAGAACTGGGTAGGAAGGGAGAGGTGACTCATTACCACATCCGTCATTGCTGTGTTTGTGAGAGTAACGCCACAACACCCACCTACCCACTACCACAGGGATGCCTCAGCTTAATTGTTATTGTCGGGCCCAGGTGAGTCCCTGCCACCTACCTGCCTCTCTGACAACAGCAATTATTATTATGCCTGTTCACCCCCCTTTCACACACACACACACACACACACACACACACACACACACACACACACACACACACACACACACACACACACATATAATTTTTTTTACCGCGTTATTTCAAAATGATTCTTCTTATAAGCCCTTTAATCTTTTCTGACCAATGACGTATTTATTCTTGCAACCTGCAGACGACAGCATTTTGCTTAGGACTTATCTCGTGTATGGAAGAGATTACATAAGGCTGTATCTAACAAGTCCAGGTCTATAAAAAATCTCCTAAACCACACGGAATCATCTGTATGTAACAATAACATAATAAAGTATACGCCATCAGACTTAAAGTGTTAATCTTTGTTTACTTCTGCTCCTAATAATTCTTGTGCGGCTCCTTCAGCCTCCACATTAGTTATTATCCATCATCATCATCATCCAATCCTACGTTGCCCCATGAGGAGCTTAGGAGCCCAGGGCTAGGCAAGTTGGTCCTGACATTTAAGATCAGAGTGACCAACCTCACTCATCACTGAGTGGCAGAACGTGAGCAATAAACCCCAACCAGCCCTTGGATATAAACCTTCACCGGCTCAATCCGACTGGAGCTCTGTAATTACCCAATAAACCACCAGGCGCCAAAATTTGGTTATATGGTTACCACCCAGCGTAGTAAATGGTTTCATGTTGTACAGGAAACCATTTGGCTTGTCACTCGGTGTAGAGTCACTTACGGGCAGATGGAAGAGGAAAGAATGAAGGAAAGAAAGACAGAAGAGGGAGTGTAAAATCACCTGTAGGCAGAAAGAAGAGGAAAGAAAGAAGACGAGAATGAAGAGGGTGGAAGGAAAGAAGGATGGAGGAGAGGAAAGGTCAGACACCAGAGAGCAGAACTACATCGAGTGAGTGAATGGTGAGCGCCCCCACCTACCACAATAATATGTTTTGTATTTGTTTTTTCATCCTACCTCTACACTCCTGATCATTCTTTGGCTGTCTCTTTGCCTTTACATTCATTTCCCAGCATAATTATTCAGTTCGTGATTGTACTCGTCTGCCCTTTATTTCACACGGTACCTTTCCATAGAAAGTATACAGGCACAATTATTTATATTTGCCTCCTCCCTGTGTTCCTGAACAACGGACAATAGAACATTATCAGTGGCGGCATGATAAGGCATTAAGTACCCAAATCCAACTGTTGTGAGAGGATGAAAGTGTGTTGCTGTTATACTTCCTGCATTGTGATTTTTCCTTTCTCGTAATCATCATCATCATAGCATCATTATCATCATCTTCATTGTAGCCATAGCGATCGTCGTCACCATCATCACCACCACCACCAAGATCATCATGATCATCACCATCTTATTCCCACTACTAAAACAGGCGTGAATAATATCAAGATAAGAAAAAAATACACAATTTAAATAGAAATGTGAGAGAACTTTCCAGCATATGTTACTTACATGGAATTTTTCAGCTCATGTCCCATCTATCTATACAGTAGTCAGACTCCTTAATCACGTAAGGGGTGGCTACAGACAAACCGCCTCCAAGTTGCCCTGTCCCCTGCCATTTTACTGCCCTTCTCCCAGCTTACACCGCCGTCTCTCATATACCTATCCCCTTCACTCCTCCACCTCATCCTCGATCTCCACCTCCCTCTCCCCCCCTCCCTCCACCTCAGTCACATACACCCTCCTAATTACCCTTTCATTCTTCATTCTCTCCACGTGGCCAAACCACCTCATTGTATTTTCTTAATACTTTCTGTCACATCCACATCATAACGGTCCTTCACTTCCTCAGTTCTCTGCCTGTCTTTCCATGTAACTCCACAGGCTCCTCTCAAATAACTCATTTCCATTGTTCCTACTCTTGATTTGTGTTTTTCCAACAATGTCCAATCTTCACTTCCATACGTTAGAGTAGAGAACACAGCACTATTATTCAGCGACTGTTTTTTACTTCCATGTTCACTTTCCTTCCCTGCAGTACCCTTTCAAACACTGCATCCTCTGAACTTCCACCCTTACTCATCACACTACCGAAGTATTTCATTGCACTCACATTTTCCATTTCATCACCAACCCCCTCACTGTGCATTCAGTGATTTCACTGCTTTCGAAGACCACAACATTAATCTTCCCTTCATTCACCAGGGTTTACAGTTCCCTTTCGTCTTCGCTTAACAATACAGTATCATCTGCAAACAAGAGAACTGGAAGTGTCCAAACGCTGCCCTCTCTCATTCTGGCTCCTTCAACATCCACTTCTGTACCTTGTATCTCTTTTATGACTCCATCTAGGCATGACACATGCCTTTTTCAATCCAACATTCAGACAGTAAACGTCAATCAGTTAACCATCCATACGGACAGCAGCCCTGGTCCCCGCATACATACTGTTCACGGCACTCAACAGTTCTCATTTATTTCATATATATACTGTACTTTTTATATTTTCCACCTTCTTTCTCTATCCACTGTCGTATGTCCTCAAAACCCATGAAGGCAGCATACAACTTCTTTCCCTTCTCTAGAAAATTTCCGCTAAACAAATTAGGATGAATATTTGGTCTACACCATCTCTTCCCTTCCTTTAATTTCCCTGTTCTTCTCCAGGTAATTCTTCTGTTATTTCCTTAACTCTGTCAATATTTATCCTACCACATACATTTGCTATTGTTCCAAGAAGACAAATACCCCTATGATTGCAACACACTTCATTTTTCCCTTTGCTCTTGCACAGGGGAATAATTATATCTGACTTCCAATCCTCCGGGACTGTAATTTTCTCCCAGGCCAACCTGCACTTTCCAAAGCTGTTCTACTATCATCTCTCCCCCGTTCTTCATCATTTCACCACACATTCCATTTATTTCTAGGGCTTTTCCCAGTTTTGCCCTCTTCGTTGCTTCCATTGTTTCCATCCTACTGATCTCTTCCTCCCTTCTCATCTCCCTCCTTCTCCCAGCAATTTCCCAGCCACTTATAATAAAGTTACTTTCATGTTTTATGTTTAACAATTCCTTAAAATGTTCTCTCCATCTACCCACTTTTTCTGTTTTCTCCACCAGCAATCTGCCATTTTTATCTTTCACTTCCCTATACCCGCTGCCAGGCAACTTGTCCCTTAAGCCCCGCCCCTTCTTTCTCACCGCCTGTAGAGTGGAACAGGGGGGTGGGGCCACAATTTCAGGAAAGGGGCGGGGCATAGGAGACAAGTTGGCTTACAGAGGGTATAGTACCCTTTTCTTTATCACCCAGTCTTACTCTCTTAACCTCCTTCCAGAACATTTTCTTACAATCTCTCCAGTTTTAATCAAATTCCTTCCAAACTCCTCTTCCACTCTCTTCTCACTCTAATTTTTTCACCTCTCTCCTCTTCTTTACATGTTACTTTTTATCCTGTCTCTCACCTTTCTCCATGTCTCTTCTTCCCATCCACTCGCTATATGCTTTCTTCTTTTGTGCCACAGCTTGTATCACCTCTTTATTCCACCATGCTGTTCCTTTCGTCTTCCCATCAACCCACACACCATTCTGTGAATATCTTATGCACACTTTCCACCTCCCCCATCGGTTCCACATCATATCTACCCAATCACACGTTCTTTGTGTGGCCTGCTTTCTCCTGCCTATTTCTACTTCTGTTCATCCAGCACATTAGTACCTTGACACTCGCCACTACCAAGTGATAGAGAGACCACATCCCGAATCTCTATATGCTTTCGCATCTGGCATCTCATTCTCTGGAGGGGATGATGGTGTTATCTAGGTTCAGTAGGCATCCAGTATACAAGAAATCGGGCCACACATCTTCAAAAATCACCACTTAAGCACCAATACCCACCTCCCCAACTGGATAAAAGCTAGGGCTTCTTTGACATTATTATCGGAGGTATTTTTTAGGAATATAGGTCAGTTTTGTGATGGATATAATCAGACATATATGATGTTGACGATGATAAAATCACCAAACTGCTCCCTGCACCAGCCTGTGATCGATCTCACGTCTGCTGAATTATTCAAACAAAAATCGGCTGTTGTGAGAGAACAGTATATTTATTATATTATTTCAGTGACAAGTTGACATGTTAGTGAAAAAACGCACAGATGTCGGTGTTGTGAGTGATCAGTGCACCACTTGAACAATGTGATAACAGTGCACTCAGTTTGGTATTTTTCTGACTCAGGCTACAAATAATTTTTTAAATAAAGCCAGTTATTAGGAGGACAATATAATTAATGTTATTATTCTGTACACACGGTGATATTCCACTATAAAATTATGATAAAAGGTTTGTTATTACGGTGGCATTTGTGGCATTATTCAACAGTAAGAAATGAACAGCATGGTGGGATGTGGAAATACGTAAATGAACAGTGAAAGATTAAAGAAAGAGGTCGATGGAAGAGTGTAATTCAGATGAAAGTAAGGGAAAACATTAATACCAAGAAGTATGCGCAATGAATTACAGAAAGAACGCCGAAAAGGATTCTGGAAGAGAAATGAATACAAATCTGCTATATCAGTAGAAGAAATAGCTACAGAGCCATCAAAGTAGAAAAGAGGAGGGAAGGATGATGAGGTAAAGTTGTTAGAAAGGTTTTTGGCAAGGTGCCAGAGGAGCGGGAAGAATTCGAGTTGGAATGTTGAGAGCATTTAGTACAGATGAAATTATTTTTTGCAGATCGAAGAACTGACTCAGGACTATTCCGGGCAGAAACATAAGCAAGATGTGATTCAGGGATGGGTTGGCTCTGGTACCTTTTATAGACCCTCTCCTTGTTGCGGACAGCATTAGAACAAGCACTGTTAAACCAAGGTTTTCTTCCATTAGTCAAAGGATATGGGAAGGGAATGTATGCTTCCATGCCCGAGAGAATAACCTCCATAATGAGCAAAGCACAATCAGATGGCTACCGGCTATGGAAGCAATAATCATTCCAGGGAAAATCAAAGAAGTACTGCCTGAGGGCCTCCCAATCCGCAGCTCCAAAGTGCCACAGTCGACGTTTCTTTGGGGGATCCACAGGCCATACTGGAGAGATAGGACAGGTCAAGGGAATAAGGTTGTGATTAGAGGAGCCCAATGGAGAGGAAAGATTAACAGAGTAAGAGAAGGATTAGTTGTAAGGATGAGGTCAAGTATGTTGGAGCTCTCTCCAAGGCAGTCAGGGATACAGGTAGGGTGCTCTACAAGCTGCTCTAGATAATTAAGGATAGAAAAGTTGTAGGCTTGTTCACTAGGTGGATCAGTGAAAGGAAAGGAGAGCCAAAGGTGGTGGCGAACATTGAAATCTCCTAGAATGGAGATTTCAGAGAAAGTAGAAATGGATAGAATGTGTTCCATTGTAGAAACAAGATAGTCAAAGAATTTTTTATAGTCAGTAGAATTAGGAGATAAGTAAACAGTGCAGATATATTTAATCAGAGAATGATAGGAAAGCCGAAGCCAGAGAGTAGAGAATTCAGAAGAATCAAGTCCAGGAACACGAGAGTAAGATAAGTTGTTGCGTACATATACACAACAGCCACCTTTAGCTTTGAAATGAGTATAGAGAAAGTGGAAACAGAAAAGGGTTTGCTGTCAGTTGCCTCAGACATCTGAGTCTCTATCAGGAAGATAAGGTGTGGTGCAGATGAGGAGAGGTGATGTTCGACAGAGAGAAAGAGGAAAGGCCGCGAATGTTGCAGAAATGAAGCAGTGAGTCAGACAGTGGTTCCAGGCATCTGGCAAAGTACCCCATCTAGTCACTCAAGTCGACCTTAACGATCTTAGAGTACGTGACCTAAATTTATCAAATCTACACTCAGAACTACTCACTTCGAGATTGCAAGAACAGAACTTGTTGCATCCAGACACAAAGGTGACGAGTTTCAGGAAGCAACAACAAACTCTGAAGTTTTTCAAGGCAGACAGAGGAGTATGCTAATGTGGGAATATCACAGGTCAGCTCGAAGCCTTGGGGAGGATTCACGATGAATGATCCTGACGAATGGCGACTTTTTATTGACTTCAACAAATCAGGTCTGAAGGCTGTTCTCCTCCACAGTGGGAACATGTTATCCAGTATGCCATTTGTTTTAGCTTCTTAAGTGAAGGAAACGTAAGAATCGATGCAAAACCTCCTCCATTGACTGAATACGACGAATCCCGATGGAAAATATTGAGATTTGAAAGTGGTAGCTGTGCTACTTAGACTACAAGGAGGTTTCACGAATTACTTTTGCTTCCTGTATTTATGGGATTGCCGTAATGTGCAGCAACACCACTTCCAGTGGGAGTGGCCTTCCCGAATTTCCAATGAAGCCGGAGTACATAATATATGGAACGAACCACTCGTCCAAGCGGAAGAAATCATACTTCTGCCTCTTCACATCAAGTTAGACTTGTTGAAAAACTTCGTCAAAGCCTAGGATAAGACAGATGCAGGCCTTACAAACCTGAAGAAAATCTTCCCTAAGATTAATGATGCCAAACTGAAAGTAGGCATTTTTGCTGGCCCACAGATTCCAAGCCTGATGAAAGACTGTCAATTTGATGCAACCGTCGAGGCAGACGAACTTACGGCTTGGAGGTCTCTTAAGAAAATTTGTTCTGGTTTTCTGGGCAGCCATCGCGGTGAAGATTACATGGACATTATTGAAGAGCTTCTGGTTCTGCATCATGAGCTTAGATGCTGCATGTCCCTTAAGATCCATTTTCTTCACTCACATGTCGTTTTTATTCCAACATACCTGGATGATGTTTGACGAAAAGGGTGAACGTTTTCTTTACCAGGATATTACAGTAATGGAGCAAAGGTACCAAGGTAGAATATGGCTATGGTATGATGGCCGACCACTGTTGGATGCTGACACGGGAAACTAATGCTGTGCACAAAAAGAAATAATCAAAAACCGTACCATGAGTCCCTGTATTCACAGCGAAATTTACATGCAGAGGTGGAATAATACATTTCATATTCTTTCTGCATATTACTTTTACATCCCAATTAATATTTCTTGGCTTAAAAAATATTCCAGGCATAACGAAGCGATAGGAGGATAGTGATTTCTGATTAGTGGAAGAAAAATTTCAGGGCTAAATTTCGGAAGTATGTGCACGATAGAGAAAAAAGTAAAAACATTTTTGTAATCCTTTCCTTTCACTGACCCAACTGGTGAACAAGCCTACATCTTTTCTATCCTTAATGACCTAGAGCAGCTTGTACAGCACCCTACCCATATCCCTGACCACTTTGGAGAGAGCTCCAACATACTTAACCTCTTCGTTACAATTAATCCTTCTACTTATGTTGCTAATCTTTCCTTTCTGTTGGGCTTCTCCAATCACAACCTGTCCTGTCGCCCCAGCATGGCCTGTGGTCCCTGCAAAAAAGCAGCAGCTGTGGCACTTTGGAGCTGCTGATTGGGTGGCCCTCAGGTAGTTGATTATCCCTGAAATGATTATTGCTTCCATGGCCGAGAGCCATGTGAGTGCACCTTACGCATTATGGAGGGTATTCTCTCGGGCATGGAAGCATACATTCCTTTCTCATATCCTTTGGCAAATGCAAAAAAAAAAAAAAAAAAAAAAAAAAAAGGCTTAATCACGCTTGTTCTAATGTTGTCCACAACAAGGAGAAGGCCTACAAGAGGTACCGGAGCCAACACACTCCTGAATCTCATCTCTTTCATGTATGACCACTGAATTGGCTAAGTCTGTTCTTCGCTCTGCTAAAAATGATTCCATTCATACTAAATGCTCTCAACTCTCCAACTCGAATTCTCCCGCTCCATCTGGCACCTTGCCAAAAACCTTTCAACCAACTTTACCTCATCATTCTTCCCTCCTGTTTTCCACTCTGATGTCTTCGTTGCCATTTCTTCTACTGATAATGTAGAACTTCGTTCAGACTTTCTTCTCCAGTTCCCTCTTAGATGATTCCAGTGCTGATCCTCCATCATTTTCCCCCTCTGACTTCCTCATGGCTGGCATTAAAATGTCTTCAATTGATGTATTTTCTGCCATCACTTGTCTCAGTACTAATAGGAACGGGGCATATGGGCCAGATGGCGTCCCTCCTGTTTTCCACAAGAACAGTACTTCTGTACTTACACCCTGCCTAGGTAAACTCTTTCGCCTTCGTCTATCAACTTGTATCCTTTCTTCTTAATTGAAGTTTGCTCTCATTCAGTCTGTCCCAAAGAAAGGTGACCATTCTCAGCCCTGTAACTATCATGCAATTGCTTAAACATCCTGTATTTCAAAAGTGAATTTAAAGCATCTTTCCTATCACAACCTTCTTTCTGATCATCAGTATATGTTCCACCAAGGACTCTCCACTGGTGTTCTTCTCACCTACCTTTCAGACTCCTGGTCCTCCTCCTTTCGGGAATTTGGCAAAAGCAATGCCATTGCGCGTAGCACCCGTCTAGCAGCAAACTTTCACCCCTTTTCTGTCCAACTCTCTAATGCAAGAGTTAACCGTTACTCCTAGTCCTTCATTTATGCAACAGGTCATCTCTGGAACTGTCTCCCTCTGTCTGTATTTCCTGCTTCGTATGATCTCCAGTCTTTCAAACGCAGTGTGTCAAGGCATCTCGAAATGAATGGATCTTGAATTTGGCTCTCTCTTGTATTTTGTTTTTCTCTTGGAAGGAACGGTTTTGCGGGCTCATTACCTTTGGTTCCTTCTTCCCCACATAAAAAAAAAAAAAAACTTGACATCTCAAAAGATTTCGATCGAGTCTGGCATAAATCTTTAATTTCCAAACTGCCCTCTTTCGGTTTCTATCTTTCTATCTGTACCTTCATCTCTAACTTCCTTTCTGGTCATTCCATAGCTGCTGTTGTAGATGGTCACCATTCTTCTCTTAGAGTTATCAATAGTTCTGTTCCTCTGGACTCTGTCCTATCACCAATTCTCTTCCGTTTATTCATCAGTGACCTTCTAAGTTGCACATTTAACCCTATCCATTCATACGCTGATGACTCCACCCTTCATCTTTCCACTCGCATCCTGCAACGTTCATCTCCGCAGATACTTCAACAAATTAGAACTGTGGCTATTGAACACCTAAGGTCTGACTTGGCTCATATCTCTAATTGGGGTAAAAGCAGTCCTGTTGTTTTTAATACTTCAAAAACTCAGTTCTTACATCTATCAGCCTGACAAAATCATCCGCAAGAGTACCCTATAATTTTTAACATTATTCATCTGAATCCTGCATCATCCTTAAACATACCTGGGGTTTCATTTTCTCGGGATTTATCTTGGAATGAATAGATTACCTCTCTTGTAAAATCTTCTTCCAAGAGATTTTATCCCTGCACAGTTGTCGACTTCATAGACGGGTTTTATTCGCCCTTGTTTAGCATAAAACTCTCATGTGTGAGGAGGCTTCCCACATACAGCTCTTCTCAACAAGGCGGAGTCAAAAGCTTTTCATCTCATTAATCTTTCTCACAGTAAGATGTCTTTTCTGTTTTCCGTAAGAGCTTTAGTACTGAATAATTTTAGTATATTTTTAGATGGCAATTAGCGAGATTTTTCTGTAGATTGCCACTTGTGATTGTTCGATGAGGACTTCAGATTGAGTTAAAGACTCTCTCTCTCTCTCTCTCTCTCTCTCTCTCTCTCTCTCTCTCTCTCTCTCTCTCTCTCTCTCTCTCTCTCTCTCTCTCTCTCTCTTTCCATGTGTTTTCTTTGCATTTAGCCCTTTTACACTTTTCACCTTGCCGTTTACTTTGTAGCTCTCCCTTCTTCACTTTCACCCTGTTCCTCAACTCATTCATTCTTTACCTCCCTTTTCTTCTGGTCTCCTGTCCTCTCCCCTCAAATCCTCTCGTCGACGACGTACTCTCGTTTGCTTCCTCTTCTCTCCTCACCGCTTATTCTTTTGTCTTAACTTCTTTCCTCTTCTTCTACTTCCCTCTACTTTGTGATATATTTTCCCTTGCTTCCTATCCTCTCATCATCTCTGTTTCCTTTTCTTTTCTCTATTTTTCTCTCCTCTCCTCTCCTATTTTCTTCCTTCGTCTGTAATAAGTTCTCTGTCCACTCCCTTGCTATAGGGAGTAGACAATAGCACCAGTCAAACAAGGCACTACTCCCAAGATTAGACTCCAGCATGACTGTGTGATTCGGACTTGGTCAGTTAAGGGCGGCTCTCCGCGTTGCTCGATCTCTGGCAGTCTCGCTATTCAGTTCCTTATCCCTGAGGTCACACTCTATGACCTCGTCCCAAGTCTTTTTTGGTCTGTCTCTCCTGACCCTAACCCCGATGTTCAGACTTTTGTAATCCGCACCCAGTTGTCATCTTCCATTATATCTCAACATATCAAAACAATCTCAATCTACCCCTCCTCATCACTGCTCCAGTATATTCCGGTCCCACCCTTCCTCTCAACTCTTCAATAGGGAGTAGGCTGTAGCACCAGCCGACCAGGGCGGTACTTCCTAGGGGGATGGGAATGCTGGTGATAATGAGACCTGGGGCTCCCGTTTCACTAGCCATCAGGATTGCCTGACCATCCCCTTTTGTTGAATTTCACTGTGACATTAATATGGAGAGTAGGCCGGCACACTCTGCCGAACACGTTTCCCTATCTCATGCACTATTCTACATGCGCTTTACATACCACAAAACATACTCCACTATACATCCTATTCTTCAAGGAACAGTAACTCATTCAGTGAGTGACAGTTAGGGAAAAGCACTATATCTGGCCACCCTGTGGGTGCAGCAAAATGCCAATATTGCAAGATAGGGAAACAAAAATGTTGGCGAATAATGGAAGTTATAGATGGGTTATGAATGGAAAATGCACATGAAAAAGGTTGTGTCTCATTTTATCACTCAGGGTATTATGATCTATCCTTGGTTTGATAAAATGTTGGGAGTTAGCCTTAACGATGTAATAAAGGTGTCCCGACCTTGATACGATTAATGCTGAGAATTAACACACTATAAGGCCCATGATTCACTCTCCGTTTAAAGAAAAATCGTCTGGTGTTAGCTGGAGTACATTACTAAAACTGTCCTGACCATGAAAGAGTTAACCTGAGTAAACCAGACAGTTTTGCTTCACAAGTGTAGCATAAGCGACTGAATCATTATTATCATGGGTACTGTGAGCGTCTTTTTTTTTTTTTTTTTGTGGGGTGGATCCGAATACTTCGAAGGCATCAACGCTATGACGAATTAATGTATGGCAAGTTTCTCTGTGATCTGTAATTCTAGTTCTCCTACCCTTGTGTTACCGTTTTACTGTTCTGGGATCCTTTATTGGTAAACAGGTTAACATGATGATAGCAGTAATGATTATAATAATGATATTTCCAAAATGATGAATGTTTTGTTTACCCCTTTGCACTCTATTGGCGGATGAAGTTACTGATTTTACTACAAAAAGATTTTGTTCTATTGAAGGAATTAATGGTATTGTAGTTAAGGGGTTGATGGCTGTATGTTAATTCTTGGAATGTTTCTAGTTAATACCTTGGAATGATTAAAGTTGAAAGGTTTGAAAAGGTGTTTGTTAGCTTTTGCAATTCTGGTAGTTAAAGGATTGAAAACTTGCCTGTTAACTCCAAGAATACTTGAACTTCTCTCACCTGAATGAAGAAAATAGTATCTATTAAACCCGACTAAAATACAAAGGTGCGGGAATGGCGGCGAAAGAGTTATCATGATGATTATTACTCAAGGGAGGACCAAACACTAACTTTGCCCTAGTCAATAAAAAGTTAGGTCCTACTAAGTTAGGTTAAGTGGCAGCGTTGGTTTTAGCCTAACCAAGGAAAGGCCAAGCAGGTGTCTTTCCTTCCTGACGCAGTTGAAGAATGGATATCGTGAGATTCCACGAACTTTTGTTGCGTAACAGCATTTGGCCATTATTTATTAACCCGACGATGTCCTCACCTACAACTGTGCTATGTTTACGCTGTAAAAATATTCAGAAGAAGAAGAAAAAGGAGAACTGGGGGTATATTAAAGGGAGGGTGATGTGTTGTAAGGGTGATTTAGTTACTCGATAAATGCTGTGACACTCCAAGATCATTAAATATGAACTGTCAGCTGTGGCAGACAATAAATAAATAAATGGGAATTTCGACGTAAAAACAGATTGACTGATGGATGGATGGATAGATATGGACAGATAGGTAGATAAACAGATAGACCGAGATCCACAGATAGAAACAGTACGTGCATGACTTCGCTGACTGAACGATTGTCAAGTGGTGGACGAGCGGAGAAGCACTAAGTGATACAGAGGATAAAAGATAATTTAATAGTTGATCAGACTGATAAAAGTAGATTTATAAATATTCACTATACAAAAAAGAGAGATAGACTGAGAAACAGTCAGGCAGAGAGAGAATAAAAAAGGAATGACTCATTAAAACAAAATAGATGGAAAAAAAATAGACAGGCTGATAAAAAAACGGATCGACAAATAGATTGATCGATGGACATGCCAGTTATAGATCACCAAACCTCCCATCGGAATCAGGTCAGTTTTATGGACATTTTTTTTTCTTTGTTAGTTTATTCCTGCCTCCGAGAATTTTTCCTATTTAGGTTACCAGAACCCACTATTAATGGAGGCGTTCATGATGGCCATATTCCTAACCTTTCCAGTTTTTAAAGTCTCCCCTTAACCCCTTCAACCAGAGCACGTCATGTATAGCTCATTCTTATTGCTGCAAGATGATTTTGTTTAGGTTAAGAGATCCGTCGAGTAACGTAATACTTGGTGAAGGATGTATGTAATCCCTCCATTCAAGAAGTCTCCCTTCAGCTGCTTAAACTTTATCTCGAGATAGCAAGAATAAAATCTAAGTCACAGTAGCAAAGTGGCTATCTCTGTACTACTATATTGTCTTTACTACATTTCTGCCTTCTACACACAATGTTTTTCAAAGTTGTGGAGAACTTTTGATCTGGAAAGAAACTTGGTATAGCCGTCATCAGCTTTACTGTTAGAGGAAAAAGGAGGGGGATGTCTCATATGCTGAACAGAATAATTTGACTATTCCAAGAACAATATAAGTAAATAAATAAATAGACAGACAAATAAATAAATAAATTACGTTCTCGGGGCTGCTATAAATCTCTGTGAGCTGAATAATTTCGTTCTTCGTCAGGTTCAGTAAATATTATCGGTCATAACACTCATCGTCAGGGATCCTTAACATTTCTGCTGTCCTAGATTTGTTTTCATAGTAGTAAAACACTTAACAATAGACGTGATAAAATACCCATGGGTAGTTCACAGATGTTAGCTAATCTCTCAAATAGAGAGACGAATTTCATTTGTATATTCATGTTACATTCATACCATTTTACAGAGTTTATGGGAGCCCTTTTGTAGCAGAGGGATATGTGAAGGATGCAACTAACCAAACCAGACTGAAGTCTCACCAGAAATGAATACAATCGTCTGAAGACTGCAATATATATATATATATATATATATATATATATATATATATATATATATATATATATATATATATATATATATATATATATATATAATACCAATACACCAGTCCTGTATGAGACAGCCCTAGCATGTATTCAATATGGACGGTGGGTGTTAGCGCCCAAGTGGTGACATGTAGAGGTGTGCGGTACGTAGGAGGACTACTGGGCCTTGAAAGCAGGCTGTGAAGCCTATGCCCAGAGTTGGTCACATAAAAAAAAATATATATATATATATATATAACACATTCCGATTTTTTTTAAATTAAGTAAAATAAAATCGGCAGGAGACAGCAAGAATGAATTGAAAAGGTGACATACTCGTAGTGAAGACAGTTGAGGAGGTCAAAGGTGAAGGTCCCAAACTAGAACCAAAGGCTCCACACGAGGACACACGTCACAGTAACCTACTTGTTGAGTCATTAATACTGAGAGAGAGAGAGAGAGGAGAGAGAGAGAGAGAGAGAGAGAGAGAGAACTTCTCGATTTCTGTAAACCCCGGCAAACACCAGACGATTTCATTCAGCTAAGAATGAGTCACAAGAGCCCGAGTGTTAACGAAGTGAAGGTCAGACGCAGGATATAAAGGACTCCACTCAAGAGCACACCTCAACCGATGGTTGAAAGCTTCGGTGCCCACCCCTTCCTAAGAAAGTGAAAAAGAAACAATATTTTACACCTCTGTTTAGAAAAAGTAAGAAGGAGGCTCCCAAACGTGAGAAATTTACGAATATTTTCACGAAGAATATGGCCCCTATGAGAATCCAACAGTTGAGTGAAGCTGAAAAATGCACAGAGTCTGTTTAACATATGTAACTTCTGTGAGGCTGATTTTCAAAGAAGAATAATGTGATCTTCCCAAGACAGATCTCTAGAGATGTTAAAGCAGTGATTTCTTGGTTGGTTGAAGGAATGAGGATAATTTTAATCAAGATTTTGCCGTAGTAGGAAAGGGAGAAATTAATTTTTTAAGGCAACAAGGTTTCTTTCGTCCGTCTCAGAATTAAGAGACAATCAGATTCACCAAAACCTCATCGTGCGATTATTGAAGTGACTGTTGTGATGGACACTGTGAGAAGACGGTGAAGTGAATGGTGGTGTCAGTTGCGAATGAGTGGGCAGAGCTTAATGTGGAACTGAGGTCATTGGTGAACACAAAGGGCAGAGTAGGTAAAGAAGAGGTCCCTTAGGAATACAGATAGTTACAGCTTTTGTATATTAATGTCGGTCTACAATTAACAGCTGTAGAACGACAGAAGAAATCGGAGATGATGACAAAGGAAAGAGCAGCAGTCAAGAGGTTCAGAAGAGGTTTCGAAGTGACGTAAGTTATATCCCATCCTGGGGTAAGGAACAGTTTGATCATCTGGATTTTATTGGAGGTAGCATGATTAAAATTAATCATACACGTTAGTTTTATCATCTCTAAATATATTGGAATAAACTAATTAATCATCTGACTGTAGACAGAGTAAAACAGGCCCACGAATTCCTTCCATTTATCGCTACTTACTGTTGCTGTTGTGGACCCAATCACATCTGAAGCATTCACTCTGTTGGCTGCAGACCCTCCTCTTGCAGTCCATCCTCCTTCTTTTGGAGGACAGAACGTAGTCGATAGACGTTTGTACAGTACAGCCAGGCAATTGAATCAAATGGTTACATGATGCTACCACATGAAGGCATCCCTCTCTAGCACCATATCAATACTTTCTGGAACTAAATAAGCCTTGATAAGTTCAGCAAATCGTCTGGAGGATAGACGAATAAAACTGGCTTACGCAGTTTATTCTATCTTCGCTGAGTACAGGACGAATGAAATCGTTTGGCGGAAAAACGAAAAATTATTCGTATATTCTTTCTCTTCGCTTTTGACTAGTACTGGAGAAGTCTTGTCGAAACTTTAAAAAAAAAAAAAAAAAATCACGTAGGAAGAATGTAACAGACTGTCTAATTTGCTTTTTTAACGCGACACATAGGCTCGAAATGTTGCTGCTGCTGCTGTTGTAAATGATGCTGATGCTCATGATGCTGTTGCTGTTAATGATAGTCAGGTTAATAATGAATACGAAGATGATGGTGATGGTGGAGACGACGACCATGGTGATGATGGCCATGGTATTATTGCATGGGACAGAAAACGGCAAATATCAATACTTTCACCAGAAATCCAAACAGAAAAGTAACAAATTGACTACAAGCGTTTTCCCTGCTGAAGTTGCTACGATACAAATGTTTTAAAGCAGGGAAAGGAACACCAGTCATAAAGCACTGGGTATATAATGATATCTACCTGTCTGTCTATTATATCTATCCGTCCGATTTATCTACCAATCTAGCTATGTCTATCGATCTGCAAGGTTCTGTGTTTGTCTGTCTTTATTCAACTATCTAGATATCTGTCTGTCTGTCTGTTTGTCTATTTAACTCTCAGATTAGTTGCATCTCTCTCTCTCTCTCTCTCTCTCTCTCTCTCTCTCTCTCTCTCTCTCTCTCTCTCTCTCTCTCTCTCATTACCCGCCCTCTTCACTTTCAACTCCATTTTTCTCCTTCTCCTTCTCTCTCTCTCTCTCTCTCTCTCTCTCTCTCTCTCTCTCTCTCTCTCCCTCTGAATCTCGTTTTTTTCGTTCTTTACTTCCCATTTTCTTTTTTAGTCCTCAAATTCACTGATTCTCTCTCTCTCTCTCTCTCTCTCTCTCTCTCTCTCTCTCTCTGTATATATATATATATATATATATATATATATATATATATATATATATATATATATATATATATATATATATATATATATATATATATACGACTTATTTTTATCTCTTTCCTTTTCCTATTTTTAATTCTATTCCATCCTCCATATTCTCATCCCCAGTATCTACTCATCGCATTCGTATTTCTCTTGTAATTATGCATATTTTTGGCCTTTTTTGATTCTGCTTTTCCTCTCTCACCTTTTTTTTTTTTTTTTAACTCTCGTATTCATTCTTTATCTCCTTTAACGCACATCGCCCGCTTCCGTCTTCATTTTTTCATTTCTCTCTTTCCTTCCTTTGTCTGCCTTTTCTTCTCCTTTTTCCTTTTTATTTAATTCTTTCCCTTATCTTCCCTCTGTTTCCATATTCTCTTCCTTTATTCCGTCTTCTTTTCATTCTCTTCATTTACCTACTCCTTTCTAATTCTTTAGTTTAATTTGCTTTTCTCTTCCTTTGTTTTATCCATATTGTTCTTCCCCTTACTTTACTTCCTTCGCTGTTTTTCCTCTATTCCCACGCACTATTTCTCTCCTCACTATCTTTGTTTCTTACTATTCCTTGCTTCCTTCCCTCATTCATAATTCTTTCATCAGCTGCCCTTATCTGTCTCGTCTCTCCCTGTTCTCTTTTCTATCTTTCCCTTCCTCTCCTTTCATTCGCTTCCCTCCACTCTTCTCTTTCTTTCCTTCCCTCCTTCCCTATCTCTTCTCTTTCATCCTTCATCTTTCCTCTCTGTTCCTTTTACCTTAGATTGCTCTCCTCTTCTTTTTTTCTTTTCCTTTTCTGAACTTTTTTCCTCTCTATTCCCTCCTTTCCCTTCTTCTCACTTTTCCTCCTTTCTTTCCTTTCTACATTTTCTTTATTTCCTTCTTTGCTTCTCTTTCTTTTCCCTACCACCCCTCTTCCTTCCCACCTTCTTCGTTTCCTTCCTTCCTCCCTGTTTATCTTTCTGCCGGTCTATATCTATTCCCCCCCCCCTTCTGTTTTTCTCTTTCTTTTCTTTTTCCTCTTTCACTTCCTATTCTCTTCCTGCTTTAATTGTCCATTTTCTTTCAGCTCTCCCTCACTTTTCCTTCTCTCCCTTCCTTCATTCTTTCTTTCCTTCTCTTCCTTTGTTCTCTTCCTATCGTCTCTTCTCATTTTTCCCTGTTCTTTCTCTTCCTTCTCTTCCTCCTCCGTTTCCTTTCCCTCCCTTTCCTTTCCTTACCCTCCTCCATTCTATCTTACCTTCCACTGTTTCATTCTAGCTCTTTCTTTCCTTTCATTTTTCCTCTAACCTCCTTTGCTTCCCTTCCTTCCCTCCCTTCATTTCTTTTCGCCACATTCCCCCACCCATTGCTTCCTTTTATTCCCTCCTATAATTTGCTGTCTCCTCCTTCCCTCCCTCCCACACTTTTTCCTTTTCCTTCTTCTCTCGTCTTCCTATCTTTTTCCCCCTATTATTTTTCTCACCTGTTTTTTCCACGTGATTTCAAACAGCTATCCCTTTTATATTCGTTCCCCTAAATTCCATTTACTCTCTCTCTCTCTCTGTCTCTACCTACCTACCTACCTACGTACCTACCTACTCAATATATATATATATATATATATATATATATATATATATATATATATATATATATATATATATATATATATATATATATATATATATATTTCGGAAAGCCCCAGGAATTGATGGATTGTGTGGTGAAATGCTGAAGTAATGGGGAGAGATAGTAGTAGAATGGATGTGGAAAATGTGTAGATTGGCCTGGGAGGAAGGTATATGTGTAGATTGGCCTGGGAGGAAGGTAGAGTCCCGGAGGATTGGAAGTCAGGTATAATTATTCCCATGAACAAAGGAAAAGGGGAAAAAGAAGTGTGTGGTAATCATAGGGGCATTTGTCTTCTTAGTATAACAGGAAAAGTGTATGGTAGGATACTTATTGACAGTGTTAGAGAAAGAACAGAGGAATTAGTTGGAGAAGAACAGGGAGGCTTCAAGAAGGGAAGAGGTTGTGTAGATCAGATATTCATTCTTAGATCTTTAGTGTTAAAGTTTCTAGAGAAGGGAAAGAAGTTGTATGCGGCTTTCATGGATTTGGAGAAAGCATATGACAGGGTGGATAGACAAGGATTGTGGAAAGTATTAAGAATATATGGAGTAGATGGGAAGTTGTTGAATGCTGTGAAGAGTATGTATGATGGTGCGAAGGCTGCAGTGCGTGTGGATGGTGAACTAAGTAAATTTTTCTCTTTAAAAGTTGGGTTGAAACAGGGATGTGTCATGTCTCCATGTTTGTTCAGTCTGTACATGGATGGGGTAATAAAAGAGGTACAAGGTAGGGTAGTGAATGTTGGAGTGGCCCTGGTGAGAGAGGGTAGTGTTTGGAAACTCCCTGTACTGTTGTTTGCAGATGATACTGTGTTGTTGAGTGAAGACGAAGGAGAGCTGCAAGGCTTGGTGCATGAGTTTGGGAGAGTGTGTAAGAAACGGAATCTAAAGGTGAATGTAGGGAAGAGTAAAGTGATGGTCTTTGAGAGAGGTGAAGTCAGTGAATGTACAGCGAGGTTGGATGGTGAGGAATTGGAAAATGTGTGTACTTTTAAGTACTTGGGTAGTGTGATGAGTAAGGATGGAGGTTTGGAGGGTGAAGTGCTTGAAAGGGTACAGCAGGGAAGAAAGATTGCTGGTTCCTTGAAAGCAGTGATAAGAAGCAGGGAAGTGAGCAGGGAAGTGAAACGGTTACTACATGATAGTATTGTGATACCAACTCTAACGTATGGAAGTGAAGCTTGGACGTTGCTGGAAGGACACAAGTCAAGAGTGAGAGCAGTGGAAATGAGTTATTTAAGAGGAGCCTGTGGAGTCACATGGAGAGACAGGCTGACAAATGAGGATATAAAGGAGCATTGTGGTGTGGATGTGGATGTGATAGGAAGCGTTAGGAGGAATACACTGAGGTGGTTTGGCCATGTGGAGAGGATGGAGGGTGAAAGACTGACAAAGAGAGTGTATGAGAGTGAGGTGGAGGGGGGAAGAGGGAGGGAGAGGCCGAGGATGAGATGGAGGGATGAGGTGGAGAGGTATATGAGAGAGGGGGTGTGTGAGTTGGGAGCGGGGCAGTGAAATGGCGGGGGACAGGGCGACGTGGAGGCGATTTGTTTGTGGCCACCCCGAACGGGAATGAGGCGACTGACAATAGATAGATAGATAGATAGATATCATCTCACCGGCTGTTTGAGTGTCCACTGCAGGACCGGCCTATCCCTACCAAAGTGGGGACGATACAGCCAATGTATCTCTACCAAGTGGCTTAGGCTGTCGGGTAGAGATTGTACATAGGGTGAGAAATGCTTGTAAGTGTAATTGTAGTGTTGTAGTGGATTTGGATGTGTGTGTACTCTGTGAACCAAGTGTAATCGGCCTGCGCAAGCCGACTGGGTGCAAGTATACTTTATAGTATGCGACACTGGTTCAACCACAGCACCCCTGATGTCCGCCAAGCAGTACGTGGCCAGAAGAACGCTCCTAAAGTTTATTACCCTGGCGGGGAGCGAACCCTCGTTCTTCAGTGTATGAAAACGCACATGTTACCACTGTACCACAGAGGCTCCATATATATATATATATATATATATATATATATATATATATATATATATATATATATATATATATACATATATATATATATATATATATATATATATATATATATATATATATATATATATATATATATATATATATATATATCATTAGAGCCCAGTGTCCACAGTTTTGGACAGAACTGGAAATTTTCAAATCATAAAGTAGGGAACCCCCGGGTAGGGACCTATGAGCTTCGCGACTATGAACCGAGAGGCGGAGGGCTGCACACTTAGTACCCTTCCGGTACAGTGCTTCGACCAGCAGCTCTGGGATCCAATGGGATATATATATATACCGTGTATATATATATATATATATATATATATATATATATATATATATATATATATATATATATATACACAGTATCTCTCTCTCTCTCTCTCTCTCTCTCTCTCTCTCTCTCTCTCTCTCTCTCTATATATATATATATATATATATATATATATATATATATATATATATGGAAGCCTCTGTGGTAGAGTGGTAGAGTGTGCGTTTCCTACACAGGTGGACCAGGGTTCGCGCTCCGCCAGGGTGATAAACTTTGAGAGTGTTCACCCGGCCAAGTACTGCATTGGCGGACACAAGGGGTGCTGTGGTTGAACCAGTGTCGCTTACTGTAAAGTATGCTTGCACCCAGTCGGCTTGCGCTGGCCGATTACACTTGGTTCACAGTCTACACACACATCCAAAGCCACTCCAACATTACAATTACACTTACAAGCACTTCTCACCCTACATACAATCTCTACCAGACAGCCTAAGCCACATGGTAGAGATTCATTGGCTGTATCATCCCGACTTCGGTCGGATAGGCCGGTCCTGCAGTGGATACTCAAACGGCTGATGAGGATGATGTTTATATATATATATATATATATATATATATATATATATATATATATATATATATATATATATATATATATATATATATATATATATATATATATATATATATATATACATAGGGATAATGAAGAGGGAAATCATAAGAGGAAACAGAGATAAACCAGTGAAGGAATCAGAGCAAAGAGAAGAAGAAAAAAACAGAGGATGTAACAAGGGAAGAATAAAGTAAAGACAATGAAAGAATGAAAGAGTCAGGAGGAGAAAGAAAGGAGAGGGAATAACGGAAGAAAAAATAAACGTAAGGCGGAATGCTAATGGAAGGAAATAGAGAAAATATATGGAGAAAGCGAGGAATGGCAAAGAAAGCAAGGGAGGTGTAAGAAATAAAAAAAAGAAAGAAAGCGAGAGAAGCGGTGAGTGAGAGAAAGGAAAGCAAATATGTAAATTAAGGGAGGAGGGAGAAGAAAAAAAGAACGATAACCCCTTGAAAAAAAAAAAAAGAACAGAATGAAGGAAATGAGATGAGCAAATGTGTGGTAAGTAGAAAAGAGGAAAGAATATTGAGACGAAAGATAATTAAAAACAAAAAATGAAAAAGAAATATAATAAACCTAATAAGCGATAGAAAGATAGGAGAGAGAGAGAGAGAGAGAGAGAGAGTTGAAGTGAGTCCGAGCGATGACAAAGAAAGTGGGATAAAATGGAAAGAGAGAACTGAGAAGGAGAGGAAAAAGAAAGAGTTGGCGACGAGAGTGGATAATGAAGAAATACGAGAGAGAGAGAGAGAGAGAGAGAGAGAGAATAAAGCAAGGAGAAGCATGGGGTGCAGCCAAGGAGGTTTAAAGGGTGGAGGCGGCACGAGACGCTTGCTCCGTGCTGTCAGGTGAAGCCACCAGCTGGCGCGTCCGCCATATTGTTGTAGGCTTACTTATTCCAGGCAGCTACCCGCCCCATACTATTATTGCTAGTTATACTGCCCACACTCATTTATATTATTCATGTAGCTGTTTACATGAAACGATGACCTTACTGTGATCCATTTACTGCATACTATACTACATTAACATAAACATTTCACTGATATTAGCTCTTCAACCCACTGAATACTCGTAATAGTAGCTTATTCATTGTAGTTCTGCTCTTGATACCTTTAAGAGATGATTGTCGTGCAGTGAACTATTTACCAGCATAGTTGTATCTTACGGGGAGATATGTCTCCGTTACTGTTTGATTAACAACACAAGATGATTCTTTAAAAGTTCGCTGTCTGACATATGTACTGTCAAGCTTGGAAATACAGATTTGTCTAAGCACTCTGATAAGACATAAGTTACAATTTTGTGATAATTTTTCCTTGAAAGCTCTGCATAGGGGTGTATTTGTTTAGCAAGCAATGCTTTTTCTCTGAATATCTTTTCACTTAAGCAACATATATCTGTGACATCTTTTGAGGGGAATGACAGGTTTCCTTTGTTTTTCTTAATAATCAGTGCATGAGAATTATCACAGTTTTCGGTAAACAGTGCACTGCAGCAACGTTCACACTTCAAAGATCTGTTAAGTTTCATTGATACAAATCCTGCTATGTATGCAACAATTTTTTCAGAATATGGTGATAGCATAGATGACACAATGTCACCATTTTTCATTCCTAATACATCATAATTCTCCCTCTGTGTAAGACACTCATCATCATCATCATCTAGAAGTCTACTTTTGTCCACAGAGGTATTAATCACTCTACTTGATGGAACACCGGCATTTATATCACTTAGATAATTACAAGAAGCCGTCAAAACTGGTATATCCTCTAAGGCTAAGCAGTTTCCTCGTGACACTTCCTCAATGTCATTGTAAAGCATTACCTTCTTATAGGCTGCTGTGAACTGGCGAGCTGAAGGATTATTGTTGCATCCTCCCATACTTCTGATTTTGCCAAAAGAAAGTTCAATGTGATCCTGGCTCAGAAGGTGTATGAGATGTATCAACCGTCATTACACGATAATGTTCTGTACAGGTATTTACAGTACAACAGACACGGCTTTTTCGCGGACACACACACAGCCTAGAGAGGGAAAGGTACCTCCTCTTTGACCTGCAGCTAACTGAAATCTATACCTCCTTACTCTAGCCCTGATATGCCCTGACGCGCCTTAAGCCTACAACAATATGGCGGCCGGTCAGGTCACTATGATCCCACCTAACGCCGCCTCCACCCTTTAAACCTCCTTGGGTGCAGCCCTGGCTAGTTGTCATTATGGGATTGGTGATGATTAGGGCACCGCGAACTAATCCACTTAAGCCGAGACTGACAGCTCTCGTGTCCTTGTTCCAAAAACCTGTGGTCCCAGGGGGCCTGACCTAGCTCCTTGTCCCCCTTCGATTGGAAATGCCCTGGAATGCTGCAGCCCATGCCTTTTGTCATGAAAAGCTCCTCCCTAATTCCTTGGACTTCACCAATCATGATGGCGTCACTTGAAAACTCCACCTACTCTCGTTGCTTGGGACTGAATAAAAGGCACAGAGAGCGGGCTTTTCCTTACCTGTAATCACTCTCCAATCTTAGTTAAGAAGCGCCGTCCTGCCCTCTTCCCTGATATGCAACTATGAGTACACTACTGCCCTACAAGTGTCGGGTTCTATCTTAGGTCTAAGTTTCAATTTATTAATGGGTAAAGGTAACCTGTGTATGCCGGATTTGTTCACGTATTCGTCCTACCCTTTTATTAACTCATTGATTGTAATGTATAATACCGTTGCGCATTCCCGTATTGATCATTTGCATTTTGAATTGTTTTTCCCCTTTTTGCTCTCGTTTATAAGGTAGATTTAAGAATAAATTTTTGTACAAAAATCTACTATCGTGGTTTTTTGCTTCCTCCCACCTTGTGTGATTGATTGTTTTGGGTCCATCCTTCCTTGTGCACGCAGCAACACACACACACACACACACACACACACACACACACACACACACACACACACACACACACACACACACACACACTATACATACTATGACACATACAATCGCATTAAAGAGAGAGAGAGAAAGAAAGAGAATGTTATTCCTTACCCTTGGGCAGGGTGAGGAATAGCAACGTCCAGACAGCCCAGATTTGCCCAGTTCAATGGGCCATGCTTTCATTCACTCAGCATTCAAGCCCTTGAAATCCTAGCTCCATCAGATAGGCCAAAAAAATTTTCAACACCTTCTGTAGCGTCACATATACGTATTTGACTGAGCCAATCCGCACACTCTCACGTTAAAAAGAGGTGCCAAATCTCTGGTTATGCACCGCTCCACACAAAACTCGTCCATCCAGCTCAGTCTCTTGCCAGTCCCTTAGCTTCACCAACTTCCATACCTCTCTTCCTCACAAACTCATCTACCATATCACCCCATCTTCTTGGCCAACCTCACCTCTTCCCTCCATCAAACTCGCCCAGATAAATCTTTTTCACCACTCTGTTGTCATCCATTCTCTCCACAGTACCAACCCATCTCAAAACGCTCTCTTTGTCTTCACTTAACAACACAGTATCATCTGCAAAAACGGTACAGGGAGTTTCCAAACACTGCCCTCTCTCACTAGGGCCACTCCAACAACCACTGCCCTACCTTGTATCTCTTTTATAGCCTCATCCATATACAGATTGAACAACCGTGGAGACATGACATATCCTTGTTTCAATCCAACCTTCAAATAGAAAAATTCACTCAGTTCACTATCCACACACACCACAGCCTTAGCACCCTCCTACATACTCTTCACGGCCTTCAACAACTTATCATCTACCCATATATTCTTAATACTTCCACAGGCCTTGTCTATCCACCCTGCCATAAGCTTTCTCCAAATCCATGAAGGCCATATACCACATTCTTTCGCTTCTCTAGAAACTTTTCCATTTAGGATCTAAGAATGAATATCTGATCTACACAACCTCTTCCCTTCCTAAAACCTCCCTGTTCTTCTCCAACTAATCCCTCTGTTATTTCCTTAACACTGTCAGTAAGTATCTTATCATATACTTTTCCTATTACACTAAAAAGACAAATGCCCCTATGATTACCACACACTTCTTTTTCCTCTTTTCCTCTGTACAAGGGAATAATTATACCTGACTTCCAATCCTCCGGGACTGTACTTCCTCCCAGGCCAATCTGCACATCTTCCACATCCATTCTACTACTATCTCTCCCCCATACTTAAGCATTTCACCACACACTCTATCAGTTCCTGGGGCTTTCACCATTTTGACTGTATTGATTCCACAACTTCCATCCTACTTCCCTCCATCTGCTCACTTTATCTCCCTTCTCCACTAGTAATCTACCATTTTTATCTTTCACTCCCCAGCTAACTTCTTTGGTACCCTGTCTAACTTTCTTCACGTCTTTCCAGAACATTTTCTTACATTCCCTCCACTTTACACTCAAATTCCTTCCAAATTCCTCATCCACTCTCTTCTTACTCTCTTTTACTAATCTTTTCACCTCTCTCTTCCTCTCTACATATAACTCTCTCTTCCGTCTCTCAACTTCTTCCACGCCTCTGTTTCTCATCCACTCACTATATGCTTTCTTCTTTGTGCCACAGCCTCTCTCACCTCTTCATTCCACCATGCTGTTCCCTGCACCCCCTTTCTTCTTCTCTTCACCCCACACACCACCTCACATGCTGCACAGATTTCTTTTGTGAATATCTTGCACACATTTTCCACGTCCCCCATCTGCTCCAGTCTTTATTTACCCAGTCGCTCTTCCACTTGCCTCTTATATTCTGCCTTTTTTGCATCCTCTTGTAACTTTTCCACTCTGCTTGTATGTACTAATTCTTCCTGTCCTTCCCTTCTTCTATTTCTCCATTTTACTTGGACTTTAATTCTGACCACCACCAGATGGTGGTCCGAAAGTCCACTTCCCCAACCTCTATATACTCTTGCATCCATTATACACCTTCTCATCCTTTCATCCACACACACATAATCAATCATTGCCTTCCGTTCATTCAGTTCACCACCCACCCTTCGCATCACTTGCCATGTATACCCGTGCATCATTTTGTGCCTGAAGAGGGTATTAACTATCACCAACCCCCTTCCCGGCACCATTGTCCACTAAAGCACTGCCATTCTCATCCATCTCTGCAGGCACACCCCATTCACCAACTACTCCATCCACCTTCCTATTCCCTACCTTGTCATTCATATTTCCAATCAAAAACACTCTTTCATTCCTTTCAAACTTTTCCATGCATGCTTCTACATTTGTCCAGAACTCTTCTCTCACTCTGCTTGCACGATCTTGCGTTGGCGCATACACGCACACACTTGCACACATTTGTAGTCCAACTTTCAGTTGTACACACGCAATCCTCGAACCAACTGATCCATACTCTCTTGTATTCTCCTTCCATCTGTTACAACAATACACACTCCTTCTTTTGCCCTCTCATTCTCACCTACTCCTGCACATATACCCCTTACATACTCCCATTCCCTCACACTCTCGCCTCTTCATTTAGTTTCCGTTAACCCACATACATCCACATTCGCACCCTCAAGCACCTGGACAATCTCTCTTTCTTTCATCTCATCATTTGCACCCCTTACATTCCAAGTCGCCATCCGTATCGTGTCCTTTGATCGGTCCTTTGTCGTCAACTTTTGGTCAGTCCTGGTCCGAGGCTTGTTGTTCGTCTTTTTGGTTATTTGTTTTCCGGGGATGGACACAAACCCCCCGCCAACCCACTTCTGTCTCTCTATTTTCCTTTTTTTTTTTTTTCCCCTTCCTTCCCTCTCTTCTTTCCATTCTTTCTCCCCTTCTCTCTCTATTCACTCCCACTATCCTCTCTTTTTTGTTTTCTCTTCCTTCTTTATCCCAGATTACGCTCCTCTTCTTCTCTCTGTCTTTTCCCTTTCTGACATTTTTTACTCTTTCCCATTTTTCTTTTCCTATTTCTCTTCACCCATCTTCTTTCCTCACTCTATTTTCTTTATTTTTTTCTTCGCTTTCTTCCCTCTGACCTACTTTCTCTTTCGTCCTTCTCGCTTTCCATCCTTCCTCCCTTTCTTTCCTTCCTTCGTTTCTGTCTTCGACTGTATTCTTTATCTTCCCTTCCCATTCCCTTCCATTCAGTCTTTCCTTTCACGTCCCTCCTTTCCTTTCTTTTCCCGTACCTCCTTTCAATTCCTTCCCTTCCTGGTTTAACTTTCCTTTCCCTTCCATTCCTCTCTCACTTCCCTCTTTCTCCTCTCCTTTCTTCCTTCTTTTCTCCCTTTTCCTTTCCTCTCTCCCTTTCGTCATCACTCATCTCTTCCTTTACTTTCTCTTGTTTCATTCTCTTCGTTCCTTTTCCTTACTCTCCCCTCCTTTCCCCTTTCTTTACCATATTTCCTTCCAGTTTCACTTTCCTTTCCTTTCACTTCCTTCTCATTTTCCCTTCCTTCTTTCATTCTTTTTACTCTCCCTACCTCCACCCTCGTCCTTTCCCAATTTTCCTCCCTCAGTTTCCTCCCTTTCCCTTCCCTCCCTCCTACACTTTTGCCGTTTCCTTCCTCCCTCCTTTTCCTTTCTTCATTTTCCTCTTCTTAATTTCCCTCTTTCTCGTTTCTTTCCGTGAAATCACAGGGCTCTCCTATTTACATTCCTCTTCATAGAGTTCATTTATTTTCTCTCTCTCTCTCTCTCTCTCTCTCTCTCTCTCTCTCTCTCTCTCTCTCTCTCTCTCTCTCTCTCTCTCTCTCCTATCTATCTTTCTATCCCTTATTAGGTTTTATCTTTATTTCTTTCTCATTTTTTCTGTTGTAATTTTCTTCCGTCCCAATATTCTTGCCTCTTCTCCACTTATCACATATTTGTTCTTCTCGTTTCCTTCACTTTTTTTTCAAGGAGTTATTGTTCTATATTTCTTCTCCCTCCATCTTTAGATATTTGCTTTCCTTTCTCTCATTCACCACATCTCTCTCTTTCTTTTTTTTTTCTTACACTTCTCTTTCCACATCCTTTCTGTACATTTCCTCGCCGTTCTCCTTATATTTTCTCTATTTCCTTCCATTAGCATCCCGCCTTCCGTTTCAATTTTCTCTTCCGTTATTCCCTCTCTTTTCTTTTTCCTCCTTACTCTCTCATTATTTCAGTGTCTTTCCCTCTACTTTATTCTTCCCTTGTTACATCCTCTGTTATTTCCTTCTTCTTGCTCTGATTCCTTCACTGTTTTATCTCCGTTTCCTCTTATGATTTCTCTTCATTATCCTCGTTTCTATATTTTGTCTTCCTTCCCTTCACCGCGTTCTTTCTCCAACTTCCTTTTTCTGTCTCTCTCTATTTATCATTTTATTCTTTCCTTTCCTTCCTTCTCTTCTTCCCATTCCTTCTCCCCTTCGCTCTCTATTCAATCCCACTACTCCTTCCTTTTGTTTTCCCTTCCTTCTCTATCCCAAATTACTTTCCTCTTCTTCTCTCTTTCTTTTCCTTTTCTTACCTTCTTTATCTATTTTTCCCATTTTTCTTGTCTCAGCTTTCCTCACTCACCTTCTTTCCTCACTTCACCTTCTTTATTCCTTTCTTCACTTTCTTTCCTCTTTCCAACTCTCCTTTGTCCTCCTCACTTTCCATCCTTCCTCGCTTCCTTTCTTCCTTCCTCTTTCTTCCGTCTCAATTCTTTCTCTATCTTCCCTTCCCATTCCCTTTCTTCCATGCGGTCTTTCCTTTCCCGTCCCTCTTTCCCTTTCCTTCCCTTCCTGGTTTAACTTTCCTTTCCCTTCCATTCCTCTCTCACTTTCCTCTTTCTCCTCTCCTTTCTTCCTTCTTTCCTTCCTTTTTCTTTCCTCTCTCAGTCTCGTCTTCACCCATCTCTTCCTTTTCTTTCTCTTGTGTTCTCTTCCGTTCCTTCCCTTTCCCCACTATTCCCTCCTTTCTTCTTACTTCCATTTTTTTTTTTCCTTTCCTTTCACTTCCTCCCCATTACCTTGATTTTCCCTTCATTTCTCATTCCTTTTCCACTCCCTACCTCCACCCTCGTCCTTTTCCATTATTTCCTCCCTCAGTTTCCTCCCTTTCCCTTCCCTCCCTCCTACACTTTTGCCGTTTCCTTCCTCCCTCCTTTTCCTTTCTTCATTTTCCTCTTCTTAATTTCCCTCCTTCCCGTTTCTTTCCGTGAAATCACAGGGCTCTCCTATTTACAATCTTCTTCAGAAAATCCATTTATTCTCTCTCTCTCTCTCTCTCTCTCTCTCTCTCTCTCTCTCTCTCTCTCTCTCTCTCTCTCTCTCTCTCTTCTCATACAATTCTATGTCTTCATTTCCTATCTTCATTTCTTCCCTCCTCTAGTTCTCTCTCTCTCTCTCTCTCTCTTCCATTTCCCCCCTCCCCATCTTTTCTCTCCATTCTCTCCACACACTCCTTTTCATTGTTTGTTTCCCTCTCTCAGGACCACCACTGACCTTCCATTCTTCTCATATCTGTCTTATCGTCTCTTCCTTATGCCAACCAATTTTCTCTACTCATTCTCTTACTCCCTAGATCGCCTCTCTCTCCTCACCACGTCTTCTCTGTAACAAGCAGCCTCGAAAGGATCATTAGGTCTGTTGCTGTTTGCTTTCCTTTATACTGTCATCTTCTCCTTTTCCTCCATCTCCCTCCTTCTTAGCATCGTCTTTTTCGCTTCCTGTTCCTCTTCTTGGATTTTACACACTTCACATTTATGTTCCTCTTCCTCTTCCCTTTTTCTGCTACATTCCTCCCTCTCACCTTCTCCAACCTTCTCCTACTCCTCCTCTCCGTACCCTTACTCTTCCTTCATTCCTTTTGACCTCGACCTCTTTTGTCCCTCTCTCTCTCTCTCTCTCTCTCTCTCTCTCTCTCTCTCTCTCTCTTTTCCCTCTTCTTGGTCATCTTCAATTTTTTCCGTTTTGTTCACCTTTCCTCCCTCCTCCTAACACTCTCTCCTGTTCCTGCTACTTCCTCCCTTTCCAGCCATTCATTTCCATCTTCTCATATTTTTATTACTGCCTCGTCTTGCCTACTATTAATTTTCCCTCTTCCTTTTCTTTTTCTCCCACATACCTCCTCGTGAACCTCTTTTTCCCTTTATCCTTTTCCTCTCACTTCCTCTGTCTTGCTCCTTTCTCTTCCCCTAACTTCTTTCCCCCTCTTCCTTTCCCCACACCTCTTCTGCCACATGCTCACACTCATTTCTCCCATCCTGCTCTTCCTGTTACTCTTCCTTTTCCTGTTCCTGTCTCTTGCGTCTTTTCATCTTCCTTCTTTTCTCCTCTTCCACACACCCTTTTCCTCTCTCTTCCTCCTCTTCCTGTCCTGTCACTCTTCTCCCTCCTCTTTACGTACCTCTACCTTCCGCCATTTTTTCTCCACTTCTTTCCTTCCTCCTCTTCCTGCCATTCTTCCCCCTCCTCCTCTTGCTACTTATCATTTCACCTTTCTCTCTCGCCATCTTTCCTTCCTCCTCTTCCTGCTGTTCTCTCTCCTCTTCATCTTTCTTCTCCCTTCCATTTTTCTTTCTTTTTTTCTCTCTCTCCTCTTAACACTTTCTCCTCTCCCTCTCCCATTTGCCCTCCCTTTCCTCTTTCCCCTCAAATTTGTTCCTACATGTTTAGCTTCTTCCGTCTTTCCTTTCCCTCCTATTTCTTACATCTCTTCCACTTCCTCGCACATTCTCTTCCAGTCTCTTCCTTCTTCCTCTCTCCTCCTCTTCCTTCTCTTTTCTTGTTTCTCTCTCTTCACACCGTTTTTTCTTCTCCCAGTCATTCCCTTCCTCTTTCTACTTATCTTCCTTCTCTTCGTTCTCTTTCTCACACCTCTTCTTTCTCTTCCTCTCCCTGCCCTCCACAGCAAGGTAGCCAGCGTGGCGGTGTATTAAATTCGTTAACTTCCTGCCGTGTTTCCTTTATTGTGTTCATTATCCCTCCTTCTCCCTTCCTACACCTTCTTAATGAGACTCACACCTTTTCCCCCTTTTACCAGTCGGGTATTATTTCTCATTTTATCTATCATCGTCTCTCTCTCTCTCTCTCTCTCTCTCTCTCTCTCTCTCTCTCTCTCTCTCTCTCAATCGTCTCATGCTTATTTATTTTACCATTTTTCCTCTTCCTTTATCCATTTTTCTCCCACTTCCTTGGTTAGCAATCATATTATTTTTTTCTTACTGTTGGTCCTCTTGCCTTTCATCCCATTTCTCTCAAAGACCTTATTATATTTCGAGTCATTTTTTAAACTCTCTTATGGTAATATTGTATTCCAGTTACCTGAGACGATTTTTGTCATGAAAGTGAGTTAGTGGTAGGTGGGGTCGTTCACCATCCACTCACTCAATGTAGTGCTGTTCTCGGGTGACTGCCCTTTCCTTTCTTCCTCCATCCTTCCTCTTCTGTCTTTCTTTCCTTCACTCTTTCCTCTTCCTTCTGTCTGTGGCTGACTCTACACTGAGTGATAAGCCAAATGGTTTCCTGTACACCAGGAAACCATTTACTACGCTGGGTAGTAACCATGTAACTTAATTATGGCGGCTGGTGGTTTTGGTGGTTTAGTGGATAATTAAGGCCCTCCAATCGGACTGAGCCTGTGCAGGTTTATATCCAAAGGGTGGTTGGGGCTTATTGCTCACGTAATGCCACTCAGGGATGTGTGAGGCTGGTCACTCTCATCTTAAATGTCAGGAGCCCAGCCCCGGACTCCTACGTTCCTCATGGGACACCACAGGATTAGATGATGATGGTGGTGATGAAAGTGAGTTGATAATGGCCTAAAGTGTTTTTCTTTTTTTTTCTTTTTGTCTACTAACTCTCCCACGGTGGGCACAAATCTATTATTCTACTCCAGCTATCACAGGGCAATTTTACTCAGTTAAAAATAAGTCATAGGAGCTGAGTGGTCAATTTCATCTTCTTTTTCCTCCAGTTTTCTGTTCCTTTTACATATCTGTTTACTTCTCGCTGTCTGTTTCTCCTTGCACCCCCTTTGTCCCATGTTCCTTTCTCTCATCTATTTTTTTTTTTTTTTTAATCAGGTTTCACATTCTTTCCCCTCTCTTTTTTCTTTTTGTCTGGCTGTCTGTTTATCGCTCAATATTCCTCTTTACCATCATATTTACTTTATTCCCTCATCCATTGCCATTTTTTACGTTGTTTACAAACAAGTTTATCCTTCACCTACTTCTTTTTACTGTTATTGTTTTTTCCCTTTTATTATTCTTTTCACTTCCTCCCTCCTTCTTCTTCTCGTCTTCCCCGTCTTTCTTCACCTTTGCTTCCTCTTCCTGCTCCTCCTCCTACTCTCACATTGTTATTACTTCTTGATCTCTTCTTGTGTTCCTCCACTCTTAAGCTGCTACTTGTCATTCTGTCTCTCTTCTGTTTTTCTGTCGTTTCCTTGTATTTTCTAGTTTTTTCCCCTTTCTACTCATCTCTCTCATGGCTAGGATATCTCTGGGCATATGTTCCAATTTATACCAAACGTTTCAGCTTTGCTGAGAGTGAGTCACAAGACCTTGAGACTGTTACTGCTGCTGACATTATTACTGCCACCATTTACCCTCTCATGATCGGGACAATTCTAGTATTCTGTTTCAGCTGACGCCTGCCGTTTGTCTGCTGCTAACAGTGATTCATCGGAACCTGTGAATGTTCACCCTTATTTCTTTCTGCTCTCTCATTTCCTGTCTCTTCCCTGTTTTTCACTGACCTCCTCTTCCTCTTCCTTCATATCACTCATTCTGTCTCTCAACATCGTTCATTTTTCTTTACACCTGTCATCATGTTTTTCGCCCTCTCTGACCCCAATTATTCTTTTAGTGAAACATTTTCTCTTTGTCCTCTGTTTATTGTCCTTCTCCTTCCTACATGTTTTTCAGTTTCCCTTCATCTTTCTGACCCATTTCTTTCTCTTATTTCCTCTCACCTTTTTCATTCTTCGTTGGTTTCTATTGGTCTTTCTCTACTCCCTCTGTTTTCATTCCTTCGTACTCATTTCCGATTAACACCTCTCTTTAGCTTTCCTCGTTATCTTTATGGATAGAGCCATTCTCTCCTGCATTACCTCAAAATCACAGCTAACATAGGCTACTGGGTGCAGCCCCTATTTCAGTCTCCAACGTTCTCTAAGCTAATTTGGTAATGAAGTGAGATTGTTGGGTCAATGTGAACAACAGCCTGAAACACTCTTGTGTTTCAGAGTATAGATATTCTGTTTTCTCGGCACACTCGTTGTAGTTTATAAACCTCATAAATTTGCTCTCTCATATGTGTTCCATTCTTACTTTTGAATGGAGCACATTTTTCTCCACGTCTCCTTTGTTTGGAATTTACATCTCAAATTTTAACCTTCATCATCACCTTTGGCTTTCCTCTGAATTGGCTGATCCATTAACTTTAATCCCTTTTTCTCCCTTGGACTCCTCCAATTGTAATCTTAATTCGTTAACCTGTCTTTCTCACTTCATTAAGGATAATGGACCGTTTCCAGAGACGGCGTCTGTGCAGTATGTTGTTGTGTCTTGCTAGTCCATTAGGTTTGCAACTGATTTTTCCCGTTAATGATTCCTACTTCCATAGTCGACAGCCATCTGCGCCGACAGCCTCTACACTTCAGTCTGTATCCATCTTGAAAAATAAAAACATCTGATGAAGTATACTCTGGTTTATAAATTCATAGCAAAAGTATTGTTTTGCGTTTGGAGCACGTTCTCTGTGTATATCAGTGGCACTGAAGTCTTAGAATAATAGCATAAATGGATTTAACACTCCTTAAAACCCATAAAAGCTGGTATTACTTGACCAAGCGGGAATTTTAGTCACTAGGCTACGTACAGTATATACGCTCCCCATAACGATGGTAGCCATCTTGATTTTTTCGTCCCACACGGTTAGCTTAAGTGGAATGTTTAGAATGTTTGTTGATTCTGACTTACGAGGCTTCTTTGTAGTTTTCATGAAAAAATAAGCTTTCTCGAATTTTTTTCCAGGTGCATCCTTAATGCTCCGGGGCTAGATGCAATAATCTGTATTCATCCACTAGAAAAATCATGGGCTAGTGAAATACCCCTTCACTTGAAGATGAAACAAACAACAAAAGAGGGTGAGAGTGAGGCTGGCGCACAGTGAAATGATGGGGAATCAATGTTTAAGATGAATATGACCCATGTTTTGTCTACTGGGAAGGGCTTCCGATTATTACTTTTGTCTGCACATCAAACTCTATCCACTCAAATGATATTTAGTTCAGCCTTCACCTTTCCTCTTCTCACAGCATCCATCACAACAGTCGCTAAAACAATCATGGGATGGGGCTTTGGTGCACCGACTTCTGATTAATCCTATATATGTCAGGGACAAAAGTTTTGTGTTTAATGCCTGAAACTCGCTTCTTTCAACTTTCATCTAGCCACAGTTTTCCACATGGCATTCCTTTTTACCTTCAGTCACATGGAATGCGGTCATTGATCATCTCCCAGTATTCTTGGTCCCCGGTTTTCTCATGATATTTCCAGAGAAGTTTGAATTATTTCTCTTACAAAATTAGCTTCACAGGGGTTAGATGTGCTGAACTGACTCTTTGCATTCTTTAACCTCACTCAGTTGCATACCCTGTGCAGGAGCCATTATCGTACCATATAAGGGTAAGCTTACTACATACGACACTTCTAATCAGTGTGGACTCAAAGGTTTTTTGTCTTATCATCTCCTCTCTCTGACTTCTTTCAGCCTCTGTATGCCAAAGTGCTGTATTTATTTTCCAGTACTGCAAGTCTGATCGAGGCTCCTCTGAATAGTGTGCTTGCATCCCTACTCATTACAGCAGTTTCGGAACAGCCATCTGGCTTCTCACTCACGCCCCTTCTCTGTCCAGCTTTGTTAGGCAAGACTTAACTAGTACTTCCAGCATCTATTTTATGCAGCTTTCCAACTCTGTAACTGACTTCTATCTTTCTTACTGCCTGTGATCAATCGACTGAATGCAGTGTGTTACACATCGCAGAGGGAATTTTTTGCATTCTTTCTAATAAACGTTTTCTGAAAGGGAGAAGTTTTTCAGGTTCTCATTCTAAGTTTTTTTCTTTCTTTGCGGAAAAAATTGAGTCCTCCCGGCTCCCATTTCTTCCCCCATTTATTTCATCCTTGTGCATTTATTGTGTTTGTTACTTCTCTTTCACATTCCCTTCTCGCCCTTCTCATCTGTCTTCCTGTCTTTCCCTCTTTCTCCCCTTCTGCTTTCCTTTTCAATTTTCCTATTTTTTCACAGACCCCTACCCCTCTTCTCATTAATTCTCTCGTTAACTACCACCCGCACATTTGCCACCTTTCCTTGCCCTTCCTCTTCGCCCTTTCTTGCATCAAATTCCCCTCCCATCTCAGCCTCTCCCTTCCTCCTCCTTCGCTTTCTCTCCTCCCACTCTCCTTCCCGCCCTACTCCTCATTGTCCTACTTTTCTCATTCTTTCCCCTATCGTGAGCCAATTTCGCACTTTTTGCCTGCCTTTCCCCTCAGACCAGACCAACTCCCCCACTCCCGCCCAGACCTTCACTAATTCCCTCTTCCTTATACTCCCCATCCCTTTCACTTTCCCCTGACCCTCCCTTTTTCTTTCCTTTACCTTCCTTCTCCTACCTCTCTCCATCTTTCGCTCTATCTTCTTTTCCTCTCGCTTTTCTCTTCCCGTCCACTGTCCCTCCATCATTTCACAACTACTCTGTTTTTCACCTCAGTTTTCCATTGGCGCTATCGTCCCTCTCTCTCTCATTTCCTCCGTCCTCCTTCTCTTTACTCCCCTTTCCCCATTTCCTTCTTCCCTCCCCTCCCACTCCCCATTTCCTTCTATTCTCCTTCCATCCTTTCACTTCCACACCATTATATCGCCTAAGCCCTTCCTTGATTCTCTCTTTTCCTCCCTTCCCGCCTCCCCTCTCTTTTCCTAACCCTCCTTCCTTTCCCTCCTTTCCGGTTTCCTCCCTCCATCATTGCACTCCAACATTTGTATATCACCTAAACTCTTCCTTGATTTCCTCTTTTACTCCAGCTTATTGCTCCTACGTCACATCCACCTGCCATTATTTTTTTTTCCCCTTTTTCACGTCTTCCTTCCTGCCCGATCCCTAATGGCTACTTAGTCGCACTTTTGCTTCCGCCCAAAATACGTTCGCTTGATTACTTGACTCTTCCTACGTCCGTCTTTCCCCTCTCCCCCTTCCCCACCCTCAGCTCTTCCTCCCTCCTCCCTCTCCTTCCTTATCTTTCTCTTTCACCCTGCTCCCGACTCACTTTCTCACGCCTTTCACACCCTCAGTCCTCCCTTATTCTTTCACTCCCTTCTCACGTTTGCTTTGCTTTGAATCCCAACCTTCTTCCCATTATTCCACCCTCTTCCCTTTAGCCCATCCCCTCCTATCGCTACCTTACATTCTTACCTTCCCGGTCCTTCCTTTCTCCATTTCAGTCCAGCCTTTGCTTTCCCTTTCTCTATGCACCTCCTCATCTACTTTCATCTTCACTCCACCTTCTCCTTTGCTTTCATTCCCCAGTCACGTCCCAAAACCCGCGTCCTCTCTCTTTTACACTACCCTCCTGCTTTTCTTCTCTTACGCCCTTAGTCCTCTCCCCAACCACTAAAATTTCTCCTTTCTCACTTTCCTCCAATCTTCTTATTTCCCCCCCCCCACGCCTTCCTTTTACACCTCCTCCTTCCTTGTTTTAGCCTACTCCCTCCTTCCTTCTCCGCCTTCCTCACTGTCCTCAGGCCACCGTCACTGTATCACCCAGTTTCCTCCTTTCCTTCAACCACCACTCACCCATCTTCTCTCTCCTTTCTCCTTATCACCCATCCCCGTACTTCCGTTCCCTTCCATCCTTACGTCTCTCCCCAGCAGCCACCATTTATTAATTCCCATTCCTCCTTTTCTCCTTCCCCCAATCCTTCTCTTCCTTTTCTCATCCTCTTCAACCCTTCTTCACCTTCCTCCCTAACCCTGTCATTCAAATCTCAATTTCTCTTTCCCACCATCGTTACCCCACTCACCAATTCCTGTCCTTCTTTCTACCTACTTCGTCACCCGTTCTTTTCTCATCCGCTGCCTCCCCACCCCTCGCTCACCCACTCCTTCCTTTCCCCTCCCTCCTCATCTATACCCCACCTTCTTCCTCTTCTCACCTTCACTCCACCTTCTTTATACCTTGCCCGTTCTGCACTCCCCCCTTCTAGCCTCCTTCCATTCAACCTGCCTACCCACAGACCGCTCTCTTACACCCTTTCTTTCCCTTTCATCCCCCTCTCTCACTCCCACATTTTCTCTCTCCTCCCTTCTCCTCCTCCACCATTCCGTATCTTCTCTCTTCCAACTTTCCTCTCCCATTCTCTCGCCTTTTCCCCTCTCTCTCTCTCTCTCTCTTCCTCTCCTCTCCCCAAATCTCTATGTCACCATTTAGTTCCTTTTGCCTTCCTCACCCCTGTTCTTCCCTCCTTCCTTTCCATCCCTTTCTCTTTCCATCCCTCCCCCCTCATCCTCATCCCCTACTCATCTCTCTCCTCTACTCCTTCCCTTACCACCTGCTTTCTCCTTGATTCCTCTGACATTCCTTTCCTCTATTCCTCTTCCTTCCCTCTCCCCTCTCCTCCATCTGACCTTTTTACAGCTTACCTTTAGAACTAAGTATTAAATCTTCTCACTTTTTATTTCTACCACCTCGTCCCTCCTTCCATGTTTTCTTTTTCTATTAATCATTATTACCAGTCCACCGCCCCCCCTCCTCTCTCAGGGTCATTTCATCCTCCCCCTCTTCTTTACCATCCTTTTCACCTCTCCGTCATCCATTCTAGGCCTTCTCCTTCTTCTAAAATCTCTAAACTTTTCTCCGCTGGAGTCTCGTGTTTGTACCACTCACGCCTTTGTATTTTTAGTCCCCTTATCATAATCTTTTGGTTGCCTTCCATTATCGTCCCTTTTTTTCGTCCGCCTTGTGTGTGTGTGTGTGTGTGTGTGTGTGTGTGTGTGTGTGTGTGTGTGTGTGTGTGTGTGTGTGTGTGTGTGTGTGTGTGTGTGTGTGTGTGTGTGTGTGTGTGTGTGTGTGTGTGTGTGTGTGTGTGTGTGTGTGTGTGTGTGTGTGTGTGTGTGTGTGTGTATCAATATCCGTTCATCCATCTGTGTCTACCTGTCTATCTGTCTGTGTATATATACCCTTTTAGTTTCATTCTTTGTTTTTTCATCCCATCTATTTTCTCCCTTGATTCTCCTGCCCCTTTTCTTTTTTGTTCCTCTCTCTCTCTCTCTCTCTCTCTCTCTCTCTCTCTCTCTCTCTCTCTCTCTCTCTCTCCAAAGAATTATAAAAGAGTGCAGAGGAAAACAAACTGCAACAGACCTGATGGTCCTTTCGCGGCTTATTGTTACAAACTATATGATATGTCTGATTTTATAAGCTGAAGAAAAGGGCCGCAAAGCAACAAGGCTCCCCCACCCACGAAGCCCTCCAGCCAAAACTGGAAGGAAAAATTAACAGAGACCACCATGCAGCACAGAAAAGCTGACAAGGAAATTTCATAGACTAGAAAATACTTTGTCTTATGCTTATGTACTGTTATGTGGCAAATAACATTTTGTGGAAACTCCTACAGCATTCTCCACAATTAGAAATAGAGGGAAATTCAACCAATCAGATTATGTTTATTTAACTGGGGATTCGACGTCAGATACTTACCAGATCGTCATTTAAATGTTATTGATGCACTGCAGTCTGCCACAATTCCGGGCAATTTGCTCCATATGTTGACGGCTCTGTTAAGAAAAAAGTGTTTTGCGTCATTAACCTGGAAACTGTTTTGAACGATTTTATGGCAATTACTGAGCTGTTGTGAAGCACTTGTCTGCTATTGTAAAGCCCCTTCAGTATTTTGTATATATGAATCAGATCCCCTCGTAGTCTGCTCTTGTATAAGTTAAAGAGCTTTAGCTCTACCAAATGCTCTTCATAAGGTTTTCTCCCTAATCTGGATATCATTTTTAAACTCTTCCCTGATCCCTATCTAATACCTCAATGTCTTCCCTTTGTTATCAGGTGACCAAAACTGAACGCAGTTCTCTAATCGGGGCCATACTAAGGATTGTACAAGGTGAGAATAATATTCTCCAGTTTGAGTTCAGATGCTGTGCCTATAAATCCAACTTTTTCATTAGCTTTCTTTATTGTTTCCCTGCACTGCCAACTTGGTTTCAGATCAGTTGTTATCATTATTCCTCAATATTTTCTTGGTTCAAATTCTTGAGCCAAGTATTATTCACAGTGTACCTAGGTTCTTTGTATTTACTCTCAACATTTAGAACTTTGCTCTCGTCAATGTCATAGTCCATTTGCCACGTTTAAGCCCATCTGTGTGAACCGTCTGCTTATGTTTGGTCGTATTTACTTTGTCACCAATTTCTCGTATCATTAGCAGATTTGGAGATTTTCCAGCACAATCTTTCATCAGTATGAAGAGCTGAACGGAACCCAAAAGTGAACCTTGTGTACTCCAGTTGTTACATACAGTCTCATTCCTTTCCACTGGTTACATCTCTGTTCATGTTCTGCAAGATACTTTCCAATCCATTCTTGTACAGTACATTGTCTCTGATACCATAATGTCTGTTTCTCAAGAAGTTGGTTTTAGGAAACTTTATCAAATGCCTTCTGGAAATCGAGATGGATTACATCTGTAGACTTAGTTTCATAATACCTATCAAAAATATTTTTTAATAATTCATGGAAATTAGTAAGAAATTATTGTTTCTTGTGGAACTCGTGGTGTAAGTCGTTATCTTTTCCTTAAATGCTTCACTATTTTATACCCTAATAATGGTTTCCAATATCTTGTATACTTCTTACTTTAAGCCACTTGGACAATAACTTCCAGGCTGTGTGTGTGTGTGTGTGTGTGTGTGTGTGTGTGTGTGTGTGTGTGTGTGTGTGTGTTTTAAATATTGGAGTTGCACTGGCTTGTTTCGTCATGTGATAAAGTCCCTCATTATGGTGATATATGGAACGTTTGAGCTAAAGGTTTCCTTATTTCATTATCACTTCCTTTAAAACTCTTGAAGATGTTCTATCTGGTTCGTGTATTCTATTCATCTTACGTTTATTCATTAGAAACAGTACTTGTCTTTGACTGATCGTAGTATAACTAATCGATCTATCTTTAGGGGAAACTTAAGGCATCAAACATGGATTTTTCTACTGTAAATACTGACACAGATAACAATGTTAAGAATTTTAACGATTTCGTTGATTGTATGCTGTTCATTTGCTGAGATTAGTTGCCCTATTGTTGGTTTCAGTATTTTTTAATTTCTGACATACCGTAACAAAAAACTTCTTTGGAACTGATTTACTGACGCTGGCAACATGCACTTCCAGATTTTTCTTGCTTTGTCTTATTACCCTTTGACCATTTTCATGAATGAATATATTTGTTCTCCGCAATACCTGTGGCTTTGTAACTGTGATAAACAAGTCTCTCTCTCCTGAAAAACAGTTCTTGATATTGCTGCATATGAGGGAAGAGGAAGTGAGTTTACCGTAGCTTGCCTGTCTTCCCTAAATGCTGTGCATTTTTTTTTTTCTTCCCTTCAGAAGAAGCACACAGCATCATTCAGGAGATGATGAAGGCATGCAGAATTGACTGCACTCAGATGAAGACTATAGTCTGTGAACAATGCTTGTTGCTGGTATTAATCGTTCCAAGGTTTTATAAATTCTGTATTTATATTCCTGTAAACAAACAGAGTTTAAATGATTATTTAAACTGAATGCTTTGATGTACAATGTTTTCAACTTCAGTCCTAGAAAGGAACCCTGAAAACAACACGTCCTTTGTCTTGGGTCTGAAATGCAGGATTATCATCATATATTGCTCCAACAGTTTCTCAAATCACATCATAGTGACGCGTATTGCAGTAAAAAAAAATGCAGTGATGAGATTACATGTCGTTTTACTGCCTTGAGCTTGTTCCAGTGGTTTCTGGTGCACGACTGTCCCTTCATTTTCATACATCTTACTAAATGTCATTATAACTGCTTTACTGTTTTAAATGCCCCTATGCAGGAAATCTTGGAAGGATCTTATAAGGGTTTTCAGTGTAGGAGCATCGTAACTGTGAAGGGATTAATGAAGGCTCTGACTAACCTGCTCCTATCTGAAAAGTCTCTTTTCAGCTGTATAAAGATTTCTTGAGACATTGAGAGAGTGCAACACCCACGTCTTTCGATCGGTTTATGACCGAGCTTTTGACGTAAGTCTGAGACCTTGACCTTTGACCAACAGTTATCAGACTTCAAATACATCTTCCTTGCATAACCATTAACACCTTTACAAAGTTTAATTCAGTCCGGATCAAAAGTGTTTAAATTTACTTTGCCCAGTGACCTAAAGCCTTTATCCTATTGTTCTCGAAACTGAACAATAAAATCTACGGCTGACCCTTAATCGTTCCACCAAGTTTAATTTTAATTGAGTTATAAGTTCTTGATTTAAAAAGGGCAAAAATTTTGAAACCGTCTAGTGACACTAAATTTCACCGACTGTTCTCGAATTCGGCCAAAAAAAAAAAAAAAAAAATCGATTACCCTCTCTCATTCTGCCGAATTTTGTTTCACTGAATCAAAATGTGCAAAGGTTTGCTTATTCCAGACCTATTACCTTTGACATTTTTCGGGCAATATCCGATATAAGCCGTGCATTCCAGCCAGTGAAGAAAGAAACCCTTCTGTAAAATATTAAACAAGATGTTAAGTTATGCAATTTTTGTGCTAGAGGGGTGTAACAAAGAAGATGAAGAATATAAAGATATGGTGAATTTTGTCTATTATGTTTTACCGTGTTAGCATTTTGTTTTAGCTACGGTAAGAAATGATTAAAGTATAAGTGAGCATGAGGATTGAGACTAGATGCTTAATATATTTAAAACTTCCGTGTTTGGGAATTAGGGAGGATTATATTTGTCAAGACTTAAGGGCTCATCAGCACCATTCGCAGAAAGATTGTCTACCAACATTCTAAAACAGGTGTAATTACACGAAGACACACACATAAAAGATTATGCACACACACACACACACACACACACACACACACACACACACACACACAGGCTGACTCTAGTGGTGGCATTCGCAACTCGACTGTACGCAAGTAGCCAAATGCGGCGACCCTTTGAAGGTGATATAGCGTAATTACTGTCTCTCACATCCTACCACCACCCCACCCAGCTCTCTCCTTCCACCCCACCTCTGCCAGTGCCCCGTTCTTTCCCCTTTACTTCACCACAACTCCAGCCCAGCCTTTCCCCGGCACATAGCCCTCATCTCCATTCACCCGCTACCAGACCATACATCCCTTCCCGTACACCCCATTCCCTTTCCTCAATACCACCACCGCCATCCCCTCCCTTCCCTTTCCACACCAACCCCAGTCCTTTCCCTCCTCTCCCTCCATCCCTTCTACAGTCCATCCCCTCCTCCCTAACGCCCCACCCCAAACCCTGTCTCCGCCTCTCCACTAGATCACTCAAAGCCCTTCCTTTTCCCCTTTACCACCCCGTCAACATGAACCATCCCTTCTCCTCTACCCTACCGTGTCACAACACTACCAGCATTCACTTCCACCCTTTCCCCAAAGTCACACTCTTACCCTCCCCCTTACCCTCAGCTCCACTCCAGACCTTTACCTTCTCCCCTCACCACCCCTTCGCTTCTACCCTGCCAAACTCTTGTATATTACTGCCATCCCTTCTCTCCTTCATCCACCATACACACCCCTCCTTTTTCTGACCCCGTCATCATTCTTTCTCCTCTCCACCCAATTCTTAACTCATCGACCAAACTACATCAACACATTACCATCCCCTTTGCTATGCATCACTAACCCCCCCACACCACACCACAATCCGGATCCTCTCCCCCACACCACTATCTCTCTCCCTCAATTCCACGCTCATCAATATTGCCCTCCCGTCTACCCTACCCCCATTTCACCAACCATCCCTTCCCCACCACCCTACCATACGATTTAACCACACCATCTGCTCTTCTGCCCACTCCACACCACCACCATTCACCACTATAAAGAATATCTACAGCTATACATCTATTTCCCCTCTTCCATCATCCTTCCCTCTTCTCCTCCCTCTCTCTCTCTCTCTCTCTCTCTCTCTCTCTCTCTCTCTCTCTCTCTCTCTCTCTCTCTCTCTCTCTCTCTCTCTCTCTCTCTCTCTCTCTCTCTCTCTCTCTCTCTCTCTCTCTCTCTCTCTCTCTCTGCACTCTACACCACTATTATCACTTCCATTCACATCCATCCCTTCTCCAACTTATTATATATATCACACTAAGATCATCATTTCCCTTGCCCTTTACGCAGCCCAGTACCACCGCCAGCCCTTCCACACATATTTTTAGCCGTCTATCTTCTTCACTATCTCGGCCATTCGTCTGCTCTTCTTCCCACTCCACACCATCACCATTCACCACTATAAAGAATATCTACAGCTGTACATCCATTTCCCGACTTCCACCGTCATTATTTCTCCACCTCTCTCCCTCCACTCTACACTACTATTATCAGTTCCATTCACATCCATCCCTGCTCCAACTTACCATATAAACCACACCAAGATCATTCTCTCCCTTACCCTTTACGCAGCCCAACACCATCACAAGCCCTTCCACACACATTTTTAGCCGTCTGTCTTCTTCACTACCTCGGCCATTCGTCCCCATGCATCCATCTCTCTCCACGTCACATCAGCACCAACATCCTTCCTTTCCATCCCACACCACCACTATCCGAAACACCAAAACTATTACTCCACCTCCCTTACTCTCTCTTCAGTCCACACCACCACCACTACCATTACGCCAGCAATCTCCGTCTATCCAAACCATCTCTCTACATCAGCACCGCCGTCCTTACATTATTCTTCCCCATTCTATCTCTTTCCAGGCTACACCACCATCATAGATCCTTCCTTATCCATTTGTCCCCCTGCATCCCATACTACCAGCATCATTCCATCATCGTTCTTCCAATTCCGTCTCCTACTCACCTTTTCTCACCACCACCCATCCCACCATCACCCAGCTCTCTTTCGACCCCACATCTTCAACATAATCCCTTCTCCATCCCCCACAATGATCATATTACCATCCTTCACTGTGTTTCTGTCTGTATCCTTCCTACAACACCACTGTCCATCCCAATCTATCTCTCCTCAACGTCCCACACCATCACGACTGTTTCACCTCACCTCACTTCTCCCGATACACCCCCGTGCCCACAAGCTTCCCTATCCACCTATCCATCCATCCCCGTCCCCCCATTCTCTCATCGGAACCTCACGCCACAACCACCAATAACCCCTCTCTTCCATCCCTACTCTCCATCCCACACCATCACCTTCCCTCCATCCCTCCCCATCCAAACTTCCACAAACTTCCCATGGTCCTCCCTGTCTCAATTCCTGTATGTTCTCGTTTTTACGTCTGCTGATAACACTTCCGCTGCTCCACAGACACCTTCTGTGGTTTTCTGGGTTTATGTTTGTTTCTTGTGTTTTGTGTGGTTCAGGTAGAGGCATATTTAGACTGGTAAAATATTTTATTTGGGGGGCGTTATTGTTTTTAAATTTATGCTTGCCAATTTACCATTAACCGCTGTGGAAGTAGATATACTTCTGTCGTTTTTAGCTTTTGTTATGTTGGAGTACGAACTATCCATTCTCGTAAGTAAACTTACCTCAGGTAACTCTGCACTGAGTGAAAGTTCAAATGGTTCCTTCAGCCCAGGAACTTATTTACTTCGTTGAGAGTGACCGTATCAGCAAATGGACGTCTGGTGGTTTAGTGGGTTAAAACAGCTTACCTTCATGGAACCCATAACGGTTAACATCCAAAGAATGGCTGGTGTTTATTTTTCACATAATATAAATCGTGGCAGTGAGACTGATCATCGTCACCTTATATCTCTAGAGTCTAATTAGACTAATCCCGCGCCCCACACCCGCTGATGTGACAATGAAGAATCAGATAATAGAAGAGTTAATTTTTGCTACTCCTTGTGAGATCAAGATGGAGGAAACTAGGAATGATGCTGGGACGGTGATGCTGACAGGGCCTCTGAAAATCAAAAAATTCTGCCTGCTTATATCATTTCCCGATCAACATATAATCTTCCGGTGGTTTTCAGTGTTTGCGTTACTTTCTCACTTTGTTTTGTGCCGTTGAGATACAGGCAAATTTAAAATGGACGAGCACAAAAAAGACCACTTCAACACTCCAACGTTCACAAGCACAATTCTTAATCCAGACACCCCCTCCTCATTCTTTTATGGTCAGCTTAAGGATAGGTTAATTCTGGTTATCATTGTCCCTCCATAAAGGTAAGGTACTCCATCGCACCACCTTTGGATTACTAGAGAGACAGATACAAACTGAATAAAGACAGTGGAATTCGACATGTGTCGCTATTGTTACCTCCGTCAAGGAGGTTATCTTTTCATCCCTGTCCGTATGTTTGTTGGTTGGTTGGTTTGTGAGCAAGATTACACAAAAACTAATGGACGGATTTCCAAGAAACTTAGAAGAAAGGGTCTTGGCCCAGAATAGACTCCATTAAATTTTGGTGCGGATCCGTATAAAGGTGCGGATCCAGGAATTTTATTTCACTTGAACATTGCGAGATAGGGCGGTTTTCGACATTTTCGTAAATTTTTCAGTAAATATTGCATGGATCTTGATGAAAAAAATCAGGCGTATTTAGGATGTTGGTATCTACGAATGTGTACAGTTTGGAGCGGATCCATATAAAACTCCGGACCTAGCGGATTTGAATAAGCTTTTATAAGGGGGCAATCTTTTTCCATATTGGATTAGACTTGACTGAATTAAAAGGAACTGCATGTTGGGCCTTAGCGGAGGTATGCGCTCTGCTGAATGCAATTCCAGTTTTCTAATGTTTTTATTGTTCTCTCGCTGCTCTTTGTGAGGCTCACCTGTAGATAATAATGGCATAATGAAGGTCCATGATGCCGAAGAGTGTAGACCATGGCGTTACAACCTCATAACCCTTTGAATCCGGAAGTCGTCCATTTTTGCAACTCTGCTGCTAACAAGATTTAATTCAACTTAGGAAAGGCCCCTCTTACTGAAGAGGTTTACTAGGGATTAGTCAAACCTCTCCAGTTCCAAGTCCATGCAAATACGAATAAAATTGTCAGGAGATGGCAGGATGAAAATAAGAAGAAAAAAAAAGACATCCCCAGACTTATTGAATTATTACGCTGTTAACAAAACATTATTTTCGTGCTATTCATGATATCTCCAGACGATTTTATAAAGGTTATGTGTCTTTCTACTAGACATATATCTAAGTCTCATTACCTTCCATACTAGCCTTGAGGAAAACAACTTTGCTTAAATATGGCAGTCTGAGAAGTAGAAGTAGTAGCTGTATCTCCAGGTTCATCAGAAATGCGAACCCAGTGGACAGCAATTTGAAGTTGCCCTGCTCCGACAGGCAACCATGCTCCTCTTGAGAGAATAGAGGGAGTTTAGGGATGTGTACATAACCAGGTAGTTCCGCCACCCGCATATACTGGTGGCACCCCGTGAAAGCTTCCTCCTCCAGCACAGGTAGAATGCGTAAAAGTGTAAATGCAGGATCTGACTGAAGGGAATAGAATGCTAGAGATCCATCTTCACGTTTATTTTTCTGTGTCTGTGATAAGGTTTCATTTCACACTGTAAGGCTCGGGCTGGGGCAGGTTAGGATTGGTGGTGTAATTAGACTGTTGAAGATGGACCGAGATTTACTTGCACGTTTACCCACTCTAGCGAACTCTTAACATTCACAGGCTCCAGTGACTCGCTGTCCACTGAGTAAAACATTCTAGCGATGGTTGGAATAGAATAATTTTAGTAATTCTGAATATGAGAGGGTAAATACAGGCAATATTAACACTCCAGGCATCCCACAACTCGCCCAGTTGCATAAAGTCGTCTGGTTTAAGCAGGGACATAATGCGACTGAAAATGCGGCAGTGAGAACATTTGCTGAGTGCAGCTTATAGATATTTCGTTAACACTCACATTTTTTTTTTTTTTTAGCTAGACAACATACGATGCATCTTAAGATGTGAATGACATGCCATTTGACATTCCTTTCTGACAAGTAAGTAGACAGAGTGAGATAGGGGGATGTATAGATTAGTAAATAAATAGATTTGGCTTAGATGTAAATAGATAGACTAGAAAGACAGAATTAGATCGATAGACAGAAAGTAAAGTAGATATAAATAGGTGGGGGTGCTCAACATTCATTCATTCCATGTCACTACCATTAGTGACTCTTCAAGTGACAAGTCAAGTGGTTTTCTGTATCCTAGGAAATAGTTGACTAAATATGGAGGTAACTATAATACCAATCGGACGTCTGTTGGTCTAGTGGGATAAGGCGCTCCAGGCGTATGCTGCCCTATGAGGGGTCAGGTTAACATATGTGAAGTGGTTGAGGTTTATTCCACACGTAATGCAATGAGAGAGAACGACTAGTCACCCCCGCCTCAGTGACGGGAATGATTGGCACAGTGACGGGCACTTGGTTCCTGATGGGGCAAGTGAGGATTGGTGATAGATAGATAGATAGATAGACAGATACACAGATAGACAGATAGATAGATATAGATTGATAGATAGTTACTGACGCATACAGATACATAGACAGATCGATAGACAGATAAAGTGTCGGAGAAGTGATGTAAAGCTGAGTAAAAAATCATGAATGTAGATAGATAAAATGACTCAGAGGTGATGTAAGCTGGGTAAAACGTCAAGAATCTTCATCTGTTGGATAATTAAAATATTTTGCTTCATTATTCAGCAACTATTATAATGAATGCTCAAACTGGACTTCTGGCTACTTCAGACGATTTTAATTACCATAAAAAAGACCTCCATTAGAAAGGGATTATTCAATAGGTCTCGGCATCCCAAATCTATCTTCTCTATCTATCGGTGAGCCAGAATAAGGTGGTCAATGTTAAAGTTAGCAGTTCAGAGACGGGGCTGATTGTGCAAAGGGCAAATGAGCATGGCAGTTATAGGGTTACCCGTGGTGGACTGGCGTGGGCTGGAGACTGAAATAGCCCCTGACCTGCCCCTTACCCACACACACTAGGTACCTGTCTGATTAACGTAAATAGTCTGTCATTTGGAATGACTGAGTAGGGCAGGGAGAAGGGAGGGGCAGGAAAGAAGAGAAGCCTAGTAAAAGCAGGAAAAACCAAGAAATTGAGGAAGGGAAGGCCTAGACAACTGAGAATGACCGTAAAAAAAGAGGGGTAGGGGAATAAAAGTTGAAAGAGGAAAGAAATAATACAGAGGGAAGGCAGCAGACTTTGAGGGAAAAAGAGAAACAAGGACAAATAAAAACAAAAAATGTTAAAATGTTTTAAGAAAAAGGTCACCTTTCGAGAAGCAAGCAAAAACAAAGGACGCCTTTAATAATCGCATCCATCTCAGTCTTATTCAACACCCGAAACATCCTGATGGTTTCATATGTCTTTGAATACATCATAGACACACCTCGGGTGCGCACCACATGCACCTCAGACGAACCCTAGAGGCGCCCCAGACTCACACCAAACACAAAACCTATAACATCACTCCATACCCCCATTCCCCCCGTGTCATGTCCATAAAACTATAGGGCAGCGACTTACCATATTTCATTCTTCAAGAAGGTATGGTGACTCACTGAATGAATGAATGAGAGACATAGTTAGGGACACAGAGAAAGTCGGCTGAGAGAGAACTAGAAGAGTACAGAAAAAAAAAAACTAGTAAACAACGGAATGGATCGTTAAGTGGAGACAGAAATGCTTGGAAGCGAACTTAACGCTGGGGGTCAACATGGGTGAGGAAATACCAGGAGAAAAGTGACAGACCTAGATGAAGACGAAATGGGTAGAGCTTAAACCCACAGACTTAAACTGTGGCTAGTGTGAACATACAAGACCCGGTTGAAGCTGTTTATCTCTTCACAGTACTCATCATTTTATTATGTGGTTATATTTTCAGTTATTTGAACTATTCTTCACTCTCATCTTAAATCCCAGGACCAACTTGCCTAGCCCCGGGCTCCTACGCTCCTCATGGGGCAACATAGGATTGGGTGATGGATGGATGGAATGAACTATTCCTCACAATGGGACTTTTAAGACCGTATTTTACTCGTAGGTGGCATTGGAGGCTTCGTAGGAACTCTCCCCTAGCGATTTACTTTGAATAATGAACCCTAAAATTCTTTTCTATGATTTGCATATCGATTATTATCGACGTTGTTTGGATCACTAATACTCTAAAGCAGCGGTTCTCAAACATTTTCACGTCACTCCCTGGCCCTTTAGGCTTGGTGCACAGCTCAACACCCTCCTCTTCCACTTCTTTCAATCATCTGACTCTAAAAATTGTTTCTGAATTAATGGTGTTATTACTGTTACTGCAGGTTCAAGGGGATGTTAACTTAGATGAGTACAATCTGAATAAGCCCTTCTCCTGCAGTCCACTACCCCCCATTTCAGGGTATGAAAGGAAGGGGGAAGGGTGGAGGACGTTTAAACATATAACGAAGCACTAGAGTCTCCAGATTTGGTGCCACCACGTGAAGGCGTCCCTCTTTTGCAAATACCTTTTTCAAAAAGGAGAAATTAGATGTCCGTTTTATTTTTAACTTCGTACAACAACTATGCATCAGCAAACTGGGCAGTACACAACACATAAAAAATATTTTATTGATGATTTGCTGGTGATCTTGAATGCGAGGCTGCGTGTCAGAGAAGACAATACGGATCACCACAGTATTCGCCTCTTAGCAGCATTTTGCTTTGAGAACATCCAGTGCTCAAAAAGCTTCGTCATAGAGATACTGCAATTGTTTGTGAGAGATCACAAACGCCGCCAGATGTTCAGAAATACCACCGCATGTTTATAAATACCATCACATCGTCATAAGTAGCACCACATGGTCATAGATCTCGATCACATGGTCATGGTCATTAACATCACACATGGATCATAGTTGTAAGCACTACTACATGGTCATAATACGCCACTGCATGCTTATATACACAACCACGCGATCATAACCACCACCTCTTGGTCATAAAATATCACCCCATCATCATAAACACCACCACATGGTCATAAAGCTCCACAAAAGCTCATGGCCATGGTCCTGAACACCACCACGTGGTTATATACAACACCACTTGGTCATGATCACAGACACTCCCAGTTAATAATAGGCATAACATATATCTCAAAATCATCACTTGGTTAAAACACCATCATATGGTTATGGGCATCACCATAATCTGATAGTCACCTCATAGTCATTAACACCACCCCGTAGTCATTCATAGCACCACACGGTCAAAGACGCCACCAAACTGTTGCATACACCACGGAATGATCGTGGTCATGATCGTAAACGTTATCACATAGTCATAAACACCACCTCATGGTCACAGGCATCACCACAAGATCAAAAGCATTTGGGGAAGGCGGTGGCTGAATTGGTAGAGAGGTGGCCTGCAGTCCTCAGGTTCGATTCCCCGCTGGGGCAGGGAACAGTCTAAAGATTTGAATTTCATAAAAGCAGACTTTATTGATCTACCAAAAGATCCGCCGACATGTTAAAGTACCCCCGCTAATTCCAATACACCAATCGTGTATGAAACAGCCCTAGCATATATTCAATATGGACGATGGGTATTAACGCCGAGGTGGTGACATGTGGAGGTGTATGTTATGCAGGAGGACTACCGGGCCTTGGGAGCAGTCTGTGAAGCTTATGCCGAGAGTCGGACACATGAGAAAAAATACAACATGGTCATAAAAACTGCCAAATGATCACAAACACGACCACATGGGCATGAACACCACTTCATGGAAATTATCCCCGCACGCATTCATTAACATCATCACAATGGTGTTAATAACGCATGGTATTGTTCATGAAACGACAGAATGGTTCTAGTCATAAACACTACCAAATGGTCTCGAAACGTCACAACGTGGCCATAAACTTTCCATTGTCATAAAACAGTACATTGTTATAAACATCAAACCAACAAATATTTGTTCGTTATCATAAACACCACAGCATGGTCGTAAACCAGCAACCTCACAGACACAAACATCAAAACAACGCGTATGTTCGCATTCTCTTTAGTATTTGTCAGACTTCCTTTCTGTTACGAAACACAAACTACTTTACATTCTTTCAGTTTACTGACGTACCGATGTATATTATGGTCTAGTTTATCAGTCAGTTGAAGAAACAAATATATGAGACAGGAAGTTTTCGCCTGTGGACATGGTAAGGGACTGTCATTTGAAGTCTGTGAAATTTTAATAAATAGCGAAAAAGACATGGCAGTTATGTACCGACTAGGATCGAAAACCAAAGTTTTGATGTTCGAACTTTGGCAACTTCTGTGTGGTCCATCCTACAAGATGAGATTGCTCGGTATCTTTAATTCTCTCTCGAAAAGACCAAAACAAAAAGGAAAAACAAAATTGTAGGAAAGTGATCAGGCGACAGAAATGGAAAGAAACCAGTATTATACACGGGGATAAGTAAACTGTACTTTGATGGCTGAAGCAGAGGCAGATCATGAATACCAAATATAAATAAATGGTTCATCGTGACACACACACACACACACACACACACACACACACACTTCTTCAGATAACCATTTCTTCTCCTGGTTCTCATGCCCCATAGATTGAGAACCATTGTTCTAAAGGATACCAGGGTGTAATGTATAGAGTAAATCGTTAAGGAAGAAGCGCTGCTAACCCTACTATGCCCTTTGAAATACAATATTTAGCTCCCTAAAGTAGCTGAGTATTATAAGGAAGGGTGGGGAGTCGAACAAGGAAGAGATGAAGTTACTAATGAACAGGGACAAAATGCTTTGGAGAAGCCATAATTTGAAAGTTGACACACACACACACACACACACACACACACACACACACACACACATATATATATATATATATATATATATATATATATATATATATATATATATATATATATATATATATATATGTATGGAGAAGAAGTGCTGGTGGGGATATAAGCTGTGAAAGCCAATGATGACGGTGTGTTGTGCATTGAGGAGGTGGGGTCGTTACTGAGCAGAGAGAGGCCAATAACGACCATACCTAGAAGATTCCCTACAAGGTTAAGTTACTGAGCCCTGTAGAGAACCACGCACGGGGAAGAAATGTAGGGGAAAAAGTGAAAAGGGTGGAGAGAAAAGGGAGATCATAATGATGGTGGGTGCTGTGTCATGCAGGGATGAGGATGCATCGTTACTAAATAGGAATGCCTGGAGGTGAACCATTAATGAGAGCAGACATAGAAGAGAAACTGATACAGGGAAAAGGATGACACAAGAATGCAGACAGATAAATGCAGGATAGGTGCCTTGTAAGGAAAACGAAGGATCACTCCAGAGCAGGGATAATGCATGGAAGGATCTCGCACATAAGACCCTTAATTTAACAGTGACCTGTCAATAAACCACTTTTTTTTTTCTCAGGAATCAGCATTTTTCTATGTAGTACACCATCTGCATAATAGGTAATTATGAAGCTACGTGTGGAAAGTGTGCAACGGGGGTACAGCCAGGGGTTCCAAAGACTTCAGTGATGAGTGGATGTCATTTCATTGAGTAGGATGTTGGTTAGTAGTCCCAGTGTTACGTCTTGTTTTCTTTTCTTTCTGGGCAAAATCTCATTCCATCCGGTAAAGAAAGAAGATGATGTTGATGGTGATGAAGAAAATTATAGTATTTTTTTCACTTGTTGCATCAAAACAGAAGAAACATTTCTGATGATAATATAATAACTCTTTACTGTTTAGGCATGGTTTTCCAGAGTCACATTTTTAGGGTTGATCAATTACTCTTATAACTGCCTTTTATGGGGAGTCGAAGGCTGAAAAGAGCAAGGCAGGGGAATATATGGGGGAGGGTGGTGTTTTACATAGGCAAAAGGAGTCGCTAATGAGAAGGGATAAAAACGCCTGGGGATTCTTTTGTCGAAGACGCAACCCCTCACAAAAGGCAATGTCGGACAATAGATAGACCGAAGTCAAATATGGCGGTACATCAGCGTCACTCCACCCGACAACCGAGGACAGTGGCGTCACCTTACTCGTACCATAGCCTTTATTTCTTCAGTCCCATTTAATATTTTAATATTTCGATGCACTAGACAGCAGAGCCAGTGTTAAGCTCTTCGTGACGTTGTACTTGGCGCGCGCGCGTGGGTGCGTGCGTGCGTGCGTGCGTGCGTGCGTGCGTGCGTGCGTGTGTGTGTGTGTGTGTGTGTGTGTGTGTGTGTGTGTGTGTGTGTGTGTGTGTGTGTGTGTGTGTGTGTGTGTGAAGGAAAAAATATCCTAATGCAGCCTCTTCTCCACCTCTTGGCTTCATAACACTTCCACCTAGTGAGCAGGGGACACTTGCAGTGGAGAGATGAAGTATTCGTATTTTAATATTTCATTGAATGTTCTAGGTGATTTATTAACTGGGATATGATAGTCTGAAAATAAGCAACTCTTGGAATAATGCCTGGATACTTGGAGTGTCGAGTCAAAGTGACCCTTAGGTTATATGAGTTAAGGTGATAAATAAAATAAAAAAACATACAAAAGAATATTAAGGTGTAGCATGCATAAAATATCGTTACGAGGAAGGTGATGGAAGTATTCTGCAATTACCCAAAATAATATAAGGTGTATATTCAGTGACTTTTAAATGTTGTTCTGGCCGTCTCCAGACTATTTTGTTCAGCTTACAGTCTTTCGAACTGGAGGGGTAAGATGTAACTTTCTTTAATCCCTTCCGTACGAGAGGGCTTACCCAGGTTGAATAAAAAATAGTCTGATGTGAGCTACAATAAAGTGAAAAAATACGCCGTGAGAGGGGTTCACAGGATGGTGGTGGTGGTAGCAGTGATGGTGATGGTGGTGGTAGCAATGATGGTGGCGGTGGTGGTGGTGGCAGCAGTGATGGTGGTGGTAGTGGTGGTAGCAGTAATGGTGGTGGTGGTGTGGTGGTGGTAGCAATGATGGTGGTGGTGATGGTTGTAGCAGTGATGTTGGTGGTGGTGGTGGCGGCAGTGACGATGGTAGTGGTGGTGGTGGTGGTAATGGTGGTAGCAGTGATGGTGATGGTGGTGATAGAGTTTGTCATCACATTCACCACGCAAGGGCTCTCCTAAGCTGAATATAATCATCGAGCTGCAGTAAGAGCAAAAAAAGAAGTGCTGGCAGTGTAGAATTAACAGGGTGGATGTGGCGCTTATTATCGCATCTTAATATGTCCATCACAGTCACGCCACACCACACGCACGAATGCACACGAGCAACAGCAAGAGGAGATGACTATGGTATGGGGAGGGGAAAGGGTGTGCAAATTAGGGAGGGAGAGCACGTAGTAAGGGGGACGGTGTAAAACTGGTGATGTGTGGAAGTAGGAAGGCGTGGGATGGAGGGAGGAGGGAGTGCGTGTAAAAAGGAGTACGGGAGGAGGGGGGGAGGGGTTATGATTGAGGGGTGATTGTGTGCACGACACACAAGAAAGATTGTCTGTAGAAGTGTGGTATGGGAATGAAGGAAAGAGTAGGGTTAGAGAGAGGGAAAGTGTAAAGAATGAATGGGAGATCTGGAAGAGGGGAAAAGGGTAAATGTGTGGGGGTAGTGTGGGGGAAAGGAGTAGAGTGGAAATATGTGGGAAGGGGTAGGTCGTACCAAAAAAAAAAAAAAAAAAAAAAAAATGAGGCTTGGTGGAGATGTGTGGGAAGATGAGGGTCCAGAAAGGAGGGGGGAGGAATCAGATGGGTAAGAAAGGATGGAAGAGAATGTGTAGGAAGGGTAGCGAGCAAGAGTAAGAGGAGGTGTGGGAAGGTGCTAAACTCTAAAGTGAGACTATTATGTCCCAGCTAGCACGCCCTCCTCCGCTGCGGCAAAATTGTTATTTCTCTTTCATGAACGACCACAAATTTATGACACTCCCCACAGCACCCTAACACTTTATGCCTGGAAGATGGTTGACTATATCATCGTCGAGTGAAGGAAGCGTCCCCCAGAGTGAATGAAGGAAACAGATGAGTGGCGAAAAGAATATCTAGTTCTGGGTGAATATGACACTTAGAAATGAATGCAAGAAAAGATAGTTAATGCTGACTGAAAAGAGTAATGAGTAAATGAGAGAATCCAATGGTTAACTAGAGCGGCACTCAGTGGAGCGCATCTCTCTAACAAGGGCAACGTAAGTTCCAAACCGCTCTTCATAATGGGTTAGGTTTCGCAAAAAGTGTTTTCCGGATGAAGAATCTGTAATACGATCCGGATCGATCCCCAAAGTTAATCGATTGTTCCCTGTGACATGGGCTATCTACCCACCAAATTTGGTCCAAATTTCTCTTTTAGTTTTTGAGTAATTCTGTTAATTGACAAGTGAAGAAACTGTAGTGCCATAATCTTAAGTATTAGTATAGGTTAGTATAAGCTAGTATTGTAAGTGTAATCTTAAGCATTATTATAAATATAGTCTGTACAGTTCATTTAACCGATAAATCTCATATTTAAGTCTAGTCTTAGTTGATATTCATAATATGAACATGATTCTGATATTGATAGTATTAAGTCAAGTATTAATGTGAGTATGATTAATTGTTATACATATGGACCAGCGCTGGCCAACAAAGACGTGTAACCGCGAAATTTTAGTAGGATTAAAAAACGCGAATGTCAACCTTCCTATTCTGGTCTTGAAATTCATATGCCGAAGTTAATAGATTTCCCCTTTTTTACTATGCAGTGGTGATTTGAAAATGTCTGAAGTAAGAATATTGAAGATAGTAGTTTGTGAAGCGCAAAATTCATGTTATTGAAACGTGTTTACAATCATATACGCATACAACTCGACACGGGTAATAAAACTGTTTGAATTCCTAATTGATTTAGCTTCGTTATAATGGTAGTTCCTGTACGCATATCACAAAAATTTCAACATCGTAAGTTATTTTGCTACGTATGTCAAATGAAAACATATCTCTCGCATTCTTTAAAGATTCTAGAGTGTCGAAAATATTACAAAGTAACCAGTTAAAGTTTTAGCCGATTCCCGAATACTGTCTGTGATGCTTATAAAAGGCGGGGGAAACCACGTCGTTGCCGTAGATACAACAATGACCAGGCACCCTGATCAGCGTGAATGACTTGTTTCATGCATGCAACTTATTAATAATGCGGCCCTGGATCTCGTGAGAGTCCGTAGTACAAGATGCAATTGCCTGAAGGGCTGATTTTGAATCTGAAAATATGACAAATGAGTCATGCTTAGAACTGAGAGCATAGTCTATGGCTTTGTCAATAACAAAAAGTTCGGAGGTAAACATAGGTGTATGAGTTTACCTCCGAACTTTTTGCTATTGACAAAGCCATAGACTATGCTCTCAATTCTAGGCATGACTCATTTGTCATATTTTCAGATTCAAAATCAGCCCTTCAGGCAATTGCATCTTGTACTACGGACTCTCACGAGATCCAGGGTCGCATCGTTAATAAGATGCATTCACGCAACAAGTCATTCACGCTAATCTGAGTGCCTGGTCATTGTCGTATCTACGAGAATGAGCAGGCTGACTTACTTGCAAAGTCGGCTGTAGAGCTCGAGGAGACTTGAGACGTTCTTCGTGATCTACGGTCGAGTCTCTCTCTCGGAAAGAAATCAATAAATCTTCTGTGGCAAGGTCAGTGGACCAGACTAAATATTCCAACATGTAAGCCGTACCTGAGCGACTGAGACACTGCCAACCATCCCAGTCGCCTGGAAAAAAAAGTGTTGGCTCGATTACGGATTAATGCCACCATGTTAAGGCACATGAAACCTTATATGAAATGACGATTCACACAGCACTGTGACATCTGTGATGCGGTGCTATCTATTAGTCATATCATCCTGCGCTGTCGGCGATTTATTCGTGAACGCGCTTCACTTACAAGTTACTGCGGCGCAGCAGACGTCCCCTTCACCCTTTCTACCATCCTGGGTGATGGGGACATTGTTATGACTGATAAATTGATGGCTTTCTTGAGAGAGACCGGACTGATCAGAGTGATGTGACTTTTTTACTATATGGTTTTGGTTTTTATCGATTGTAATTATGCATATATTGTACTATTAATTAGGGTTGACAGTTGATATATTTGAAATAGTTCCTCCTCCCACTGATCTATTTCTAATATTGATGTCCCCTACATTAAACCCCGTTCCTCGACTGACAGACACCAGCTGATGAGTGCAAGTGTGCGATATAGAAAGGTATTGGGCACTTGCAGTCAAAGGTGGTCTGTTGGGCGAGGTTCTTCACTTTTTGTACATTTTAGGTAAATACATTATACCATCTTGATAAAGTTGTCCTATTTAGGGCCGACAGCTGACGTATATGGAACTGTTCCTGACTCGTCTGGTTCCCTTTCATATATTGATGTCGCCTATATTAGATTTGCCTCGACTGACAGTCAAAAAAATGGGAGAAATGGAGTTCCCCGAGCTAAGCCCTGTATTGGACTATATAGCCCCGCTAGGGTTACAGGAGCGAGCTACCACTCCCAGCACGGCAGCCCGGGCGAGGCTCGAACTCGCAATCCCCCGATTACGAGTCCAGCGCGCTACCACTGTGCTACCGCGCCCCCCTCGACTGACAGTCAGCAGGTGATGAGTGCAGGTATGTAATGTAGAAAGGCATTACATATCTGCAGTCGATGGTGTTCTGTTAGTCGAGGTATTTTTACCATTAGTGTAGGTCTAGCTATTTGTCTCTGTAGGATTTAGTATAGGTTAGCGATTTGTCTGTCAGGTGATTAGTTTTAGGGTCTCTAGATTAAGTTTTTCTTTATATGGTCTAAAAAATATAAAACCAAGAAAAAAAATAAAAAATAAAAAATAAATTATATATATATATATATATATATTGCCAGACGCCTCAATCCCGTTTGGGGTGGCCACAAACAAATCGCCTCCAAGTCGCCCTGTCCCCCGCCATTTCACTCCCCTGCTCCCAACTCACACCCCCCTCTCTCATATACCTCTCCACCCCATCTCTCCATCTCATCCTCGGCCTCCCCCTCCCTCTTTCCCCCTCCACCTCACTCACATACACTCTCTTCGTCAGTCTTTCACCCTCCATCCTCTCCACATGGCCAAACCACCTCAGTGTGTTCCTCATAACGCTTCCTATCACATCCACATCAACACCACAACGCTCCTTTATATCCTCATTCGTCAGCCTGTCTCTCCATGTGACTCCACAGGCTCCTCTTAAATAACTCATTTCCACGGCTCTCACTCTTGACTTGTGTCCTTCCAACAACGTCCAAGCTTCACTTCCGTACGTTAGAGTTGGTATCACAATACTGTCATGTAGTAACTTTTTCACTTCCATGCTCACTTCCCTGTTTCTTATCACTGCTTTCAAAGAACCAGCAACCTTTCTTCCCTGCTGTACCCTTTCAAGCACTTCACCCTCCAAACCTCCATCCTTACTCATCACACTACCCAAGTACTTAAACGTACTCACATTTTCCAATTCCTCACCATCCAACCTCGCTGTACATTCACTGACTTCACCTCTCTCAAAGACCATCACTTTACTCTTCACTACATTCACCTTTAGATTCCGTTTCTTACACACTCTCTCAAACTCATCCACCAAGCCTTGCAGCTCCCTTTCGTCTTCACACAACAACACGGTATCATCTGCAAACAACAGTACAGGGAGTTTCCAAACACTATCCTCTCTCATCAGGGCCACTCCAACATCCACTACCCTACCTTGTACCTCTTTTATTACCCCATCCATGTACAGATTGAACAACCATGGAGACATGACACATCCCTGTTTCAACCCAACTTTCAAAGAGAAAAATTCACTTAGTTCACCATCCACACGCACTGCAGCCTTCGCACCATCGTACATACTCTTCACAGCATTCAACAACTTCCCATCTATTCCATATATTCTTAACACTTTCCACAATCCTAGTCTATCCACCCTGTCATATGCTTTCTCCAAATCCATGAAAGCCGTGTGTGTACGTGTGCATGAAAGTGTATATATGCATGGAATTGTGTGTGTGTGTGTGTGTGTGTGTGTGTGTGTGTGTGTGTGTGTGTGTGTGTGTGTGTGTGTGTGTGTACATACATATATACGGCCTTAATGACCAGGGGCTTTGGCCCCAATGGTCGATAGGCCAGAAAAAAAAAAAAAAAAAAAAAAAAAACGTCAAGCAACGAGACCGGCGCTTCTTTTCAACATTGCAGGTTGGTGTCGAACTCTTATCCTCCCCCCCCCCCTCCCTCGTGTAATAAGTCTTCATACGTTCGTGAATTAACTTGGTCATATTTTCCCCTGATCCCTCTTGTACTGAATAACGAGACCGCCGCTTCTCTTCAGCATTGCAGATCGTCCGTTTCAAACCACTGCCACCACCTCACACAATCACCCCCCCCCCCCTCCTTTTCCTAGTTCACGTAGTTTAATGAATTTATCGGCTGGTCCATTTTGTTTACAGTCCATTTTCATTACAGTTTATATGATCACTGTTCCTATAATATTTGTGACATCACTGTCTATAATTTTGGAGTTTATGAGTTTAATCTTAAGAGAGTGTCTTAGTATTCTTTGATTCTTCCCGCGAGTCCAACTGTGGCCACGGGATTAATATATTCGTGTATTAGTACTCTTCGATTCTTCCCGCGAGTCCAACTGCGACCACGGGATTAGTACTGTATATCCATGTGCATCAGTATTCTTTGAATCTTCCCACGAGTCCAACTGTGACCACGGGATTAATATGTGTATCTGTATTCTTTCAATATTAACTTAGCTTGCAAAGATTAAAATCTCCAGTGATGTAGATCCTCATTATTAAGTCGTTTGGGTTCATTCCCAGTTTGAAGAGTAATCTGTCTCAGTTCTTAGTGCTTAGCAAAACCTATGATAAGTCATTACGAGTTTGAACTTTGCTATCCAGTCTAAGGAGTGGTTTGATGCAGACGAGACTGAGTGGCCTGCAAAGTGTGGTATTATCTAACTACTCACGCCATCTCAAATAAGATCACGCTACCACATTTCCCATAAATTCTCAAAATAAGATCACGCTACCTCATTTCCCATAAATTCTCAGATAAGATCACGCTACCCATTTTTCATAATCTCTAAAATTTTCCGTCATTACACTGGTGTGGCATTAGCGGTGGTATAAAAAATTTTTTGGATTACGCTGGTGACTAAATTTCTGAGCGTTACACGGTTGGCCAAATTTCTTGCATAACAAAACAAACAAACAGGGGTGAAAACATACTCTCCTTGTCGGAGAGAATTAAGGAAAGAGTGGGCAAAGGGCCGGATTTAGGAGAGGGCAAAGTGAGCAGCTGCCCAGGGGCCTCCACAACCTGGGGGCCTCCACACATTTGATGTGATTTTATTATTGTTATTATTATTATTATTATTATTTATTGTTGTTATTATTATTATTACTTTAAAGATTTTTGTAAGGACAGGGCTGAAAGTTTTCAGTTTACCAATATCGATTTAATCACAGAAAACTACCGCCAGTCCAGAGGTCCGGAAAGAAATCATATCAAATAATTACCCCTTAATCCATGAAAACTTGAGGTTTTCTCTGAAACATTTTATTTATTGTAATAATAATAAATTCAACTGACTCTGTGTCGCATAGGCTATAGTAGACTGGTACTTTCACTATAATATTCTATATACAGTATTTATTAACTGCTTGGAACGTGAACGAGTATGAGAATTTCAATTTTATATATATATATATATATATATATATATATATATATATATATATATATATATATATATATATATATATATATATTCTTTTCCATTATCGAATGTCCATTGTTTGTTAACAAATTCAGAGGAAATCAGGAGCACGTAAGTTTGAGTTAATTTCAGAAATTCGGATATATTTGGAATATGCTATTGATTTCAGTGACTGTTCCTATGGTTAACTAATACAACGAAGTCACTTGTGGTATTAGTAGATGAAAAGGAGACAACGAGGGTGAAGTTTTGGGAAAAACGAAAAGTAGAAAAGGGGCTAGCTCATCTAGCCCTTGTTTTCCTTATTATGCTCGCAGTTACGTTTGCGTCTAATCTGAATGAGTATTTCTTATATTTAACAGCCTAAACTGTGTTACGTATATTTGATCCATTTCATAAGTAGTTCTACAGTAGCTTAGCTTAGTCAGCCAACATTTACTAGTTACTACATACATTAGGCTATGTCAATCCTAGTGTTATTCTAACTTAATTTATAGAGGCCTAGCTTATTTTCTAAGTTGAAAAGTACTTTTGGTGGATGGAAAGGAGACCGCGAATCCGAAACTCTGATCATTTATGGTTTTATGAACCAATTTTACCTTACCTAACCCAACCCTGCAAGGGGCACGATGGCGGTGGGAACCTTTTGTGGTGTCTGAGTTGCTTTTGACGAAAGTGGGTTGTTCTTGGCGAAACTCGTGGTACTGGGCAACGGTAACACGGCGTATGTGGCGCAGCGATATCTATTTAAAATCAAGAAAACGTGATGGTGATGATGGGGAATTCAGATGTATATTGATCTCTTCATGGTTTTCATGTTTAGCTGAATATCAAGTTTCCAGAAGTCTGGTGTTTGGATCGTATGTTACATCGTTTTTACCTCTCTCACATACCACACCTAAGGCTGGGTATAGGCATTCAAGCATCGGAGAAGCGATGCATCACGACAAGCCAAAATGGCGGGAATCGTGTAGAAACGGCATATAGGCTACTGCGACTGTATTCGGAGCGCTTCGTGAGATAATCCCCAGGGTTCTTTGTGTGTGGCGGGAATGTCCCAAAGCATCCCGAAAGTTTTTGGCTGCCAAAAACTTTCGTGGCCTACGCCGACAAGTATCATAATTCACGAAACAATCAAGAATATCTTATTGACACCTTTGTGGTATCGTAATAGCATCTTAAAATTATCGGCGTGATTCTTGGTGGTTCAGAAAACACAACGAAGGAACAATGATGTCCGTCGTGTTAAAAACCGTTGGCGAAGACATTATGAATTGGCAACGTTGTCCTCTCGACCAACGTTCCTGCGTACCGACGTGGGGGGGGGGGGAATGACGTGGCATATGAAAGTGACTGGGGAGGTGGGCTCGCCCCGACGCGGCGACGCCCCCAGTTGTGCCTGTGTCAGAGCTACTGTGCCCTTCTCAAAATGTCACCGACACCGTCAGTATGGTTCACCCTTTAAAGGTGCAGAGAAGCTCATCAGAAGAGAAGCCCACCACCAGTGTTACTCTATCCCTTGGCGATGATTATGAGGTGCTGGAGATCCCTCCAACTATTCCTCCTCCAGCAGCAGGTGTTGAATCAGACCTGGATGATGAAGACAAAGAAAATGCGTCAGGTTATCAACAAGCACAACTCACCCAACAGGAGAGAGATGAAAACAACAGCACCGAGCTCCCGTTTGTAGTTTGACAACCCTTGGGACACCAGTGCTACGAACCGTGCAAGACATCCGGCAAAAAACGTAAGTACGTCGTATTAGCATTGTGCTGGTGACTCGTTGTTTATACGACAATCTTGGCGTATCAGGAGGCATCCTTGGTGATACAGTTACGACATTCGTAATGCGATTGTAACTCTGTCGTGATAATCGTTGCAACATATTTAGCCATTCGTACGGCCATCTTAGACGATCATGAACCTTCAGCAATCGTGGCATTCTCACCACGAATCCCACCCTTTCGCCTGTCGTGAAGCATCGTGGTTCCGATTCTTGAATGTGTAAACCCAGCTTAACCTTGCCAGAGCATGATAGTGGGCTACCTTCGTTTTTAAGATAAAGCTAAAGTAATCAATTTATCCCTACCTAACCTAGCAAAAAGCAAACAATCACTTTGGAGTTCCATATCCAGACGGATCTCTAATTATGCCTTCCTATATTACCGTATGTTTTTAATAGCTATAATGAAATCTTAAAAGCTGACAGTTCACCTTTTGTTGTTGCAGAAATGAGTTGAATTAAAAACCTGTTTAACTTTTATAGTATATAAGCTATGGCGCATAGATCGGTGACCACCATAGTTGAGGTACTGTATTAGGATGTAATATATATTGTTTCTGACGAAATCTAGTCATAGCTTACATTGTTGGAGAAAACCATTATTTGAGGTTTCAACTTTCAGTAATGTGAAGAATCTTGAAATAATATATATTTTCTGCAATAAAATTGCTTGAAAATTTTCATCATAGGTGGTAAATTGGAGACGGTCAGCTTCAAACCTCATGAATGACTTCAACTATGACTTAAACTATGCCTTCAACTTTATATAACTCTAAGGTAGGAGGGGCCTACACATGTCTAAATCCGGCCCTGGGTGGGCAGTGCTGAGTGGAAAAAATAATCTCCTTGGGTACTTAGTGCTGAGCTTAAAACGTGTCCCAGTGATTCGAATGAAGGAAAGGGTGCAGAATGTTGAATGATGAAAAGGGTATGCAGCACTGAATAAAAATAATACCCTATAGGGTGAAGGAGTGAAGGAAGGGCTCAAAGCGCTGACTGAAAAATACACTTTTAAATCAGAGAGAGAAAAAAAAAAAAGAAAGAAAGAAAGGTAACCAGTGATGAGTGCAGAATCTCTCTTGGCTGGGATTCACAAATTCTCATTTTCGATACAGTGCTGTATTTTTATGCATTTTTGTTGCTATGGGACTGTCTTATTCACGTTAAAAGTGTCATTTTGTAGTGAAGGGATTAAGGAAAACTGTATCCTTCAGCTCGAAAAGCCTCTCCTAATATGAATAAAAATTGTATGGGGACTGCAAGAAAAATACAAATTCTGATTCTGATTCAGAGGTCAAACTACGACCAAGTTCGAGGAAAGGAAACTGCAGATCTTCCTCTGTCCCTTGACCTTATTGCACAAATCACACCTTTGTTATGAAGGAGATGTTAGGTTAAGAAAGTTGAGTGCAATATTATTACCTCCTCTACGGAGGTTATGTTTTACCCCGCGTTGGTTGGTTTGTTCGTGTGTTTGTCTGTCTTTTTCTGTTCGCAGGTTTACTCAAAAAGTTAAGAACGAATTTTGATGAAATTTTGTGGAAGGGTGGGTCATGGACCAAGGAAGAATTGATAAACTTTAGGGGCGGATCCGGATCCGGATCCAGAGTATCCCGCACAATACCTCCAAAAGTTCTCAATGAATTTCACTGAAATTTTGTGGAAAGCTGGGCCATGGACCAAGGAACAATTGATTAATTATGGGGCTGATCCGGATCCGGATCCTATATCCACGGAACCGGATCCGGATTCTTTTTAATGGCAATGGCTTAACGGAAGTATGCGCTCTCTGTGTGCGTTTTAGTTCCATGTTCTTGTTCTTCCTGGGAAATACAGGTTTTACTTTGAATAAAAATAATAAAAATTATATGAGGTCCGTAAATCTTTGTCTGTGTACCTTGAGTCCCCGCCACAAATCAGCATGCCTATAAAATGTACTCTCTGCCACAACTTGTCTGTCGAGTTTCAGTCTCCGCCACAGAATAACTTGTCTCTTGACCTTGAGTAACGTCCACAAAATAACTTGTTTCTAGAGCTTCAATCGCCACAGCAAAATATCTTGCTTCTAGAGCTTCAATCGCCACAACAAAATAACTTCTCCCAAGAGCTTAGGTCGCCACCACAAAATATAAAAATATTTTATGTCTCTGTCCATCACGTGGTGAAGGTGGAAGAGAGCTGAACCTTTCCGTAACTCCTGTTCTTATGCAAAACTACGAAAGGAAAATGAGCACGGGAAAGCCATGCACAGGTTTTTCTTTAAAAATATATCATAGTTAATGACCGAAGTGACCCCTCTCTCTCTCTCTCTCTCTCTCTCTCTCTCTCTCTCATCAGTCTGCCACAACAGCAGCGTCCCCTCTTCCTGCATAAACGAAGTTGAAAATAAAACAAAAATCGTTCACGCATAATGCATTATTGAGGGAAAGTTGCGCCCGGCTCCTTCCTGAGGAGAAAGAGAGAGAGGGGGGGGGGAGGAAAGAACGAGGAGTGGGAGGAGGAGAAATAGGGAAAGGAGATATGTAGGAAGGGTAGAGAAGGAGAAAGGAGAGATAGGGGAAAGAGGAATGGAGAGAATGGAGGCGGAGAGGAGGTAATAAAGCAATAAATAAGGCAAAAGAAGAGAATGGGGAGACCGAAGAAAGGAAGAAGGAAAGTGAAAAGAGGGGGGAAGTGGGGGAGATATGATAGGAGGGAGGGAACAAGAGAAAGGAGAATGGGAAGAGAAAACAGGAGGTTGGAAAGAGGGAAAAGAGAGAAAGGGAAGTAAGCAGAGTAAGGGGACTGAGTAGGAGAAAAACAAGACATGGCATCTTAGTTTTGTGTGGCTGGCTTTTGAAATATGAGAAAGGCACTGTAGGGTGAAAGAGGCACACTGAAAAGTTTGAGAGAGGCTGAGAATAGTGAGTAGGTGTTAAGATGAGACTGGGTGAGGCAGGGATGTATATAACGTAGAGAAAGAGGTGAAATACAGATAACGTGAGGCAAGACAAAAACAGAAATTTTAGTCGAGGGAAAAGAGTGGGGCAGAGAGGGAGTAAGACAAGGATAGATGTATAGCATTTATAGGTGTCAGGAAGAGAGAGAACTTTCGGAGACGCAGTGTATTGGTGAGTGGTTGTGAGGCAGCGACGGGCTGAGGCAGGATGGGGAAAGGAGAGATGTGAGTAAGGCAGAAGAAGAAATGAGGTGAGGAGAAATGCTGGTGAGCCAGGGAAGGAAGTTAGGATATCGTAGAGCAGCAATGAGGCAAAGAATAAGGTGAAGCAGGACGAGAAAGGTCTTTTCCAGCTGGTTGGAGAGAGGCAGAAGTGAAAAATTTGGGAGAGGCAGGGCATAGTGAGTAGGTGAGAGGAAAAATGGAAGTCGGAAGTGAGGTGAGGCAGGGAGTGGGGTGAGATAAGGAGTGGGGTGAGGTTGGGAATGAAGTAAGGCAGGGAGTGGGGTGAGATAAGGAGTGGGGTGAGGTTAGGAATGAAGTAAGGCAGGGAGTGGGGTGAAGGGGGTGAGTGGTTGGACTGTGGTTAGATAAGAATAAAGGGATGTTGGTGAGATCGGAATGAGTGGATGGTGTGATGCAGGGATGAAGGGATAGGGTGACGAAGGAATGACTCGATGGGATAAGGCAGAAATGAGTGGATGTGGTGAAATAGGAATGAGGGAATAGGGTAAGGTAGGAATAAGAAGATGGTGATGAACAGGCATGAGGGTGAGGCAGGAATGAGGACATAAGGCGTGGCAAGAATGCGGGTTAGGACGGTGGTGGCAGGATGGTGTGGTGTGCAGCGAGGTACTTTCCAGCGTTGACACAATAATTGTCAGCTTGGAGGGTAATCCTTAATATATGATGTACAGGCGGCCCGCTTACCTACCATCTCATACACGCCATGCACTCCTAACTATTAACACACACACACACACAAACACACACACGCCTCCTCGTATACACACACACACCCCTCCCACCCCACACACACATTCTTGGGTAAACAGAAGTATATACACCAGGAGTTCCAAATGTACTCGATCAACTAATTATTGGTGCACATTCCGTGTGAAATAATCATACATCACAGGCGATAGACACTGCAAAATGCCTGTTGTTTTTTGCCCAACAGTAGTAACCCTTTGAAAACAGTTATATGAAATAGAGGAGTATGGAAGTAAAAAAGTCGCTGCATGACAGTATTGTGATACCAACCCTATCTTATGGAAGCGAAGCTTGGACCTTGTTGGAAGGACACAAGTCAAGAGTGGGAGCAGTGGAAATGAGTTCTTTGAGTGAAGCATGTGAAGTTCCATGGAAAGACAGACTGACAAATAAGGAAGTGAAAGAGTGTTGTGGTGTGGATGTGGAAGTGAAAGAAAGTGTTAGGAGAAATACACTAAGGTGTTTTGGCCGTGAGGAGAGGATGGAGAGCTTAAGACTAACAAGGATAGTGTATGTGAGGGAGGTGGACGGGGAGAAAGTAAGGGGGAGGCCGAGGATGAGATGGAGGAATGGAGCAGAGAGGTATATGAGAGAACAAGATGTGAGCTAGGCGGAGGGCAGTGAAATGGCGGGAGACAGGGCGACATGGAGGCGATTTGTTTGTCACCATCCCTTGCGCGATCAAGGCGTCTGGCAATAGATAGATAGATGGATAGACTAGTAACCCTGTTTTCATATATATTTTACTACTGACATTTTCTGTCTTATCCGTAGTTTATTCACCAACAAAAGTCCTTTTAATATTTCACAAATTTGGTTTCTCTCTTGTGTTGGCTAATATTCTTCAGCTGAGAGGCTTAGGATGTTTCTCCATCCATAGATAATTATTTTTCATATGATACGTCAAGAAAGATGGTGATGGACATGACCTAAGTATGAAACAGACACAGTGGATTAGTAAACCAACTTTTGTCCTTGTCCATTTGGGTCGAAACAGTTTTTATCAGAAACATATACAGTGTATACATGATCAAAAGCCTTTTTTAACTGCGAGTACTGATTACGCTGTTGTTTCCCTCCTAACATATTGCACCGTTATTTGCTTAATATTCATGCGCGAAAAACTACAAATTTTCACATATCCAAATCGAGTGCCCATTCATTATTATTTTAACTGACCAATTTCGAACCCGTATGGAAAGATAGGCGTTTTGTTTTGGACTTGTAATGGTGTTTATATTATTTACCATAGTCGGTTCTTTTTCATCTGAGGGAACTGGGCTACTCCCACAACTCAACTTGTTATTCCATTTCTGCAAGAAATTCAGAAAGCACTTACGAGTATTATGAGGCAAAATGAGTCTCTTTTGTTACTGGTCAAGTCGAACCCCCATCCTGACTACATTTGGCCATCAACATTCCTGAAAGGGATTACAGCTATTTTTCATGTTAGAAGAAACTGGTTGTGGTCGTTCATGAGTACAATTATTCCATTAACGCTTTAAGTCACACCATAAGTTGTGTGTGCTGTGTCTCCATGTACAGTATATCAAGTGATGCGTGTGTGAAACTAAAGACGTTGGGATCCGCTGAGGTACACTGGTAAATTCGTATGGACTATACACATAAAGGTACAAAAGTATACTCAGAGTATGAGAGGTACAGTCACCAGTTAGATATAGTTTTTTTTTTTTTCGGAATCCCGATTCAGATAAAAATAAAGCAGATAAACTGTGACATTATCCATTTCAGATTACAAGATTTGTAATGGAATGTGTTCAAAGATTTTGCATTATTTCACCACTCTTCTTTAAATCACTCTGGAACAATGATGTCTTACTATTATATATATATTCATACTCCCTCATTGTGATTCTTCTCCATCAGGTCTCTTTGAACACTTTCACTGCGATAACTTCTTAATGATGAACTCTCCCAGAGGTAATGTCACTGGGTTACTGAAGGATTGACTGTTTTGCGTCAGCTAGGCCAGTGCCTGTCGTGGGTTTGAAAGATAAATAACTTTTGCAAATTTGATATTATGGAGTTTTACCTTTGGGAATGTGTAGTGGAGATTGAAAATTAATGGATTCATTTTGGAAGGGGATGGCGTCTGCTCTAGGATGCACTGCTTTCGAGATGTTTAGGTTTTGCCAACTACTTTACACAGTTTTCGTAAATTTTCGTTAGTGTGGGTAAGTCGGGGAAGATGACATAAGTTTGTTGTGAGTTTGTAGGGAAATCATGGTGGATACATTTTGTGCTGCAATATTTAATAGGATTAGATGGACAGAGAGACAAATACATCTGGTGTATATGCAGACAGGTGGAAGGATGAATGCAAGTGGCAGATTATGTTAGGTCAATAGATGCGAAGATACAATACATAGACAGAGAGATGGATTTGTGGGTAATGGTGAATATAGCTTGATATATAGATAGCTGTAAAAATTTAATAAGTAGATTAGCGAATGGATAAATGGACGTGTATATTCATGTGTAGATATATGGTCAGTGTCGACGTCCCATATTTCTGTGGCATGGACCGGGAATGGTCAAGTGTGACCTGATTCGCTTTGTCATGAGATGAAGTACACATAAAACTCTTGCCATATCCTAGTGTTTTTTAATTAGCCCTTTCTCTGAGGGTCCGGCAGGATACTAATTGACTTTTCTTGCTGCCTTCAAACGATTTTAGTTAAGCTTAGCCCTTTCCCTAAGTGTCCGGCAGGATATTAAACTGACTGTTCTTGCTGCCTGCAGACGATTTTAGTTAAGCTTATGAAACATCCTTCGTACTGAAGGGGAAAATAATGTTATGTATAACCTCTTTAGTTCAAAATGTCTCTCCTGAGGAGAATGAAATTGTCTGGAGACAGTAAGAATATTACAAGAAATACGTTCTGCCCTCACAAACAGCAGCATCTATAATCCCAGGTTACGTCGTTCGCAGACATTTCAGAATTCGCGACCCACCTCTGCAAATAATTACATATATTCTGGAGGTGAAACTCTCGTATCCAGACCAACTCTATCGTTATGAAATGAATAGGGTTCATCTCTGTTCACACTTGAAGAGAATACCTATTATTATCCCATAAATGTGGCCCCATTAGAGTTTTATTCAGTTCAAACTTAAGTCAAAACTATACAATTTGCGTGCGTGACTCAGGGTATATTTTATCATGCCAGCAGTGTCTGGTAAAGAGGAAAAGGCAAATGCGGCCGTCAGCAGGTGGGTGTGTGGTTGGCGTGGGGGGGGTGAGAGATAGGTGGGATGGAGGTGAGAGGGGTATAGTAATTTGGAGTGGAGTGAGGCTTGACTAGGATAGGGAGAGGGAGCAGGAAAGCATGGGATGGAGAACTGATGGATTTGGGTCGGGGTTGGGTGTTAGCACTAGGATAGGACGCAATGAGATGGGAAACAGTGGGGCAGGAAAGAGAGATGTGGGCGGGTAGGAGGTGAATGGGGTGGGCTGGGATGGGGTGGCCGTGCATTACTAAATGGATGAGACAGTGAAACAGGAGACGGGGATGAATAAGAGATGGGGTGGGAGGGACAGAGGTGAGGTAGGGTGGGTAGATAGGAGTGGGGTAGGTTCGGTAGGAGGTTAGTGTGGGGTGTGGGTAGGTTTGCCGAGAGATGAGACAAATTTGGATATGTAAGGGATGGGGTTGGGTTGGATAGGGGCGGGTCGATTACTATAGGAATAACACAGAGTGAAAACGGATATAGTGAGACGGATAAAGGATGGGTTTGTGTGTAGCTGGATCAAAGCTGGGTGGTGCAGGAGCAGGGACAGAACTAAGATGGCGATCGAGGGAGCGACTGGGGTAATAGGAGACATGAGTGGGTTGTGGTGGGATAGATTTTGTCAGTCAAATCTGAGTCTCACTACTGGACTGAATTAGGGAGGAAACGGGTAGGGACAAGAGTTTTTTACGCATGTATAAGTGACTATTGTCAGCATCTTACTCGATGGAGCAAAATGAAACACACACACACACACACACACACACACACACACACACACACACACACACACACACACACACACACTTTGGCGAAAGCTTTGCCATTGCACTTGACATCTCAAAAGGCTTTCGATCGAGTCTGGCATAAATCTTTAATTTCCAAACTGCCCTCTTACGGTTTCTATCCTTCTATCTGTGCCTTCATCAATAGCTTCCTTTCTGGTCGTTCTATAGCTGCTGTTCTTCTCCTAGCCATCGTTCTTCTCCTAGATCTATCAACAGTGGTGTTCCTCAGGGCTCTGTCCTATCACCAACTCTCTTCCTTTTATTCACCAATGACCTTCTAAGCTGTACATCTAACCCTAGCCACCCGTACGCTAATGATTCCACCCTTCGCCTTTCCATTCGGTTCCCGCAACGTCCTTCTCAGCAGTTACCTCAACAAACAAGGGATGAGACTATGGCACACCTAATGTCTGACTTGGCTCGTATCTCTGACTTGGGTAAAATTAATCTTGTTGTTTTTAATGCATCAAAAACTCAGTTTTTACACCTATCAACCTGACACGATCTTCCACAGGAGTACCCTCTAAGGTTTATTGATATCCAGCTCAATCCTGCATCATCCTTGAACATGCTTGGGGTTTCATTCACTCGGGACTTATCTTGGAAAAATCTTATTAAATCTCTTGTAAAATCTGCATCCAAGAGATTAGGTGTGCTAAGCCGACTCTGTACCTTCTTTACCCCTGCACAGTTGTTGACTTTATACACAGGTTTTATTCGCCCCTGTTTAGAGTACAACTCTCATGTGTGGGGAGGCTCCCCACATACAGCTCTTCTCAGTAGGGTGGAGTCAAAGGCTTTTCGTCTCATCAACTCTCCTCCTCTTACTGGCTCCATTCAACCTCTGTCTCTTCGCCGAACTGTTGCATCTTTATCTCTCTTCTATCACTACTTCAATGGTCACTGCTCCACTGAACTGTCTGCTTGCATCCCTCCACCTCTACGACGGGTGCATAGCACCAGTCTAGCAACAAATTTTCATCTCTTTTCTGTCCAACTCTCTAATGCAAGAGTTAACCGTTACTCCCAGTCTTTCATTTATGCAACAGGTCAGCTCTGGAACTGTCTCCCTCTGTCTATATTTCCTACTTCCTATGATCTCCAGTCTTTTAACTGCAGTGTGTCCAGGGGGGAGGCGGTGGCTCAATCGGTAGAGAGGTGGCCTGCAGTCCTTACGGACCCAGGTTCGAATCCCGGCTGGGGCAGGGAACAGTTTAAGGATTTGAATTTCATTAAATCAGACTTTACTGATCTACCAGAAGACCCGCCGACATGTCGTAAAAATACCCCCGCTAATACCAATACACCAGTCCTGTATGAGACAGCCCTAGCATGTATTCAATATGGACGGTGGGTGTTAGCGCCGAAGTGGTGACATGTAGAGGTGTATGGTATGTAGGAGGACTGCTGGGCCTTGATAGCAGGCTGTGAAGCCTATGCCCAGAGTCGGACACATAAAAAAAAAAAAAAAGGCATCTTGAAATGAACTGATCTTGAATTTCGCTCTCTTTTGTATTGTTTTTGTTTTTTTTTGGAAGGAACGGTTTGCAGGCTCCTGGCCTTTGGTTCCTTCTTTCTTGAATATATATATATATATATATATATATATATATATATATATATATATATATATATATATATATATATCATCATCATTAGTCGTCGAGGTCCAGGACCGGCCTATCCCTACCGAAGCAGGGACGATACAGCCAAGGTATCTCTACCCAATGGCTTAGGCTGTCTGGTAGAGACTGTATGTTGGGTGAGAAGTGCTTGTAAGTGTAACTGTAGTGTTGGAGTGGCTTTGGATGTGTGTGTAGTCTGTGAACCAAGTGTAATCGGCCCTCCTTAAGCCGACTGGGTGTGAGCATACTAATAAGAGACACTGGTTCAACCACAGCACCCCTGATGTCCGCCAAAGTGGTCGGTTGCTCGGTGAACTCTTCCCAAAGTTTTTATAACTCTGGCGGGAGGCGAACCCGCGTCCACCAGCGTGCGAGACGCACACTCTTACCACTGTACCACAGAGGCCTGCTGCGTGTTAATGCTTGTCGAAGTGTTATATCACGAGGCGAAATTTATCAGTAGGAATTTCTATCATTAACTGATGTAATTTTGAGCCTTTTCCGATGTGTAAGCTAAAGCGCACATCTGTTTCTGGAGCTTTCCACAAACTCATGGTCTACCCATGTTAGTTCCGACCTTGTTAATGAGTTTCTGTTACGCCTTTCTCGCATCTGTGAGTTGTATATAAAGGCAAGGGTTTCTGTTACCAAGTTGAATTAGCAACTGAAGTTTAAACCGAGGGATTGTTTGCTCTGCTTTGGGACTTTGTATATATGGTTTTGTAGTGAATATCAGCCACGTGTGAGTTAATGTTTAGTAATTTAGAGTGTCATCACATGATCGACTTATTAGGTTGCACTTAATGATACTTCAGTTATTGATAACTGCTAATTTAAAGTCATTCCAATTGCTCATTGTAATTTAACTTATTGAGGTGTCAAGAGTCTGTATCTTTAATCTAATAGTATTTGTTGTACCCACCAGCAGTTTAGCAGCCCACGGGCTAGTTTCAGTGTTCTGGTTTGCCCGTATTATTGATGTTTGGAACTTGAGCCTAATTTCAGCAGTTCTTAGTTTGACAATCCTTTTTTAACCTGTTTGATTTTGATCTTGTAACTTTAAGATAGTGTTAAGTAAATTAAGTTTTTATTGCCTATTTCATTCCCCTTTTAATCACTGCTATTTGTTTTAGACTTTATTACCAATTTCCCCTTTTTGAGCTTACAGCTTGGTGTGGCTGGCCACCCTCTTTGAACTCTAAACTTTCCATTGCGCACTTTATCTTAACATTCAGGCAGCCAGGAAGACTCTTGCCCCACCTCGTTGTAACAAAGTGGCGACCTCCCACCAGGATTATCAATATTACGGTTGGTTTCGTAGAATTTAAGCACGTTTGTGTAAGCTGTCATATCCCCTGAGTACTATATATGTAATTGTTGGAGTGCCTGGCTTTAGCCATCATGGAGTTCTTAACCCCTAGCTCTCCCAGTCCCACTGCCCCTCTCCATACTGTTTCGGATGAGGATGTTCATGTACAGTAAATTCCTCACCTGTGCCTGAAGAGCTTGGCCAGTAACAAGTAAGGTTCATATTCCAGGTAGCAAGAGTCAGTGGGATTCTCCTGGTTTGGCGACCGCAGTGCGGGATGCCTTGAGAGACCCGGTAAACTGTCCAGGAGGTGTGGAGCAGCAAATGTTAAGGTTTCCTTTTCTAAACCTTTCCCATTAAGAAGTAAGCAGTTGGTCATCCGTTTTCGGCTGCTTAGTCGCACTGGATGCTGCTGAAGGCACGACCTGCTCTTGTGTCATGATGCCAGCGACCACTGGGCCAGTGCCGTTTATGTGCAGGACTCAAGCAAGCGACTTCCAGCCACATCCATGACCTGTCACCACAGGTCTTTTGTTTTGATGAAAGGTGAAATGGGATGTGAGTATAGCAGTGGGCTTGTGCAATGAATGGTTTAGTGTGATGGTGGGGGTGCACAGTTCTTACCACCACGTGACTTTGGCTTTCTCAGCCTGTGATGGTGGCTTGAAGATCCATAACGACCATCTGCTGAGGAGGGTTACAGGAGTCTGCCGAGAGCTCTGTCTGTCGATCCCCGCCTTTTGTGGGACTCTGCTCGCGGATTTTTCGTTAGGGGTTTACTCCCGTACCATTAACCTATCCAAGGGCAATCCACAAGGCAGGAGACATAGAAACACTTAGTTTGACCCATCGCTCATGGCCTCTCTGGCATGGGCAAACCTGCCCTACTGCTGAGTCCGGGGGGGGATCTTCCCCTTCTGGTATGGCCCACCAAGTTTACAGGGCACACAAGTGCCCTACCACGACAAGGTGGTTCCCATGGAGGGAGTATCTTACAATGTGCAATATGAACCTACACTTATCTGTGCCCCCAGTTGCATCTATATGAAACATCATAGCTCGGAGCTCCTAAATGAATCTTCATATGAATCATCATTGTAGTGACACATTTTGTGGTGGTGGTAATAGTGGTAGATGTGGTGGTGGTAATGGTGGCAGATGTGGTGGTGGTAATAAGGGTGGCGTATTGGTGGTGGTGATTATGTTGACAGATGTGGTGGTTGTGGGGTTGTGGCAAATATGGCGGTAGTGGTAACGCTGATAGATGTGGTGGTGGTGGTGGTGGTGGTGGTGGTAATGGTGGCAGATTTGGTGGTGGTGGTAAAGGAGGCAGCAGATGTATTGGTACCGGTAGTGGTAATGTTAACTGACAGGGTGGTTGTGGTAATGAAGGCTACATATGGTGGTGGTGGTAGTAATGTTGGCAGATGTGGTGGTGGTAATAGTGTAAGATGTGGTGGTGGTGGTGGAAGTGGTGACAGATTTGATGGTAAACAGGAATACATTGGATATACAGGTAACAGGAAGGCTATTGGGCGATAACGAGATTTTGTGTTAAAAAAAAAAAAAAAAAAACTAATCTACTGAGTTCTAAACAACGTGTATGAGAAAAGAACAGGTTACAGAAAGGCTCCCCCCCCCCCAGCCACCAGACCATACGGCAAAACCGGGCACACACACACACACACACACACACACACACACACACACACACACACACACACACACACACACACACACACAATGTCTGTCAGAATGAACAAGCATGAAATTTTTTAAAGAACTGGTAGAAGCTGGTTGAAGAGGAGAAACTATGCACTATGTAATCTCTAATCACAAATCTAGAAAAAATAAAAACTACTTAAAAGCAACATGTTCTCATAATTAAGCAATCGTCTCACTGTTGTCAGTATACACTTCAGTCAGGAAATATAATGGCTAATAGTCATGAAATATTTGACTATCCAAATTTTAAGGCTATAAGTAGTTACTGCATAAACTGCTATTGATGATATCTTATTGTTCCATGACACCCATATTAATATCCTGTATATTAATGTTATATATCTTGCATTTGAATTTCTTTCCATTATTTCTAGGTGCCGTATCAGTCTGAATTTCGAACAGATTATTATATCTAACATCGTTGATTATTTCAAGAATTTTGAATAATTTTATTATATCTCCTCTGAGTGGTCGTATGTTTAGTGAAAAAATTAAACTTAGTTTCTTTAGTCCTTCGTAAAGTATAATGGTGGGTCATTATTGTGGCTCGACGTTGCCCTCTCTCTGGCTTATCTCAGTCCATATCAAGACTCGGGGACCATTGCTGTACAGAGTATTCTGGGCGTGGTCTAATTATTGGCGTATTAAGATTACAAATTATACCATGCATTATATGTTCACAGATTTTTGCGATATAGCCGATCATTTTGCTTGCCTCGTTACTGGCTGCCATAATCTGTGTCAAGTGTTTGAGGTCGTTACCGAACTACTAAAAATTTCTCGTCCTTTTCTTCCACCAGTGTGGTATGAAAATCCTTGCTTCATGTTTACTTATTGCCAGGGTATTACCTTATGCTACCATTTTTCACTAAAATTATTAACCAATCCAGCCCGTTTTTTGCTGATTCACAGTCCGTCTTCCTAATACCTCTGCCTCCAACTTTCATGTCATCTGGAAATTTTGCTACCATGCAAACGAGTCCATTTTCTACGTCACTGATATAAACTGTGAATAGAAGTGGTCCTTGAACTGACCCTTGAGCAACTTCACTGGTTGCTACTAGCAAATTGCATGATTCATCATTTAACATTACCCTTTCATTGCGATATTTTAGGCATTCTCCAATCCATGTACATAATTAGTTAGAAAGGCTGTTGGTTTCTAGTTTTTCCAGTAATCTTTGATGATAGACCTTATCAAATATTTACTGGAGATATAGGTAGATAACATCCCACGGTATTATTCGTCCTAGTTTCCGCATATGATTTTGAAAGGTTTCAGTAGATGTGTAAGGCTTTTATTGTAGAAAAGCCTGTTCTAATCAAATTATCTGTATAAGATTATGCTTGTTGATCACAGTATCAAGTAATTTGATCTCTAGCCAATGTTTCTAGAATATTGCCTAGTAGTGGCGTTTGGCTATTGAGCAGTAATTTGTGAGGCTTTTTTTATCGCCTTTTTTATTGATAGCTGATATACTTAGCAAGTTCTAACGGTTCGGTACTCTAAATCCAGACAATATTCCTTGAAAGCCTTTAGTTACAGGAAAAGCTAACCGTCTTCAGCATTCTCGAGCTACACAGGAAGATATCTGGTCCTGAGCACTTGATGTATTGGGGCCGATTTTCCGGAGACATTGTAATACATAATGTCTGTCACTTCCTTGACTAATAATTTTTCATCTCCTGATCCTGTGAAAGCTGTATCCGGGATGGGAATGTTTATGGTATTTTACTTTGATAAAACGCTCTGAAAAGAGCCATTCAGTATTGTTGTTCTTTTGAATTTCATGAACGAGATCGCCTTACGAGTGTATCAGAGGGTTTGTGTTGTCTTTCACATTTTTCTTACTCCTTACATTTCCTTTCATGAATGTCAGGGTTTGCATTTTCTTCACGAGAAAGTTTAGCCTCATAATCTTGGTTGGTTTTCTGAATATTTTTCGTACATTTACTACTACTAATACAGATTTAAAGTATTCTGCACTGTCAACCTTATTTCATAAATGTTTTAATCATTTATGGGCTTTTCTCTTGTATTTGACGATTTTCTTCAGTATTCTTCAACATCCAGTCTAGATTATTAATGCAATTATTTCATCATGTAATTCAAGGTATAGTTATTTTGTTCGATGGATATCAACTGAATAGTGAATATTTCCCGCATTTCTTCGATGTTTCCCACCTGCAGTAACTCATCCAAATGGTGTTGGCAATATCATTTCTTAAATTAACGAACTTAGTATTTTTTTTTTAGCAACCAGCAGGCTATTTATACTGGTCTTACAGTTTCTGTTAATTTAAAATCTGATGATATTGTGACTGCAGATACTAAAACTTCCACCAACATCACGTAAACATATTAGATCACTCTGTTGCTAGGGCAAGGGCAAGTATATTATCATGCAGAGCTGGTTCCACTGCCTGTCACAAAAGTGCATCATCTGGTAACAAGTTCTAACATCCCCTTCCTCTCTGTTTGCACACAAATTTTTCTAATCAATAGTCGGATTACTGAAATCGCCTAAAATAATGACATCCTTGTTTTCTAGGACTTATTTCGCCATGCAGTATTTCATTGTTCTCCTCGTGTAACCTATTATTCTCGTTGAAATAATCGATATACAAGGGATCATATTTTCATAGTTGCATTTACTGATATGTACCGGTATTGTATTTGATTTTATTTTTTAATATATTAGAACTCCCTGGCAGCTTTATTCAGTGGCAGTTATTAAGATATTTTGTAATTTTATTACGGCAAGTTTCCAATAGCCTTGTCACGAGAGTATAACCACGATTTTATCATAATTATGTTGGAATTTTCGGTAGTTGCATAAGTAATTAACTCACGTTGCTTGGAAATAACGGTTCTAGCTTTCATAGACATAATATTAATTTTATGGCTGGATTTAGTAAGCCTGTGAGGCACACGTAATTACAGTAAACAACACTCCTTTGAATCACTGATGTTACGTCCCTTCCCGTAAAACCTCTGATCATCTGCATGTACCTGAGATGAGGTCAAGTCTATCTGATTCGCCTGGTGATGTGATCTCGTCTAAAATGCCTTTCCACCTTGAGCTTTAAGGACTGAAGTGTTAACAGCTGGGCCACCAACTATTCGTCTATCCACTTCTCTGTCACTATGGAAAGCATGTCTAATACAGTCATCTACCCTTCAAGTCTAGCTTTCCCAGCTCTGCTCAGATGAGGGCTGCATCTGCCATACAAGTTCCTGTCATGGCTAGAAATTTCCCACATGTCAACACACAACCTTTTTCCTACACCGAGAATCTACCTCTGTATTAAGTCCTATCATTCTACTGAGGATCGCAGAACCAACATCAAATCTTGGTCAAAAACCAAAGATAACAAAGTTTCTATGGTTTTCCACTTTTGAATAAATTCCCAAAGCTTCTCAAGTACCTACCCCCTCCTGCCTGAAACTATAGTGGTCATTCGTACTGAGGTGCTGCTGACTAAGTTATCACCTTTCTTCGTAACGTCCTGTATCTTACACCCACGAAAGCAAAAACGCTTCCTTGTAGAACGTTTATTACGAAACTACATCACCTCTGCCTAAGCAATTAATCCCTAACTGATATGAAGTCAGTTTCATCCTGGCATTCATCTTTTTGAACCTGAAACCTATTGCTAATAGCTACACGCCTATAAATGTTACTTATTATTATAGTCCTGCATCTTCTCTTGACTGGCTAGAAGCCATCACTGTCATCCAGCCTGGTCTCAACCTTAACTATTTTAATTTATTTTGCCCACCAGTTCTTGCTTCCACACTCTCTACAAACACTGCCTGGACACTCCCCATACCTGGCATACCCTCTTAACCAGTCACTTAACACGTTAATGTTCTAAGTCTTTTTTTCCTATTTCGTTAACTATGTTAACACGATAACTTGCAAAATATACAATAGGTGTAATAACGTTGTTTTTTTCACCGTCAAGTCCTTCACAAATTTCTTCGAGCACAAAGGGCAAGAATACCGTTGAACAGGAGCCCATCTAACCTGACAACGTCAGAGATGGTGGTGGTAATGGCAGCAGATGTGGTGTCAGTGGCAGTGGTTGTGATAGTGGTGTTGGTAGTCGTTAGAGGTGTAGAGGTGTGGTGGTGTAATGGGTTGTATAAAAGCCAGTGTTGCTGAGAGGCAAAGCGGGTATCCTCTGACTCAGCGGTAACGTGCACGCGTATGGTGCGCGGGGGCCCCGGGATCGAATCTCGGCCAGGACTGTGATTAATTTGTTAAGTTTCATTTCAGGTATTACAGTGGTGGTAGTGGTAACGATGATAAATGTGATGAAGATGGTGGCGTTGGTCGTAAATGTGACGGATGTGATGGTGGTGACATATGGTGGTCGTGGTAATAGTGGCAGGTCAGGTGGTGGTGGTAATGGTGGTAGATCGGGTGGTGGTGGTGATGGTAATGGTGGTCGGTGAAATAGTGGTGATAATGGTGACGTTTGTTGTGGTGGTGGTAGTTTGGTAGCAATGGTGACACGTGATAGTGGTGGTAATGGTGGGAGATGCGGTGGTAGTGATGGTAACAAGTGATGGTGGTGGCATATCTGGTGGTAGGGTTGCAGTTGTGGTGGTGGTTGGTGTGGTGGTGGTGGTAATGGTGATAGATGAAGTGATGGTGGTGATGGTGACAGATGTGGTGATGGTGATGGAGTAATGGTGATAGATGAGGTGATGGTGGTTGTGGTAATGGTGACAGATGTGATGATGGTGGCATATCTGGTGGTAGGGTGGCAGATGTGGTGGTGACTAGTGTGATGGTGGTGGTAATGGTGACAGATGTGATGGTGGTGGCATTTGCGGTGGTGGTGGTAATGGTGACAGATGTGATCGTGGAGGCATTTGTGGTGGTGGTGTTAATGGTGGCAGATGTGGTAGTAACTGATGCGGTGGTGATGGTAATGGTAACAGATGTGGCGGTGGCTGATGTGGTGGTGATGGTAATGGTAATGGATATGGCGATGGTGTTGGTGGTAATGGCCATAGATGTGGTGGTGGTGGCTTTTGTGGTGGTGGCAGTAATGGTGGCCGATGTGATGCTGGTAATAACGGTTGCATTTGTTCTGCTGGAAGACGTAATGGTGGTGGCAATGGTGACATATCATGGTGATGTTAATGGCAACAGATGCGGTGGTGGTGGTGGTGGTGGAAAATGTGGCATGTGTGGCAGTGGTGATAGTGGTAATGCTGACATATGGTAGTGATAGTTATGGTGGCAGATGTAGGGATGGTCATAAGAATAATGGTGGTTAGGGTTGGTGGCTGTAACGTAGTGGTAATGGTGGAGTGGAGATAGTAATTTTGATGGTGGTTGTGGTATCTGATGTGTTTGTAGGGATGGTTATGAGAATTTTGATATCTGAGGGATAGTAGCTTTGAAGTTCCTACTGGAAACAGTGGTAGGTGTGGTTGTTGTGGCGGTTGTCGTTGTTGTAGGGGTCTGTGGTTGTGAGACTGTGCTAGCCGGGGAGATAAGTTGAGGATAATATTTGTGGTGATGATGTAACGTTTAGTGGGGGTTATTTTTCTCTTCCGCTAGCGAAGAGTAGTTTATTTTGGCGACCGAAAGGTTTGCTCCTCACAACGGAATTTCTGCTCTTAATCCTCTTATTTTTTCTTGTGTTCGGCTTAGGCCATAAACTTTGATACTCCATTTCCTACGGCGCAACAGTCCTCTCACGTGCCACACTCCACGTGTCACCACTCGAGCATTAATATCTATTGTCCATACTGAATTCATTCAAGGGCTGTCTCATTATGAAATGGTGGAATGGTATTAGCGGAGCTATTTTTGAAACTTATGTAGGTTTTGTGGCAAATTATTATATTAGTAAATTGCTTCCTGCCCTAGCCTGGGATCGAACCTGTGTCCATTCAAACAACAGTCTTCTCTAATCATTCAACCTACACCACCCCAGTAGTGTCAGGATTTCTCTTAACTGAATAATATCGTTTGACGTTAGCCTAAACTTAATTCCTACGTGTAGTAATAACAGACAAATAGATATCTTAGGCAGTTTCAGATCCTTTGGCAGCAAGGATTTCTCTCAAAAATAAAATCCAATGTGGACAACGTAATTAAATATTGAAAAACAAATCAACCCTAGCGAAAGAGATAAAGTTCATATTTTGCATGATCACTAAGAGCTGCTCAAATAGACCTGAAAATGACTAATTAAACTGCCATGATCAGTACTGAAAATACTACTCATTCATTGACCCGACCATGCTAGTCATAAGACTACTGTTGCGAATGGCCTAATATTATAATCCCAAGTTTCACATTTAATTAGACGTTACAATACAATGTTCCCGTCATCAGGATACCGTAGGGGTAGGTCACATTAAAAAATTAACCTCTGCCAGTCAGTTGTAATTCTAGCTTAACTTGTCAAGTTACTGGGTATTGTATGAGGACTCAATACGGATATATTCAAGCATTTATGTCTATGATTCATTCTTGCACTACGGTGGTTTGAAATAGGTCTCCGGCAGATGATAAAACAGCGACTTAAGATCTTTAATAATACCACTCTGTCAGTTATGAATAGCCATATTCAGCCTGTTCCTCACATACATTATCACATATCTTGAGTTCAAGATTCCTTTCACCACCAAACTTAAGATCCAGTTAACTGTGCTTAACATTTCCTGATCCGGGTTTGACAGACTAACACAACATATCAGTACAGTGACCACTGGAAATGGGTTAGCACTCGAAACTGTCACACTTCACGGAATGAGTGATGCTTGGAAAGTTTGTTAGATGTTTAGGTGCAAGGAGGTTTACGCCAAAAAAGAACACTTGCAGCGTAATGAATATAATTGGAGCAAATCATTCCCCCACAAAAGTGACATTTGGGTTACATAACTGAAACGCGGCCACAGTAAACAGTAGTACGCTCGGACAGCAAACGAGAGGTCACACATTTGATTCTATGCACGCCAATGGTATCTTAAGTAAGTTTCTTGACTGTAGGTTATTTGCATCTATAAATGAAGAAGGAACCTTGATTAGGGAAGCGAAGGTTGCGTGTCAGTCTGGGAGAAAGTTTTTTGTGGGCTTCCCCTGTTAGCCACGCAAGTCATCATCACAGATTGACCAACAGTTCCTCGATCAAACTCATTTTACTCAGGCTAGCACAGGTATAATGCTTTTTCCGTTTGTGATGTAGTCTTAATTTCACATGACGAAGATTGCAGTATTTTTCAATACACTAGAATATGAAGACACACATATTCATCGTTTTTTAATCCCTCATGTATTACCGTGTATTCTACGACCCCTTCTGTTTCCTCTCGTAATATTTTCGTCTTAATTTCACATAAAGAAGTTAAAGTACACTGCATACCGCAAAAACACTTATGTTACAGAGATTATTTTCTTCCCCATATTTATTCCGCTCTGTACTTTATGAATCACTTTCCCTCCCTCGTAATATGCCAGTCTTCTACTTCCCCCTTAGGCCTCTCTTTTCCCCTCGCGGACCTAAACCAAGATATACATTGCAGTGTCCCCTCACCTCAAATTCCTGCGCTCTCGTCTGTAGCATCAATTCCACGTTACCATATTTCGTATTGGGGATCGTGAGGACAGCGATAACCCCGGTGCTAATATTACTGTATTGTGAAAGTTGCCTTGGATATTTCTACACCGGCGGGTCCCTCCATTATATACTGCCGTTGGACCCGAATGTAATCACACTGTGTCAAATGTTACCTGGAAAATCTTCGCCTTTCTCGGAATTTCCTAATCTTGGTGTGTGTGTGTGTGTGTGTGTGTGTGTGTGTGTGTGTGTGTGTGTGTGTGTGTGTGTGTGTGTGTGTGTGTGTGTGTGTGTGTGTGTGTGTGTGTGTGTGTGTGTGTGTGTGTGTGTGTGTGTGTGAGAGAGAGAGAGAGAGAGAGAGAGAGAGAGAGAGAGAATAAATACTGGCAATGAAAAGGTGGAAATACCCGAGCAATCTCAGGTTTACACTGGCTTTTCACCTTTTACTATTTGTTCAGCAGTCGTAATTCTACACAACTGCTAAGGCGTGGAGGCAGGCGGCAGGCGGAGGCGCTACAATACCAGTAAAGTGTGCTTTGTGAGGGCGTGATTAGCGAGCGAGCGTTTGTACACATGCCTATCATCATAATTTCATCTTGGTGTAAACTTTCATTTCTGGTGAGGGGACTGAATAGGAACAGAAGAATAATTGAGCTAAAATATTTACTCTCTCTCTCTCTCTCTCTGTCACACACACACACACACACACACACACACACACACACACACACACACACAAGCGCCGGTCTCTCCAACGTCTCATATGACAAAAGTGGAGCTGCCAAGTTTGTTTGTCCAGAGTTGAAATCAAGAGTTTTTAGTTCTGTGGTTTCCATAGTACTGTAGCCATTAAGGACGGTTCAGAATACAACGACTCAGTGTGCTCCTGCAAAATGAGCTGGCACCTGTTTTCGACAACGCATAAGTATTCCGGGCGTTGGATGTGCATACAGTGAGGCCCGTAGTACTTACCACACGTGCAATGTTCAGTTCTCTACTCCTGACTTGCCGTGTCAACGAACTGCGTTGGTAAACACTTGGCTATTGATTGAATGATAAAACCCAGAAATGGGGCGATTACTTTTGTTGATTTCACCCCATGGACATAGAAAAGAGCGTTCATGTAAAATTATGAGCGTAATATCCGATGTTTGTTAGATTTCATGGAAGAAAACATATTGTTACAACAGGAAATCTTTTAAAAATCGATTTCATAGTGAAGTATGTCAGCTGAAGCCCTCGGTACATTGCCTTGGAAAGCTGGGATTCCAAAGAGTTTCTTTGGTCTCATGTGTAAATATATAGCTAAAAATAAAATTTAATGAATGTATCTACTACGTGCTGAAAGAATCGCATTATCTCATATAGGAGAAATGTTATTAGCTTCTGAAAACCATTGCGGTCGGGTCGTGTCGTGTCAGGCAGGGCCGGGTCGTGTCGGGCAGCTCATTTCTCAGCTGAACGTAAACATCGCTTCGCTACCTTTGCTCCCTCGTAATTACTAAGTCGGCACGCTGACTCCTGAGGTGCTGCTAATTGACAGGGAAGGAGTTCTGATGTGGTGTGGTTTGGTGTGGTAAAGTGTTGTTTTTTTTTTTTTTTTTTTTTTTTTTTTTGTCATGATGGTGGTAACTCTGCTACTCTGATGTAGTGTGTGGTGTGGTATAGTATGGTGTGCTCTAGTAAGGAGTAACGTGGTGTGGTATAAAGTGGTGTGGCGTACTATGTTGTGGTATATGATGCAGCTGTGTGTGATTGGTAGATGCAATGGTGATACGAGTAAGGTGGTAGTGATGGCAATTTTGATGGTGTGGCCTAGTATCTGATATGGTGTGAAAGACATATTGAAATAATGATAGTATTGTTATTTAAGATGGAATTAATTATGTTATTGGTGTGATATGGTGCAGTGCGTATTGCGATAAGGTGTGCTGTGGTGTAGCGCCACTGGTATTTTTTTCGTTTTCGGCCTTGGTGATGTGGCATAGTATGGACCACAATGCATTTACTCTAAACTGACAAAGATCCCTGAGCCCTTTCAGTTTGGCTGATGACACAGTATAGGAAGACTGATGAGGAACATTGACTAGTAATCAAGGAGTCTCGTTCGTATCCCTAAGCAAGTTTTCATCAATTTTCATGCAACCAGAATTTATTATTAAAGCTTCAAAAGTGGCCCAGTTCTGTAAGGTGAAAGCAAACCAACTTCATTAGATGCAGTGACATCCCTGGCAGCCGTGGCGGTAACTTTGGTGCGGTGTGGTAAGGAGTGAAGACGTTACCAACACTGGTGATAGCAACGGTGTACGTGAGGCGAGTCCTTATGGCCTTTGTGGTAGGGTAATGTTAGTGTGGTAGGGTAATGGAAGTGTGGTAGGATAATAGAAGTGTGGTAGGGTAATGGAAGTGTGATAGGGTAATGATGTTGTGGTACAGCAACAGAGGTATGGTAAGGTAATGGTAGCATGGTAGCATAATGATGGTGTGGCATAATAATGGTGGTATGAATATGGTAGGGCAATGGTGGTCTTGGTGTGGTAGGGCAATGATGGTGTGGTAGGGTAACGGTGGTGGGGTACAGAAACAATGGTATGGTACAGTATTGGTACTGTGGTAGCGTAATGATGTGGCAAAGTAATGGTGGTATGGTAAGGTAAAGATGGTGAGGCAGAGTAATGACGTTGTGGCAAAGTAATGGTGTTATGGTAAGGTAATGGTGGTGAGGCAGAGTAATGATGCTGTGCCAAAGTAATGGTGATATGGTAGGGCAATGGTGGTAAGGTAGTAATAGTTGTGTAGAAAGGTAATGGTGTTATAAGCTAATGGTGTTGTGGTGTGGAATGGTATGTGCAGTGATAGCCTATTCTTAACCTTGTAAAACTTATTACTGGGGCTACACCAGAGGCGGCTTTTTTAGCTAAGTTCTTAAAAGTTCAAAATTTCTTCTTTTTTTTTTCCCTAAACCCTCCCAGGCATGTTGACACGAATCGCTTCTTTGTGGTTTGGCACATAAACGCATGTAGACGCGAATTTCATTGTTAAGCAGAAAAAAACTCGCCACAAATACAGTTTTCAGCCAATTTGCGTCAAATTTTGGTGCATTCTAGCAGGTGCATCTCTCTTCCGAGGTAAACACTTGGCAACACTGTGACTGCTCTGATGAGACAATGCACAGCAGAAGAACCTCAGTACCTCATGACCAGCCGGGCTGAAGGGTAGTGCTGCTGTCAGTCGTCCCTTTTAAATCTGCCATTTTACCCCTTCCACCCGAGGCAGAAGCCATTATTGAAATATTGTGATAGTACAGTGTTTTTTACTATACTGTGAAGCAGTTGTGTCTATGGAGCATAGATGTATTGTTTGTAAAGCATTGAGGCCTGTTATCAGCAGTTAGGCCTAGAGGCAGGAGTCTTGTTTGTTATAGCAGGGTTTCCACTCTGCTTCACCCTGCCCGTAAATGATGTGAGTATTTTATCTTCTCCCTGCCCGTGAATGATGTATTTTACCTTTATAGTGAAGCCAGTACTTCAGAGGCATACCTAGAGATTTGGGAGCTCAGGGAGCTAAGTTCTTTGCAAAAAACCTAGCTCCCCTCATTCTCAAAACTTATCTATTATCTCAGCCGGGATTGTCGGGATGATATATATATATATATATATATATATATATATATATATATATATATATATATGTAGCAGCCGTGGCTCAGTGGGTTAGAGCGCTCCCCTCTGACCGAAGGGTCGGAGGATTGAATCCACCCAAGGGTCATTGGTAGACATCAGGAAGGGCATCCGGCCATAAAATGCTACACGCTCCAATCCAAAAGTCCTCTACCCAGGGGCAACGCCTTAGCCCTTCGGAGATACCTGGTGTAAAAATCAAAATTATATATATATATATATATATATATATATATATATATATATATATATATAAATATAAATATATATATATATATAAATATATATATATATGTATATATATATATATATATATATATATATATATATATATATATAGATAGATAGATATAGATATAGATATATAGATATATATACATATATGTACAGCTCCGGACAGATGAAACGGCTACACCCCATCCACCAGCGACTTGGTTTGGGTCTCAGTGGTTATGGTAACAGTTGCAGGTGGAGGGAGGGGGGATGTGGGAGGGTGAGGAGGGGAGAAATGTGGGCGGAGTTATATAGGGGGTAGTGTGGGAGGGTGAAGAAGCAGCACAGTCTGGCTGGTGGGAGGGGGAGACGAATGGTTGGGTAGCGGAGACGAGAGTCTGCTGGAGGGTAAGACAGGTGAGTGTGATTAGATGACAAGAAATTACAAAAAATGAATTATTATAATATCTGCTGCATATATTGCATTTTATCTACTAAATAAAAACACTGTCTATTATTCACCACCGTATTTGGGTATCCTACTCATTATTATTATCCTTTGGATATTAGGCAATAAATAAAGATATTGGACGGTCTTTCGGACCCGAACCAATTTTTTCTTCAGCTATTTCCGTATTCCTATTATCCCTCGTGCTTGAATTCCCCCTTTTTATCACTTTCTCCTACGCCCTACATTTTTTTTAGGCATAAGGCAGTTTAACTTTCTCTTTAAATAACCATATTTGTCAACAAATATTCCTTTCATTAATCTATTTAATTACCTGTTTTCTTTCAATATGCATTTGTCTAATAATGGGTGTTATACCTTAATTGGCGCCGCTATTTGACGTTTTGAATAAATTTGGTCTAAATTTACGCATATATTGCAGTCTCTCTCAAGTAGGCTGGCAACCTCACACATCCTCCCCCCTGCTTTCTCCTTCTCTCGCTACCCGTTCCCTCCTTTCCTTTTGTAGTACTGTTTATCTATTCTTTCTCATATTTTTAACCTCATTCCTTCTTACAAACTTTTAGTGCCATAGGAATTTCTCCCTTATCACCTACAGTCCTACTACGTGAAAGTGGAAAAAACTGCCATCGGGAAAAGAATAACTGGAAATTTATGGCAAAGGTTACGATATTAGTTATTTAGAATGAAAGTGTTGGCAGATACGCATTCTTGACGTGATTATCGCAGCCACAGCATTTCGCCTTCATAAAACAGAAGGACTATAGGTTTCATGCATTACCTCCTTACGTCCAGCATTACTGTGCAGAACGCCATGTATAACACATTAAGGACCACAAGGACAGTACTGGTAGTCATCGTGATTCTCATGACTCTCTCCATAGGCTATTGAAAACAGTGCTTTATGCTCAACTTCAGAATTATGTTCTCATCATGGCAATGATAGGCAAAGATAATAAAAACAATATATACAACCAAATTATCATTTATTATACAACAAAGCTCAAACTGCCTCCGTGCTGCATTCTCAAGGGTGTAACCAGCTCACACAATCACATGTAACCTGAAGAAATTAAATACATGATCCTATATATATATATATATATATATATATATATATATAAATAACCATGAACAACACTGTTTGATCTAAAATTTATTGTGTTGGGATATATATATATATATATATATATATATATATATATATATATATATATATATATATATATATATATATATATATATATTAATAACCATGAACAACACTGTTTGATCTAAAATTTATTGTGTTGGGTAAAGCAGAGGACACTAACTAGCATGGCAACCTACCACACGGAAACCACCATATTGCACTACACGCCACAGAAACCGATGCACAGACCATGATATCAGCGAAAAGACTATGAGAAGAGTATTGCACGAAGCAGGGTTGCATCACAGGACCCTAGCAAACGTTATGTTGACAAGCCAGAGGATTTTTGGAAGTGTGTCACTGAAGGCGCAACTGCAGGAGAAAGAATAATACTCGGTGAGTATTATTTCTGAGGTTTTCGCTTGTATAAACTAAACTATTCAGTCATACATGACCATAAAAATATAATAGTAATTACTGCAGGGGGACAACCAGTTTCGTTACAACGTCAGTCCATGCAGAGGAAATTACTTTGGGCATATAGGGTTACTCGATGTTAAATTTCATAAGTGTAGAGCCTGTATGATTTTATATATATATATATATATATATATATATATATATGATCAGATATTTAATTTTTTTCAGGTAGCACGGAGCCAGTTTGAGCTTTGTTGTATAATAAATGATAATTTGGTTGTATATATTGTTTTTATTATCTTTGCCTATCATTGCCATGATGAGAACATAATTCTGAAGTTGAGCATAAAGCACTGTTTTCAATAGCCTATGGAGAGATTCATGAGAATCACGATGACTACCAGTACTGTCCTTGTGGTTCTTAATGTGTTATACATGGCGTTCTGCACAGTAATGCTGGACGTAAGGAGGTAATGCATGAAACCTATAGTCCTTCTGTTTTATGAAGGCGAAATGCTGTGGCTGCGATAATCACGTCAAGAATGCGTATCTGCCAACACTTTCATTCTAAATAACTAATATCGTAACCTTTGCCATAAATTTCCAGTTATTCTTTTCCCGATGGCAGTTTTTTCCACTTTCACGTAGTAGGACTGTAGGTGATAAGGGAGAAATTCCTATGGCACTAAAAGTTTGTAAGAAGGAATGAGGTTAAAAATATGAAAAAGAATAGATAAACAGTACTACAAAAGGAAAGGAGGGAACGGGTAGCGAGAGAAGGAGAAAGCAGGGGGGAGGATGTGTGAGGTTGCCAGCCTACTTGAGAGAGACTGCAATATATGCGTAAATTTAGACCAAATTTATTCAAAACGTCAAATAGCGGCGCCAATTAAGGTATAACACCCATTATTAGACAAATGCATATTGAAAGAAAACAGGTAATTAAATAGATTAATGAAAGGAATATTTGTTGACAAATATGGTTATTTAAAGAGAAAGTTAAACTGCCTTATGCCTAAAAAAAATGTAGGGCGTAGGAGAAAGTGATAAAAAGGGGGAATTCAAGCACGAGGGATAATAGGAATACGGAAATAGCTGAAGAAAAAAGTTATGAAAAAATTGGTTCGGGTCCGAAAGACCGTCCAATATCTTTATTTATTGCCTAATATCCAAGAGATAATAATAATGAGTAGGATACCCAAATACGGTGGTGAATAATAGACAGTGTTTTTATTTAGTAGATAAAATGCAATATATGCAGCAGATATTATAATAATTCATTTTTTGTAATTTCTTGTCATCTAATCACACTCACCTGTCTTACCCTCCAGCAGACTCTCGTCTCCGCTACCCAACCATTCGTCTCCCCCTCCCACCAGCCAGACTGTGCTGCTTCTTCGCCCTCCCACACTACCCCCTATATAACTCCGCCCACATTTCTCCCCTCCTCACCCTCCCACATCCCCCCTCCCTCCACCTGCAACTGTTACCATAACCACTGAGACCCAAACCAAGTCGCTGGTGGATGGGGTGTAGCCGTTTCATCTGTCCGGAGCTGTATATATGTATATAGATATAGATATATACCGGTAGATATATATATATATATATATATATATATATATATATATATATTAATAAAAAAGCTTATAGATTTTTAAGGCTTTGGGGCCCCCCCCCTCAATTGGGGGCCCGGAGGGCAGTTTCAAACAGCCCCCCCACCCCCCCTCAGGTACGCCACTGCAATACTTATATTTGTGAAACATATAGTGCCTGGATTAGTGAAATAATTGACTACCATAGGAGGCGTTATGTATGCCTTAGAAATATGCCATAGTCGCTAAGGGAATAGGTGGTCACGTATGCCATTGAGTCGGGAAGGGAATAATAGAGGATGTTGGGATGGAATCATGTGATTGTGTTTTATATTGCATATGGTTTAGTGTGAAATATACGTATAAAATAGTGCGGCGAGTGTTTTCGTCAAGAAATATTGCGTGCATTAACTGAATTAGCACAAACCTAGCACAAGTATCTGAGACAACAAATACTCCACACGATCACAGACTTCAGTGAAAAGGTATTGTACCAATCTCAGACAGTGCTATATTACGTATGGTTTACTGTGAAACATACATATAAAATAGTGCAGCAAGTGTTCACTGAGAATTATTGAGTGCATTGACTGACTTAGCGAAAACCTAGTGCAAGGGTCACGGACAAGAAATACACCACACGTATATACGTATGTCGTGCAGCGAATGTTCGTGGGGAAATCTACTGTGTGTATCACATGTGTTAGGTAAACGTAGCACAAGGAGGAGAGAACAAAATACACCACACACACACACACACACACACACACACACACTGCATAACTTCTCATCTTCAAACCCTTCAAGGTCCTGCCAGCATCTCAACACCTCTGGAGGAAGTGAGTTATCCATATTTTGTTGATTTGTATATTGACCTATTTCTATATTTCTACATTTTTTACACAAATAAGTATTTTTTTTTTACATATACACATATGAGATGGAAGAAATTTCAGCTTCAATGTCAGTACCTAGCAAAAAGACTGGTGGTCATGTAGAGTTTCTGAGAGCACTATCAAAAATCTTATGATATTTTACGTGTATACTTTGAGTAAAAAAGAAAATAATAAAGCCTAACGAACGAAAATATGTAGGTGTGGATGAGGCAGGGAAAGAGAGTGTTTTTATCTCACTTGCGGGCGAGAAGTATTCTGTTTGTCGTCCATTTATTCGAAAACTATTGGACGTATCGATTTACTGTAAGATCCACGATAAAGATAAGTGAATTCTACATATGTACAGGACATAATGTAACATCTCTGATGAAAAGTCGTTGATACATAGGCGGGAATACAACTGCTATTGTGCGCACATGACGAAAGTGCCGCACGGGCATGGGTACCCAGTAGTTTATTGCAATTTACTCGGGGAACTATGAGGGGCATGAAAAATCTGTGGGAACCTTGAGAAAGTTCACAAAACACTACACAAGATTATGAAATTCAACACAAGACTATGAAATAAAAACACAACCTGTGCGAGAAAACTTTTGCGGTAGAACCCTCTGAATAAAAATCAGATTTTTTTTGGGGGGTTGGCTTTTTGCTATTTTCTCGAAAACTACAAATCGTATCACAACCGGACTTTCTCATGAGAAAACTGATGAAATCCTCTATCAAAACTTCTTATAACATTTTTCTGTATGATGGAAAACATTCGAACTAGGATGCTGGTAAGAGAGACTGATGTTCCGAAATGTTTATTCACACCAGCATAATGTACTTTTATTCGTTTTTTTTTTTTTTCTTATTGGCTAGAACAAACATTGGCGAAAAAGATGATGTAGGTTTCATGGCAATATATGTGGGTTTGGGTGGCGATAATAAGGCGAGAATACCTGTTTTCAGCAGTGCACAGGCGGGCTTATGGGGAGTGGGGTGGAATAAAATCATGTGTCAGCAAAACTTATAAAACTTATACGTGCGCAAGAGGGTTAAGTACAAAAATGTCATGAGTGGGAGTGCCCACCAGCCACTCCCTTGATGTAGTGATGCCCTTATGTGGCTACATTGAGTGATACAACAAACATTACATTATAACCCAAGAAATCATTCACTAAACAGCGTTAACCCTATCATCAAATGACACAATGACATTTGATAATCTAGTGGGTTAAGGGGCATCAATAAAACAGGGCCTGCAGTGGTTTACATCTGAGTGATAGTTGGGTTACTGGCTCACGTAATGATACAGAGGCAAGTGTGGCTGGTTACCATTGCCTTCCTGGACTGGGTCCCTTAACTCCTGATGAGTAAAACACGAAAAAAGGACTGGATTGTGCATGGATAGACAATACAATAATTGTTTCAAGTCATTATTGCTCACCGGATGTTTGAAAACCATTTTTTGCGTGTATGCATCCTTTATTGTACATAGTGATAGAGTCATTCAGGTGATATGTATCCATATCTGACTTAAGACAAACTAACCTTGCCTGGACCTAACCAAAGAATACTCTAACCCAGCAAAGTTCATTAATCTTTTCAGTCCATGCTGTCTTGATTGCTTTGTTCTAACCAACAGACGATTTATTCAGTTTACGAGAAAATTTAAGTAATGGAGACGTTACATACAGCACTCCATACCCGTTTGCTACCATAGATCTCCCTTTACATGAATGATTATCTTTGGTAATAGCCCAGTGAAAATGAAAAAAAGATGTCATTGGATTGATGAGGTTAAATATGTTGGTAATTTGATTCAGTCATCTTTAAAACCAACTGAACTGTCACTGGGAAACCATTAGCAACACACCATCGTCACATTAAAAATAATATGAAAAGAAAAGAGAGAAAATATATAGGATGCAGTCAAGAAACATGGCTAACTCAGCTTAGCCCGTATCCACCAGGGGTTTCCCGCCATCACCCACTCCTTACGGGGAATTTCGAGATTTTGGGAAGAATGCCCATACTTCAAACCCTAATATCTGCCAAACTGTAATAGCTAGAGAAGAAAATAAAGATACATAAAACTCAACAACTCTTCCTCTTTCAAACGAAAGTATCCTGAGGTCTCCAGGTGGTCCAGTCGATGAGTAAGGAAAAGTTAAAGATGACTGGTTTTCCGTGTTTTGGCAGGCTAATCCAGGTGCGCGCCACTGCCAGTGACCTTTGACTCGCTGGCTAACGTTGGCACCACTGACTGGTGTGGTGATTGTAACACTGCCTGGCCTCTCGGAATATTCCACTCATTCTTTTTACTTTTCCTTACTGACCGTCTTAAGGATGAGTCATCACCCTGTCCATGTGGCTCTCCATTGGGTTTTCCACCCATTTCCTAGTGCCACTATGCCAGGTAGATGTGTGGGAAAATGATAGCTCTTTATTTTCTGTACTCACTTCTTGCATCAAGTATAAAAGTTTCCCTCTACTGCAGCACTTACATTTGCACTTGACATCATTATTACGAGTAATTGTGTAGTGCCATAATTTTAAGTATAGCATAAGTTAGTATAAGCTAGTACTGTAATTGTAATCTTAAGCTTAGGTAGTGTTATAAATATAGTTCGTACAGTTCATGATTTAACCGTTTAGTTCTTTATTTAAGTTTAGTCTTACTTGATATTCATAATGTGAGCATGATTCTGATACTGATAGTACTAAGCTGAGTATTATGATTATGATTAACTTTTATTACATATGAGCCAGCCGTTTCAACAAAGATGTATAACCACAGAAGTTTTAGTAGGGATTAATAATCGCGAACGTCTTTCTTCGTATTCTGATCTAGAGATGTATATGTCAGAGTTAATAGTGCTCCCCTTTTGAACTAAGCAGTGGTGGATTGAGAGTTGTCTGAAATAAGATTGTTGATGATAGTCAATAGTGAAACGCGAAATTCATGTTATTGGAGTCATGTCATCAGTCACGTAGGCATATAAGCCGACACCGGTAATAAAACTGTTCAGATTCCTAATTGATTTGGCATCATTTTGATTAAAGATCCTTTATGCCTATTACAAAATTTTAAACATTGTAAGTCATTTATCTATATATGTTGAGTGCAGACGTATTTTTCGTATTCTTTGGAGATCTTAAACAGCCAATAAAATTACAAAGTAATCAGTTAAAGTTTTAGCCAATCTCTGAATACTGTGTTGGTCAAGTATAAAAAGGCTGGGGGCAGTGCCAACTGCTAGAGTTCCTCTCTGTATTGTTCGCAGGTTAGTGCCTGAACTCTCAGCCCCCCCTTTCTTCCTCGTGTAATGTAAGTCATCATATATGTTCGTGAGTTAAATTGGTGATGTTTCCCCTCATCCCACTTGTACTGAATAATGAGATAGCTGTTCCTCCCCGTATCATTCACAGATGGTAGTTACCAAGGATTCGAGCGTTCTAGCCACGGCCTAACCTATAACACACTAAATCACCCCCCCTCCTTAGTTCATGGAATCAAAGTGAATATCGGCTGGTCCATGTGATTACTGCTCCATTTGATTATTGTGTCTAATTTATATATGATTCTTAAGTTGTTGTACACATTCAGTCTTGGAGAACATTCTTTGGTGGTAATCTTTAGGTTTCTTCCTGATAAGTCCATCAGAGACCACGGGAATAATGTATTCATGTGTAACAGTATTCTTTGAATATTAATTTAGTGTGTATAGATACATATTTCTGGAGTTATACTATAGATCATTATTGAATATTAATTTAGTTCGTGAAGATTCATATTTCTGGTGATATAGTTCCTCATTATATTTTGTTTGGTTTTATTCACAGTTCGAAGAGTAATCTGTATTTCAGTTCTTAATGTTTAGTAAATTTTAGGTTAACCTGCCACGTGTTGGCTATTTTTACCCTAAGGGTCACCCCAGTGCCGGCCATTTTTCAACCTTTTTTTTTTTTTTTTTGGCTAAAATGATAGATTTTGATGTGGAAATAACGAATTTCGCCATTAAAATGCTCACCGAGACTCGGAAATCAGTTTTACTGAGTCCTGCATACTCGTGTACAGGTATAGCCGCTCTCTCACACTCACCACACACGTGAGAAAGCCGTTTTCTGTGTAAGGTATACTCAAGTATTTATACCGGGAAGGTATAGCAATGTTCAGTACACTTTTCTTATCACTTATCACTTCAGCACCTATCACAATTTGTGTGTCTTTCTCACTGTGAATGCATTATCTTACACTTACTTGAAGATAGGTACAACCTGACTTCATTACGTACAGTCCTGGCACTTACAAGAAGGTATTTACAACTTGACTTCATTTTATTGTCCTTCCACTTACAAGAAAATATTTACAACTTACACTTACATGAAAATATTTACAAAATGCCTTCACTATGTACAGCACTGGGTGAGGCACACAGGTAGAGTGAGGCAGAGCGAGTGTGAGGGGGGGGAGCGAGTGAGTGTATGACCTTGACAGCCTGGGGGATGGTAGAGGAACAGTTAACTTACATGCCTGCCAATTTTTACCAGCGAATCTTGAAAAATGTGGTCACAGTGAAGTTTTTTATTTTAAACAGTTTTAAACGACACTGGCACTGGTCGTGAAATTATGTCAGACCGTTTTAAAACGGCAATGGCATGTTAAGTTGTTTTGAGTATAAATTTTGCTCTCCTCTAAGGAGTGGTACAGACGAGATTGAGTGGCCCGCAAAGGGTACTAATATCTATCTGCTCATGCATTCAACAATAAGATCACTATCTATCTATTGCCAGACGCCTTAATCCCGTACGGGGTGGCCACAAACAAATCGCCTCCACGTCGCCCTGTCCCCTGCCATTTCACTGCCCTACTCCCAACTCACACACCCCTCTCTCATATACCTCTCCACTTCATCCCTCCATCTCATCTTTGGCCTCCCCCTCCCTCTCCCTCCCCCTCCACCTCACTCACATACTCATCAGTCTGTCACCCTCCATCCTCTCCACATGGCCAAACCAACTCAGTATGTTCCTCCTAACTCTTCCTATAACATCCACATCCTCAACACAACGCTCCTTTATATCCTCATTTATCAGCCTGTCTCTCCACGTGACTCCACAGGCTCCTCTTAAAAAACTCATTTCCACTACTCTCACTCTTGACTTGTGTCCTTCCAACAACGTCCAAGCTTCACGTCCATACGTTATAGTTGATATCACAATATTGTCATGTAGTAACTTTTTCACTTCCATGCTTTCTTCCCTGTTTCCTATCACTGCTTTCAAGGAATCAGCAACCTTTCTTCCTTGTAGTACCCTTTCAAGCACTTCACCCTCTAAACTTCCATCCTTACTCATCACGTCCCTCAAGTACTTAAACGCACTCACATTTTCCATTTCCTCACCATCCAACCTCACTGTACAGTACATTCACTGACTTCACCTCTCTCAAAGACCATCACTTTACTCTTCCCTACATTCATCTTTAGATTCTGTTTCCTACACACTCTCCCAAACTCATCCACCAAGTTCCCCTTTGTCTTCACTTAACAACACAGTATCATCTGAAAACAACAGTACAGAGAGTTTCCAAACACTACCCTCTCTCACCAGGGCCACTCCAACATCCACTGCCCTACCTTGTACCTCTTTTATTACCCCATCCAAGTACAGATTGAACAATCATGGAGACATGACACATCCCTTATTGAACCTAACCTTCAAAGAGAAAAATTCACTCAGTTCACCATCCACTTGCACTGCAGCCTTAGCACCATCATACATACTCTTCACGGCATTCAACAATTTCCCATCTACTCCATATATTCTTAATACTTTCCACAATCCTTGTCTATCCACCCTGTCATATGCTTTCTCTAAATCCATGAAGGCCGCATACAACTTGTTTCCCTTCTCTAGAAACTTTTCCACTAAAGATCTAAGAATGAATATCTGATCTACCCAACCTCTTCCATTCCTAAAGCCTCCCTGTTCTTCTCCAACTAATTCCTCGGTTATATCCCTAACTCTGTCAATAAGTATCCTACCATACACTTTTCCTATTACACTAAGAAGACAAATGCCCCTGTGATTACCACACACTTCTTTTTCCCTTTTTCCTTTGTACAAGGGAATAATTATACCTGACTTCCAATCCCCCAGGACACTTCCTTCCTCCCAGGCCAATCTGCACATCTTCCACATCCATTCTACTACTATCTCTCCCCCTTGCTTCAGCATTTCACCACACACTCCATCACTTCCTGGGGCTTTCCCCAATTTGACTTTCTTCATTGCTTCTACAACTTCTGTCCTACTGATTTCTTCCCGTCTTCTCACCTCCCTCCTTCTCCCAGCCATTCCCCAGCCACTTATACTCGCATTACTTCCATTCTCTATGTTCAATAATTCCTTAAAGTGTTTTCTCCATCTGCTCACTTTTACTTCCTTCTCCACTTATAATCTACCATTTTTATCTTTCACTCCCTGACTTACTCTTTTCACTTCTTTCCAGAACATTCTTTTACAGTCCCTCCACTTTACACTCAAATTCCCTCCAAATTCCTCATCCACTCTCTTCTTTTACTAATCTTTTCACCTCTTTCTTCCTTTCTACATATAACTCTCTCTTCCACCTCTTAACTTCTTCCACACCCCTATTTCTCATCCATTCATTGTATGCTTTCTTCTTTTGTGCCACAGCCTGTCTCACCACTTCATTCCACCATGCTGTTCCGTGCACCCCCTTTCGTCTTCTCTTCACCCCACACACCACATCACATGCTGCATATATATATTTCTTCCGTGAATATCCTGCACACACCTTCCACGTCTCCCATCTGCTCCAATTCGTATTTACCCAGTCGTTCCCCCATTTCTCTCATATATTCTGCCATTTTCTCATCGTCTTGTAACCTTTCCACTCTCCTTGCATATACTCCTTCCTCCCGTCCTTCCCTTCTATTTCTCCATCTTACTTGGATCTTGATTCTGGCCACCACCAAGTAGTGATCAGAAAGTCCACTCTCCCAACCTCTGTAAGCTGTTGCATCCATTACACATCTTCACATCCTTTCATCCACACACACATAATGAATCATTGCCTTCCTTTCATTCAGTTCTCCGTCCACCCTTCTCATCACTCGCCATGTACAGTATACCTGTGGATCATTTTGTGCCTGAAAAGAGTATTGGCTATCACCAACCCCCTCCCGGCACAAATGTCCACTAACGTACTGCCATTCTCATCTATCTCAGCAGGCACACCCCACTCACCAACTATTCCATTCATCTTCACATTCCCTACTTTACCATTCATATCACCAATCAAAAACACTCTCTCATTCCTTCCAAACTTTTCCATGTACACTTCTGCATTTTTCCAGAACTCTTCTCTCACTCTACTTGCATGATCTTGCGTTGGTGCATACACGCACACAATTGCCCTCATTTGTATTCCAACTTTTAATCTTACCCACACAATCCTTGAGCCAACTGATCCATACTCTCTTATGTTCTTTTTCTATCTTTTACTCACAACAATACACACTCCTTCTTTTGCCCTCTCATTCTCACCTTCTCCTGCACATATACCCCATCCATACTCCCATTCTCTCACACTCTCTCCTGTCCATTTAGTTTCATTTACTCCACATGCACTTTCGCACCCTCAAGCACCTTGACAATCTCTCTCTCTTTCACCTCATCATTCGCACCCCTTACATTCCACGTCACGATCCGTATCATATCCTTTGTCCGGTGTTTGGTCGTCATCTTTTGGTCAGTCCTTGTCTGAGGCTTCTTGTACGTCTTTTTTGTTAGCTGTTTTTCGGTGAGGGGCACTAACCCTCCGCTACCCGATTGCCCATAATCTTTAAGATTCTGATCGTCATCATTGTACTGGTGATTAATTATCAACATTACACTGGTGGCATTAGCGGAGGCCAATTCTGAGCTTAACCCGCCCCGTCCCGACGACGTATGGGAACATCACCACGATTTGCATTTGCCAGTCCCGGCGACGTACCAGTACGTCGTGCAATTGCAAGGTACCTAATCTGCACAATTTTCAATTTTCGCACGTGATTTTTCGTATGTATACACGGGACACCTTCCTCTATTCCTGTACAAGATACCAAGCATGGACAATGCCCTACACTGCATAACCTCCCCCCTCCCCCCCTCACGCCATTGTCTTGGCAAAGGACCTGTTACCAGTGACCTGGCTAGTAAAGTTATTCAGGGCCAGAGTGATTCCCCAATCGATGACAATGTGGAGGACAATGTTTACATAGCATTAGAAGAAGAAACAGCCAGAAATAATGATCAGGTAGTGTGGCAAAAATAGGTCAGGTATGGTGATTAGTTAGTGAGTGAAACAATGCTTATAATGCCTTTATTACTGCTTGAAAACCAATATACTGTCATACTACATATACATTCGTACCAAGTAAATAAATAAATACCGTTTATGAGTGGATAAAATAGTTACCCTCCCATAGAACTCGTTTTCTTTGGTGCCAGCATGTTAGAAAACCCACTCAGGTAAGGAGGAACTCCTACCTGGATTGGGCACTTTAAACCTCAGGTGAGCGATTTCTCTATGAATTTTCGATGTTTCTCACCAAAAGTGAAGGTTTTAGCCAAAAAAAAAAAAATCGAAAATACCTCGGGACTGGGGGATGTCGGAGGTGTGGAAAACCTTGGGACGTGACGGGTTAACAATTGCACTCTGAGAAGTAAATGCATTGGCTGTTTCACACAGTATGATTGACTGTGAGGTAATTACTTGTACAGAAATTGTGACTAATTTGTACTAATCAGGTGCATCGTGAAAATATTAGGCTACTAGTTATACACAACACATTTTTTTTGTACTTCAAGTCACAAATACGCTAATGCTCACATATTCATCATTATTTTCTGAGTAATGAGGGTAAAAATTTACTTACAGCCAACCAGGTCATTTTCTTTCTCTCCAATGCACTTTTGGTTTTCTTTTATCATAATAGATAGGGTTACTCAAGGTATTTCCAATCATTGTTTCACAGATAACCATAAACAGTAACATTTATTGCAATGCACTTGTAAAACTTATTATAAAACACTTATTTTCCTAACACTTATTGGATATAACATATACTTTACATTTCACTTATGTTTAAAAAAAAAAAACACCTGTGAATATCTGTTTACTATTTACAATTTCCCACACACCTGCTCAGGTACTGAGCCCATATTGACGATGACGTCAGTATTCATACTGCAGACAACGCTGGGGTCGATGATGCAATAGACGCGTTTCCGGTTCTGGGTAAACATGGCAAGTGCACTCTGCCATGTACAATACATAAAATCTTACTGACATGGCCATCGTAGATCCAAACTACCCCCTTCAGGTATGTTGTGAAGGAATGCTTTTCATGGTGTAAATGGTACGTAAATTGCAGTGAAATCGACTGGAAGTAGCTCACAGCTACTCTATTCCTGAGCGGTGCTCATACCTCACGAGGTGGAGAGTATTTAATACTGTATATGGCGTACAGTATCAGTTGTACGAGTTTGTATTGGTATTATGCTTATGAATGTTTAATATTTGACCTCTTCATTATTAGTTTTCTAAAAGAACAGGTTCAGTGAGTGACTGAACTTGATGTTAAAGTACCTTCAGGAGGGTGTGACGAAATACCGAATCGGCGGTCATTTACCGAATCAACACCAAATCGGCACTTTTAATTGGTGTTATAGATTTTTATCACCATATAGGTTCATACACACCTAATTATCTGAAATCCGGTCAAATTTTTGTGTTTAACTTCATAAAAAAAATCTGGATTCAGAGCCGAAACGTGCTAAAGTTAGCGGAAGTGTGTCACCTTTAGCTCAACAACTTGCCATGGCAGACTTCTACTTTGTATAAATATTAATATAACATGCAAATACATTTATTTGCACTGAAAATCATTATTTGTGCTAAATAGAATTCTGTCAAGGCGTGTTGACAAGCTAAAGTAGAAATACTGGCTAACCTTAGCATGATCTCATTCTGAATCTTAATTTTCTATTAATACCTAAATGAAGCACAGTTTTTTGACCGAATTTCAGATAATTAGGTGTGTATGAACCTATTTGGTGAAGAAAATAATATTTCCACAACAGTAAAGACTGCTTTCCAACACTGGGAACTTCTGACGAGCAGTCAGCCACCATTGCTCTCGTCAGCCACCATTGCTTTCATTTATTCTCATTCGCTGGTACACAGGGGAATAATTTCCATAGAGTGCTTTTGTCTATGCACTTACACTTTGGAACGAATCACTAGCAATTATTCCTCTTGTCACTGGGCATTCTTGGAGGTAAAAAATAAGCACAGTTCATGCAGACTAAACGTAAACAAAGTTGACGACTATGCTGCCTCATTGTGAGTAGTGGCGTCACGACCAATCAGAGGCTGTTTCAGTGTCACGTGATTTTTCGGCTACTTTATCTATGATTTTTTCATGTATCTGCACATTTCTGGGGGGAAAAAATGGTTGACAGTAATTTTCTGCGTATCTCTTACCTATACAAGTATCCTGCTTAAAAAAAAAAATTTTGACCGAAGACTCGTCTATTGGCCCCATGCATGGAGGGATGGAATCAGACAAAGGAGAATAAGGAAGACATCACTCTACATTCTACCAGTGCCATGTACAGACTGAGCCATGCATCAGTGGGGTACCTTAGGTACCTACCTACCCTATGGTTGTCATTGAAAATGGTCACAAGTTCAAAGGATGGCGGGAAGGTGCATGCAGCATAACCCGTCAGCCAGCAGAGCTCCGCGCCCTGAATCGTGACAGCTATGCACATCAGCCAGCCCATAGGGGTTAAGAGCAATTTCTGGTGATGCCTCATTAGTACATATGCACACAACAGTGTTCTCTGTGGTGATTCAGTGGCAAGATGAGACGTAGTTGTTATTGTGGTAGGATTATGGAAATGTAGTGAGAGCTGTGTGGTACTGTGGAACTGGTGAGGTAATAATGTGGTGTGGGCCGTGTGATATGTCAGTTTGTGTTTTTATGCAAAGAAGGAACCAAAGTGCTGTGATGTAAGTATGGTTTAGTGTGCTGTTGTGGTTATAAATGTGATGGTGGCATGATGTGCCTAATGTGGTTAAACTTGTGGCAGTGGCTTGATGCTGTGGTGTAAGAGTGGTAGTGAGCTGGTGCTAAGATATCGGTGTATTAGTAAGCTGGTGTTGTGGCGTGTGTTAGCGAGTTAGTGTTGTGGTGTAAGTGTGTTAATGAGTTTGTTTTGAGATGTAAGTGAGGTTGTCAGTTAGAGCCTCAGTGGGTAGTGAGTTGGTCTTTAGTGTAAGTGTAGTAGTGGGTTAGTGTTGTGATGTCAGCGTGGTTGTACTGTGGTCATGTGGTACAGATGTGGTGGTGCTAAGGTGGAATTGTGCAAGACTGGTAGTGGTATGGTGATGCGGTTGTCATGGCAGTAATTTCCTGACCCGAAAGCTATGAGGTGGTGTGATGCGACGGCACAGACGTTGTCAAACATCACAAGTGGTCTCCCCAAACCTGAATCGAATGTTCAGCAATAGAAGGAATTAAATCATATTGACGTAAACGTACTGAACGGGTTTATAGAGACTGCTTTATAACCCCATCACTACGAGAGTCTTCTCAAAGCTAAGAAAAATCGTCTTGCCGCAGATAGAATGAAGTATCAGTTGCGTTCGACAGCCTGACATACGTTCATCATGAAACCGTCAAAGGGGGATGAAAATGGGAGTGTTGAGCAAGGAAACGAGTGATATGGGCTGCAGTTTTGGAAAGCTGTTGAAATGAGGCAGGAAAACACTCGCAGATCTTGTGAAAATGGATATTGAAGAAGCAATGTTTTGAGTGCAGCAAAGGCTTATTTCAAGATTTTCCTCTGGACTCAGCCTATCAGAGGGGTATAGAAATGACCGTGGGAGACAAAGAACTGGCTGAAATAATTTGGAACTGTGATGGGGATTGGGAAGAGACTATGAGAGTACACCTTTTGAAAATGGGCAATGTACGATTAATAGCATGGGTGCAGTGAAGGTTCATTTGAAAGTTTTCCCCAATAATAACAATAACATGTTAAGCCCGCATTGCATTCATGTACCAGGCGTTTGGTGACGTAGGAAATAGTCAACATACTGAAGTGGTTCATGAAGATTGCCTGCTATCTGAATAAAATCGTCTGGCACTAACAGGAATGAATTTTTGAAGATTTAATCGGCTGAATGTTTTCATACTGTAATATTAATCAGTGTCAAGAGAAATACAATGGCAGTCTATGGAGATTAGAAAGTGAGTACCCCTCCGTGCATGACGCCATGCGGCCGCTAGTCTCAGTTCAGCAATACTGTCATATCACTTAGTTTTCAAGTATGCCGAATTAGTGTGCAGTTTATGGATGCAATTCCTTCATTTGCACATTTTCCTCTCTTTTCTATCACTGTACCCAGGTATTTGAACTCTCTCACCAGTTCCAGTCTCTCTCCATTCACTGTAACATAACACTGGGAGTCATCTTCCCTCTTGATTACTCTTTTCAGCATTTACTAGGCACGACGCTCACAGACATCAGCAAAACTCTGCAGTAGTCTACCAAGTTCTTGAGCGGTATTTGCAGTTAGTATTGCATCATTAGCATACAACAGATTTGAGATATTCCATCCATCACCATTCATTACCAACGCCATCCCTCTCTCCATTACTTGTGTTTTTACTTCTTTCATCACCCCATCTAATATACTATAGCACTAGCCGTGTGTGAGTGTGTGTGTGTGTGTGTGTGTGTGTGTGTGTGTGTGTGTGTGTGTGTGTGTGTGTATTTTGGGCAGCCGAAACTACACATTCAAATCGCACCAAAATTGGCACAAAAATCGCAAAAACTTCTGATGTGAAAAAACTTGGTCCCATCACGATTGAAAAACTTTTACTATATTTAATGAGCGATCACATTTTGACCAAAAAAACGCTGCTCCCGAAGCCAGGCATAGGATCTCCGTAGAATTTTTTGCCCATAGCAACAGCAGCGCGAGAGCCCTCCGCAGGAGCAAGTGCGAGGGGCCCGAAGGGCCCACGAGCACTTGTCCATATCTATCTGTCTATCTGTCTATCTATCTATCTATTTATCTATCTATATATATACTATATATATATATATATACTATATATATATATATATATATATATATATATATATATATATATATATATATATATATATATATATATATATATATATATATATATATATATATATTGCCAGACGCCTCAATCCCGTTTGGGGTGGCCACACACAAAACGCCTCCACGTCGCCCTGTCCCCCGCCATTTCACTGCCCTGCTCCCAACTCACACCCACCTCTCTCATACACCTCTCCACCCCATCCCTCCATCTCATCCTCGGCCTCCCCCTCCCTCTTCCCCCCTCCACCTCACTCACATACACTCTCTTCGTCAGTCTTTCACCCTCCATCCTCTCCACATGGCCAAACTACCTCAGTGTGTTCCTCATAACGCTTCCTATCACATCCACATCCACACCACAACGCTCCTTTATATCCTCATTCGTCAGCCTGTCTCTCCATGTGACTTCACAGGCTCCTCTTAAAAAACTCATTTCCACTGCTCTCACTCTTGACTTGTGTCTTTCCAACAACATCGAAGCTTCACTTCCATACGTTAGAGTTGATATCACAATACTGTCATGTAGTACCTTTTTCACTTCCATGCTCACTTCCCTGTTTCTTATCACTGCTTTCAAAGAACCAGCAACCTTTCTTCCCTGCTGTACCCTTTCAAGCACTTCGCCTTCCAAACCTCCATCCTTACTCATCACACTACCCAAGTACTTAAACGTACTCACATTTTCCATTTCCTCACCATGCAACTTTGCTGTACATTCACTGACTTCACCTCTCTCAAAGACTATCACTTTACTCTTCACTACATTTACCTTTAGATTCTGTTTCTTACACACTCTCCCAAACTCATCCACCAAGCCTTGCAGCTCCCCTACGTCTTCACTCAACAACAGAGTATCATCTGCAAACAACAGTACAGGGAGTTTCCAAACACTATCCTCTCTCACCAGGGCCACTCCAACATCCACTACCCTACCTTGTACCTCTTTTATTACCCCATCCATGTACAGATTGAACAACCATGGAGACATGACACATCCCTGTTTCAACCCAACTTTCAAAGAGAAAAATTCACTTAGTTCACCATCTACATGCACTGCAGCCTTACCACCATCATACTGTACATACTCTTCACAGCATTCAACAACTTCCCATCTACTCCATATATTCTAAATACTTTCCACAATCCTTGTCTATCCACCCGGTCATATGCTTTCTCCAAATCCATGAAAGCCGCATACAACTTCTTTCCCTTCTCTAGAAACTTTTCCACTAAAGATCTAGGAATGAATATCTGATCTACACAACCTCTTCCCCTCCTAAAGCCTCCCTGTTCTTCTCCAACTAATTTCTCTGTTCTTTCTCTAACTCTGTCAATAAGTATCCTACCATACACTTTTCCTATTATACTAAGAAGACAAATACCCCTATGATTACCAAACACTTCTTTTTCCCCTTTCCCTTTGTACAAGGAAATAATTATACCTGACTTCCAATCCTCCGGGACTCTACCTTCCTCCCAGGCCAATCTACCCATCTTCCACATCCATTCTACTACAATCTCTCCCCCATGCTTCAGCATTTCACCACACACTCCATCAATTTCTGGGGCTTTCCCCAATTTAACTTTCTTCATTGCTTCCACAACTTCTATCCTACTGATTTCTTCCTGTCTTCTCACCTCCCTCCTTCTCCCAGCCATTCCCCAGCCACTTATACTCGCATTACTTCCATCCTCTATGTTCAACAATTCCTTAAAGTGTTCTCTCCATCTGCTCACTTTTTCTCCCTTCACTAGTAATCTACCATTTTTATCTTTCAATCCTCTGCTAACCTCACTTCCACTCTGTCTTACTCTCTTCACCTCTTTCCAGAACATTTTCTTACAGTCCCTCCACTTTACACTCAAATTCCTTCCAAATTCCTCATCCACTCTCTTCTTACTCTCTCCTACTAATCTTTTCACCTCTATATTTCTTTCTACATATAACTCTTCCACCTCTCAACTTCTTCCACGCCCCTATTTCTCATCCGTTCATTGTATGCTTTCTTCTTTTGTGCCACAGCCTGTCTCACCTCTTCATTCCACCACGCTGTTCCGTGCACCCCCCTCCGTCTTCTCTTCCTCCCACACACCACATCACACGCTGCACATATTGCTTCTGTAAATATCCTGCACACACCTTCCACGTCCCCCATCTGCTCCAATTCATATTTGCCCAATTGTTCCTCCACTTCTCTCTTATACTCTGCCTTTTTCTCATCCTCTTGTAACCTTTCCAGTCTCCTTGCAACTACTTCCTCTCGTCTTTCCCTTCTTCTATTTCTCCATCTTACTTGGATCCTACTTCTGGCCACCACCAAGTAGTGGTCAGAAAGTCCACTCCACTCAACCTCTATAAGCTCTTGCATCCATTACACATCTTCGCATCCTTTCATCTACACACACATAATCAATCATTGCCTTCCTTTCATTCAGTTCACCACCCACCCTTCTCATCACTCGCCATGTATACCTGTGGATCATTTTATGCCTGAAGAGGGTATTGGCTATCACCAACCCCCTCCCAGCACAAATGTCCACTAATGCACTGCCATTCTCATCTATCTCAGCAGGCACACCCCACTCACCAACTATTCCATCCACCTTCACATTCCCTACTTTACCATTCATATCACCGATCAAAAACACTCTCATTCCTTCCAAACTTTTCCATGCACACTTCCACATTTGTCCAGAACCCTTCTCTCACTGTGCTAGCACGATCTTGCGTTGGTGCATACACACACACAATCGCCCACATTTGTATTCCAACTTTCAACCTTACCCACACAATCCTTGACCCAAGTGATCCATACTGTCTTATGTTCTTTTTCCATCTTTTACTCACAACTATACAAACTCCTTCCTTTGCCTTCTCATTCTCACCTACTCCTGCACATATACCCCATCCATACTCCCATTCTCTCACACTTTCTTCTCTCCATTTTGTTTCAGTTATTCCACATACATCCACTTTCGCACCCTCAAGCACCTGGACAATCTCCAGGTGGACATCACACAACCTTGTCTCGCACCAGCAGTGATCGTAAACCATTCGCTTACATGCCCATTTACCTTTACAAATGCCTCACTACCATCATAAAATACGGCACCTAGCAGCGTAGCATCTTCACCTTACATGCGCAACACCTTCCAAAATCCTTGTCTTATGCGTTATCCGGATCCATAAATGCCATAAACACCTTATAGTCCTTCTCACAAGCCATCTCCACTATCTGTCTCACTGCAACTATTTAATCCACACATTATTATTATTATTATTATTATTATTAGTAGTAGTAGTAGTAGTAGTAATAGTAGTAGTAGTAGTAGTAGTAGTAGCAGTAGTATCATTAATTCACGCTGCGCATTCCCATTTATATCAGTATTTCTCTTTTAGTTTTGTTCAGCACGTTAAAGTCTTTGAAAATGTACGGCTGCTTAAAATAAAGTGAAAACACTTACTTGTTTATGTCAGTGACCTGAAAATACAATAAACAAATAATAAATATATGTCAAACGAAAGAAAAGCATTTGGGAGCAGAATGCTAATCGCCCGCCAGACCATTGGCAGCCATTTTGGTGAACTTAGCCTTGACCCCGAGTGCCCATTTTCGAACTCGTCCAAGATGTTGGCCATATCTTGATACCCTGAAGGTTTCATGTTGATAGCTCAAGCCGTTCATGAGATGTAATGGTGTTGAAGGCGTACGATAAAAACTAGTTGAAATCTGGCAGCCATTTTGGTGGCCTTGACCTTGACCCAAAGTGCCCATTTTCGAACTCGTCCGAGGTTTTGGCTATATATTCGTACCCTGAAGGTTTCGTGTTGATTAGCTGTTCATGAGATATAATGGTAACACACACACACACACACACACACACACACACACACACACACACACACACACACACACACACACACACACACACAGACGCTGGCAAAAACATTACCTTTCCGCCTTGCTAAATTCGGGAGATAGTAATACCTCCCAATATTCCGTAACGTGACACAACTGAACTGAACACGTTTGATGCTTATATGGTTACATCCACACATTTTCGAATGCTCTGCAGAATCCCGGACTCCAGAATCATATTTTTATACCATCTCTACGGTGCTATTTACTGACTGCAAAAAATATAAAATTCTGCCAAAGAGGGTTAAGTTCATCTCATATAGCCAGAGATGTATGTAAATGCTACTCTCAGATTATTCTCATTCAAAATCCAAACTTTTTTATTTTAGATACTTTTACATTCTTTCACCATTAGGCTGCACACCCTTGCCCATACTGTGCGCCGCAAAAGGGCAGCGATCCCCTCAGCTTCGAAAACACTGCCTTAAAGAGAATCCCCCGGTACTGAAGAGATTACTGAAGGCTATATCAAATCTTCCAATTTCGATAAACCTCTCACGACTGTAGAAAGGAGAGATTGCGAGAATTAAAAATGAAAAGGATGTCATTTGAATGACGTGGGTATGGTGTGGACGTGATAAAAAAAAAGGACAGAAAAAGACGGAAAGAAAAAAAAAACTCAAAAGGAGCGATACAATTATCAAAATCCTCTGTGAAGTGAACCACATCCTCTTTTATTCTACTTTATCTTTTGAAAAATTGTAGACTAAATTTTGAAAAAAAAAAAAAAAAACAGCATTTAGCTTCCACAGTATAACAGGAGAGAAGATAGATTGAAGATGCTGATAGAGGGTGAGGGGAAAGGAGAGAATATGGTTAGGAAGATGGAAAAGTAGGACAGGTAGTGAGAGGGTGAGGGGAATCGAGAGAATAACTTAAATCCTTATTGGACGAGGGGAGGGAGGCTTAGAAGAAAAAAAAAAAAAACGAGAGTAAACTGAGGATGAAGAGGAGGAGGAGATAATTATGGACTCACATGGGCAGTATAAAGTTTGTTTCAAGTAAGAGATTTTTATTTACCTTGTCCTTTTGAGTGACGTTTTCGAAATTACACCAAAAGTATATAAATAAATAGACGTGGCCATACTTAAACGGTAAGTGAATATTGACTTCTGATACCGGTAGCATAATGCAGCGGCAGGAAATATTAATAACGCCATCATCGTTCTGAAAGGGTTTATGGACACAGCTGGTCATTTTTTCACTCTGAAGAGCTTCTCATACACGCAGTAAAACCATCTAAGTAGTAGGGAGAGAGAGAGAGAGAGAGAGAGAGAGAGAGAGAGAGATGAAATAGCAGGAAGAATTGGCATGGGAGAGAAAGTGCAAGAAAGAGAATGTGAGTGAAGGAGAGAAAACGAGAACTGAAAAGAGAGTGAAAAAAGAATTGACAAATAGGGTTGGTGTTTGGTGAGAAGAGGGAGTGAGAAAGTGTAAACAAGAACGCAGGTGAGGAGAAGGGATGAGAGAAGAATAAGGAAGAGGAAAGAAAAGAGGATAGAAGAGAAATGGGAATGAAGAGAGAGACGAGAGGAGAGGCAGGAAGAGGAGAAATGGGACGAGAGAAGAAATGAGGGAAGAATGGCGAAGGGACGGTGAAAAAATGTGGCAATCATGAGGTACGCGAGACCGGAAGAGGAAAAAAGAAAACTGAGAAGAGGAAGAAAATAAGAATGGAGAAAGGGGGTAAGAGAAGGGATAAGATGAAAGAGAGGGGAGAAAAGACTGTAGAAGAGGAAGTAGAAGAGAGGAAGAGAAAAGAGGAGGGAAAGGAGGGTAAATAGAGAGGCAACGATGAGGGAGGGGAGAGTAGACGAGGGGAAAGAACTGGAGAAAGGAAAACAGAGAGAGAAGAAGACAGAGGAGAAAAGCGAGAAAAGGAAAGAAGAAGGAGTGAAAAACCGAGGCAACGAGGAGAGAGAAGAGGACACAGAAAAAAGAAGAACAAGATAAAGAAAGAAAGAAAAAAGCGAAGAAAGGAACAAAGATGATGAAGAAAGACAACGTAGGCTAACTGAGAGAGAGGGGAGGAAGTCTTGTAAAAGGGTAGGTGACGAAGAACGTATAAGAAGGAAAGGGAATAAAGAGCACGAAGGGAAAAGAGGTAGGAGCAGGAACGAGAAGAGAAGAGGAGAGTTAAAAAAAAAAAAAAAAAAAAAAGGAAATTGGAAAGGTACAAACGGTGAATAGATAACTGAGAGAAAAGATTTATGCAAAAACATGAGAAAAATAGTGTAAGAAAAGAACAGAAGAAAAGAATATAACAAATGTTAAATAAATAATTGACACACACACACACACACACACACACACACACACACACACACACACACACACACACACACACACACACACACACACACACACACACACACACACACACACGAGTGAGAAACACTCGGAAACAGGATACATTTTACAATTGTAAAAAAAGTTTAAAAAAAATAAAACAATGATGAACTGATAGAAGAGATAGGTAGAGAATAAAGAGACAGAGGAGAGACAAAATGCATCGGAAAAAATGGGGGCCACGAAAATGATGCAAGGGTGAAGGGATAAGAATAATCAATAAAAGTGTGGAGATGAAAGAAGGGAAGAGTTTGAAAAGGATGAGCAGAGGAGAGGGGGAAAAGTGAAGTACAAGATAATCTGAGAGAGGGTAGAGACCTGGAACGGAAAGAAGACGTGAGGGTGAAGGTGTAAGAAAGCGGGATTAAAATGGTAAAGAAATGACCAAGTGCGAGGATGAAGATAGGATGAGAGAATAAAAAAGGAAAAGGAATAATATACTGGGAATCAGAGGAGCTTGACAGATTTGAAAACTGGACGTCTGGAAGGTGCATAGAAGACTAACAAAGTAGAAACAGATTGAAAAAGGGAGTGATGAGAAAGAGAAAGAGAGAAAAAAAAATAGAGTGAAAAAGAACAAGAAGAGATAAAAGTGGAAGCGAAGATATTTGGAATGGATACATGTAGAGGAATATGTAAGAATGCAATGGTGGAAAAGAAGTAGAGGGAAAGAAGAAGGCAGAGGAGAGAAGTGGAGGCGAGGAGAGAGGGATGGGTGAGGAAAGACAAAGAAACTGAGAGAGGGGCTATTGAAGTAATAACAGAAACAAGAAGAGAAGGTGTAAGAAAGACTGGGACACAAGAGTGCGGAGAGAAATGTGGAAGGAGAAATGAGAATATAATGGTATAAAAGAAAAGAGAGGGGAAAGAAAGGAAGACCAGACAGGTGAAGGGGAGGAAACAGCACAAAACAAAAGAATGGAGGAAAGAGGTAACGATAATTGGAGGAAATAAAAGGAAAAATAAACAGGAAAACCTTAAAAAGGAAAGATAAAAATTGATAACTTATTTATGAGGAAGAAGGTGAAAAAAAAGAAAGGGGGTTAAGAAGGTCAAGGGATAGGAGATGGGAGAAGAGAGGGGAAGAGTTTGAGAAAGGAGGAAGGGGAATACGAGAAAAAATGAGAACTAACTTAGAGGGAATGGATTTAAGGTGAAGATGAGAGGGAGGTGTAAGAAAGAAAGGAGAAAGGAAGGCAAAAATGTAAAGGGGCAGCAGAAAGGAAAGGGAGAAGAGAACATACGAGCACAGTATAAGAGGAAAAGAAAGGACGAAAAAGACTAAATGAACAGGTAGAGAGGAGAAAAACTGACTTCAAACGAAGACGAGATTGAGGAAGTGAAAGAATGAAACGGAAACAAAAATATGAAGGAAAGGAAAAGAATAGTAAAGAAGATGGGGGAAGGATGAAGAAAGACAAAAGCTGAACGAGGGTGCACAAGGACATAGAAGTGAGACGAGAGGAAAAGAAAAGCTGAAAGAGGGGAAACAAAGGACATAGTAGTGAGGCGAGAGGGGAAATATGTATGAATGAATAGGAGGCTAAGGGGTGAGCGGAACAGTTGAAGGAGAGAAATGAAAAGAAATTAATATTAGAGGGGAGGGAGAAGAAAAAAAAGAAAGGAAGAACTGACAAAGCAGAGTGACACATTTGAAGACATGTGAGAGGAGATACTGGTAAGAGTAACACAGAAGCAAGGAATGAAGGACGGAGAGAATGGGAGACGAGGAAAATGCCAAATAAATAGGAAAGCCATGCAAAAGAGCGAGGAAGATTTACAGCCGGAGTTGTGAGGAAGAAACAAGGAAGAAAAAATGGGAAGTACGTAAAAGGAATGAAAGTGGAAACAGAGGAGGTGAGAAGAGGAGAGTTAAAGGGAGAAGGCTGAGGCATAACAATTTAAGGGGGAACTAACGAAATACAGAAAAGAGATTTTAATAAAGTCGTGAACGGCATTGTCCATGAAAGAAAAAGACTAAAAAAAGCATGACAAATGGGGCAAAAAACGAGAAAAGAGAGCAAAGAAAAGCTGATAGGAGGAGGCAAAAATGGGCGAAGACGGACGAGACAGTCTGAGGGAGGGAAGAGAGGGGATTAAGAATAAAGACGTGAGAGAGAAGATGTAAGAAAGAACTGGAGGTGCGTGGGTGTCAGGATAGAAGAGATGAGAAGAGGAAGGGAAAGGACGTGTAGAGAAAAACAAGATAAGCTGAAAGAGAGGAGAGAGAAGATTTAGAAAGAAGATATAACCGGTAAAATGTAAGTAAGAAAGGTAGGCAATAAGATGAAATGGAAGAAAATATACAGAAAAGAAAAAGTGAACAATTAAGAGCAAAAAGAAATAAGGAAGAATGAATTATTTGGAAACAGGGTATTACGGAGAATATTAATATAAAAACAGTAACAGAACAAAAAGAAAAAGAACGTCGGGAAAAACATGCAACAAAGAAAGGGAGGCAACAAGGTGGAGAAGAGGCAAGAAGTGGGGATGAGAGAAGAAGGAAGGTGAGAAAAGGAAGCCGACAATGGGAAGACAAACTGACAAAGGAGAGAAAAATTATTTAAAACAAAGGAGTGATGGAGAAGTCCTGAGGAAGAAGGGAATACAAAACACTGAAAGAAAAGTTATAGTATAGTATGAAAAGAAGAAACAATATTAAAGAGGACAAATAAGGGCGAAAGAAAGATTTGTAAACTGTGTTTAGGAGGAAGATCCAAGAAAGAATGGCAGGCATGAGGGTAAGAGAGAAAGGAAAGGGAAGAAGAGAAGACAAGTGGAGTGCATAAGTGAAACGAAAAGAAAAATATATAAAAAAAAAAAAAAGAGAAAAGAGAATAAAATCTTTGGTGGTAGGACATGAGGGAGATGTTTAAAAACTGGACAGGGAGTACACACATTAGACAGATGGAGATTTATGAGCAGGGCTGTACAGAGACTGATTGAGAAAGAAAAAGCGACTAAAATGTGGAGCTAAAAGAGATGGACCGAAAAACAGAAACCAGGAGAAAAAAGAAAAAAATATTTTCATATGCTTAAGTATGAATGAAAAAAATAAAAATAAACTAGATGCTAAGAAGAAGACTTCAGAAAGTGGAGGAGGTAAGTGGTGGATAAAAAGGGGGAACAATAGATCGGAGAGAGAGAGAGAGAGAGAGAGAGAAGGGGGAGAGGGCAGGATGAGATGAGAAAAACAGACAGTTGACAGAGGATGGATGGATATTTACGAGTAACACGTGAGGTGAACGAAAAGCGACAAAAAAGGTGAAGTTAAGGGAGGGAGAAAAAGAGAATAAGATCATAATAAAGTAGAAAGTGTAAGAGTAAAATGAAGGTGAAAAGAAAGAAGCGAAAAGAAAAAAAAGACAAGAAAGACTAGAAAACCGAAAGGGAGTATAGAACTGAATAACAGAACTTGAAGAAGAATACTGCAGAAAGAGCAGGAGACAGAAAGGTATAATAAATGACCGTAGCTGAAGATAGGAGGAAAAGGGGATGAGAGACGAAACACATAATGAACTGAAAAGGGGACAAAGAATTTAAGACAGAACTTGAGACAGAAGAAAAGGGAAGAGAGAAAGAGTTGGAAAGAAGGGGAATGGGATGACAGATAATGAGAATAAGAGATATGAAAGAGTGAAGACAGACATGACGAAGTGATAGAACTGGAAACAAAATGGACCAAGAGTTAGAGTGCAAAGGGGATGGAATGAGACATGAGAAGGAAAATCGAGGTAAAGAAAGGGAAGAAGAAAAAGAAAGAAGAAGAATGACAGGAAGAATAAAACATTGGTAACGCTACGCTGTTGCAACCCTCCATCTGACCAAGCACATACCCCCCACTTCCCTGCACACCTAACCAAGCGCATAATGGCCATCCCTCACCTCCCCCCGCGCATAACACAGAAACATTAAAACTTAATGTAATCAGTGAGTGATATGAAACAGAGAAGTGAGATAGGAAGTAAAAAACCGCCATCATCATCATCACCACCGCCATCATCATCATCATCACAACCACCACCACCATCATCACCACAACCACCACCACCATCATCACTACGATTATCATCATCATCATCATCATTATCATCACCATCATCATTATCATCACCATCATCACTACCACCACCACCACCATCATAGTCACCACCACCACCACCATCATCCACTACCACCACCACCACCACCACCACCACCACCACCACCACCACCATCATCATCACTACCACTACCATCATCATCATCACTCCCACTACCATCATCATCATCATCATCATCATCACCATCATCACTACCACCACCATCACCATCGTCATCTACGCTACGCTGTTGCAACCCTCAATCTGACCAAGCACACACATCCCGCCTCCCCGCACGCCCAACCAAGCTCATAACGACCCTCACCCTCCCTCCCTCTGTGTAACACAAAGACAGCAGGTCACATTGAAGTCTCCGATAAGATTTATTTGTTTTTACTTTTTTATTATAAAGAAAAAAAAACGTACTTAAGACAGCATTCTACCAATGAAAAGGCACCAGTTCACTATAAGACACAAACTATATGAAATTTGATGACCAGTGAATACTAGTTGACTTCTGGGGTCAGATTACTAGCTCAAGTTGCACTGATATCTCTGAGACTTTTATTTTCTTAATTTTCAAAAAAACTACTTAAGATACAGCATTCTAACTATCAAAAGTCACCAGTTCGCTATAAGACACAATTATGTGAAATTTCATGACTCTATAGTTAATATTCTCTGAAATCCGCTTCGGCAACTAATATCTCTACGCCCAGCCGCCCAACTCTACAGACGGACACCAGTGATAACGATACCCTCCTTGATCAAGTGGACGGTAAAATGTCGTGAGTAATATTTTCAGCACCAGAAGAGTGAGAAATTGAATCAAGGGAAAGATACCTGACGATGATGTAATAGTGACTCTCTCTCTCTCTCTCTCTCTCTCTCTCTCTCTCTCTCTCTCTCTCTCTCTCTCTCTCTCTCTCTCTCTCTCTCTCTCATGTTTTCATCACCAACGGAAGTGCGTACTTCTCCGGCTGCAAGAAAGACTTCAACGATTCTTTTTAGGAAGGACATTAAAAGGGAGACAAAAATAGACAGAGCGGGATGGAAGAAAGGTTGATTAAATCCGAGGAGAAACGAAAAAATTGGAAACAGGATGTGAAGGAGACGGAGAAAAAAGTTATGTTGGCTGAAAGTCAAAGTGTGACGACGGAAAGGACATGGACAGAGCAGAAGAAATTAATAAGAACAACAGGAAGGAGAAGAGAATAGAGGAGACGGAAGACAGGAGGAGCAAGAAAAGAAAATGGTGAGATATATTTATAAATATGTGCGAGAGGAAGTGCAAAGGAGAAAATAGATTCACTCTTGTTGAATCAAAAGCAGAGGCAAGAGGTGAAGGAGACACAAGATGAAAGAAGAGAGGAGATAAAGACAAGACGAACTGATAATAAGGAGTGAATAAACTGAAGAAGAAAGGTAAGAGAGAGTGACTGAAAGAATGCTAGAATGAAGAGGAATGTATATAAAAGAAGGAAAGAGAGGGGATGCAAGAGAGATGGTAATGTGAAGAAAAAAAGAAAAAACAGAAGGGGGTTGTGATTCCACTATTGAACTGAAGACGTAAGGAAAATACAGTACGATTAAAATGCTAAAGAAAGTGATGGCGTGACAGTATAACGCTGAGGACGATGGGGAGAAGAACAGGCAGAGAGCGGGAAAAGAGCAAGAGAAAAGAAAGACGGAAAGAAATAATAAAAGTAAGTGAAAAGTAAGGAGTATGACATGAGAAAACTTTATGTAAGGGAGCAGAGTAAACAGCCCACCTTTGCGCTAAAGTTGACATCGCCCATGTGTCATATCGCTGCTTAGCCACTAATAATGACCCTTAATATTAAATTTCAGCAAGGTGTGAGTGAGAAAATGAGGGAAAGAAAAAGCATGTAAACCAGCAGAGTTAATTAAAGAACCGAATAAAAAATGGGTTAAAAAAAAAAAAATCAGCGAAAGGAAAAAATCTGGAAATACGACTCAGATTTGAATGAGCAAAAAAATTAAGAAGGGTAACTAAACTGTAAAAAGGAATACCAATAATATTTTCCGAAAGTGAAAACAATAGAAAATTATTACATAACCAGCAGACGAAGAAATGATAATTTCATAAAGCTGGTAGTGTTAGATGCTTGAAAATAATGAGAGAGAGAGAGAGAGAGAGAGAGAGAGAGGGAGAGAGAAAGAAAGAGAGACCGAACATAGAACCAGGGGCCTGAAGAGTTTACTGTGAGAAAAATCATTTTCGTCTAGTTCTGGTTCACTTTCTCTCTTTCTGTCGCAGTCCGTGTCCCTCTGTATGTCTGTCACTATCTTTATTAATCTCTGTCTGTGTCTGTATTTCATCCCAGTCCCTGTCTTTGCATATTTCTGTCTAGTACCATTCTGCTTATGTTTCTCCTTTCTCTCTCTCTCTCTCTCTCTCTCTCTCTCTCTCTCTCTCTCTCTCTCTCTCTCTCTCTCTCTCTCTCTCTCTCTCTCTCTCTTATCTTATTCTGACAACAAAACTACCAACCTCTCACATCAACCTTTCCGGAACGTAAATGATGCACTCTATTTCCACGTCCCTATTCCTTCTCTTCAGATCTCTCTCTCTCTCTCTCTCTCTCTCTCTCTCTCTCTCTCTCTCTCTCTCTCTCTCTCTCTCTCTCTCTCTCTCCAATCCTTTCCTTCCCTCTTCCCAGCATATTTATTGCCAAAACATTTCCTCTCCTCATACCATATTTTCCTGACAATTTCTCCTGCCATGACTCCCTCACTTCCTTCCTCTCTTTCTCTCGTCTTCACTCTGCCTGACTACCTCTCTCTCTCTCTCTCTCTCTCTCTCTCTCTCTCTCTCTCTCTCTCTCAAACATTGCCAATCACGTGCTCATTTTTCCTGATTCGCCCTTTTCGATTTACTGCTCTCAATAAAGGTCAATCCATCTCCAGTATACTACTCCTTACTTTGTCGATCAACACATTACTCTTTCAATCACTCGTTCGCTCATCACTACTGTACTGTATTCTTTCACTTAATCACTCACTCACTTGGCCACTCCCTCGCTTTCCCGTCTCCCACAGTTGGTCTTCAGTAATTAAGAAGAGAGCAATCCTCAAACAGCATCAGTATAAGCTTTCTTCCCTATCGTTTGAGAGAGAGAGAGAGAGAGAGAGAATGCATGTTTTTGTGCCTGTGTGTGTGTGTGTGTGTGTGTGTGTGTGTGTGTGTGTGTGTGTGTGTGTGTGTGTGTGTGTGTGTGTGTGTGTGTGTGTGTGTGTGTATGTATTTCGTCCACAACAAAGGCCACACCGACACAATACGACGATAGATTCAGTAATGTCTGCTAGCATCTAATAATTCAGATAACATAATAACGAAAAATAAACTACTGTAGCAAACCTCCCAGCCTTAGGGTCTTGGTAACTAACTTGTGTGTCTGTCGTTATTTCTCTGGTGTAGCCTCAGGAAGTTATAATCTGCTCATTTTAGCCCATTTATTTCTATGCCAGTCTTTCTTTGATTCTTGCAAACACCAGACAGTTGCATTAAGCTTAGAGAAGGCTTTTCGGACTGGAGGGGTTAAGTACATCATTCATTATCCCTTTAGCTATAAGGGGGCTATCCAGAGCTGAATAGATTTGCCTTATAGCAACAAAAATGATAAATAAATCGCGTCTTCATGATGATCTCAAATTGACTAAACGAGAGGAGTGCGAAGCATTCTTAATAGATCGTCATAATGTATTTTACCATGAATTAATCTAATAACGGTATATTTTTGTCTGCAATAATTCTGCTTGCTCGAATCGTCAAAAACTAAATTGTCATTTGTTAATTGTTCACTTGACTAAAAACATCATTGTGTTCATTTTCTTAATCCTCAATAACATCATCTTCTATTTACCAATGTTTTGCATTACTTAATACTCATTTTTCACGATTTCTTCTTGACATCAGCTTACAAGTTAATGCTTTCAGGGTAACTGTGACGCAAAAAGTTATGAATGATTGGAGAAAGCGAGTGAAGAGAATAATGAGAACATCGGAATATGAAAAGTTTGAGAGATGACAGAGGGGAGAGAGGGGGTATGAGAAAATGGAAGCCCCAAGGTTAGGAGAGAGGAGAATGAAGAAGTAAAAAAGAAAAAAGGACAAAGGATGAGAAAAGAATGGACTGGAAACATAATAATAATAGAAGGATTTGTAGCAGCAGAAATATGAGAACAGTTTGGAAGGAAATGAAGGAAATGTAGGTGGTAAGAAATGAAACGATTGGGAAATAAGAGAGAATAAATGTTTGAGATGAGGGATGGATAAGTGGAAACAGAGATATTAAATGAACAGGGTAACAGAAATAGTAGAAGGAGGAGATGGAGAATGATGAAGATTGGATACGACAGAAAGAGAAGAAAGGAAGAAAGAGGAGACTAGTAGTACAGAAATATTTGAAATGAGAGAATGGATGGACAGAAAATATTTGGACAACAGACTGGCAGGAAGAGGGAGTAGATGAGAAGAAAAAAAAATATTACATGTGATGGGAAGGTTGTGAGAGCCACAACTAGAAACAATTATTTTAAAGCGTTTTCTGTTTTATATCTCATCATTTGCTGAAAGTTTTCCTCTAAGACACTTCCGGTGCAAATTAACTCCTCCTGTTCCGGATAATTAATACCTCCTGGAATACTCACCAGGGGTCATTTGCGACAGAAATGTCATAGAAGATGTCAGCTAATAATGAGTTATAAAAGGAACAAACTTCGAAATACCTGAACTCTAGTTGCTGTTTCTAATAAATATTATACCGTAATCTTAATTCCCACTCTTACAAAAGGGGTGTGTAGGGTGCAGAGACAGGAAAAAGCAGAACACAGAGTAAGGAGAGCCATCAGAGTCCAGCCAAATGGGATACATCTCCATTCACTCCTACCGTCATCTCTTCCCCGTATCCTTGTCTTCTCTTCCTGGCCACTCATTAGTCACTCGTTTTGTTTCCTTCTTCTGCTCGCTTTTTTTTTCCTTCTTCATTTACGTTCTTCCCTGTTCAGTTTGTCAATTTTTCTTCGATTTTAATTCCTTCACCTACGTTTTCTCATGTGCTCCTTCCTCCTCCAATGCACTTCCCGCTTTCCACCTCCCATGTTTTCTCCGCACTATCTTTCTCCTGCCTCTCTTCCTTTCTGTTTTCTTCCTACTCTTCCTTCCCCCTTCTGTTCATCCTCCCTCCTCTCTTCGTTTGTTTTCATCCATCTTATCATCCCTTTTCCCTTCTTTTGCTTCTTCTTCGATCGTTCTTTTCCTGCCTCTTCTACTAATCTTCCTTTTTTTTTTTCTTTCTTTCCCTTGTATTTTTTTCCCCTCCCCCCTACCCTCATTCAACCCTGCCTTCTCTCTCACCACCCTTCCTTTCCTTTCCATTCTTTCTTGCTCTTCCTTCCTTGTGTCTTTCCTTTCCATTCTTTCCTGCTCTTCCATCCTTGTGTCTTTCCATTCCCTCTTCTATCTTTTATTCTTTAACCTTTCCTCCAATCTTGACTCTAACCTCTTCTCCATCTCTCGCGTCTTCTTTACAGTATTCTATTTTATTTCACCCCCATATTTTTATCAATTTTTTCTCCTTTCTACCTCTCCTTCCCTCCCTCCTTGTTATCCGACCCCTCACTCCCTGTCTCTCTGTCCTGCCTTTCGTCCATTTCCCCATCCTCTTTTTCACTTTTGCTTTCCTTCTATTTTTTTTTTCTTTCCCTTATCCTTCTTTCCCATTGCTTCTTCACAAACCTGCTCTTGTCATCTTCATCCTCCTTTTCCTTCTTTATTTCCTTCTCTCCCTCCACTCATCTTTTAGTCTGGTCTTTCGCTCTTTTTTCTTTCCTTCCCTTCTCCAGCAATTTCCTGCCACTCTCTCTGACCACCTTCCCTCCCTCCGTCCCTCGCTTCTTTCTTCCACCCATCCTCGTCTTTTACACAACCTTCCTTCCTGTTTTATTCTTTCCTATCGTCCTTCTTTTCTTTACATGTTCTAATTCTTTCCAAAGTACATCCGCGCTGCATTTCCTTCTCCCTTCACTCAGTCACTTACATCTTCTTCCTTTCTTTTATTTCCTTACTTCCTTTCTAATAAGCTACTTTCTTAGCTATCTACCTTCTTATCTACCGACCTACCTCCAACCAATGTGCACCCATTCATTCCCTGCCTTCATCACCTACGCATCTTTTCCCTTCCCCTTACCGCTCTGTCCTCTGTACCTTTTTCTTCTACTTCAGTTGTATCCCCTAACCCCTACACCCTCATTCTACTGTATGCCTCCCTGTGCCCCCCTACCCTCTATACCTACCCACGTACCTACCTTCAGTAACCTCCTCATCTACCTGCCTCTCCCGTTCCCTACCTACCTACCTACCTACCTACATACATACAGCTGTCTCTGCCAACCTACCAACTATTGATTCAGTTACCCTCTAATCTAATTATATTCTCTCACCACCTGCCAACCTCCATCCCTCCCTACATACCTAACTTCATCCGTACATGCCTATCTAACTTTAATTTTACTCTCTCTTTTCACCTACCTCCATCCTTCCACCCTTCCTCTCTCCTTCCCAGCATGCCTAAGTACCTGCCTACTTACAGTACCTACATACATAACTATCTTGCTGTTACTTACCTGTCTACTCACCTACCATCCTACCAACTACCCATACACTTCTCCCTCTCTTCCAGTTATGCCTCTTTCACACCTTCCCTCTCCTCTCTTTCTCCCTCTCTCACCCTTCATCACCCCCCACTTCACTCCACTCTCTTTCCTAAATCCTTCCTCCCCGGACCTCGCCTGCCTCACTCGCTCTGTCCCTCGCACTCACTCACTCACTCCCCCAATCTCAGTAAAAGCTCTCTCTCTCTCTCTCTCTCTCTCTCTCTCTCTCTCTCTCTCTCTGTGTGTGTGTGTGTGTGTGTGTGTGTGTGTGTGTGTGTGTGTGTGTGTGTGTTCGGAACCTTGCCTATCGATACCGAATATAAAACATCAAGGTTGGTGCTTGATTTTATTTTCGGTATAAAGGTAGGGTAATATCTTAAGCGTATGAGTGTGTCATTTTTAATAATCAGTTAAAAAGAAATTATAAAGGTTACGAACCATATTTCTATCAATCGTCATAAACTCCTGGATTAGTCAGTAGAAATATCACCCTTAAAAACAGTGTCCTCGGCCAGTTTGCGGTGGGTGGATTGGGAGGCTTTTACTTTCCGCCCAGGTGACGTTGGTTCGAGTCTTTTCATCCCCCTTGGTCCGGAACTTGGCACAGCGCAGGGCCTGAACCGACTGACCCCGTGACTGGCCTCCACCACGACCTTAACCACAACAGCGACTAAGCTAATGATGCCACAGGAAGAGTTAGGCTCCTCCGGGAGATACTGTGTTTGGGGTTCAGAGTTTTCAGAAACTTCTCCCATCTGTGGTATTACCAGCCATGTCTGAGTAATTGTCAGGACTGTTAAAGTCAGACTTTATGTCACTTGTTACAAACTTTTTTCCCTCCTTTGTTGTAATCATACTAAATGCAAAAGCAAAAGACTAACAATCGTACATGTAAACCTTTACTGCTTCTGTGGTTTGATTAATTTGTGGATCATAGAAATAAAATTGTAAACGGTACACTGGTTATGAATCCAGTGTAACCTAAGGGGCAGATAATTTGGGGGGAGGGTGTACACAAACGGGACCAAGTTTAAATCGACGAAATCTGCTGTTCTACCTAGATAAACAGTGCTAAACTCTTCTTAAATTCTCTCTCTCTCTCTCTCTCTCTCTCTCTCTCTCTCTCTCTCTCTCTCTCTCTCTCTCTCTCTCTCTCTCTCTCTCTCTCTCTCTCTCATAGTCATCTGCCAGTAAATGTCACCTCATCTTCGTTTTATGACCAAGGGCTGTCAAGACTGGCTTCCAGGCGAGGTTAATGAATTATTTTACTTTACTTTACTTTACGAAAGAGAGAGAGAGAGAGAGAGAGAGAGAGAGAGAGAGAGAGAGAGAGAGAGAGATTACAACAGCCTTGGATAAATAACTGTACCACATCTACTACACAGCCACCACAACTACCACAGCTACCACAACCACTACTACCATAAAGACATCTACCAGTAATAGACTAATAGTATAACCACCACTACTACGATTACCATAACTGTACCACTTCCACACCCACCAGAACTACCACAACTATCACAAGTCTCACAACCACGTTTTTCACAACAAGTACCACAACAAAAAACACACATAAAACAACTGCTAGAACCACGACATTTATCGAAACCACGACCATCACCGCAATCAGTTAGAAGAGAACGGCCCTAACAATTGTGCCACAGCCATCACCATAGTTACCACAATTTCCATAGTCACCATAATCACCATAATTATTAGTACCACCACTGTCACGGGGTTTTTGGGATTATGCAATATTAAAGAATAATATTCAATAATGCTTGAGAACAGGACAAAGAACTGACTTGTAAAAATCAAGCCGGTTTACTTCGTTGATTCTCTAAGGACGAGAATTTATAAACTTTCTCAATAGTACACAGCTAAGACTAATTAATCACACGTGCTGTTTATTAGTACTGTTGGTCTCTGGAGAAAGTGACTCCACCCCTAACAAGCAATAACTAATGCTATTAATGATAAATAGGTTCTTGCTGGTGCATTAAATCCTGGTTGCACAACGGATTTTAAGCTTAATACAAAAGGACTGGCCTAAGTACCAGTTATGAATAATGCAAAGCGTTTATGCAAACTAGGACCTATAAGTGAAATAAGCTTAATGTGGAGAAATAAAACACGAGTTTACATTAAATTAAGCTCAAGAGAAAAGAACTGTGAATTTATTAATTACAATGAAACAAATTTACGTTACATGTTTCAAAATGAATTCAAAATAAGGAGAACACACTCACTCGCTCACTCAAAAGCTAAACTCTTAAGCCTAGGAAAAACGAAAGAAAAATACTGGTCAGAAAAGGGGCTAGGCGGGATGGACTGGGCATCGTTGCTGAGGAAGGACACTCCCACACACGCTGAACCTCTACGCCGGATCACACTGAGTGGAGACTTCAGGAACCCGCTGAAGAACAACCTGGTCTCACGGCGCTTCAATCCTAACTGAATTCAAACAAGCGGGGCGAGGGCTGAGGCCAGCCGCTAACTGGTTACGGCTAGAAGTGAGCAAAACACTCCCATAAAAAATCACTCAGTGAAAGCACTGTCGCGTGCAAGGACAATCACTTATGAAACAGTAAAAAATGTTATGAAAACACTCCCGATCAGGTGAATGTGTGGCGGTTGACTGAGTGATACTTATGGGAATTCACTAGAATTAGTGGTTTCCCACCAAAGTTCAATGTCACGAGTTTGTTTAGATATATGATCGCGCCAACTCGTGACATTACGCCCCATCAAAATAAAATAAAAAATTTCCTTCAGGAAAAAATAAAATTTCAATTTACATACATATAAATCCTAACTCAGTCACACAAGATTCACACTGTGGTGTGTGTGCTATCCTGCTACAGGAGAAAGTCACAGTCGCAAGTGAGAAAAAAAAAAACTTGTATTTACGTTAATAGAAGCAAGCTTGAGGGAAAAACTCCGTGACGACAGTGAAAAATCCTGTAATCAGGTCAAACTGAGTGTAAAGTTCGCTACATTTACATTAACAACTAACTGTTACGTAGTGTGATATATGTAATACACGGTGTAGGTGCGACAGTTGAGGTGCAACTGTACCTACGTGTAAAATCATGTAATACAAGTTTATAGTAAATAATGACGACGAGGCAGAAGAGAAGAAGGGGCAGCATGCATCAGGGATGATCAGCTGAACTGCACAACAATGCTGCACCCGCCAGCTGCACCTGCAAAAGCAATCAAGGTGGAGCATCAAAAGTGTCATTTCTCTCTCTCTGCCTAGCAATCACTACTTATGTTACATAAAGTACACTATTTACATTACTAACCAGGAAATGTAGTCATGGCGTCTCTGCAGGACATCTACTCTGACCCAGTTTACTGGATAAACCCTAAACTTAATTAGCGAAAAGACTGGGCGTTTCTGCAGGATATCAAATGCTGCAATTTGCTAAATTAACCAGGAAACGTGGTCAAGAGCGAAAAGACTGGGCATTTCTGCAGGACATCAAACGCTGCACTTCGCTAGGGACCCAGTTTACTGGTTAAACTAACTCTGCACTTACGATTAACATTAGGAAGCTGCGAATCCCTACGCAATCTTGGGCAGGTCAAATTTTAACACCCACCATGGGTGTGAACATTCATGTGGATAATGTGTATTCTCCGGAATCCTCTGAGAGGCCCACAGCTCAAGACGTTCCACAAGGTAATTCATACACAGCCTCGGACTGTCTCTGCAGGGTTCTCAAACTTCCCCTTAACTTACGGTACATATGTACTGTATGTACAGGCCCTGGACATACTGTGTCCTGTGGGGCCAACGGGTGAGACGTCAGGTCTGCACCCACATTACCACTGCCCTGTCTCTCAACTGACTCTGAGATTATGGGTGTGGATTGCAACAGCACAGGAAGGACATGTCCCTGATTCGTGGTACGTGGACACACATTGCAGGAACACACAAAACTATCTATTTCTCGTCCCATCCCTGGCCAGAAAAAGTCAGCTCGGATACGGCCCTGGGTTTTCCTTTTGCCCATGTGACCTCCTGAGGCTGAACAATGACCCCATTCTAGCACTGCTTAGGCGTACTTTTGCAGGGATGACGAACTGCAGTCGAACCTCGCCCTGGGGTGTTCGTGACTCACGGTACAGCCGTCCTTGTTTGCAAAGGAACTTGGCTTGACCTTGCCGTGAATACTTTATCACTCTACCCTTTTGTTTCTTCTGCACGGCAGAAAGTGTCCGGTCAGAACGTTGTTCTTGAACAACTTGGCTACACATCAGATCTTGCGGCGATTCAATGGTCACTGGGGTGACACAGTTTGGAGCTTCAGCTATGGCTCGTGTTACTGTAGCCGAAGTCTGAGTAGCGTCATCTTCAGTGTAACTGTACTTGGCACTGGGAATATTGCCTATGATAAGGTCAAACAAAGGTTCTGGCATGATAACTGCAACTGTCGTACCAGTGTAAAATGGAGATGCCACCTGGATGCGTGCCTCAGGGAACAATGTCACTGATCCATCAATAAGGTTAGGTTGGATCTGTCGACCTGCGTACTCCTCAGGCCAAACTAGACTCTGCCTGACAGAGCAACCTGAGGAACCATTGTCTCTCAGGACCTTCACAGGAATGTCTCCCACAAACCCTGGCTGAACAAGGAAGGCACTGCCACCTGTGGGAGGGCTTGTGGAGGAAGCAGCCATCCACTCATGAGGCTGCTGAATAAATGATGCAGCAAACATGGTACCCTGAGAATTAGACACTTGAGGGGTCGTACTCACTGTCAGGCGAGATGGAGCATTGACCTCCTGTGGCAGAGTGTTCGCTGTCGCTGTGGGACTAGAGAACTGTGGGGGAGTACCCGTACCGGTAGGGACATGACCACCGTGCTGCTGCTGAGGAATGAAGGCTGCGTTCGCCTCCTGCCTCCTATTCACTTGAGCTAGTGCTGAAAAGGACAGTCCCGACGGTCGGTTGCATGGCTGATACTGCTGCTGGTAAGGGTACTTGTTGTAGCGCTTCCACTCAGGTTTCTGAGTGTTTTGCCCCTGGTCCTTCTTCTGCAATTTTGGACCTTGGCCATTATTCTGAGGATGGCCTTGTTGCTGGGGTTCAGTCTGAGACAGTTTCCCAGATTTGCCAGCTTTCCTGTTCCAGGTGCATTGCTTACGAGTTTGATACCCGCAGAGAGTGAAGAATGCATCAGCCTTCTCCACCATTTGGCTGGCATCCCTTACCTGGCAGATCTTAAGCTGAGCCATAAGTTCAGTAGGCCACGACTTTTCTAGCTGCGTGCGCAGCAAAAGGTCAATTATCCCCTCACGCATGGAATGAGTTTCATCTTTCTCCATCCACTGATCTAAGTAAGCAGTAAGCTGGTCAAGAAACTGAACGGCAGTCTCTTTTTCCTGTAGACTCGCCCTCATGAACTGACTCTTGGCGTGGTCAACTGTGAGACCATACACTTTGACGAGTGCGGCATTCATCATCTCATACGTGAGATTGTCTCCACGAATTCTGTGGAGAATATCGAGAGCAGGGCCCTCAAACAGACTAAGAAACTGAAGCTGCTTAGCTGCACCATCCAGCTGGTACAGTTGAGCCATACCAGTTTCTTCAAAACGAGCCATGTATGGCTTGATTCACTCGCCTTCCTTGTATGGAGGAAGCTTGATGTGTGGGGTCGCCATAATATGTGCATACATGTGCAAGGCAGCGGCAAAGTCCGCACTCTCTACGTCAGAGGGGGTTTCCCACTCATCATCTGAAACTGCCGTATTTGTGTCTTGATCTTTAGTGTGTGGTGAGGTTTGTACAAGCGGTGGGCTGCCTTGAGGCTCTGTTAATTGTGAGTCTGTTGTTGTGGCAAATTGTGTGTCATCTGGTATTAATGTGGGTGGTGGCGAAAATATTCCTGTCATTAAGATATGGTGTTATGAAATACGCTTCTTGTTTATTTATGTCCTAACAAAATAGATGAGTAAATAAGTTGAATATAGCTAATTTTAGCACTGAGAAGAAATGAGTAAGTATAATTTTACCCACTTGATACAGATCGTAGAGGTGTGTCGATACAAAAGTCGATCTCGGAAGAAAAATACAGGTTTGATTGAAGATCTCTTGATAATTTTAGTGGTGTGTTGATGGACGATATTACTCAGGAAATTCCATGGCCTGGTGCTTGTGGTGGTTAACAACTGTCCCAGGCAAACCTCAGCATAGAACGTCGAATTTCCAACTGTGAAAATAAATGAGTATGAGTAGGAGCTATGTGAATAATGAGTAATGAGTAGTGGGTGAGAAGTGCCTGGTGTCAGTCACATGTTGCTTGGCATGGCAGACTCGCGTTGTGATGTCATCTCAGCACATGGTGACGTCAGCTTCCCACACTGGTAGCTGTGGTGAGGGAATGAGTAGCGATGAGTAACTTAAGTGAAGATGAGTAAGATGCGTTATAAATGTGGCTCTGGTGTTTTGCTGTGAGTGTTGACCTCTGCGTCAGCGATGGAGGTAGGCGGGAGAGAGTGGTGGGGGTTTGTATGCTTGTTGCTTTGGTCTTTCCTCTTCTTTACTTGCTTTGTTTTTTATTCTTCTTGCTGCTGCTTGAAGTTACGTGAAGATTATAGAGTTGTTTTGTAGACTTGTAGGCTATTTGCATTGTAGGCTGTATTTTGTAGGAATTCACTGTAGAACTGAATCTAATCTTGTAGAGTCTCGCCTGCTTTTGTAGAAATTTGCTTTTGATTCGGAGACGATGTCCGTAGATTCGCTGCTACCAAATGTCGTAAAAGACTTTGTAGTTCCTTTGTGGTTACTTGTAGAGAAGTTTTATATATATTAGACTTGTGGGCAAGCGGTTATTATACTGGAGTAGCTTTGTAAGTAGGTAATCTTCTTTCCCATTTGTCATGTAGTGACAGGAGAGGTAAAGAATAGTATGGGACTATTTTTATTTGTCTTGGAAATATTAACAAGTCTCTCACTCACGAGTGAGTTGAGCAGAGTCCCTGTCTCCCTGTCTCGCTCTCTCAGTCTCTCTCTCAAGTTGCTAAGCCCTTTCTCCTTCTGACCTGCCTGTTCTAAGGCCTGTCTCCTTCTGAGCTCTCTTTCCTAAATTCTGGTGAAACAGGAGACGTATCACGTGTGTTCCTTGTGGATGGAAAGTTTAAGAAGCCTGTGTGTGAGTATGTGTGTATGTGTGTGTATGGTCACTAGGTCTTTGTTCACCGGTGGATTGCTGACAACTAACTGCATCATTTCCTTACTGGCCACTGTCATCAGCTTTCCTCAGTGTAATTTGCAAGCTCATTTCCCATTCCCAGGCTTGCATAGAGCTGTCTATCTATCTATTTATCTATCTATCTATTATGATTTGTAATTATAATATGGAGTCCTGATAATAGCACTAGTGGAGCTTGGGCCAGGTGCACCAGATGTGTCTGAAGCCAAGGAATCTCGCTTGAGCTTCAACATTTTAAGTTCATGTTTTTCGCGTGCTTCTCGCTCGGCACGTTTGTGTTCTCGTTCTCTGTCTTGTTGTTCACGCTCGTATTCACGTTCTCTCTCACGTTGTTGTAACTCGTGTTGACGTTCTCTCTCGCGTTCCTCGCGCTGAATTCGACGCTCTTCGTGAGCATCATTCTCACGTTGCTACTCGTGACTGAGCCGAGAGAGGACATAATCCTTTACTTCTTTGGGGTCTGTAAGCCCCATATCTTTAGCTTCCTGTACATAGCCGTCGGTAGACATGATGCTAACTCAGTCTGAGTAAACTAAAGACTAAGTACTGACTGCAATTTTGCAGAGAAAGATCCCAATAATCGAGAACAAAGAATATAGGCACCAGTTTTGTCTAATTAAACTGGTAAAGAAAGAAAATTGAACAAACAAGTGACCATGAAAACTATTATGTAAAATTAGTAGAACTGAATCAATAATCACCAGTACGATAGTGCCTATAGACTTTAATGATAAATACCTAAGTATGAGTGAGTGAGTATTATCTCGTGAATAGCTTTAGAGCTAGGAGTTAATACCCTGGAATGAGGTCGCCAAATGTCACGGGGTTTTTGGGATTATGCAGTATTAATGAATAATATTCAATAATACTTGAGAACAGGACAAAGAACTGACTAGTGAAAATCAAGCAATGATTACTTTATTCCGGCTTACTTCGCCGGTTCTCTAAGGACGAGAATTTATAAACTTCCTCAACAGTACACTGCAGAGACTAATTACTCACACGTGCTGTTTATTAGTACTGTTGGCCTCTGGAGAAAGTGACTCCACCCCTGACAATCAATAGCTAATGCTATTAATGATAAACAGGTTCTTGCTGGTGCATTAAATCCTGGTTGCACAACGGATTTTAGGCTTAATACAAAAGGACTGCCTAAGTACCAGTTATGAATAATGCAAAGCGTTTATGCAAACTAGGAGCTATAAGTGAAATAAGCTTAATGTGGAGAAATAAAACACGAGTTTACATTACATTAAGCTCAAGAGAAAAGAACTGTGAATTTATTAATTACAATGAAACAAATTTACGTTACATGTTTCAAAATGAATTCAAAATAAGGAGAACACACTCACTCGCTCACTCAAAAGCTAAACTCTTAAGCCCTGGAAAAACGGAAGAAAAATACTGGTCAGAAAAGGGGCTAGGCGGGATGGACTGGGTGTCGTTGCTGAGGAAGGACACTGCCACACACGCTGAACCTCTACGCCGGATCACACTGAGTGGAGGCTTCAGGAACCCGCTGAAGAATGACCTGGTCTCACGGCACTTCAATCCTAACTGAATTAAAACAAGCAGGGCAAGGGCTGAGGCCAGCCGCTAACTGGTAACGGCTAGAAGTGAGCGAAACACGCCCATAATAAATCACTCAGTGAAAGCGCTGATGCGCGCAAGGGCGATCACTTATGAAACAGTGAAAAATGTTATGAAAACACTCCCGATCGATCGGGTGAATCCGTGGCGGTTGACTGAGTGATACTTATGGGAATTCACTAGAATTCGCGGTTTCCCACCAAAGTTCAATGTCACAAGTTTGTTTGGATATATGATCGCGCCAACTCGTGACAGCCACAATTACTGAAAGTAGCCAATCACTGCAACTACCACAACCCTCCAAATTGCGAAAACCACAGCACTTACTATAATCGCTTCAACTACCACAACAGCCATAACTCGCCTACCTTAACCACCACAACTACAAGAACTACGTCAGTCAAAGCGACGACAATCACAACAATCATGGTCTAAAAGCATCACAGCCACAGCCATCAGAATCGCCAAAACTACAATTATCAAACAACCAAAGCTACAACACCAAACTTTCTCTTTTTCAACAAAGGACCACAACTGCAGAAACCACCATAATCACAACAACCAAAATTCTAACGACTAAATCCATCACAGCCACCACTAATGCATACAAAGTTACTACAACCATATCTCCCCCTACCACAATCAACACTTTTACAACTACCACCACAATTACCACAACTACCACGACCCTCGGCTTCTATAATGTCATAGTTTCATCATGGTAATGTTATAGCCAGACAGTTTTATTTAGCTGAAACAGTGCTAACAAAAAATGGTTAATGTCAACATTAATTGGCTTTTTTTTTTTTTTTTTGTTATGCATTACTGGACTTCTGATGAAACCAAACCAGTTTATTTCGGCTGAGAGAGTTTTAACGAGGGGAGTGGTTAGAAGTATGAATACTGTATTATTTTTGAACGATATAACTAGACAATTTTACTAAGCTAAGGAACTTTTCCAGAAGCAATGAATATCAAAGCAGGGATTCGTTAAAAATATTCCCTAATGTTTTATATAAAAAAAGATGTGCTAGGGTGTGATGCCTTCATGTGGTGGCATGAATGTGCCCTGTTATATAACGGTCCCCTGTCTCTCCGTATCCCCGTAAAGGAAGAGGATGGACTGGGGAAGAAGAGTAGGTTTGGTCTACACTCCACCAGGCTCAAGTTCATATCAGCCTGGGGTTGCAGCTACTACTACTGCTACTACAACAAGAACTACAACTACTGCTATTATTACTATTACTTCTGCTACTACTACTTCTACTACTACTACTACTTCTGTTGCTGCTGCTCCCAAGTCTTCGGGAACTGACCCACCCATTCAACTCGAATACCCTACTAAAACGTGGTTGCATGAAACTCTTAAGCCTTAGTTATGAGGTAGGAGTGGGCTCCCCTGGTTACTAGTCAAATCAACCCACCAGTATGACAATACATGACCTTCAGCTGAGCTGAAAGGAGTTAGAGATCTTTGTTAGATGAAGACAAACACATTATACCGCTATACTAAAGAGAGACAGTTTGGACGTCCAGGGGGTCTCATAAAGTTTAAGTTGTTGCGGATACACCCCAGGGATTCAAGGTGAGGGAAGCAAGGGGTCTTGGGTAACTTTATTCCTAAAGCAGTCCAACTTATCTGCAAGATGTAATTCCAAGGTAAAAACATCGATAACTATTAATCAAAGCCCTGCTTCGTAAACAGTTTCACAGTGGCAGCTGCTCTAAAACACAGGAGCTACAAGGGCTGAGGGTGAGGTAAGAGGATCTAATTAACTGTTGTCTCACATCCCCTTCCCTCCCCCTTCCCCCCAAAACCCGTGCCTAACTGATTTAAGACAATATCCTCCCACAGGCATAAATACTGGATACCGCCTAACTCATCCCAAGTAATCATTCTATAACCAGACTATTACATTTAGCTGAGGGAAAGACAACCACTCAAAAAATTAAAAAAAATTTTTACTTCAGGGTAATAATGATTTTATTCTTAGAGGGGAACCAATGCACTCAAACGATTCCCGGCTTGGACTGTCTCTTGCAATAAAATGACACGTTTTTATATGGCTTACAGAAATTATAGAACCCAAGGTATTTCATTCAGTTGAAGGAGTTCTTCCCTTGATGTGCTGTACATTCACACAGGATAACGTCTAAATTATAGTCTACCGCCAGACAATATTATTTTACATGAGAAATTTTAGCAATATTAGGGTCAATACTCGTTCTTATCTCACCCTTTTCACTCTTCTACATTGATTCACGCAGGATAAAACCAAAGGATTTTTCACTTGAGGGAATGTCTTACTCTCAAGTTGCCTTAGCTCCTTCGATGATATAGATACAGTTTAACCGGGGAACATTCTAGCAATGGAGGAGGTGGTAGCCGAGTAGTTAGAGAGGCCATCTGTTGTCTGAAATGACGCGATTTGATCCCTGGCTGGGATTGTGAAACGGCTGATGAATCGAATTTTGGTAAAACATAATTTACTGATCTTCCACAATATACATAGACATGTATAAACACCCTCGTTAATACCCGTACACTGGTTCTGAATGTAATAGCTCCAGCATATATTCAGTATGGACAAAGTTTTATGCTGGCACAGCAACCTTTGAAGACGAGAAGTATGTAGGAGACCATTAGGTTGAAGAGAAGGTGGCTGTCAAGCATATACCTAGAGTTAGACACGTGGAAAAAAAAAAAAAAAAAAAAAATAAGTGAATTAACAACACGACCATACATTTATTTTAGGTCAGGTAAATTTCACCAGTTGATGAAATAACAAAGATATTCATTCGGGATATAGCCAGGCGGTTTTATTTAGCAAAAAGTAACACTGGCCATCAGTGAATCAATTCAAGCAGCTACAGTGGCCTATTCGTGCCATCCAAACCCACCCTGAGATAACAGGGAAGCCAAAAGATGTTCCACTAATAATTACCTTCAATCATTCTGCAGTGTTGACTCGGAGGTGGTACTGATGGTTGTGGTGGTAGTGACTGTGGTTGTGTTGATGGCTGGGATGATGACTCTGGTGATTGTAGTTGATGAAGTGATGGTACTGATAGTGACTGTGGTATTGGTGGTTGTGTTATTTGTAGATGTGGTATTTGCGGTTGTGGTATCGCAAGATGTGGTATTGGCGGTTGTGGTATCGGCAGATGCGGTATGCATGTGGTTGTGATATAGGCAGACGTGGCACTTGTTGTTTTGGTAGTGACTGGTTGTGGTGTGATGGTGGTAGTTTTGTAGTGGTAATTGTCGTGGTGACTGTGGTATGGGTGGTTGTGGTATGGGTGGTTGTGGTAGAGACTGGTGGTGATGGCTGTGGTGGTAATAATGGTGGTGGCGACAGGTGTGGTGATGGTTGTGGCAGGGACTGTGGTGGTGATAGATGTGGTGGTGTCTGTAGTGTTGGTGGTGGTAATTGTAGCTGTATTGATGAATTTGATAGTGGTTGTAGCATTGACTGTGATTGTGCTTCCTGTGGTGGTGATTTTTATAGGTGGTGATTGTGGTGGTGGTGACGGTGATGGTACCGGTTGTGAGTAGTGAAATCCATGGAGGTGATGGTTCTGGTGACTGGCCTAGTAGCTGTGTTGAAGGACTTGGTTTTGGTGATAGGTGTGATGGCGGTGATGTGTGATGCTGATCGATGTGGTGATGATAAATGTGGTGATAGTGGACATAGATGTGGAAGAGGTGGTGGTGGCGGCAAATGTAGTGACTGTGGTAAATGTGGCGGTGGTAAGTGTCGCGGTATACTGTAGATGTGGCGTGATGGATGTGGCGGTGAAAGTTGTACTGGTGATAGATGTGTTGGTGATAGACGTGGTAGTCATAAGTGGGGTTGTAATAGATATGGTGAGGATTGATATGATGTTAAATATGGCGGTGACGTTAGATGTGGTGATGTTAGATGTGGAGGCCGTAGATGTGTTGGTGACTGATATGGTGGCTGTAGATGCGGTGTTGATAGTGCAGTAATGGTAGGTGTGGTAGTAGTTGATGTGATGGTGGTAGTAGATGGGGTGGTGTTAGATGAAATGGCAGTGCTTTCACCTGGGATAATGTTTTTCACTGGTGGGGGCAAATGACACCTAAAATCAGTGTACTCCCAGAACTGCTTCATGATAAGGGAAGGCATTTTCGTGGCCGTACCAGGCTCCGTGGCATCTCTTCCGTACCATTTTGTGTAAATTGGACCGTAAGATTTTTTTGAAACTTCAGGTTATTCTAGTGTTATTTCTGGATTTAAGGTATATACTGATATGGGTCCAGTTTTCAACCATTACTGAGCTACAGTACTGATGTGCTTATGAGTTTACAATGAGGGAGAACATTTTGACTCATAAATTCACCAGTTACTGCAGCTTCGTAACGGTTGAGAATTGGTCTCATGTTCATATGGCATTTCTTACTCAAAATTATTGTAAGAATAATCTCCAGATGCTTCCTAAAAATATTGCTGCACACCATGCATTTTCTGTAAACGACAAGCTAATATCCTCTTTTATGCTTTTCATATGACCTGTGTTGGTACCGTATTTAAAAATTTCTTGTGCGTTAGAGACAGAGAGAACATTAGAACAAGTTTAACTGTTTTTCGGATGGAAGAATGATAACATACTCGTATACTGAGTTGGGGGCTTTTGTTGCTGTTGTGGACCAAGACTCATCTAAAATGTGAACCCAATGGACTTAAGATTTAAGTTGCCATTCTGCAGTCAACCATCTTCGTTTAAGGGACAGAGAAAAATTTAAGGATGTTTGTACGAATATGACGGGGCACTGGAGCCGGGCGGTTATATCGGTGCCAACACCAGAAGACGGACTCTTCCAGCACCCAGAGTTTATGCAATTTAATATACAGTATAGATATTATGACATTTTTATTGTGTCTGAAAAGCATCTACTTAGAATTTCACAATATTCACTCTCGAGACTGTTACAGCAATTACGACTGTGTTCCCTCTCAGCTGAGTACGGGCCTACTACCCGTTCTGCCTGACTAGACTGACCTATATGTTCGGCGGTGCATTCTGAGTGCGCGTACGGTGCTCCCAGTACGAGTATACACCAGTTGGCAACTAGGGCAGGTAAATGACCAGAATACTGACGAACGCATGTCAGCTGGTATACAGTCTTTCATAACAAACAGTAATTCATTTTTGAAAGAGAGCAGAAGAACCAAACGAAATTCTATAGCATCCACGGCAAAATTTAGATAAATTAAAGGACGTACTTTCCATTCACTTATGGTACCTTCAGACCACTTTATATAATTCGAGGAGCGAGAGATAGTCTTCACAAGTCCACTGGGTTCACATTTTAGATAGGCCTTGTCTGCAAGAAGATAGGACTTTCACAGGAAAAAATGTATTGTCCAAGTGTAGGAATAGGAGAATAAAGACGCCACTGTATTTCTTTCAGTGGATCAAATGTTGAGGTTTATTCATGCTGCTACCTGACGATTTTAATCTTCTTAGGAGAAATACATTATGGTGAAGGAATTAATGAATGCTGTATCTGACATCTCCAGTTTGGAAATTCTCTTACCCCAAGCTGAGTAAAGTCACTTGAAGGTAGCATGAATCAGGTACTCAAGACGTCATCGTAATGGAAAGGTTAAGGTGGTAGGGGTGGTGGGCGCAATCCTAGATAGGGATGGGGTCGCGTGGAGGGGGGGGGAGACTTCAGCCCTACTAGGAATGCCCAGTACTTTTGGGGGGTTCTTCAAGCTTGGGTAGAGAGGCAATCTATGGTTAAAATTATGAGACTGGGAGTGTTCCCCTCCCCCGCATCCCTGGTGCAGCCTTGGCCAGTTTTACTGCGTATGTCAGAGAAGCTACTTGACACTGCGGCAGCTTCGTAAGTACAAACATAAATCAGTAGGCTACAACTCGTCAGAAACTCTGGCTTAACTTATTCACGACGGGAAATACTCTTCACTGGAGGTCACGCAAAAAACTAACGTCTCCCCAGCACCAACACCCCATTTTTCCGACTGATAAATATGTCCCTTCCGCTGGGGAGGAGGTTTTCCTTCCCCGTATTTATTCCTGGTGTCCAGAAAGGCTACTACAGTGGGCGGAAATGGGAAGGGAGAATTGGAAACCTTATTTTCCCCTTCCCCTTGCACACACACACACACACACACACACACACACACACACACACACACACACACACTACCACCATCATTGTATGTCTCCCCTAACACTACCTTCATCCAATGTGACCTCTCACATTACCACCATTCCATGTATTCCCATCATCCCGCGTATCCCCTTACATCGTTTCATGAATCCGCAGACACTCGCATCCATATAAATATTTAACAACCAAGGCGACATCACACATCCCTGCTGCAGCCCCACTCTCACAGGAAACCAATCACTCGCAGTATTTCCCACTCTTACACACGCTCTATTATTTACATAAAAACTTTTCACCCCTTTTAGTAACCTTCCATCAAGTCCATACAATCTTAAAACAGTCCAGAAAGCCTCCCTATCAATTCTATCATATGCTTTCTCTAAATCCATGAATGCCCAAAACACATCCTTGCCTTTCCCTAAATACTTTTCAGACACTTGTCTCACAGCAAACACCTGATCCTCGCATCCCATCTCTCCTAAAGTCACACTGCTCATCACCGATCACTCTCTCTGTACCCTCTCTAACACTCTTAACACTCTGCCATACACCTTACCTACAACACTAAACAGACTTATACCCCTAAAGCTAGTACATTCATACTTATCACCCTTGCCTTTATACAACAGGACCACACAAGCACTTGCCCAGTCAACTGGCACCATACCTTTCACAAAGCACACATTCAACAATCTTACTAACCAGTCAACAATCGTCGCTCCACCAGCCATCAGGCATTCCACAGCACACCCATCCATACCTGCAGCTTTCCCTTTTTTCATCTCCTTTACTGCCACCTGCACTTCCTCCTTTGTGATCAAAGAATCATTCAACTCTCCCAACACATTTATTCCTTGCACCCTTCCTTCCACCACAATCCCAGCCACCCTTTCCTCCTCTACATTTAACAATCTTTCAAAATACTCTGCCCATCTCTTCCTTACTGCATCCATCTCAATTAACATCCTTCCATCCCCTGCTTTTACTTGCTCTTCCTTCCCAGACTCTCCCTTTTGCACCCTTTTCACCTCCTTCCAAAACATTTTCTTATTCTGTTGAAAATTCTCAGTCAACTGCCTACCCCACCTCTCATCTGCTGCCACTTTAGCATCACGCACAGCCCTTCTCGCCCTATTCCTTTGTTCCTTATACCTCTCATATGACACCTCATCCTTCCTCTGCAGCCACACTTCATATGCACGTCTCTTCTCAGCCACAGCCATACTTACTTCCTCGCACCACCATTCACTTCCTTTTCTTACACCACTACCTACACGTCTCACACCACACATCTCTTGCGCATGCCTCACCACAGTACTCTTAAACAACTGCCATTCCTCCTCCACATTGCCATTTTCCTGATCTTTCACTGCGTTCCACTCATTTTTAAATTTCTCCTGATAATCTGTCATTTTCTCTCTTTTATCCAACTCACTTTCAAAACCACCCTGCCACACCTAATTCTCCTTGCTCTCACCCATCTCTTACCTACTCTTAACTTCCCCTCCACCAGGTAGTGGTCAGACATACCTCCACCCTCCCCTCTCAGAACTCACATCCAACAATCTGACTATTACATTCCTGAATACAACCAAATAGTCCATCAATGCTCTATCAACAACAATTCCACCCTCCTGTCTCACCCATGTATACTTATAAATATCTTTCTTCTCAAACAGGGTATTTCTAATCACCATCTCTCGCTCAACGCACATCCCTATCATTAGTTCCCCATTTTCATTTCTTCCAGGCATACCATGCATACCAACTACATCTTCAACTGCTACATTTCCCACTCTAGCATTCAGATCTCCCATCATTACCACATTCACATTCGCTCCAACTCTGCAGACACTCATCATCATTCCAGAAAGACTCCCTCTCTTCTTCATCCCTTTCACTACCAGACCCATATACACTCACAAACACCCACAACTCACATTCAAATTTCGCTTTCACCCACACCAGTCTCGATGACACCTCCTTCCATTCAGTCACACACTGCTGTACTTCAGGACTCACTAACAAGGCCACATCTTCTCTTGCCCTTCCTCTGTCGACACCTGACATTCTTCCATTCACACTTTCAAACATAGACTCACCCTTCCCTTTCATCTTCGTTTCACTCAAAGCTAACACATCCAATTTTCTTCTCACAAACATTCTCCCAATCTCCTCCCTTTTAGCCTCAATCGTACTACATCCACGCACATTCATAGACCCAATCTTCAGGGTACGGGGATAACTCAAACCCCCATGCCTTTCTCTGGCCTGTCTCTTTTTAGGAACTAAAAAACAGAGGAGGGGGTCCCTACTCCCGTCACCCCGCCCCTTTTAGTCGCCTTTTACGACACGCAGGGAATACGGTGGCAGTATTCTTCCTAACAACCTGGCCGCAGAGTAGTAGTACCACCCCGTAGTGCGGCCAGATTGTGTCCCCCGCCACAGGGGGGACACAATCTGGCCTATTTACGTGCCTCTTCCCTCACCTTCATACCCTTCCTTCCATACCTTCCATCTCCCTCTTCTTTTTTCCCTTTGCCATCTTCCACTCCTTCCTCCCTACGTTCTTCACTTTCCTTTCCTCATTTTTCTTCTTCGTCCTCCTGTATTTCTCATTCCCTTCCATTTCTATCCGTCGTTCTTCCCCTCCCCTCTTTTCTTCCTTCCTCCTTTCTCGGGTTTCCTTTTTCCTCCTATTTCCATTCGCCATCCTTCACATTCTTTCTTCCGTCTAATTCATCATTTTCCACGTTCTCTTTGGCAAATGAAATTCAACACAGAAAAATGTAAAGTACTTCATATTGGAAGTAACAACATCCATGTGAATTATACAATGAACAATATTCAGTTATCAAGTACAGACAGTGAAAAGGATCTTGGCGTGATAATATCAAATGACCTAAAACCAAGCAAGCAGTGTACCGATGCGGTTAAAATTGCAAACAAGCTAGTGGGTTTTATTGGAAGAACTTTCGAGTTTAAATCGGAAAAAGTCATACTTGCCTTGTACAACTCGCTAGTGCGCCCCCATCTTGAGTATTGTGTGCAATTCTGGTCTCCGTACTACAGAAAGGACATTGAAAAATTAGAGAAAATTCAGCGAAGAATCACAAAAATGATACCACGACTTAGAAACAAACCATATGAGGAACGCCTTGAAGAACTTAAATTATTTAGCCTAACGAAGCGCAGGTTAAGAGGGGACCTTATTGAAGTTTTCAAAATCATGAAGGGATATGACAACTTAGACATGAATAAATATTTTGATATAGACCGGTCGAGTCAAACCAGAAGTAATGGCTGCAAAATCATGGGAAAGCGATTCCAATCCCACGAAGCAAAATACTTCTTCTTTAACAGAGTTGTAAATATCTGGAACAGATTACCCTCAGATACCGTGAACAGTATCTCAATTGAGACATTCAAAAACAAATTAGACAAGTATTTGCACGAAAATCCTCAGCTGACTCTTTTTCTGTCCGAATAACTTGCTTTTATAGCTACGGTACATGTAAGTTCATGCCCCTTTAGTCTACAAGACACCCCGTAAACAATGTACCCGTACATAGTGTTGCGTCACGATATTATACATTTTCAATTTATTCGGTGCAGACAAAGCAATATAAGCACAGATTAGGATCTGCACAGATAACCCTGAGTTAACGGTCACTACTCTTACTTTCGACCTGTGATGGGCTGTGGATCACTGAGGGTCCATGTTAGTCAAGTGACCACCATCGGGATTTTTTTAATGTACCAGGGGTCACTGCTTCAGGATGAAACTTGTGTACTTGTCCCATATGGGAGAGTTCCCTGTCTCAGTGGAGCAAACGGAGCTAGGGCCTGATTGACTGCTGCCTACCTTAAAAGCGCCAGGCAAGGCTGCCACACCACCCCTAAACATCCACACTGTGCAGTCCCCTTGTGTCTACAGGACACCCTGTAAACTTAACATAGCGTCACGTCACGTCATTATACGTTTTTCGATTTACCCAAAGCAAATGAGCTAATATACAGTAAGCACAGATTAGGATCTGCACAGATAACCCTGAGTTAACGGTCACTACTCTTACTTCCGACCTGTGATGGCATGTGTATCACTGAGGGTCCCTGTTAGTCAAGTGACCACCATCGGGATTTTTTTAATGTACCAGGGGTCACTGCTTCAGGATGAAACTTGTGTACTGTCCCACATGGGAGAGTTCCTTGTCTCAGTGGAGTGAACGGAGCTATTGCCTGATTGACTGCTGCCTACCTAAAAAGCGCCAGGGAAGGTTGCCGCACCACCCCTAAACATCCACTCTGTGCATTGCACATCCACACTGTGCACTGTGCAGTCCCCTTTTATCTAAGACACCCGTCCTATATACTTTTCGATCTCCCCAGCGCAAAGAAAGCAATATAAGCACAGATTAGGATCTGCACAGATAACCCTGAGTTAACAGTCACTGCTCTTACTTTCGACCTGTGATGGGCTGTGGATCACTGAGGGTCCCTGTTAGTCAAGTGACCACCATCGGGATTTTTTTAATGTACCAGGGGTCACTGCTTCAGGATGAAACTTGTGTACTTGTCCCACATGGGAGAGTTCCTTGTCTCAGTGGAGCAAACGGAGCTAGGGCCTGATTGACTGCTGCCTACCTTAAAAGCGCCAGGCAAGGCTGCTGTACCACCCCTAAACATCCACACTGTGCAGTGTGTAGCTTCTACGTTATGTCCACAGACTTCCCATTAACTCAATGTAACCGGTTTATAATGTCATGCCGTAACTATTATTTTATTTGTTTACTTTCTCTTTCAGGTTACTCTATCGGGTAGCTCATAGATAAAGTATTATAGAATGTGACTTTTCCTTTCCAGTGTTTCCTATAAAATTTCCATGTCAGTTTTTCCATGCTACATGGTGGTTTTTCTCACTTTTTCCTGGAGGGTTTGGTGGTGGGGGGAGCCTTCTTGCTTTCCTATCCTTATCCTTCAACATGTAGAGTTAGATCTTGTAGTCATAGTTTTCTCTAACAAGCAGCCTCGAAAGGACCATAAGGTCTGTTGCTGTTTGCTTTCCTGTGTGTATTCCTGTGTGTATTCCTCCTTCCCCTCCGTCTCCTCTATTTTCCTCCTGCCTCTTCCTCTACCACTTCCACTTTCTTCCTACTCCTTCCCTCCTCACCCCTTCCATTTTCCCTTTTCCCTTCCATCCCTCTTATCTAGCCTCTCTCTCTCTCTCTCTCTCTCTCTCTAGCCTTCTCAAAGCCCAAGTCTGGAGAAGTGCTCAATCTTTCTACGCTTCTCTGAAAGGAGAATGATGCAAAGTGGAATATGGGCATCTTTGATCTAGAGTCGACTGAGTTGACTTTCAGATGAGCCTGGGATCGCAGCTACTACTACTTGGTACATACATAAAGAACTAGGCCCGAGCGTACTGCAAACTTCTGATAAGTTCTATGTCGTTACCATAATTTGCCTTTGTAAGGACAAAGAAAAGGGAAGAAGGATTATGTCAACATCTGTTCTTCCTGCAGACACAAGTATCAGTGCGTGAGGAAATTTATTGTGTACGTAAGATTTTTTTTTTTTTTCCAGAGGAAGGAGAAGTGGCGAATCTTCGCATGACATTCCTGCACCTGCAAAAACCATAGATACGAAAAGCAAATTATAAACTTATTCCTTCATTCGAGCCCAAAGCATACTTTTGCTATGACGTGTATGTCTATCTATAACCTGACGCCTTTATCCCGAAATCGGTGGCGACAAACGAATCACCTCCATATTTACCTGTCATCCGTCATCAGGTTGCTTTTAGTCCAACTCACACCACCCCTCATTCACTTACTTCGCCCCTTCCCTCCAACTCATCCTTGGTCTAGCCTTCCCTTCCCTCCCCTTCCCTCTCAACCTAACTCTCATGCTTTCTCCTAACCAGTCTCTCACTTTCCATTCTCTCCACATGTCTACTATGGGTTTCAGAGGCAGTGGAACACTGGTTTTCGGCAGTAACTTATCAAAGCGTTGGCTTACGATGATATTTTACTAGGGTATGCTTCAGACACCGACCTACCTGGCGTCAGTATGGATTATTACCAACTGTGGAGACTTAGGTACTTATAAGAGTAAAATAAGCATGCGAGGCGACAGAATGAGCCATTGCTCGTGTGAGGCTAGCGTGAGGTATAGTTATGACGTTATGTAGGCACCACCCACCCGGATACTCCAAATATTACAATACTATGGACCCCGTCCGACAACGTCAATTCATGGCCTTGGTTAAAAGTCACACTAACTCGAACAGAAAATGAATCAAGCTATGGAAGTAATGCCTTGCTTCGGAGTGAGAATGAAATGCCATAGCAACGCCAAAAATACAAGGATACGAACACACATTCGTAAATTACAACCATTGTGAATTTTTGAGTATCCAGCCCCTGGGCGAGGTAACCACATAAACACTGACTTTTCTTGACAGTTCATATTCAGGTAACCTTATTATACAGGTGTTTCCTTACTCTCCGCTGAACTATATATTCCACTGTGACGATAACAGGCAACATGTCATGTGTGCAATGTAAGGCTATCATGTTACTTTTATATGACACGTTTCGTCACTTACACATTTGTAATGTTGGAAGTGTACTTCAATCAGGGGATATAGGGAGCTGTACACCTCAAGTGGATGGTATTTCCATATATGATGATAACATTACAATAATTCACATCCCTGCGTTAAAAATGGATAACCTCCTTATAGGCCTATACGAAAATACAAGGCTTATTTTTCAGATATAGGCAACATTTTCCGTCTACCAAAGCAGACACCCACCCTTTCCAAGATTTCACCCATACGATGATTAAGGGCCGGTGTCTTTATGGACAACGTCAAAGTGACCTCACGAGATGAGTGAGGAGGTGGGGCATTTCCCTGCTAGCCTTGCTCCAGCAATGGGTAAAACATTCGCCTCGCATACTTATTTTCCTCTTATACGTGCCTTAAGTCTCCACATTTGGTAATAAACCATACTGACGCCAGTTAGGTCGGGGTCTGAAACATACCCTGGTAAAATATCATCGTAATCCAACGCTTTGATAAAAAGTTATTGCCGAAAAACACTGTTCCACTGCCTCTGGAATCCATAGCAATACTCTGTCACAATAATGAAACACGTGCGGATAAGGGCTAAACTGAATGATTCCCGAAGTTTTCATTTAACCTACCTTCAGTTTTAACAACGTACAGTCGCCCAATGAAGTGATGACTCGCTTTTATCAATATTCGGACAACACTCCCAGGATCTGGCAACGCTCACTGGATAGGGAATCCGAGACAGCAATACTCTTTCCTCCAATTTCTTTTTGTTTCCTATAATTTGCTTGCCCTCCAAAAGTCTTTTATGGCGTTGAAAAAATAAAAAGAAAGCTGATCGTGTGAGTATATAGCTATGATTCGTCTTCAGTATTTTAGATTAATAACAATACTTAAATAGAAAGCGATATCAGGCTCGATTCCAGTCGCGCCCAAGCGGTCCGCCGCCCAGGGAAATATTTACGTGTTGTTGAGTGAAGACGAAGGGGAGCTGCAAGGCTTAGTGGATAAGTTTGGGTGAGTGTGTAAGAAACGGAACCTAAAGATGAATGTAGGGAAGAGTAAAGTGATGGTCTTTGAGAGAGGTGAAATCAGTGAATGTACAGCGAGGTTGCATGGTGAGGAATTGGAAAATGTGAGTACGTTTAAGTCCTTGGGTAGTGTGATGAGTAGGGATGGAGGTTTGGAGGGTGAAGTGCTTGAAAGGGTACAGCAGGGAAGAAAGGTTGCTGGTTCCTTGAAAGCAGTGATAAGAAACGGAAGTGAGCATGGAAGTGAAAAAGTTACTACATGACAGTATTGTGATACCAACCCTAAAGTATGGAAGTGAAGCTTGGACGTTGTTGGAAGGACACAAAGCAAGAGTGAGAGCAGTGGAAATGAGTTATTTAAGAGGAGCCTGTGGAGTCACATGGAGAGACAGGCTGACAAATGAGGATATAAAGGAGCGTTGTGGTGTGGAAGTGGATGTGTTAGGAAGCGTTAGGAGGAATACACTGAGGTGGTTTGGCCATGTGGAGAGGATGGAGGGTGAAAGACTGACGAAGAGAGTGTATGTGAGTGAGGTGGAGGGGGGGAGAGGGAGGGGGAGGCCGAGGATGAGATGGAGGGACGGGGTGGAGAGGTATATGAGAGAGGGGTGTGTGAGTTGGGAGCAGGGCAGTGAAATGGTAGGGGACAAGGCGACGTGGAGGAGATTTGTTTGTGGCCATCCCGAACGGGATTGAGGCGTCTGGCAATAGATAGACAGATAGATATATGATCACGCAATGAATTGGTTAACGGTCGTGTACAGGTTACATAAAGTAAGAAAATGGTCACTCGTAATCATCGGAATATCATTATTTTCTTCTCTTCGATTTAATATTTATGAAACAAAAAAATAGTCAAAGTTGGACATTATCGTGCCTCACGCTAAACATGCACCCTCACAATGACGTCACAAACCCTACCAGGGCCACAGCTGACCACCACTCACAACAATGCCTGGGAACCATACTTTAATACAGGTAAGATTACTGTGATATTCAGCTGTTATTATAATGCTAGGTATGTAAGACAGTGTGATTGCTCTCTTAAAGATGAAGTATGCCATGTTTGTGCTTTAGTGAAGAGTTTTTTTAGTTTTAGATAGACTAGTGGGGACGAACCTTGCGACAACCAGGAAGTACCTGTAGGACAACTCAGTAGCACCAAGATTAGATTTGATAATGTCGAAGGTTAGATTTGATAATCTCGTAATAAAGTGAGTTATGAACTGAATCAGTATAAGCATTGCTAGGTCCTGACTCCAGGGGCATACAGCCCTGAAAATTGGTAGTAATACATAGGGAAGATCTCACAAAGACCGAAATATTTCAATGTTTTTTTCCTCCTAGATATGCCTGACCGTGGACAGCTAGACCTTTGAGGAGTATTTGCTTGTCTGATTTGTGCTGGTGGTTTGAAAAACTTTTTAGTAACAGCCAATCTGATCTGGAGAACAAGATTTTCACATCCCTGTCAATGAAGATATGGTTGGTTTTGCTTGACAGGTGACTGTTAGGTTAGGTTAAGCTGTATATATTAGGCTGTGATAATTTTTTATCACCATATTGGTTTATACACACCTAATTATTTAAAATCTGGTCAAAAATTTGTGTTTAACTTGACTCTAAATAAAAATTCAGGATTCAGAGCAGAAATTTGCCAAAGTTAGCGGAAGTTTTTCACCTCTAGCTTGACAACTCGTCTTGACAGACTTCTGTTTTGTGTTAATATGGTACTGATTTACAATACAAATACATTTACTTGTGGTTTAAATCAATATTGTTACGTCCCCACCCCACACTGCCACAGGCTCCAACAGCAGTAGTACAGTACAGGAAGAACGTTGCCCAGTGAGTTGTTCTTCCAATGGTCAGCCTTAGGTGTACGTACACAAGATCAGCTGAGACACAAATAAACACTGGCTTCTTAAAGTTCAGTGTCTTTATTTTCCAAATAATTCCTCTTAATGCTTTCCAACTTCACTGTTCTCACAAGCACTGGAGCTATACACACTTTACTAACTGCTATTATACTTAATGCTTAACAACACTTCACAGTCATTACACTTACCGGTAATGCTTGACACTTCATTGTTTTCTGAAGTTCCAATGATATACAAACTTCAGTAACCCGCCACTGTTTGCCACTGTTTTCACAAGTACCGAAAATATCTTCACTGACACTACACTGACACTGCACTACACCAAAACCGACTGCAATTCACACAAACTGACCTGAAACCCGACTAAACTTTTAATAATCTCTACCATATCTTATATAAGCTTGCATTATTCGATAAACGTTTACATTTTACAAGGATACTCTCGACGGGCAACAGTTGCCAATCAGACACAGCCCAATACATGCCAATGTTGCCTTACATTACATAACACTCTAAATCATTTACCATACGAACTTAAACTACATAATTTAACAAGCAATCAATTAAATGAAACATTATAAAGAAAAAGAGCACAAAAATTAATGCATAACTTACGAAATAACTATGCTCACAAACAGCAGGCAAATTGGCAACTCTGACTCGTACCGATGCCGGAACTTACGGTACGAAAAACGTCTCGAAGATACGAGACTACCTAACTGACAAATCCCCTTTCATAACAATATTTAGGCTAAATGAAAGTCTGTCAATGCGTGTTGACGATTTGGAGGGTAACTATCCACCAACTTTAGGAAGTTTTAGCTCTGAAACTCCATTTGTTAATAGTCATATTAAGCAAAAATTTTTGACCAGATTTCAGATAAGTAGGTGTGCATAAACCCATCTGGTGATAAAAATGATATTTTTCATTTTAATGTGCCGATTTGACAAATGACCGACGATTCGGCATTTCCTTACACTACTTCAGTTCTCCCAACGTGCTGCTTGCAGCCACAAATTCTTGGCTTTCATGTCTCTTGGAACAGTAATGAATCTTTTTTCTGGTGTGATCTACTTGTGTTCTTGCACAGTGGAACAAAGCATCAACGGTGGTTATTTGCTGACTTGCCCATGACGAAGAAAAACTTGGCTAATCAGCAGAACCACAATCACACAAAGCTGGGGATCACAGTCTTGTTTTGTCTCCACGCTTGGCGGCCTATGACGTCACAGCCACTCGAGGTTCGACTGCCGTCAACCTCTTTTTGTGGAAGTTTGTTGGCAAATGTCTTCAAACTTTTACTTTGGTTTGTCAAAGTAATTATACCATAGGATAATTCAGCACATTTATCACCCAAATGTATACTTAACCCCCCCCCCAAAAAAAAAAGAAATCGACCGTCAACCAATCCAATATACTGTAGGGCTGTACAGTACCTCTTCGTCCTCCATCATTACACTTGCTTCCCCCCCCCTCCCTTTTTTTCTTTTACCACCAACTTACTCACTTTTAGTTCTCCTCATTGTCGAAAGTTCGCGCCCCACCCAACAGCTGCCTTGCTGGGTGACGTAATGCACTCCTGTCACCTAACAGTGCTATTCGAATATGATCCATCTAGGTCTAGCTCAACGGAATAATCCCCCCCCCCCTCAGCTTTCTGTTCATTGTCCCTCTTGCTTTTGACCACCACTCCTTCATCTTTCATGAGACTGCCCTATACTCAGAGATTTTATTACAAGTTGAAATTTCATCAGAAAAAATGACTACCCTTTTTACTTTAAGTTTGTATAAAATTGCCATATCTCTATCTTAAATACCGAGTTGTAAAAATACATGAATACCAAATTATAATGCTAGTCAGAGAGAAGTGCCATGGAAATACTGTGGAGCCGTAGTATTGTCTTTCGTCTCATTTGGATTACATGAAATAAGCTACCAAAAGACGAAAATCTGGGTCAGGTTGTGGTAAAGAGAATAGTTGTTCCCCAGTAATCTCACTTCTTCACGAAATTCAATGGCAACTTTTCTTTGTTACCTTTTATTACTCCACCGTTTGCTCACAGCACTCACGAGTGTGCACTTATGGCTTTGTTTTCCTGCCTTAATATCATCCCGTATACGGATTTAACTGTGGAAAAGAATATGGCGTTAGATGTTTATTCTCGTGATTTGATGACAGTCGTGATTTCGACATTACTTTTAACTATAGATTTCATTTTATTCAACATTTCACCTTCAGAATCGTTGACTTAGGATACGAAACAAACATACGAGAGTTTCTCCGCATTTTAACTCAGAAACCGTTGAGCGATAGGCTACGTGTTTCATATTCTTTCATACGGCTAGAGCCTCAGCTTTAGACATTGTGGTTTCCTCTCACATAATGCGAAATATATACATTAACAACAATTGTATATATATATATATATATATATATATATATATATATATATATATATATATATATATATTTGGTGCTGTTTACTCTAAAGACTTCTTCCCTGTGTGCAAGAAGGGAAACTTAACTAAGCCGTGCATGTTTCCAGATGTCGCTTCTGAGGGAAAGTTACTGGGAATCGGGTCATTACTACTTTGGACGACTGTACAAGAACGCATGGCTTGTGAAATGGAAGAGTATGTGCAAGTCGTACCAGAGGCTACTGCCAGTTTTGTTGTCTCTAACCCAGTGCTCTTAAACGTTCTTGTGCAGCGGACCCCTTTTATTAAAACTAATCTGGCGGATCCTTATTTTTTTCTTATGCGAGGAAGAAGAAACCAAAGTCCGCGAGCCCGCAATTGTTGTTCCTTCCAAGAGAAAAACAAAATGCAAGAGAGTCAAATTCAAGATCCAATCATGTCGAGATGCCTGGACACACTGCGTTTGAAAAACTGGAGATCATAGGAAGCAAGAAATACAGACAGAGGGAGTCAGTTCCAGAGTTCACCTGTTGCATAAATGAAGGACTGTGAGTAACGGTTAACTCTTGCATTAGAGAGTTGGACAGAAAAGGGATGAGAGTTTGCTGCTAGACGGTTACTACGCGCCCGTCGTAGAGGTGGAGGAATGCATGCAGACAGTTCAGAGGAGCGATGACCATTGAAGTAGCGATAGAAAAGAGATAAAGGTGCAACAGTGCGACGAAGAGACAGAGGTTGAAGGGAGTCAGTAAGAGGAGGAGAGTTAATGAGATGAAAAGACTTTGACTCCACCCTATTGAGAAGAGCTGTATGTGGGGAGCCTCCCCACACATGAGAGTTGTACTCCACACAGGGGCGGATAAAACCCCTGCATAGAGTCAACAATTGTGCAGGGGTAAAGAAGGAACGGAGTGGGCTTAGCACACCTAATCTCTTCGAAGCAGATTTTACTAGAGATGTAATATGGTCTTTCCAAGGTAAGTCCCGAGTAAATGAAACCCCAAGCATGTTCAAGGATGATGCAGGATTAAGCTGAATATTATTAAACATTAGTGGGTATACCTGTGGAAGATTTTGTCGGGTTGATAGGTGTAAAAACTGAGTCTTTGATGCATTAAAAACAACCAGATTATTTTTACCCCAGATACGAACCAAGTCAGACATTAGGTGTGCCATAGCCTCATCCCTTGTTTGTTGAAGTAACTGCTGAGATGGACGTTGCGGGAACCAAATGGAGAGGTGAAGGGTGGAGTCATCAGCATAAGAGTGGATAGGGTTAGATGTACAGCTTAGAAGGTAATTGATGAATAAAAGGAAGAGAGTTGGTGATAGGACAGAGCCCTGAGGAACACCACTGTTGATAGATCTAGGAGAAGAACGATGGCCGTCTACAACAGCGGCTATAGAATGACCAGAAAGGAAGCTAGAGATGAAGGCACAGATAGAAGGATAGAAACCTTTAAAGGGCAGTTTGGAAATTAAAGATTTATGTCAGACTCGATCGAAAGCCTTAGAGATGTCAAGTGCAATTGTAAAGCTTTCGCCAAAGTCCCGAAAGGAGGATGACCAGGAGTCTGAAAGGTAGGTGAGAAGATCGCCAGTGGAGTGTCCCTGACGGAACCCATACTGACGATCAGAAAGAAGGTTGTGACAAGAAAGATGCTTTAAAATTTTTCTATTAAGAATTGACTCGAAAACTTCTGAGATACAGGATGTTAAAGCAATTGGATAATAGTTAGAGGGTTGGGAATGGTCACCCTTCATTGGGACTGGCTGAATGAGAGCAAACTTCCAGCAAGAAGGAAAGGTACAAGTTGATTGACAAAGGCGAAAGAGCTTGCCTAGGCAGGGTGTAAGCACAGAAGCACAGTTCTTGAGAACAATAGGAGGAACTCCATCAGGCCCATATGCCTTATTAGTACTGAGGCCAGCAATGGCAGAAAATACATCAGCTGATGAAATTTTAATGTCAGCCATGGGGAAGTCAGAGGGAGGAAGTGATGGAGGAACAGCACCGGAATCGTCTAAGATGGAATTGGAGGAGAAAGTCTGAGTGAAGAGATCTGCTTTATCAGTAGAAGAAATAGCTACAGAGCCATCAGAGTAGAAAAGAGGAGGGAAGGATGATGAGGTAAAGTTGTTAGAAAGGTTTTTGGCAAAGTGCCAGAAGGAGCTTGAAGTATTCGAACTGGAGAGGTGAGTGTAGATTTCCCTCCTACCCTACCTCTTGATTTTAAAAGCCGTTTCATACCGGCTGCGATGCTATGCGATCTACGTTATGCTGGTGATGCCGAGCCACGTGGCTATCAATCACTTGCATTGTTTTAAGTGAGGCAGTTCACACCGGATGCAAAGCTACGCGAGCGATGCCTGCGACACCACTTGCATAGCTTTCCCGATTGCCGGGCTGGCGATTTTTACTGGCATAGCATTTGCTCACGCACGCGCACTTGGTCACTTTGGGACTTGCGCCAGCCAACCCGCTCTCCCCCCCTATCCCAGTCCCCAGATGTCAGTCTGCTGTCTGTCACTTGCACTTGAACGAGATGTATCGTCGGAGGACCCATGTGCAGAATGGAGCAGCTGATAGAGGAGGTACGGAAATATCCGTGCTTATATGATATGACCACGGAAGGCTACCGGGACATTACCCTGAAGGACAGTTGCAGGGAGAATATAGCAAAGACCCTTCGAATGGATTGCAAGTATATTTTTTGTCTTTTTTAACTGATTGATGTAAATAGTACATATCCTGTGATTACAATGTAATAAAAAGACTTAATATGTATCTATACAATGTATTTTCTCTACAGACTTGTAGAGTACCTCTGTCTGTCTCTCTCTCTCTCTCTCTCTCTCTCTCTCTCTCTCTCTCTCTCTCTCTCTCTCTCTCTCTCTCATTAACGACGGCAGACCATATCCATCTGCCAGGGAACACTTTCTTCTTCTGATGTGAAGTACTCCATGAAGAACTCCATGAACTGACGTGTAGGATGCAAAATAAGGTGGAGAAAGAATTTCTAGAAATCCTTGTGCGAGCAGAAGAGCAAGAGGAAATGGAAATGTTTCGATACACACCCTCCCCAGCACCTTACACACCCTCCCCAGCACCTTGCACACCCTCCCCAGCGCCTAACACACCTTCCTCAGCACCTTACACACCTTCCCCAGCATCTTACACACCCTCCCCAGTACACTACACAGCCTCACCACTACCATCCCCATGTGGAGATACACAGTAGGCTGACTTGTATAAAACTCTGAATAAACCTTTTTTACAGGTAAAATTGTTTACCATTTACCTTAAGGTAATGGTGAGCCGTTCCCTCGTACCGATGGATTTCCTGTAGTTGGTGTTCTGCTTCTTCATGTCTTGTTCTATGAGTGAGAGAGCTTCAGTGAACTGAGTGGGAGACAGTCTGAAATATTGTCTAAATTTCTCGTTATTCATTTCCAGCTCTTGAACTAGATGATGATATTCACCACATTCTAGTCTTTTCATATTTGTTTCATGTACCCACATCTTTTTTCTGTTATTGCTCATGGCTACAGTTAACATTAATAACTCCTCCTTTTCCTCCTCCTCCTCCACCTCAGGGGACCACAGAGTACCATCTCCCATCGTTGCAGCCAAGAAACTGAGTGTTTATTAGCAGACATAGCTTCTAGTGTGAACACTGCCATAGTAAACATCGCGAGCGTGCGTCCGCAGCATAGCGTGGCTCGCGTAGCATCGCAGCCGGTGTGAAACGGCCTTAAAGGTGTTTGTAGGTTGTCACTATGACATGAGGAGGGCCCGCGGCCAGGCAGCAGCCAGTACAGAGTTGCCGAGTCACAAATATCACTGCATCCTACAAAGTCGTTCATTTGTTTTCAGATACTATTATATGTTTTATCTGACACTCAGATTAGCCTGCGTACCCCTTGGAACGTTCCACGGACCCCTGGGGGTCCTCGGACCACACTTTAAGAAACACTGCTCTAACCGTATTGTTGCATGGTGCTGCGTAAGGGTAGGGTAGGGAATGGTAGAGTAGAGGGGCCACTAGTAAGAACACGGTTGAAAAACGAAGAATGGGAAGAAGACTAAGAAGACGATGATGACGATGATGATGAAGAAAAGGTGAGAACCGCTGATCTGTGGGGAGAAAAATACTCGTATACCAACCCTCTCTCAGTTTCACAATGTTAGCCATAGGAGGCGGTGAGAAGCAGAAGCCTAAAAAGATTAGACAAACATTTGTCCCCGATTGTACATATGCCCTAAATCAGCAAAGATCTATCTTTCCATGATGCAGTATCACCTTCCTACAGATGGCAGTTCACCTTACAGCGCCTACATCTTTGGGGTGGATTGGAAAAAATAATATTTCAAGTATTTCCATTTCTACTCAGTAAGGAACCCTAGTCCCACGACACACTTTCCTTCATTGTAATTATGTTAACCCCTTCAGTACCATGGCGTCTTGTAGTATTATAACTTTGTTGTCTCTGGATGATTGAACTCAGGATAGGACAGGCTTTTCGAAATGGAAGTCCTTCACTATTACAGTTGAATAAATTCGTTTGGTGAAGGGCTGATTAAAATGACTAAAAGACGTCATGAGGATGGAGGGGTGAAGCTCTCTTGGTATGACTGCTCCAGGAGAAAAAAAATAAAAAACATCTTAGGGCTTACTGTCCCGACTCACCTAGTACTCAGTAAAGATCAATGTATCCTCAATACACCGCCTTTCCATCTGTTGATCATTTGGTCATTTATTGTCTCATATGGTACATTCGGGTCCGGGATTAAGTTACTCAGTCCAAACATTTTAGGCAAAATTGTCTAATCACTCGCCCCTGAATAGCATTATATAAACGGCAAATCCTGTTCAACCTTCGGACTTGAATCTTTATGGATCTTAGCCCATTAGACCATCATCGATACCACAGGTGAATTTTACTGTTTGGAATAGTTCCTCCCAACATGCCGTCAGTCGAGGCGATGAAGAGTTCATCGCTCGAAAAAATTTAAAAATCTCCACTAACTCCAATATTTAAGGAATGGCTTCTCCACTAACCGTCAGATGTTTGGGTTCAGCCTAGCACCAACTTCTCTGGCTAAATAGTTATAATATTCCCACAATAGTTGTCGAAACTAAAGTGCTGCTCCTTTCATTAACTTCCCAGACTGCTGAACACTGTCTTCTTTGTAGGCCTTTGAGCACTAAAGGGTTACTGTTGAGTATTTCTAACCCCTCCATTATTGGAAGTCCTCTAACGTTATTAAAAGTATTTAGTTGTGGTATAATACAAGGCAGTAGATATCAGCATACTGAATGGGTTATCTGCCCGTACGTAATCTAGGAGGCTATGAATATATTGCTACGGTGAGGGTAGCGCGACCTAAAATTATAGACCGAATTTGACCCCTATAATATTGCAGCAATGCAGGTGGCTTCTAAAATGAAAATATGTAAAATTAGATTCTACATTTCCATACTTTCAGGATCTTAAATTGTGCATAAAATTCCATGTTTATATTGGACTTCCATTCACACATCCACCAAAGACTTCACAACCAAACTAGGAGGGATATTAAAGTAAAGAATAGGAACAAAATTAATTACGGCATTAACAAAGTGCTGTGTTTATCCTTCAAACTGGTTAGAATACTTCATAAACGCTGACCCAGGCGTTCAGGGCCTATATTGAAGTCAGTTATGGACACTCCCTCCCACATCCTCTTTATCAGTGAATTTTTGTTATCTTATAAGTTGATAAATTCTGTTATTTCTTCAAATTCATGTCGATTAGAAGTGTATATGAATTACATACCTGAGAAAATTAAGCTGCAAAATCAAAATAATCCGATACGGACGGGTTGACGAGAATGCAGGCCCTGCAGTACAGTCCAGTGGTAAACTGGTCATTATTTGGTGTCAAGGTCTGAACGATCGCTTTTGAAACATTGAAAGCTTGCAGCCGACGCACATACTCTCCCACACGCATACAAACTATCTTTCAAAGTTACACACACACACACACACACACACACACAAGTGATTCTGAGTACAAATATTTTCTGTATGCGCGTGCACCGACGGTCAGCACTTATATTAACAGAAGTCTCTAACATGAATTAAACACACACACACACACACACACACACACACACACACACACCATCTCTTTCACTTGTACGAACACAGGCAATAGCAAATGCACACATAAGCACCATTAATGCATTCACGTTCCACCCCCCTCCCATTGGCACTGACTAAACGGCAGTTTGTCAACAAACACGAAATTGCAGTCACTTTAATACGTGCGCCATCCTCTGAGTAGGGTAAACACGCAAACACACTATTTCACTACTAGTATTACCTTTTTTTGCCCACTCGTTTGTCATTTATTATTCTCGAACAAACAGCCTTTAAAAAGAGAAATAATCCGACATTCACTGTGCTCTGTAAACCTCCCGGACATTCACCAGGAAAAAAATATATATATGAATTCTTTGCTATACTGCCATGAACCAGATTAGGTACAAATATGAGTGGAAAAACACCGCCGTGAAAAATAGTAGGAATGGTGTGGGAGAATAAAAACAGGGACCCAGCAGGCATGACGTGTGTTGACGTCGGGTATTGCACAAACCTGGGCCGTTCTGTTTTAAAAGAGAACGGGAAGGAGAAAAGGAAAGCGAGGGGAGAGACTGGAGGAGAGAAAAGTAATGGGAATGAAGCGGTGCCGGAGTGAAAAGATTTGTGAAGGGAAAGGATATATATATATATATATATATATATATATATATATATATATATATATATATGAATGGAAGAGAAAATTTGGAGTAGAAAGTACTTAATGAGTGATGAAGAGAGTGCTACTCGTAATAGGCTTACTACGAGTAGACGAAGGTTCAAGTACGGTAGAGTGGAAGGGAAAATGTTGAATAAAGAATACAGTGAAGAGGGTGCAGTTTAGAAGGAAAAGAAAAAAGGCTGGGCAGAAGAAAAGTGTTGAAAAGAAGATACTGAGAGAATAATGACGGTAGAGACTGGAATACAGCGAATACAGTAAGGCTGGAAGGGAGTTAGGCGAATGGGAGAGGCGACAGAATAGAAAGGAAAATGTGAAAAAGATAATATTAGGAAGTGATGAAGAGGGTGTGGGTTGAATTTTAGTGAATATAGGAAGGAAGAAAGAAAGTACGGAAGGAAGGAGAAGGAAGTAGGTGAATAATAAAATGTAGAAAATTATATTACAGTAAAAACAGGAAGGTTGGAAAAGAGTTACAAAAGAAAGAAATGATGTACATGTACGAAAGTGATTACGGAGAGCAGTGAAAAGTGGGTGATACTGGGACTGTAGCGAAAATAAGAAGGTTGGAGGCGGATGAGGAAGGAGGGAAAGGAGGGAAGGTGGACAGGAAAATGTTGAGATGAAAATACCTGCAGGGTACACTGGAGGGTAACGGTAGGATTACAATGAATTAAGAAATGTTGGTAGAGGGGGGGAAAAATTAAGGAAGGTAAAAAAGAAGGTAAATTAGAATTTGTGGAAGAGAAATTGTTTGAAAAATGATTCAGAGGACGCAGGTAGGCTTGAATATATTTTCGGGGAGTTGGAAGAGGATATGGGAGGAGGGAAAAAGGAAATGAAAATTAAGGTGGAAAATAAACCGTGCAATAAAATAATGCAATAGGACTGAGAAACAGGGTAAATGAAAACGCGACGGAGGGCATGAGGATAGAACTGTAACAATTAAATGTTGAAACAAAGTTAAGAGGGAAAGAATAAAGGGTAGGAAGGAAAGATAAATGTCGAATAGTTTTAAGTTTAAGAATGCTAAGGTTAGTGAAGAACTACTAAAATTACGTGACTTAGAACAGGGTAAGGAAGCAGAGACAAAGAGGTGAAGTGAATGAGACATTGTAGAGCATAAATGTATCAGTGTATCGATGGTATTACTTGCGAAGGCTTCTTAGAGTGAAAGTAGAGGTGATGAATGGGGTGCAGGACGTGAATTAGGATTATAGGGAAAAAATGAGCTAGAAAACAGTAAGGAAGGAGGGGAAAGGAGGTACGGTAAAGCGAATAATGCTAACGAACTGATAAAGAGGGTGAGGCCAGAGCTGTACTGAAAAGAAAATGACTGAGATAGTTTGAGAGGCGGAAGCGAATGTGGTCTATATATATATATATATATATATATATATATATATATATATATATATATATATATATATATATATATATATATATATATACTTGGATTTTATTTTACAAATATACACTTCTAGTACATAGCTCCTGTTTGTGTGCATGCTGTCAGTTTTTCAATAAAAGTCATCAGTCTGCATACATATTTACACATATATTTCCCCACAAGAAATATATTTCATTCCTAATTAGAATATATATATATATATATATATATATATATATATATATATATATATATATATATATATATATATATATATATATAAAGTCAGAGCCACTCATGATAAGAAATCAAATTAAATATATATATATTGTTACGGAACAGAGAAAGATAATGTACACATTAAGTGAGAATACTAAGAGTCACTACTGTCCCGTAAAGTTCCAGGTTCAAAACAAAAGAGTTAGGTAAAATTACAAGTTAAAGTTTAATGCTCAAACTAACAACAAAACATTCAGGACTCATAAGGATAATGTAATGGCAAAAAACAGGTTAAATATATAGTTAACTGCAATAGCCTCTATTAACACGAAATTAGCAAGAGTAAATTTATCTAAGTCAGCCCTGATAAAATGAAAATACACTGGGTAATGCTCAGTTAATGCAAGATAAATTATTACAGATACAAACTATTATTACCACTGGCTGACAAAATGAATTACAAAAACTTTACTAGGCCCACGAATTAACACCTTATGCTATACAGTACAAGGAAAAAATGCAATTACAGTTATACTCAAATTACACAGCTGCTAGATGGTTGGAGACTTCCGGAGCAACTCACAATAATAATAACTGTACAGGGGAGGACAGAGATGTGAACAAAATGAGGAGCAGATCTAAGTGGCAATGATGCAGAGACTGAGCTCATTATATAGGGGCCAGCAGAGCTTGATACAACTTGTAAGAAGGACGCGCAAATGAAGCCATGGGGACAAAGAGCTGAAAATCCTGCTCTGAACAACAGAAAGGACGACTTACTCTACTATAACGGTAGAAGGGGGGGACTGAGGCAGAACACGCTCGTGATCAAACATGCAGCATACTGTGCGTTAAAATTACACAAAGGATGATGAAATCATAGGCTATGTAACACCTCCCCACAAAGAAAAAAGAAATTTACAAAGGAAATTTCTTATTACTCTAAAACAATCTGTCTAAAGTCTAGATAAGCAATCTGCAATAACATTTTCTTTCCTAGTGTTACAAAACATGAGATCTCCCTAGCACGTTCAGTCATAGGTACTTGCCAGTATCCCTTTAACAAATCAAACTTACTTATGTACCTAGCCCTTCTGATCTTGTCTATGCAATCTTCCACGCGAGGGAGAGGGTAAGTGTCTGTTTTGGTGATCTGATTAACACGTCTGTAGTCGATGCAAAGCCGCTGTGACCCACCTGGCTTAGGGACTAGAGTGACAGGAGAACTCCACTCGCTCTGACAGGGCTCATCATCTTGTGGTCCAACAGGTAGCCAAGCTCCTTCTGGATGAGAGGAACTTTCACCGGGTTCACACGGTAAGGAGGCAATTTAATTGGCTTTGCGTCTCCAACATCGACATCATGCATCAACACAGTGGTTCTTCCTGGAGTAGCACGGAACACTTGCGGGTACTCCTGCAGTAATGCCGAAAACTCCTGCCTTTCCTCGGGAGGTAGATGAGAAAGCTTAGTCTGGAGATCATTCATGATATCAGGATTCTTCCCCAAACTATCACTCAGGCTCATGCTGCATGGGAGAGCTTCACTTGCAGACTCAGGTGGAACAGCTACAGTGCAGACTGGATTATTTTCGTCCCGCCTGTGATATAAGTTTAGCATGTTGATGTGACATAGTTGCTTGTTCTTTCTACGATCTGGTGTGGCGATGACATAGTTGACATCACTGAGTTTCTTCTCCACGAAATAAGGACCATTAAACTTGTCTTGAAGAGGTTGCCCATGCACCGGTAGCAGAATCAAAACCTGATCTCCTGGCTGAAAGTGGCGTAACCTGGACTTCTTATCATACCAAGTTTTCATCTTCTCCTGAGCAGCTCCTAAATTCTCTCTCGCCAGCTGTAAAGCAGTGGACAGCCGTTCTTTGAACTTCATCACATACTCCAGCAGGTTGACGTCATCTTCCTCCGACAGCCAGCATTCCTTGAGTAACTTAAGGGGTCCTCTTACTTCATGGCCAAACAGTAGTTCAAAAGGTGAGAAGCCCAGTGATTCATTTGGAGATTCTCTTGCAGCAAACACAACGAATGGAAGACCTTTATCCCAGTCTTTCTGATGTTCCAAACAGTATTTCTTGAGCATCGATTTGAGTGTTTGATGATATCTCTTCAACGCTCCTTGGGTCTGGGGATGGTAAGCTGAAGTCGTGATCTGGGTGATGCCCAACTCTTTCAGAGACTGCTTGAAAACATTTGACATGAAATTACTTCCTCGGTCTGACTGTACCTCCTTGGGCGGACCAAACTTTGTGAAGAACCCTAGCATTTCCTTAACCACGTTCTTTGCTGAGATATTTCTAAGTGGAATGGCTTCAGGATAACGAGTAGCCATATCAATCAGGGTCAACACATAAGAAAATCCTGAAGAAGTCTTAGGAAGAGGGCCCACAATATCCACCAACACACGGGTGAAAGGCGCCTCAAAAGGAGGAATGGGAACTAGAGGTGCAACCTTTTCGGTCTGATTACACTTCCCCACAACTTGACAGGTGTGACAAGACTTACAATACCAGGAAACATCCCTGAAGATACCTGGCCAGTAGAAGTGTTTCAAAATGCGTGCCACAGTCTTCCTCACTCCAAGGTGTCCCGCCAAACTGGAATCATGAGCCACTCTAATGATATCCTGCCTACAAACACGAGGGATGACAATTTGATGTACAACCTCCCATTCACAGTCGGCTGATGCTGTTGGGGGGTCTCCACTTCCTCATAAGTACTCCTGACTTTACATAATAACAAGTAGAAGCACTGGCTGACTCTTCTTCACCGTAAGCAGAGTTAGCTAGACCTTTCAACTCAGGGTCAGCAACCTGCAACTCAACCAACTCTTGACGAGACAAATTATCAACACTACGGGGTACTGCCTCATCTGGTGAGTGGTCCAAATTAGCAAGAAAAGTGTCAGCTAGGATAACATCATCATCATCATTATCCTCTAAATCACCAGTAACTTTAGACTTAGCCCTAGTGAGAACACATGCAGGGAACACATCAGGGACACCACAATCCTGGGACGCAGCCACTGGCTCACTAGACAACTGAGGAGCTGGACACACTTGACTTCCACCAATATCATTTCCAAGTAAGAAAGTTACACCTGACATTGGGAGTGTCTCAACCAACCCAACCATAACGGAACCATTAACAAAACCAGACTCTAAATTCACTCTGCACAGAGGGACAGAGAAGTAATTATTCCCTACACCTTGTAAGATTACAGTTTCATCAGAGGAATTAACATTAGAGCCTAGAACACTGGTCAGCATAAGGGATTGGCAAGCACCTGTATCACGATATATTTTAACTGATTTCCTGTCATTACTGTCCAGAGGACTGACAAAACCATCAGACAGGAAATTAGCACATGAACTCTTGAGAGTGTCACCCACGTTACTGCTCAAAAGAGGAGCTCCATCATGAGAATTTAAGTTACCCCTCAAAGCAGGTTCAGTTAACTCAGTTAAAGAATTCTGGGAACTCTCAAGGGTGGACACTAGACCAATTGACTGAATATTTAAAGACTCCTTTTTGTTCACATCACGCTGTCTCCTGAAACATCTCTCCGTAGTATGACCAAGCTTACTACAATAAGTACATTTACTTTTCTGAAATCTAGAGGTGAAGCTGGTATTTACTTCCTGAGAAACATCATCCTTATTCTCTTTCCTGTTACCTGTACTCTGAGTAGAGGCAACGTACTTACTCTCAGCTTTCCCTCTTTCTTTAGAATATCTCTTGTGAGTGAGAACATATTCATCAGCTAAAACTGCAGCATCAGACAAATTATCTATTCTTTTCTCATCAAGATATAGGCTTACATCTTTATAAATACACCTTTTGAAGTTCTCCAGCAAAATCATCTGCTTAAATTTGTCAAAATCAGAATCCACATTCTTAGAATTTAACCACTGCTCTAACAGATCTTCTTTGATTTTTGCATACTCAACATGGCATTGCTTATCTTGCTTGTAAGTTGTCCTAAATTTTACTCTATAAGCTTCAGGAACAAGCTCATAGGCCTTAAGAATCAAGCTCTTAACTACATCATAATTATCAGATTGATCCTGAGGCAAAGATGCATAAGTTACTTGAGCTTTACCAGTGAGAACAGTTTGAAGGAGTACTGGCCAATACTCCTTGGGCCAATTAAAACCTGTAGCTACCCTCTCAAACAACTGAAAATACTTAGTTAAATCAGATTCATTAAAAGGAGGGACAAGTTTAACATTTTTAGCCACATCAAAATCATCAGAGCTAGATGATCCAGTTCCACATTGTTTCATGCGATACTCATGGTCTGCCTGAATTCTAGCAAGTTCAACTTGTGCCTCAACCTCCTTAGAACGGGCCTGAAATTCAGCCTCCTTAACACAAGCCTCCTTAGCCTGAGACTCAGCCTCCTTAGCACGTGCTTGAAATTCAGCTTCCTTCACACGAGCCTCCTGCAGGGCTAGCTGTAACTTAGCTAATTCAATCTGCGTTTGCTCATTTGGAGGAGTTACATTAAACAAGCTTTCATTAATCATGTCAACAATTTGATCTTTAGAATGATGAGAGCGAACAGCAATTCTCAATTGTTGAGCAACAAGCTTAAGTTCATTCTTTGTTCTGTTTTCTACATCCAACACTGTTTGCACATTTGACAAAAAATCCTTGGCTTCATCAAGCGTAGTAATAGTAGACATCATGAATAAGTAACAGTCACAAAATATCAAGCAATATCCTTATGATAATATCCTGAATATCCTGATGAGAGGTCGCCAAATTTATGTTACGGAACAGAGAAAGATAATGTACACATTAAGTGAGAATACTAAGAGTCACTACTGTCCCGTAAAGTTCCAGGTTCAAAACAAAAGAGTTAGGTAAAATTACAAGTTAAAGTTTAATGCTCAAACTAACAACAAAACATTCAGGACTCATAAGGATAATGTAATGGCAAAAAACAGGTTAAATATATAGTTAACTGCAATAGCCTCTATTAACACGAAATTAGCAAGAGTAAATTTATCTAAGTCAGCCCTGATAAAATGAAAATACACCAGGTAATGCTCAGTTAATGCAAGATAAATTATTACAGATACAAACTATTATTACCACTGGCTGACAAAATGAATTACAAAAACTTTACTAGGCCCACGAATTAACACCTTATGCTATACAGTACAAGGAAAAAATGCAATTACAGTTATACTCAAATTACACAGCTGCTAGATGGTTGGAGACTTCCGGAGCAACTCACAATAATAATAACTGTACAGGGGAGGACAGAGATGTGAACAAAATGAGGAGCAGATCTAAGTGGCAATGATGCAGAGACTGAGCTCACTATATAGGGGCCAGCAGAGCTTGATACAACTTGTAAGAAGGACGCGCAAATGAAGCCATGGGGACAAAGAGCTGAAAATCCTGCTCTGAACAACAGAAAGGACGACTTTACTATAACGGTAGAAGGGGGGGACTGAGGCAGAACACGCTCGTGATCAAACATGCAGCATACTGTGCGTTAAAATTACACAAAGGATGATGAAATCATAGGCTATGTAACAATATATATATATATATATATATATATATATATATATATATATATATATATATATATATATATATATATATATATTTTTATTTCTTATCATGAGTGACTCTGACTTTATTATATACGTGTGTGGGCAGTACTCTTACTCGTAAGGAACCAAAAATCGCAAAGGCTGATATTTTTTTCTTATAACATTCTCTAAGTTTTCTGTTTTTTTTTTTTTCTGTTTAGAAATCTCTGTTTAGTAAATAAAACTGCCAATTTCTATATTTATCAGTTTCTAAAGTCACTTCTTCATGTTTCGAACTGTAGAGATCTTGGAACCTTATCATATGCTGTGCGCGTGAGCAGAAGAGAAACGTCAAGTTTAAGCTTCTGAATCTTGTAATGTTCATTTTCTAACTTGCTGTAAATCTTCAGGATTTCTTCCAAATTTAGTAAACACAATACCTGTAGCAGGTAGATCACCAGGGTATCGAATCTTGAAAATAAACCTGAGGACGAGAGCGCTGACCGAATCCATTTTTATTGTTTCCCCATAATTCAGACCGTCTGAGTCCATCATCTGGTGAGTACCGTAAGATCCTAACAACAAACAATACCTTATTTTAAGATAAAAGAACTGGATCTCTTAACTATTAAAAACAATATTAACTTAAACTTACATAAACATGATATATCCACTAAAAATGAAAGAAAAGCAATCGGGAGCCGAATGCCAATCGCCCGCCAGAATATTCTGTTGACCAAGTTCAAGATTTTGGCCATATCATGATACCCTGAAGGTTTCTTTTTGATAACTCAAGCCGTTCGTGAGATATAATGGTGCTAAAGGCGTGCAATAAAAACTATTTGGCCTTTGGCAGCCATTTTGGTGACCTTGACCTTGACCCCGAATGCCTATTTTCGAACTCGGCCAAGAGTTTGGCCATATCTTGATACCCTGAATATTTCATATTGATAGCTCAAGCTGTTCATCAGATGTAATGGGAACAAACACACACACACACACACACACACACACACACACACACACACACACACGAGGAGGGAAAAAACATTATCACTCCGCCTTGTAAAAGCGGGGAATAATAATAATAAGACTGCATGCAAATGTCAAAAGTAACTATACACAACTAACGTGCTTCATAACTAAATGTGAAT